>NC_090268.1:81888627-82529396 GCF_040414725.1 Anabrus simplex | reverse complement strand
TGTTGCAAGTTTGAGCTATGTCGCACATGAGAAATTAGGCAGTTTTACGGCCGGATGCCCCTCCTAACACCAACCCTACGTGGAAGGATGTCCTCTGAACCGAAGGCCTCGATGCTGATTATTCAGTCATGGAACCAGCAAAAGAATACGTATTAACGAGTACGTATTCGTAGTAATAATAAATCATTTATACAGTCAATTGTATCGAGCGTTGCGTACTTCTTACTTCTAAGTTCCTTTTTTGTATTTTATGTCAAAGACCCTTTCATGTTCCTTATTAAAATGATTTATTAGATAACACTTTTATATCCTGTTAAGCAGTGATAATAAGTTGTAATGCCCTTGCTGGCGAGATGTAGTGTTTACAGTGCACTATGTCTTCTGGTATGGGCTATATCAAATTTGTTACTTTCATTGACCTGTCTCAGTCTCATCCTTGGCTTTGACAATATGGAAGTGACTGAGGTATGAGCGATGCTAGTAATACCATTCCTTATGCAGCCAGTCCCTGCTATGAATGGTGTGAAAATATCGCTCATAGGGTCGGTTGGTGCATGCATTTCAGTGGACTTGGCAGACTGATATGTAATAGCAACGGCTGGCTCGGTGAGGAAAGCAACGGGAAACTACCTCACTCCTCATTTCCCTACTACGCCTCTTCAGTGACGCCTAGGCTATTTATGGCAGCTGTTGGCGGAGCTGCAGAGGATCAAACCAACCTTCGGGCTGAATACCCAACACATTGAAAAAATGCAGTACACTTTGTCCTAGTGACAATCCTATAATTAGGTAAGTTATCCGTAATCCTAGACAGTGATCACTTTTGTAGACTTCAAGAAAGCTCAGTAGACCGACACACATTCCATATTCTAGAAGAATTCAAAGTTGACAATAAAACGAGAGAATTAATTCGCAAGACGTTGACTGGCACAACTGTAAAAGTTAAATTTCAAGGCGGACTTTCTGACCCTTTTGATATTACCACAGGACTTTGACTAGGAGATGGCATATTCCCTTTATTGTTCAGTCTTGTGCTTGAAAAAGTCATCAGGACGGGGGAAAATAATACAGAAGGTCGACTACTCAAAAATAAAATTCTTTTTCAGTGTTTGGCCTTCGCAGATGATCTAGCTAGTCTTTTTAACACAGACAAGAAGTAGTTCAGGCCCCTGAAAATCTTCAAGAAATTGCAGCTAAGACTAGGCTCCAAATATCGTATGAGAAAACTCAGTACATGGAAGGATCCACTCGTTATTTAGATAGGAAACTTCCGAAAACTAAATTCGGCAAAATTGATCAAGTGAATAAGTTCAAGTACCGGTACCTTGCAGAATGGTTCAGCCATCAGGTTTGAATTGTGAAGAAAAAAAGGAGTGGATCTTAAAATTACAGAAGACCTATACCTAGTAGTCATCTGGAACAGATATAACAAAAAATCAGTATCCAGGAACCTCTGTTGCTTAGTGGTAGAGTGTCGGCCTCCGGATCCAAAGATAGCGGGTTCAAATCCGGCAGAGGTAGTCGGATTTTTGAAGGGCGGAAAAAAGTTCATTCGACACTCCGTGTCGTACGATGTCGGTGTAAAGGATGTCTGGTGACACATTTGGTGTTTACCCGACAGACGCCCAAGAGAGATTCGGTTTACTCTATCTGCCATCTAGTAGGCCTAGAATAAAACGGAACGTCGAAATTGGCGAGCATACGGCCAGATGGCGTCGAATTAAACGGTGTGCATACGGTAGCTGAGGCCATACCATTATTATTATTATTATTATTATTATTATTATTATTATTATTATTATTATTATTATTATTATTATTATTATTATTATTATTATTATTATTATTATTATTGTTGTTGTTGTTGTTGTTGTTGAACCTGAAGCACTATACGCCTCGGAAACTTTGATCATTGGAGGCAGATCACTTATTAAAGACACAGAGAAACAGGAGAGGAAAATATTTGGTCCAGTCTGCTCAGAGGGAATCTGGATGAAACGGAAGTCTCAGAAGCTTTATCAGCATTCTGAAAAGATCACGGATGCAAGCAGGAAAAGGCGATTATAGTTCTATGGCCACATTCTTAGAATGAACAATGACAGCCTCACCAAAAGGATTCCCAACCTTGCTCTCTCAGTTAAAGTCAACAATAACTGGCTTAGTGAAGTAGAAAAAAGACCTTCAGGAAATTGGCAAACCACAGAAAATTGTTCAAGCTCGACTCCAGTCTAAAAGATCAGTTAACAACCATCATTTTGCTGAGAAAATGAATACCAGGACCAATAAATCATGGACTGAAGAACGAAGGAAAATGTTCACTGCCCAGATGAAGAGATTGTGGGAGAAGAATAAAATCAACATCAGCTAGATAACTTCTATTGCGATCCACAAATGGGCATAATGCTGTATAATAATAATAATAATAATAATAATAATAATAATAATAATAATAATAATAATAATAATAATAATAATTGTTTTACATCTCACTATCTACTGTTACGGTTTCCAGAGACGCTGGAATTTTGTCCCTTTGGAATTATTTTACTTGCCAGTAAATTTCAGTTGCTGACTATTCATTGAGATACTCAACTGTTTTGGGGGACAGTACAGTATTTGTAAAATGCATGAATAGTAACTAAGCAGTACCAAAGCGGATATTGCCTAAACCAAACCAGTTGTCCTTCGAGACTTGGCCACTAAGACGGCTGTCACCGAGCTCGATAGCTGCAGTCGCTTAAGTGCGGCCAGTATCCAGTATTCGGGAGATATTAGGTTCGAACCCCACTGTCGGCAGCCCTGAAGATGGTTTTCCGTGGTGTCCCAATTTCACACCAGGCAAATGCTGGGGCTGTACCTTAATTAAGGCCACGGCCGCTTCCTTCCCACTCCTAGCCCTCCCCTGTCCCATCATCGCCATAAGACCTATCTGTGTCTGTGCGACGTAAAGCAAAAAAAAAGACGGCTCTTGTCCTGCAGATATTGTGGAGATAAGTCGTCAGTGTGATGACACTTCAGTCTTGTTGCTTGGCTGTCTTGAATTGGTCCGTGGCATTTCATATCAAACAGTTCCTCTGTTTACCTCACGGAACTTAGTGAACACCGTTCAGTATTGAAATCCTTGGACAAGCCAGGAATCGAATCCGGAGCCTCTGTGTGAAAGGTAGACACGTTACACCGATGTTACCCAGTTGGTCGTTCACTGAGGTCGACCCAGCCTGACCCTACTACCACGGTGGTCAGCGCCCGCCCTGCCTGACATCCACTACAATTAACGCACGCCAAAAGGCTACCAGGCTATAAATTTCTCACCAACTTTTATTTTTTTATTTTGTGGTCCCGAACACACAATGCAACGCGCACTCTGAAATGAATAGCAACGAGGTTAAGCGTACACTCATTGTTGCCAACATGATCGTAATTTGTTCCTTTCCCTTTTTTTGCACAAGTTTTTTTTTTAATGACGAGATGGTTGTACCTTTCAAACAGGGACGTCGTCAGAATTACACACGGCTGCGGAGAATTTGTACCCTCATTTTCTCGTCCTCTTATTTTCTTCCTTTCATATCCTTTTTGTCGGCTTGAAACATTTGACTCTTCTCCGTGTTATTTTCTCCCTCTTGGAATTCCATTACTTGGGCATTAAGGGACATTGTATGTTATGGCTATAGCATACTTCTGTTATTGCTCTCTTATGGCGCTGGAAGAGGACAGAAGAGCCTCTGAGGGATTGCTGGTTGAAGAGTGTGCCAGGAGTTGGCCGGTAGAAATCCTCGTTTTCTTGTGAGCCATTTTTCTCTACAGAAAGAATGACGTAAATATATTGTACCTCATCGTTTGTTATAAAATTAGATTGCATTTTGAGCTGATAGTTTCGTCGCCATAAGACCTGTGTCGGTGCGACGTAAAGGCCCTAGCAAAAAAAAAAAATGAGCTGATAGCCAAATGACTTCTTCACCGCCTTCTCGTTAGAAGAGCCGTCGTTCGTTTTCCGACTAGTGCATGTTGAATTTCAAAAATGAAACGTCGCGTCCCCTGGTGTTTGAATTCTACGTAAAACTAAAGATTCCGTTCCTATAATCACGGAATTAACAGGAGTAAATATGCAAGCTTCCTTCGTCTTAGAGTGTTTCTTTTATCAAGAGCCTGGGACATGGTTTAGGGGTTAGTATCGCAGCTTCTGTCTAGCCCAGTTGATCTCGAGGCTGTTCCCGGCTTTACCATGAATCATAGGCTTCGGGAACTGGAATGAGGTTCAGTTAGTCTTAGATAAATAACACAGTTAAAACTAAGAAGAGAAAATGTTTAAAATCATTCTCTTGTCCATCGTGATGAAGAGAGAATTGATCGCAAAGCCCCGAATCTTTACACGAAGCGAAACAACAAAATTTACTTCGATTTTTAAGTTGTTAGCGTAAAAGGGCATGTATTATTATTATTATTATTATTATTATTATTATTATTATTATTATTATTATTATTATTATTATTATTATATACGTCCTTTATTGAAACACAAAGAAAAAAAGGATCGCCATAATGGGCATTAACTTTTACTGTATTCACTAAATGATTTTGTTCTTTCGTGGCACGTCATTAGATGATACTTGCTACACATACATATTTGTCACTCGGGCTGTGGAATGATCTAATTGAACATATCTTATGGTGAAAACCATGAATGGCGAGTCTCGCCATTATGTACCATTGATCTTGATTCTCTCTTGTCCACGTTCTGTCCATCATGGCGTAAGTAATATAAAAGTCTTGGTCGATCTCTCTTCTCTTTGCTTGTCTACATTCTAATAGGTATTATGTAAGGCGCCGAGAAAATATCTCACTGGGAACAAAGATTGCAACGAGAATTTCTTCTCGGAATATAATTAAGTGCATAGTGAACCATCTGGCGAGAAGAATATCATTTGATCAGTAGAGGAATGGTGAATGGAATGCAAACTTTTTGGCTTTGTTGTAACTATCGAAGACCGCAATCGTGGTCGGTCCAGTGTTCTTTATGAGGATACGGTGCAGTCGAGATGGGCAAAAAATAACACAACAGTTATTTTGGAACTGTTCCGGTCTCGGAACTGATCTTTAACTGAACAGTTCACCGGAACCTGTTCCGAAAGAACAGTGTGCCATATCGCCTGCACTCCTGTGAGAATGGTCTAGCAACATACTGTTTCAAAACAACAGTGTTCCGTATTGCCTGCACTCTTGTGAGAATGGTCTAGCAACATACTGTTTCGAAACAACAGTGTTCCGTATTGCCTGCACTCCTGTGAGAATGGTCTAGCAACATACTGTTTCGAAACAAGTGTTCCGTATTGCCTGCACTCCTGTGAGAATGGTCTAGGAACATACTGTTTCGAAACAACAGTGTTCCGTATTGCCTGCACTCCTGTGAGAATGGTCTAGCAACATACTGTTTCGAAACAACAGTGTTCCGTATTGCCTGCACTCCTGTGAGAATGGTCTAGCAACATACTGTTTCGAAACAACAGTGTTCCGTATTGCCTGCACTCTTGTGAGAATGGTCTAGCAACATACTGTTTCGAAACAACAGTGTTCCGTATTGCCTGCACTCTTGTGAGAAAGGTCTAGCAACATACTGTTTCGAAACAACAGTGTTCCGTATTGCCTGCACTCTTGTGAGAATGGTCTAGCAACATACTGTTTCGAAACAACAGTGTTCCGTATTGGCTGCACTCAGCTGGGTAGGTCCAAGACTAATTGATTGGTCTAGATGTTTGAGAACCGCACTTGTTTGCTGGTTGGCTGATTGTTCCGACTCCGTGTGAACGTGAGTGCTAGTTTTCTACACTGGTCTGATGTTCTTTGAAACTAGTCATTGGCTGCAGTGAACAGCAGGTGAACATCAAGGGTAAGGGAAGGGAACCCACGAAATATTAAATTGTAAGAGGTGCGCTTCTTAGCATTTTGACAGAGAGCGAATCCTCAATAATTATGCATGACACTGATTTTTAATCTTAGTTCGTATGAATTTTCGCTGCGTTCAGCTACGTGCATTGTTAAAGCACACTTTTACTACGATTTACGGCTGTTTTTATTGTGCTATCCACTGCAAAATTTGTACATTAGAAGGGTTAGAATTAGACTAAATGCATAATGGTATATAAAAATACATACCAAATGTTAGTGAACTAGGCCTACAAGTTTCATATTTTCCAATACCTGTCTTCTTTTGGTCAGATGTAAACCTCATTTAATTTGTAACTGTCAGTTTTTCTGTCTGTCAAAACTAATTTATAATGAAATAAAATGTATAAATTACCTAAAAAACATTTAACAACAGGTTAAACCTGAAAATTAATTTAATTAAGGTGTTTCTCCTTCACGTTTCATTAATACTCATTTTTTTTGGTGATATAATCACGTTTTAGCGTTTTCTAGAGACATTAAAAGTAAAGCATGAGATTAGCAGTGAGGAAACAATTTTCGAATGAGCATTTATGAGGTTCGTTGGTATTTACTAATACGCCACTGCCTAAACCTTTGACTGTTATTTTGGAACTGTTATTCGGAACATGGTATTTTTTTGAACAGGAACAACCGGAACTGTTCCACAAAAAGAATAATTTCGCCCATCTCTACGGTACAGTCTTCACGAATCGAAAAGATTCCTTCCACACGGCAAGAATCCAAAATTTATTATGTCTACTAAGTAAAAATAGCCAGCCTTGGCTCTAGAATGTGCTATTGTTCGTATCATTCCCCTTACGATTCGGGGAAAGTAAATGTAGTAGGAGACTTCTTGCATATTAACAGATAATCTTGAGTACCATTTATACGTGACCTTTAATCAGCATGTCGAACATGAGCGGCTGGTTGTAAACTGACAGTTAATGGCAGTGACACCACAACACGTAACATTAGTCTCGTTCCAGTCTGCCTTAACCTTGACCGTTAATGTCACTTGTTGACATTTGAATTTTTAATGGCGTTCCAAAACCTTTCCTTCCTGTAATTTGCTTGCTGCTGATGGATTTTTCTATTCGTCCTCGAAACGCGGATCTTCAGCGATAAGACAGATCGTTACTAGAATACCGAATACTACACAAAGTGGGAATCGTCTCTGCCTTACAAGAACAAGTAGTGGGCCGGAATAATTGGCTATTCTGAGTGAGCGTAGGATTCTTGAATTGTTATCTGTCAATGTTGTTCTAATGTATGGATTATTATTTGAGACTAGAGTTTGCAAGTATTACAGGGCTTACGAAAAAAGGTACTTACGGAATTATTCAGAGTCTTCGGGATCAGCACTGATGAACTCCTGGACCGGGACATAAAAGCTCTCAGGGTATCATCATTTTGAGATCATTTATACTCATCGGAATAAGATCAACTGGCAGGAATCATTTCTGATTTTTCGAGTTATTTACTATATTGTGTGTTCTTTGTCTTCGGGCAGCCTCTACCTGGAGGAAGAATTTATAATAATAAAATTAATGTCTTTATATCCTCCGGCAGCACACCGACCTCTTACCACTGGGTCCCGTGGTTCAAATCCCGGTCAATTCATTTGAGATTTGTGCTGGACAAAGCGGAGGCGGGACAGATCTTTCTCAGGGTACTCTGGTTTTTCCTGCCATCTTTCATTCCAGCAACACTCTCCAGTATCATTTCACTTCATCTGTCAGTCATTAATCAATGCCCCAGAGGAGTGCGACAGGCTTCGGCAGCCGGCACAATTCCTTTCCTCGCCGCTAGACGGGGGCTTCATTCATTCCATTCCTGACCCGGTCAAATGACTGGAAACAGGCTGTGGATTTTCAAATGTCTTTATATCTGAGGGGATCGAAAGAGACAGATTTACCATATTTTGCACAGTTCTTTCATTGCACGTGCTGCTACTGTACACACACAGATGCTTATCTTTACTCATGTGTGTGTGTGTGTGTGTGTGTGTGTGTGTGTGTGTGTGTGTGTGTGTGTGTGTGTGTGTGTCACGTTCTTAAAACTACAAGCTCCGTTGAGCTTGTGTACTTAGTAGTATCGGGGATGGGAAGTAGTATTACAGTATAGGCCTCTTACTTGTTTCTCACGAGTTCACTTAAAATGTTTCAATGGCTATATCATGTATTTTACTCTGTTTGCGCTGTAGTTATTTTCTCTCACTTACGCCTTGGTCTTAATATGATTTTTAATTTCAAAATTAAAGGCCTTAATATCGCATCTAGTTCTTCACTTAAACATCAATGTGCTTCAGGCCACGTGAGTCATTATCTTAATTTTCGACTGCAGACTGCTCTTCTAGGGACACGGGTGATACCACCAACAATATTATCTGGTTACTCGATAAAGACCGTTACTTTTATATGCACGATGGTCAAGTAGTCCATCAATTCTGTGGCGTGCGTTTGCTTTCCTCTGTGCCCAAATTTGTTTCATTCCTTTACTGTGGGCTTTCTTTCTATCTTCAGACCAGGTTGTTCCAGTCTTCTTCTTCTTCCTCTTCTTCTTCTTCTTCTTCTTCTTCTTCTTCTTCTTCTTCTTCTTCGGTCTTTTCTCTTGGTCAACTTGCCATTTGTGAATTTTGGATCTGAAGTTGACCCTGTTTTGGACATCTGCTGGTGTAATTCCTGCCTTTTACAAATCGGCTTTAATTTCGCCAATACATTTCATTGTGTCTGTTTAGCTTTACTCCTATTTTCATAGAATTCGTCTGTTTGTTTGGTAAGTCTGTCTGGATGCATTCTTTTAATATGTCCATAGAATCTTAGCCTGCGTTTGGTAATGTCACTGTGAATATTTGTATATTCGATTTCCTGTCTGCCTCTAAGTTGGTATTATTATTATTATTATCATTGTCTATTGTAGTCGTAATTTATTTGGAGGAAAATGGTACGTTAAAGTTAGCAGCATACATCTTTTCGATATTACCATATTGTTTTCAGATGTATTGTTCTCGTGATAACTATTGATAAAGCGCGCCGTTTATTGATAAAAAATGTATCATTACACGCTAAACTATTCTTAGAATATTAGCAATAGCTACCTCCAGAGTGGTCATATGTTAATGTCACATTACCGTACGGTACGTCACGTCATCCGTGTTGAATTCCCTAAACGCTCATCACTCTATCAGCGACGTAATCAGGGCGCCCCACCATCATTCTCATCAAGCCACCCAGTTCTGCAGCCACGCAGACACTACATTCTGGTCTCTGACACATCACATGATAGGAGACTATTATCTAATTTACTGGTAGATTCTCAAATATGAAGGTAATGAACAGAAAATGTTATTATAGACCTCTAACTTGTATATGTCCATTAACATAATTATTTTTCTCAAATAATGCCATGCTCGGTCCCTCGAACGTTGCCAATCACTTTGGCGAAGTCTAGCCTGAACAACTCTCCAGCAGAGTCAATCCCTGACCACTCTGTTATATTCTGAAGGCAATACAGTTGTTTTCTACCGTGTCCTTGTCTGCCTTCTGTCTTGCCTTTCAGTTGTAGTTGAACCTCCCTCTGTGGATCAGTAGTAGAGTATCGGGCTCCGGATCCCAAGATAGCAAGTTCAAACCCGGCAGAGGTAGTCGGAGTTTTGAAGGGCGGAAAAAAGTCCATTCTACATTCCATGTCGTACGATGTCGGCATATAAAAGATCTATGCTAATACATTGGTGTTTACCAGACGAAATTCACTTAAACTCAGCCATAGACTCCCAAGAGAGATTCAGTTTATTCTGTCATGTAGTAGGCCTAGAGTAGAACGGAACGTCGGGTTTGGAGAGCAAGCAGCCAGATGTCTTCAAATTAAAATTCTTGCACACAGTAGCAGAGACGATACGATTATTACTATTATTATAAGCTTTAGTTAAAGCAGCCGATGTTTTTGGCCTCCAAGCACGTGTCCTGGATAGGCAGTTCTTCTGCATTTAAAGGCATGCAAGAGCTGAAGTTCACATTTCCTTTTCTCAGGACATCACAGTTCTTCACCATCAGTCCAGGGTGTTTTCGGCATTCTTCGATGGATCTACATTTGAAATGCAAACTTGCACTACCTCACATAATTGATGGGCCTCTGGTTGGGAAGAAGAAGCGTCAACTTTGTACGCCTCGTCGCTCGCTAGGGTCTTTTGGTAATATTCTAAGGCTGTTCCTTTAAAAGTGGCAACACTGTTGTATGTACACCAGACAAAGGAAGCAATGTTTCTCGCGGATATGCACTTTTGGGGTGGCACCCAAGCTACCACACGGTAATCGACCTCGTCCATTCAACGCTCCGCGAATGCACTGTGCTGCGAAGAATAGCCGTCTGTGAGAGACCGATCGAACGGTTTGTCCCTACAAAAGTCAAAAGTGCGTCAGAATCCCAGCACTGAAGGTGATTGTGATTATGGTGTATGACTGTGATTGCTTTACCTTAGCACATCATCTCTTGTGGCTAGTATTGCGCAAGAAGCGACGACATTTACAGCAGAAGCCTCTCATTATGCAGTTGGCTGATTTATACTGTTACGTGGCAGCCCTGTGTTCGACCATTTCGGTACTTCTTCGAAGGGACTAATGAGTCAGCCGACCTTGGAGCTCCCTGCCGGCCTGGAGGACATGGCTGGCATTGCCGTGCATTGTTCTCGTCGGCTGGCTTATCTGTGAGTTTCTTGGAGATGCAGCGAAAATATTCCGTCTCTGGCCACGTCGCGAATATTCTGGTGCACATCGCCCCAGCTATAAAAAGGGAGGCTAGCCGCGGATAGTCAGATTTGGTGCTGGTCTCGCAGTCAGTGTTTGACTCCGTGGTGGACTCATTGTGTTGGGGTTCGGTGGCTGGGCTGAGGGCGACAGCCGGAACGTCCAGTGAGTATCTGGGCGTCCGGAACGGAAGAATGTGTACTACCTGAGATTACTTTCTCTCTCTGTGTGAGTGTGCGTTTATTGGGTTATCCTGAAATAAATCAGAGCAATAAAACAGACGCTGTTTTATTCATAACTATACGTTCGGTGGGACTGATAAGTGCTCTGTCGTCTCCTATACTCCCTGGATTGAATCCCCTGTGATTTTGATTTTATACAGAAGTTGAAGGAACCGCTGTTCCCGAAGTTCTGGAGGCGATAGACCGCTCCATTCGCGCTGTCCAGAGAATAGGCTCTGCTGCAAGGATACTACGGCCTCTACGTCGCTGGCAACGGGTTCTACACAATGCTGGGGACTACATGAGGGACTGCAGACGTTTCATAGAGGTATTACTTTTTTATTTTTTATACAAGTTGCTTTACGTCGCACTGACACAGATAGGTCTTACGGCGACGATGGGATAGGAAAGTGCTAGGAGTGGGAAGGAAGTGACCGTAGCCTTAATTAAGGTATAGCTCCAACATTTGCCTAATGTGAAAATGGAAAACCATCTTCAGGGCTGTCGAGATTATAGTTAGATCCCACTATCTCCCGAATGCAAGAGGACAGCTGCGCGGCCAGCTCGCTCGGCGTGAAACTTTTGTATTGGTTGTAATTAATAGTTGCCACCAGTAAAGAAACAACCCTCCTAATATTTCTTGCCGTACTATTTAGTATACGTCTGTGAATAAACACGTTGCCTATAAAATATGTGTGATTCTATTATGTTAGGAATATGACAGATAATTTTTAGGGTAATTTGTAGTGAATATTATCATTTAAACTCGTTTTAAACGCATAGAAATTCACCCCTTTTTTGGCAAAGTGTAGATAAATCTCTGTGTGTTGACTAACCTAGACATCCTACGAAATGAGCTCCTTTCCTTCGGCCGAATTGCAATTTGGGACTTAATAATCTTCAACTGAGCACTTACTGTATCAGGAGCATAAAGTAAGTGCTCAGTTTTGTAACTGAGCATCCATATCGCTTCTCATTGTGGGTTGGGAATCCACATCTGTCCAGGATCCGTAATTTTAATCCCTTGCTAACAATGGCCATTTATTTAGTCCCACACTTGACTCAGACAAATTCTTAGCACGTAAGCTGGAAATGAATGTTGATATCGGGATCATAGCCACGGGACCTCTAATTTTACATGAAATCTGGACCCGTGGGACGTGACATTTCATTTTTATAATCTCACATACACTAGCCAGGATTAGAAACTAGTTACTGATATTGAAGTCAACAGCAAATGGAGGTCAAAAATTGGTCCACAAGAACAACTTGAATTTCAGGCTTACTTGTTTCATAATCTATGTAAATAAAGTTGTAGGGGGTCGTCTGCCTGTAATTTCGTTTATTTTGCCAATTTTTCAGATATTTATCCGTTTTAGATCAACAGAAGATTGTATCAGTGGTTTTTAACTTTCGTGTCTTTTTGTTTGTCTGTTCCACAATCACGGCGAGATCTCTTCCAAACTTCATATTTAGAGTATACTCATCCAGGAGCAGTTTTAGATACGCAACTAAATAGACTGGGGATTTACAGGTAGACCAGAACAGGTTTTTTTCAATGTTCTCTTATACTTTTGATTTTCTATAAAATCCGTAGACTATATGTGAAACGTACCTTTATTTTAAACAACTTTTGTTGTGCACATAATTTCGCTTACTCTTCGAATGACTGAGAAAATCACTATTTTCTGCGGTTTTCATCCTATCCATTGAGTGACCTATGACGAACCTTCCGGTTACCATGGCAACGTCGCTGGCTGCTTGCCAGCAGGGAAGTAATGTAATGGCGTTTTCGTCATCATTCCTGTAAACTCGTGCTTATTCGTTGTGTAGAAGGCAAAGAGAGACGCCAAGCTGCCATTCTGCGGTGTATTCCTCTCTTTATAATAAAAAAATCCTCGTCCCCGTTATGAATGGCATTAGGCAGGTAAGCCTGCCGTTATAGTAGAAATTCCCGAACTCGATTGTGAATAGCAGTAGGAAACGTGGCCTTCCATTATCATCAAAACTTTCCAACACGCACCGTGCATCGAAGCGACTTACGCGGTCCACCCCGTGGCGTTTCTCGGATAACGCTAAGAGATATGCAATTTAATATAATCTTTCTCACTGTGTGTACAGTAATTTACTTAGAAATCCGTATACAATGTAGAATACCGTAGTGAAGCAGGGGTACATTTGCTAGTTATCCAGTAAGTATTGATTGATCATTTCCGCTTATTACGTTTCATTCACTGTGGGAACCAACATTACTAGCTAGTTTGATGTGGATATTTGTGGATGAAAATATTATTTTTCATCAGCAGACCATTGTGCCGTATCTCATACTGTGATTTTGAATATATACCAGGGAAGGAAAACGTCATACGCTGTTGTAACATGCTGCTTCCAAAGTTCCGGTTTGAATTTTCCAAGCCAGTTCTCTAGTTAGTCTCTGAGTGCGACATTTACGCTACATCAAACAACCAAACTGTCACTATTTTTAATCCAATGAACGTTGAATATGTTGTCAGACTGGGTGACTGGCGCTACCGGAATGAGAGCAATTATTTGTGCTGGGCTGGCCGTCAATCCGGTCCGCCAGCGAGAAAGGCTGCTGATGACATTCACTTGTCACAGCCCCAAGATGGAGGTCTCCATGTCGCTTACAACAAATTAAATTCCTTCTATAATTATAATTTTGGACTGTTACTTAATAAGAAGAATTTATCTTCTCCTGGCACAGAACTAAATTTTATTGCAACGTCTCAGGACTACCAAATTCCACGTTTTAAGGGGAGTTTTAAGGGGACTTAATATCTAGGAAGAGAACATTGGGGGGGGGGGGTGAGTTCTCCCCAAAGTCGGCGCAGCTGGTTAGGTAACACAAGTTACAAGAAAGGTAGTTTGAAATATGACTACTGGCCGTCTTTAACAGTACCTAGCGAGTTGGCCGTTAGGGGTTAGGGGCGGGCAACTGTGAGTTGCATCTGGGAGGTAGTGGGTTCGAGCCCCACTGTCGGCAGCCCTGAAGATTGTATTCCGTGGTTTCCCATTTTCACACCGGGCAAATGCTGGGGCTGTACCTTAATTAAGGCCACGGCCGCTTCTTTCCCACTCTTAGCGCTTTTCTATCCCATCGTCGCCATGGGACCTATCAGTGTCTTTAACAGTAGCTTTCTGTGTGTTTCTCCCCTTGAGTTACAGACGATTTCTGGTGTACGTATAATAATCATGCGCAACCCTAAACATTAAGCATGTGGTTGTACCGTGTAAACATTAAAACGGGATACGGACCAGTGTTGCCAACAAAAAAAATATTTTTTCCTCTAAATTTTAGTTAAAAATCCGCTAAATTCCACTAAATTTTGGAAAGAAATCAAAATAGCATATACCGGCTTTTTTTATAGAGGAAATTAACTCGTTACTAACAAGTTTTTGAACAGGGTGTCATCATCTCTCCTTTTCGAAATATCTGATGCCAATTCATGATCACTGCAACTCTTGTTTACTCGTTTCAATCCTGCTCGTATGGTAACCAATAGCGCTAGACATTCAAGATGTTTTACCTAATATCATTGGCTGAAAGCTATTTCAACAATAGCGTTACACCAAAATCCTAACTCTTTCAGAGCAGCCAAAGAAACTTCCCGTCAACTTTGCAGCTCACCAGAAAGGCACATGAGATTTCCAGATATATATTTCGAAAGTTTTTTCACTTTCATCACAGATTTCATTGTTGTTATAGCCAAGATATGTTTAAGAAAATTTATATTTACTAATATCTACTGTCAAAATATCACCGTAGTATCTTGGAACAATTCTGGCGATATGGTCTCCACGACTGGAATTGATTTATTGATTCTCCAACGTTTTGGCAAAGAGGGTTATTACTGTTTCTCTTTACGATAAAATATGATATTGCTACCGCTGAAAACTGTTAACAGAAGTTTACAAATCCGTCAAAAATTCCGCAGCCCGCTAAAAGGAACTGTTATCCGCTGTTCCATATAAAATTCCGCCAAATTTAGAGGAAAATCCGCTGAGTTGGCAGCACTGATACGGACACGTAATTTTTTCTCTTTTCTGTCCTCTCGAGTTTACCTGATACTGATTTTTATGAATTTTAATATTTGGCGTTACAAAACAAACGCCAGAAGAAATGCCATCTCAGAAGAAAGCAACCACCACCAGGATTTTTTTTTTTAAAAATCACCTTTCATTACATAACTTATTTCACATCTGCTGAAAGAACTAGATTGTGTTGTATATTATAAGAGTTTTTTTTTTTCTGAAAAGTTAATTTCCTGCACATACATTGGTGGCACACCCATGCTCTCGCGTGTAGTACGTAACATAAAGGCCACTGATACTTACCTTTCCAGTTCTTGCCATTACTAAATACAAATTCAAATACCCCTACAGGCTGCATGAAGTATGTTATGTCACATTAGAGATATTTCGAAATACATTATCTGACTAATAACGAAATGCACTGATACAGGATTGGGTACACATAAGCAGCAGTGGTTGGATTCAGATTTATTTGCAGCAATGAGGACTTCAGTGTGCGACCGGAAGTATTCACATGCACGAATAACGTGGTCCTTATTGATGTTTGACATCATTGCCTTGTGGTCTTCATCATTAAGGCTTCGCGTCTTTGTGGTCTGACACCGTGGTTAGCTGGTTCGAGCCCCGTTGGTTGAAAACATGGTTCACCATCAGAATGTTGGCCGGCAGGGTAGGAGAGAGGTGGTGCTATTCAATTTTTTATCACTAGATTGCGTGCCTAAAGTCTGGGTTTAATTCCAAATCTTGCCTTTGAGAGATGGTGGGTTCGATTTCCACTGTCGGCAGCCCTGAAAATGTTTTTCCGTGGTTTCCCATTTTCACACCAGGCAAATGCTGGGGCTGCACCTTAATTAAGACCACAGCCACTACCTTCCCAATCCTAGCCCTTTCACATCCTTGCGTCGCCGAAACCCTTCGATGTGTTAGTGCGACGTTAACCACTAGCAAAAAGAAACAACTTTAATAACTTCTCATCCATCCGATTTATTAGTTTCATGTTTTATCAAAACTCAACGGCAAAACTTCAAGAACGGATTCCTCATATATCTATATACAATAAAATAACATGTCCTGACTGACTGACTGACTGACTGACTGACTGACTGACTGACTGACTGACTGACTGACTGACTGACTGATTCATCATCGCCGTACCAAAACTACTGGACAGAACGAAATGAAATTTTGGGGATACATTTATATTAGAGTTTAGGGTCACTCAGGTAGGATTTTTTTTTTTTATATATTCCGTTGCTAGGAGGGGTGAAAAGGGAGGTGAATTGTTGAAATGAGCATATCTGTATCTCAAAAACTTAACAGTTTACGGACGTAAAATTTGTTATTTAGAATCTCCTTTAAAAACAAAGAAACACGTTTTTAAATCAACGGCTGGGGGAGGGGGGGGATAAGTAAAGGAGTTGAATTCTGTTTATGAGGATATTTATATCTCAGAAACTGAAGATGTTACAGACGTGAAAGTTGGTATTTTGAATCTCCTTTAAAAGTAAAGATACGCGTTTTTTTTTCTTCCGAAAAGACCAACTAAGGGGGAGAGGGTTGGAAAGAAATGAATAGAAGTTGAATCTTTTTATGAGGATACTTATATCTCAAATACTGAGGATGTTCCAGACGTGAAAACTGTTGTTTAATCTCCTTTAGCAGTAAAGAAACGAGTATTTTTTTTGCTCTCGGAATATTCACTTAAGGGGGTGAAAAGACGCGGGTGAATTTTTAAAATGAGTAACGGTATATGTACAATATATGTCAAAAACGTAACATGTTACAGACGTGAAAATTGAAAATTTGTATTTGGAATTTCATTTAAAAATAAAGAAACTTTTTTTTCTTTTCGGAAAATCTGTTGCCTATGTTCGCGGGCGTATGTACGCCGTTGAGCTCTGTGTCGAGGTGTCATCAAAGGGACACGAATTGGTCGTCAGCTGGTGAAAGCTATGCGGTGCAGTTGTCTCCTTACAGTCTTGGTAGAAATGGGTTCCTGACTCCCAACATTCAACTGGACAGTGATCTAACTTACAGTGGCCCGTCGAGCGCCCAGTATGGTTCTGCGGAGGTGACGTGATGTCCGTTAGTTAAACGCCTGTGGTCTTCCCGTGCGGCGGTTTACGCGGATGGTAATATTCTCTCAGCGGTATTGAAGATCCACCCTCGACACTGTTGACAACGGAAACCCGAATTCGCGTGTAATCTCCGCAATGCTATGACTCATTCGCCGTGCGCCGATGATCATCCCACGTTCAAAGTCGGTTAACTCGCGACGTGTTGCCATCTTCACGACGCTGGTGTCTGTGACAGACTGCTCAGCTACGCCGCAGCTAGTGGAAACGCTCACGGATCATACACGACGTATTTTAGAATGGGACGCCCCTGCCCATGACTTTAGGCCACTCAGTGTATATAGCGTTGTGTACAGCCCAGGTTTCGCTGAAGTTAAGCACCGAGTTTTGAGAAATTATATTTAGCTGTTTCACATAGACGTGACTGACAGCCAGACAAACAGAATTTCAACTGCACCTGTACCCTTGTGCATCTAATAGGTGATAAAACTAAGTGAAAAAAATCCACTGCCCGTTTCCAGTCATTCGACCGGGTCAGGAATGGAATGAATGAAGCCCCATCTAGCGCCGAGGATAGGAATTGTGCCGGCTGCCGAAGCCTGTCGCACTCCAATTGGGCAATGATTAATGACTGGCAGATGAAATGAAATGGTGTTGGAGAGTGTTGCTGGAATGAGAGGAGACTGGGAAAACCGGAGTACCCGGAGAAAAACCTGTCCGGCCTCCGCTTTGTCCAGCACAAATCTCACATAGAGTGACCGGGATTTGAACCACGGAACCCAGCGGTGAGCGGCCGGCGCGCTGCCGCCTGAGCCACGGAGGCTTCAGGTGATAGAACGAAGTACGAAGAAACTATTCAAATGTACCGACAAAATTTGTAATTTTATTTTCAAAGATTATTTTTTTGAAATATTTTCTCATTTTTCCTCGCTTTACAGCAATATCCTACATTGCTTCTGTGCTCTCTTGTGTCTAATTCTTCAGTGGTGAATTAGGGTATCTTTTCAAATGTCGACGAAAGGTATTTTAGAAATTAGAACGGATATGAGAAAAATATACTGCTTCCGTTGTATCTACTCCTCCGTTTTATGCACGATGGTGTTGGTTTATGGTGTAGGTTTCAGTAATTGATTCCTGTACCGTGATCCATGGCAGCAGCTTAGTGGGGTCGTAAGCGATCTCACAGTTCGCGCATACCAATTAGTAGGAACTGGTATGGGCGCGCCAAAGGCATTCCCGGACTAAGTGGGTTAGTCTCGTAAAATGAAAACTGTGGAAAATTGGTTCACCCACCACCATTACCGTACTGACGTAATTTTCGAGAACACATCTTTAATGGATTTAATGGAGTTAATAAAAATTTGTGATATCCCTATGACTGAAAGTGAGGTATTTCCGTACAGGAACATAATTAGAAGTGGTGATGGTGGTGATTATTGTTTTAAGGCGGGGTCCAACTAGATAACCTACCCTGTTAAATCTAATAAGAAACGTAATAAATTTGGCCCTTGCCAGAATGTGGCTATCAGCAAATGAAAGGGAAGGCTCACTAAAGGCCTAAATGAAGTATATTGTTGTTTGTGTTAGAACGGAATTGATCAAGGGAGGTCATATAAGATAATAAAATTACGGCAAAAACCCGAAAGATTATGGTCTACTAATGTTATCATACGCAACAGAAAACGCAATCCTGTCACCTTATAAATCAAACTCCTCTTCTGAAATGTTTGTAACATAATAATATCTTTGTTTAGAAAACAATGGTCCATCAGTTTCATTTCTGACGATGTAGGATTTTCATCCATATGTCATTTCAATGCAAATTTCTGTACTTCACAAATAAAAGGAAACTCATGTCCTCGTCTTCGGCCTCTGAGGATGATAGGTAATAGTGCTAACTAGTACACTACTGAAGTGAACATTTCACAAATGAGGAATGTAAAGAATATGAAGTCCCAGGGACCGAGCTGTTACAAGAGTCTCCTTCAGAAAACACTGGCAGCTTTGATCGCAATGGGATTGGAAATTAGCTAGCTAGACAAAGAAAGAGATTTTTAAGACCACTGATGCAAGTGAGGGGCAGAAAATTTGGGGCTGCAACTTACACACCTTCCACTACAATAACACGCAGTTTCCTCCACGCGGCAGGTGCCTCCCACCCTCGTCGGGGGGTCTGACTTCCAAGGGCTGCACCAGGCTAGCAATAGTCACACGAAATTATTGCTATTCTGGAAGGAAAAAGGAGGAGGACGGGCCTTCCGAAAAATGATTATATCGGCACGAGAAAGGAAAGGCCTCGCTGACCTAATACCATCGGGGTTTGAAGAAACCGAGAGTTGACTAAAGAAGAGCTGATAAGAAATGTTCAAGCCAGGAGACCGGCACAAATGGAAACAATGTCAGACTCTGCTAAGGGGACTTCCCTGTGTGTGGTAGTGGTAGAATAACACCCTTGGTATCCCCTGCCTATCGTAAAAGGCGACTAAAAGAGATTCCAGGGGCTCTTTACGTGGGAGAGTGGGCTGGCGACCACGTTGTTCTTAACTGAGTTCTGGCAGTGGCGTGATCGTCAACCCACGCTCCCAGATTGAGATCCCCCGGGGTTACCCCTTTTAGTAGTCTTTTACAACAACTGGGGAATACCCTGGGTGTATTCTACGGCCCCACACATAGGGCGAAAGCACGAGCCGTACAGAAATACTGGGGACAACACAAATACCCAGTACCCAACCTAGGGGAATTAAGTATTTAAAATGTAACTCCCTTGATCTGGCCAGGAATCGAACCTGGTGCCCCGAGGACAGATGTTCAAGATCCTGACCACTCATCCGTGGAGCTGGACATGCTGGTCAGTGAATGTAGATTTAAATTGACCATTAACAGAATACTACAAAATTAAGGATGCATCATGTTATTGTGTAATAATACCTACACATATACTGCATTTGTGACTTTATTGTTGTTTAATAATGGCAACACGGGTACAATCTGTTGCTACAAGTAAGTGGGAAGAATTTCCATACGGTTGAAGCTCTCATTTTAGAATGGCGTCTTCCAAGACGCATAATCCTTCCTCCTACTCAGCATTTCACTTAAATGAAGGCGAAAATTGGTCCTTTCTCTGAAGGTTGTGACAGCCGAACAAGACGATTATAGCCCACGTGTTCGTCATGATAAACGCTGGCGTATCGCAAGCACGAGTGAAGTGGTAGGCTATAACACAGCCAGCCAGAAGATTGCCCCCACATTTTATAGCCTTGTACAAAGAGGAAGACTGTAATAAAGGAACGGTGAGCACTACAAGGAAGAAAACGGCGCTGTCGGGCTAAACGTAATGAGGAATAATAGAATGTTCTAGCGTGTAAGGTGATGGTATGGTTGAGCCCTCGGGTCAGCAGGGAGGTTCTCTCAACTGTGCAGTCTTCAGCAGTATTCTTTGTGTATCAAAATCCATGACTCCGATGACCCTCACTTTAGGGCAGTATCAAGAAGGAATGCGTTCTTCAGCCTTCTTTTACTTTTTTTATTCTTTCCTCTTAAATGCTGGGACGATATGAAGGGGGGAGTTCGTAGAGACAGGTTGAAAACGTTCCATAAATCCGCACTTTCCTATCATATGAAACAAGTGATAGAACGGAGAAACAAACGAATTAGAGAGAAATTGATTCCTGAAAGATATTTATAAGAAATTTATTTAAGACACCAACAGGAGTATTTCTTTCTTTTCCCTGGAAATAGACAGTACATTGTTAAATTCTTCCAAATGTTTCTTCTCCATGCGGTAAAACAAATCAAAGAGGAATTTGGAAATGATATCACAATCCAAGGAGAAGAAATCAAAACCCTGAGTTTTGCTGATGACATTGTTATTTTATCAGAGACTGCAGAGATCTGGAGAAATTGCTGATTGATATGGACAGTGGCTTGGGGAAGGAGTGCAAGATGAAAATAAGTCCAAAACAAAAGTAATGGAGTGCAGTCGAACGAAGTCAGGTGATGCAGGAAATATTACTTAGGAAACGAAGTCTTAAAGGAAGTAGATGAATATTGTTACTTGGGTAGTAAAATAACTAATGATGGCAGAAGAAAAGAGGACATCAAATGCAGACTAGCACAAACAAGGAAGTCCTTTCTTAAGAAAAGAAATTTGCTCACTTCAAACTTTTTTTTTTTTTTTTTTTGCCATTTGTTTTACGTCGCAACGACACAGATAGGTCTTATGGCGACGATGGGATAGAAAGGCTTAGAAAGTGGAAGGAAGCGGCCGTGGCCTTAATTAAGGTACAGCCCCGGCATTTTCCTGGTGTGAAAATGGGAAACCACGGAAAACCATCTTCAGGGCTGCCGACAGTGGGGCTCGAACCCACTCTCTCCCGATTACTGGACACTGGCCGCACTTAAGCGACTGCAGCTATCGAGCTCGATACTTCAAACATTGATATAGGAATTAGAAATGTTTCTGAAGACTTTCGTGTGGAGCGTGGCATTGTATGGAAGTGAAACATGCACAATAACTAGCTCAGAAAGAATAAGAATGCTGAAGATGAGATGGGTCGATCGAATCATGAATGAAGAGATACTGAATCGAATTGGTGAGAAGAGATCGATTTGGCTAAATTTGACGAGAAGAAAGAATGACGGGACACATCTTACGACACACAGGACTTGTTCAGTTGGTTTTAGAAGGCAGTGTAGATTGTAAGATCGGTAGGGGTAGACCAGGTATGGATATGACAAGCAGATGTAGGATGCAGTAGTTACGTAGAAATGAAAAGGTCAGTAGCTCAGGATAGGGTGGCATGGAGTGTTGCATTAAACCGGTCTATAGACTGATGACTCAAGCAGCAGCAGCAACAACAAACAACAATAATTTAGTTCACCTGAACACATTTGGTTATCAGTTTCGTTAATGTTGAAAACGTAATATCACAGGAAATTTGAGTGTAAATACATTTAGTGTACTCACCCCATCGCCGGATCATCTCAAGACTGAGATAGATAGATAGATAGATTGATTGATTGATTAATTAATTAATTAATTAATTAAATGTCTTGTATTAGAGGGCTGAACTCAGGCTCTGATGCCTGCTGTTTCTTCCGACTATGCATTGCCCGGCATTAATGAATGACAATCTTACTTCACTTACAATTCATTGTTACAGCTAGGAAGTGAAACTTGTGATCTAGTTGATTTAAGCTGTTGTTGTTTTCCCCTGGTGGTTTAATGTCGCATTAACTCGTAACAGGCTTTAGGCGACGATGGGACAAGAAAGGTGTTGGAGTGCGAAGGAGGTAGCCGTGAACCCAGGCTTTTCCTGGTGTAAAAGCTGGGGTACCATGGGAGACCATTGGCATTTTCAGGACTGCCCCGGTGAAGGGGTTTGAACCCACGTAGTGTCTATTAACTGAACACTTTCCTTCATGTAGTGTAAAGCCGGGCAAAATCTACATGCGCTACCTAAATCGCATACGTGATTTCACCAGGTTATAAAAAATAATCATGGCTATTTAGCGCTCGGCTCCAGTGACCAATCCGATGTAAGAATATCAGGAACTTCAACCAATCAACAGCTGTCTGTCGCCACAATTGTATCCTTTTCGTATTAGCAGTTTTATTTTATCGCAACTATGTGCATTCAGTTTTGTATAAATTCACTTGAAAAGTGCACTGAAACATCTTTAATACTGTAATGTATTTGACCACGGACTGCACTGTGTACTGGTCGTCACTGTGTTCTTCTGATGAAGCCGACAGTTGACATATTGGGAGACTGCGGCCCAAAGAATTTAAATGCAAAAATAAAGCGGTATGTAACCGTGCCGAATTTTCTACAAGAAATGTCATATGCATTTTCTTCGTAATCCTTAACGGTTTTCAAGAAAATTTACTTTTCTTCTGTTTTTGGCTATGGTGTCCTTCACTCATTTCACGCCTAAGTAGGGGTCACGTAAAGCCATGTTCGTCATCAACCTGCGGAAATGATTTGGAGGCTGTAGTTGTATAATTGAGAATGCTAAGCGTACTTGTCCATATGTGAGAACTTTTTTTGCTATTTGCTTTACGTCTCGCCGACATAGATAGGTCGTATGGCGACAATGGGACAGGAAAGTTCTAGGAATAGGAAGAAAGCGGCCGTGGCCTTCATTATTAAGGTAAAGCCCCAGCATTTGCGTTGTGTGAAAATGGGAAACCATGGAAAACCATCTTCAGGGCTGCCGACAGTGGGGTTCGGACCCACTATCCCCCGGATGCAAGCTCACAGCTGCGTGCCCTTAACCGCACGGCCAACTCGCCCGGTTATATGAGAAGTGCTCTGGGCTGTAGTTTACCTTTTTGTTCAACCATTTTCATCATCATTATTATCATCATCGTCATCATCATTGAATTTATTTTTATTCCGTGATTATGTTGTTTCAGTGTTGCGTAATATTCCTATTTAGTGGGTTTATGTTACAAAACCCCCTGTAGGTGGGGGTGGTAGAATAACACCCACAGTATCCCCTGACTGTCGTAAGAGGCGACTAAAAGGGTCCCCAGGGGCTCTTAACTTTGGAGTGTGATTTGGTGACTACGGGGCCCTTAACTGAGTCCTGGCAGTGCTTTCATTTACTTGTGCCAGGCTCCTCACTTTCATCTATCCTATCCGACCTTTCTTGGTCAACTCTTGTTCTTTTCCGACCCCGACGGCTATTAGGTTTCCGAGGGCTAGGGAGTCTTTTCATTTTCACGCCCTTCGTGGCCCTTGTCTTGCTTTGCCCGATACCTTCATTTTTCGAGGTGTCGGAACCCTTCCATTTTTTTTCTCTGATTAGTGTTGTATAGAGAATGGTTGCCTAGTTGTACTTCCTCTTAAAACTGTAATCACCACCACCATCACCACTTATATTTCGCATTTCCTTTTGTGTAGTCTTAGAATTTACATATATTATTCAGTTACTTTTATCATTATATTTTTATAATATCTCGTTTTTTATATATTTTTAGTCATATCTAATATTGTTTTCTGTGAGACGTGATGTGACGACCATTTGCCCGGATGACACGTTGGTAAATACAGGGTGGTCGGAAAACAACGTGAACCGTGTATATGAGCGATAGAGGGTTGGTCATACTGATACATAATTTTTTTTTAAAATAATTCGATATCTCGCGCTGTTGTCATTTTACCAGCTACTGAAGTTAGCCAATCACATCGCTTCGCGGGCTAATTCAAATAGGCTTTGCGAGGGAGTGTTGCTACAATTGCAAGTGGCTTAGACCGGCTGAGAGCCATACCAAGAAATCAGCATCGAACGCAAACACAACATCGGTTTCAGCCAGTGTCACCGTAGCGTACTTGGTATGGCGCGATTCGGAGGTCCGAGTTCATACCACTCACCTGGAGAAATTCTTTTTCTTCGATGGGTGTTCTTATCTTAAGCTTCTCAAATGTTCATTACAGAGATACTTGGGCTCAAACATCAAACCTACTCGTCATTCCTCACCATCGACACAACTCATTTTCTGTGTGTGCTGCACGAGAATGCAACCGTTTACCGTGTGACATGCGAGGAATACCAACCACAGGGCCATTTAAAAGAGTGTTAAGAGGTACAGTAGGATACGAGTGAGCTGTGCATTTCTAGTCCTTCATTGATCGTACTAGTACATTATTATTATTATTATTATTATTATTATTATTATTATTATTATTATTGCTGTTGTAAGTATGTATGTCTCGCTGGGGTGGAATTTTATTTCAGTTGTGTTGTTGTTTGAGTCATCAGTCCATAGACTGGTTTGATGCAGCCCTCCATGCCACCCTATCCTGTGTTAACCATTTAATTTCTGCGTAACTCCTGCATCCTACATCAGCTCTAATCTGCTTGTCATATTTATACCTTGGTCTACCGCTACCGTTCTTACCCCCTACACGTTCCAACTACACAAGTCCTGGGTGTTGTAAGATGTGTCCTATCATTCTATTTCTTCTCATCAAATTTGTCCACAACGATCTCCTCTCACCCATACGATTCAGTATCTCTTCATTCGTGATTCGATCTATCCATCTCACCTTCAGCATTCTTCTGTAACACCACATTTCAAAAGTTTCTATGCTTTTTTTCTGAGCGAGTTATTGTCCATGTTCCACTTCCATACAATGCCACGCTCCAAACTAAAGTCTTCATAAACATTTTTCTAATTCCTATATCAATATTCGCAGTGAGCAAATTTCTTTTCTTAGGAAAGGCCTTCTTGTTTGTGCTAGTCTGATATATGTATTGATTGTGTTTATTGTGCTGTATCTACTATTAATTACGCTAGTATTAATTATGGCTCTAATGTATACTAATTGGTTTCGTGTAAAAGAAGGCTTAAAGGCCTTAACTACGCCAATAAAGCCATGTATATATCTGTCTACTGTATCCTCATGATCGGAGCTCGAGGCACATTCCCTAAATTTCTTGTACAGCTATGGGATTCTCTCGGTGTCAGCCGGACACGACTTCACGACATCGCTATCGCCGCAATACGAGGTTCAGTGACCATACTCCTCAATCATCTATATAACATCTGAAGAACCGTATTGCAAATCTGTTCCTGAGCCTTTTGGTGAATCTTTTACCTGGCACACTAGCAAAGTCAAAAGTAACTTAGAAGACAAAATACTGTGTAGTCGACATACTTTGTCCTTGTGGCAGCCTCCGCATGGGGGAAGTTGTAATAATAATAATAATAATAATAATAATAATAATAATAATAATAATAATCTAATTTCAGCAGTTGGTAAAATTACAACGACGCGAGATTTCAAAATACATTTTTTTTCTAAATATTTCTCAGTACGACATATACCCTGTTCACGTTGTTTCCGACCACACTGTATAGTCTGCAAGAGCGTGTTTAAACACACATGTGTGTGCGAGCCACCTTAGTTTATCCACTTTAATCGTAGCTCATAAATCCGCTCGAGGAACGGGTACTTAGCTAGTTTATGATATGTTAATGGCAACTTAGGTGGTCTGGGTTTATGGCTGGGTCTTTAAATTGAATGAAATTCCATAGAATGCTGTTGGGAACTATTTTTTAATGAATGTGTGTTCTCTTGTGGGAGGTTGAAGAAAACATGTGATGGCAATATTCATTTTAGCGCCTGTTTACTTTGTATTGTATCCCAAACCACGCCGGTACAGTACACCACAACGGTCTCTCTCGCAACCATCTTCTCAAACTCGGCTACTTACCATAAACATGGCCGTTCTGAATTGAGTGTGCCGTGTCGTCGCATGACAATAAACACACACACAGTGGCCCGGTCCGACCGTGGAATGATACTCCTCTCAGGCCCCGCTGCATAATTTAGCCCGCCAGAAGACTACAAGACAGTAATTGAAACCACAAACTAGACGTGGTGTTGTGGGGTCCACAGATCGCCGAACACAATTTATGGTGTATCGTCAAGGTAATGAACCCTTTCGCATCAATGTTAATAATAATAATAATAATAATAATAATAATAATAATAATAATAATAATAATAATTTCGTGTGGCTATTTCTAGCCGAGTGCAGCCCTTGTATGGCAGACCCTCCGACGAGGGTAGGCGGCATCTGCCATTTGTAGGACACTGCGTGTTATTGTGGTGGAGGAAAGTGTTATGTGTGGTGTGTGACTTGCAGGGGTGTTGGGGACAGCACGAGCACCCAGTCCCCGGGCCATTGGAATTAACGAATGAAGGTTAAAATCCCCGACCCGGCCGGGAATCGAACCCGGGACCCTCTGAACCGAAGGCCAGTACGCTGACCATTCAGCCAACGAGTCGGACATAATAATAATAATAATAATAATAATAATAATAATAATAATAATAATAATAATAACTGAATGAGTAGGCTAAGCAATCGCAGTCGTGCAACTGTAAACTTTCATTCAGGAGCAATGAGTGGCTCATTATGCTGTTATGCAGGACTATATTTTATGAAACCATTAGGGCCTACTGTATACCGTTGTGAGAGCCTCCGTGGCTCTTGCAGTAATGCGCCGTCCTCTCACCACTGGGTTCTGTGCTTCAAATCCTGGTCACTCCATGTGAGATTTGTGCAGGACAAAGAGGGGGCGGGACAGGTTTTTCTGCGGGTAGGGCCTGTCCTGGTTTTCTCTATCATCTTTCATTCCAGCAACACTCTCCAATATCATTTCATTTCATCTGTCACTTATTAATCATTGCCCCCAGGGTGGTGCGACAGGCTTCGACAGCCGGCATAATTCTTATCCTCGCCGCTGGATGGGAGCTTCATTCATTCCATTCTTTCCATTCCTGACCCGGTCGAATGACTGGAAACAGGCTGTGAATTTTCATTATACAGTTTTGAAATATCATAAATATCATACATATGCCATTAGAAAAATACTATTTCAATAGGCCTGTTATTCAAATTAATTCACTATCTCTACACTTAATTCATTATTGATAATTTAAAATTAATTTAATATTCATATTGCTGTTGTGATCTATATTTGTGAAGTCTACTTTCCGTGGTTCATTGTAAGTTCACATCAGGCACTTTTAGACTTAGACATATACAGTACTGTTACCGAAAGTGAAAACAAACCAACTAAAGGCAATCGACGACAGTGTTGGAAGGATCTCCCAGATGCTCTCATCGTAGGACGAAGGTTTTGTGACAACCACAGGTCCTGAACTGAGTCTTTTGTTACAAGCTGCTTTACGTCTCACCGACACAGATTGGTCTTATGGCGACGATGGAATTGGAAAGGGATAGGAGTGGGAAGGAAGCGGCCGTAGCTTTAATTAAGGTACAGGCCCAGCATTTGGTTTGTGTGAAAAGGGGGTAACCACGGAATACCATCTTCAGGGCTGCCGACAGTGCTGTTCGAACCCACTATCTTCCGGATGCAAGCTCACAGCTGCATGCCCCTAACCGCACGGCCCACTTACCGGGTAAACTGAATCATCATCATATTATTATTAATGTGTTACACGTATCACTTTCTTTTTCCTATCCGACTTCTTATGGTCAGTTCTTGTTCTGTTCCGACGACGATATTAGATTTTCGGGGCCTCTGTATACCTCATCCATATCTTTCATCGTTACCTTTTTTTTTTACCGGAGTTCTTCGTATCTTCTCCATTTTTTTCCTTTGTTTATTATTAGGTGAGGATGATTATCTGAACATTTACATTGTTTCTTCCATTATTAAAGAATCCCTGAACTTGTAAATAAAACGAACAGCTATTTCACTTTCTTGGAACCTCTCCACATCTCCTTTCTATTCCTCGAAAGTAAATAATTAGTCTTTGGAAGCAGATATTATCAAATCAGTGCAGGTTAAAGACGATTTATCACCGCAAAAGGATCGTAAAATAAAGTAAATAAGCTCGAATAGTAACAACGGTTGCCAAGCAGACGCAGTTGAGGTTATAGAATAAAAAGTGAACACGGAGCGTTACTACTTGCATTTCGTGGTTAAGGGAACTTGAAAACATCATTGAGCTTCTTCCATGGAGATGTTACTTGGCAGCGTTTTCGAAAAGTTCGGATTACAAGTGACCGCAAATTGAAGGAGAGTGAATTGTAATGAATGTTTCTCCCCAGGTCCGGTCTATCTGATAGAATTACGCTCCATTGGGTTGAAGTGATTGTAGAGACCCGCAGATATGCAAATGAAATAGTTCTAGTTTAGTGATGATTGCCTGCAAACGTCTCGTCTCTTCATCTTGCTGAACTGGAGTAGGTGGCAATCATCAGAGAAGGAAAGCAAAGTCACAGTGTGTAGTCGCAAACTGCATTGCGAAATTTATTTACCACTAAAGAAAGAGCTCATTTACATATCTGCAAATGAGGGAAAATATGCTGCCGTTTTGTCTATGTGGCCACGAACCTGCTACGCAGGCGTAGCAGGGGGAGAGGTGATACTCCCACGTGGCGCGTCCCAGGTGGCGAATAGGTCAGTCCTAACCGGCTTGCCAGCGGACTTGAGGGAAATAAAATACCTCTCGCGGACCAAACACACACTCCCTATGGGTGCGGGAGGCAGACGAAGAATCCACCCATGGTATCCCCTACCTGTCGTAAGAGGCGACTAAAAGGGGCGACCAAGGGATGATCCAATTAGAACCATGAAACTACTTGTAATTAGTACCATCACGCAGGGAACACCATGGGTTGCATTTACTTGCGCGTAGTATCACTATTTTAGGTACTCAATAGGTTTGTGATTAGTAGCGACAATGTGTGAATCAGGATGAGGGTCCTGCAGTACCTGTGATTCGTACCCCTATATTGGCGACACCATGGGATTAGCAACACCATGGTTCAGCCTTACCTATGCTCAGTTCCCACTATGCGAGGAATTCCACGGGATAGTACGGGTCCATGTGGTTATTCCACTTATGTGAGGAACGCTATAGGTTTGCGTTGCCTGCAAATAGCGCCGCAATGTGCGAAACACCATAGGTCTGTGTTACATGTGCGCATTACACTACCTGTGAATAGTACCAAAATGTGTGGCATACCGCGAGTCTCCGCTACTTTTGATTAGTACCGCAACATTACACATAGCATGGTTCTACTTTCCTAGCGACAAATACCATTATGAGGGGCCGATGACCTGGATTTTGGACCCGTTTCGACTATACGCACAATCGATTCAGCATCGTACTATAGAAGCAGTCCATTCGTCGGTAATACGATTATTTTGTGCCAGCTTCTGTGCAGTGAGGCACTGTGGGTCGGATCCACTGATCGTTTTTGTTGTATGTCCTCCGCTCTCTTCGCTCAGCGCCAGCCAGCCGCACGCACGCAAGCAAGCGTGGATCATTCGAGACTCGACGTGCAGTCTTCAGTGCGCGTGTCTGTTACGTCGTGTGCAGTATATAAGGAGCTTCCTGTCTGTCACTCAGGAGGATTCTCCCCAGTGTCCTGCTCCAGAATACACTGAACGTTGAACACGGAGGCTACTCCTCCTAAAAATGTATCTCGACCAGGTGGACGGAATTCTGGTAGTATGAGGTTTCACCTCAGGTCACTACTCCACTTTCCCGTTCCTTCATCCATGTCGAGCCCCGATGTTGTATGCCACACATCCCCAAGCTCACTCAAGCTCCGACACACACATTAGATTCTCTAATTGTGAACATAGCTTTCATTTAGTACAAGCTTATGAACTCAGACACTTCAACTATCACGAACTATATCTTTCCCAAGAACTATCTTTTCAAGATAGCAGTGAGTGTAAATACATTCAGAGTGTACATAGTGTATAGAAACAGAAACTCTCTCAAGATTAATCATCTACTTTGCTTCAAGACAATTTTATGTTTCATTCCTGTACATGCTGTAGAATTCTGTGGGAAGCAAATAAATAAGTTGTGTTCTTGTAACCCTTATCTTGTTTACAACAGTTTCAAATTCATCTCCATCCATTCATTCTTCGTCCTCATGCTTTGAATTCTGGTCAGTGGAGGATTTTGGAATTTTAAGTTGTCGTTTCATTTCGTACCATTCGGGGCCGATGACCTCGATGTTAGGCCCCTTTAAACAACAAACATCATCATGTTTCTGTGGGATGAGTTTTAATAGTATGAGCAGCGACAAATGGTCAGTTGCAGTTTGGAAACATGAACACAGAAGAACAGCAAAGTGCAGAGACAGTAAACAACCTCCCAGAGTTAAAAAAAAAAAACCTTAAATTACCTCCTGTTTCCATGAACTACGGTATGCAAATTGGCTGCTGTTCACCTAAGAGCGAACGTTCATCCCGCTTATAAATACACCATTCGCAGGGATGGCAAACATTTTCCGACTAGCGTGTCAGTTAAGGTCTTTCTTTTTACCGTCTAGTGTGCCATCGGTTATTTTCCTTTAAAATCAGCATGAAACCCCCTCATTTGACTTCATTTAAGTATTAGATTGCATAACATATAAATTCATTCCACTGAATGTTTCATGGTTTTGTTTGAAAGCACTACTGAAAATTACATTGTTAAAACAGGTAAAATGTAGGAATAAGATATATTTTGAAAAAAAAATGGCCAAAGAATTAATTGTGTCATACTTGATTATTAAAGCGTAATGTTCAAGTATGTTGCAAGATTTTCGAGATATTTATAACATATTAAAAACATGTTAGTATGTTGTCTGAGCTGCCACAGAAGTCGTATTCACGTGTCATCTACTGGCACGCGTGTCATACGTTCGCCATCTCTGCGACATTTTCCGTCCTATGTGCAGACTTAGGATTGCCATTAATATATGCTTAGAAAATCTTCCCTCAAAGAATTAAAAATTTGCTTTGAATTACTGGCTTCTTTAAACAGACCGGAATCAAGTCGAGTAATCTGTTCTTGCCGAAGTGGAAATATTTTATTTTGTAAACAATTGCTTTGCGTAATACAGTTGTATTCCTTTTGCTAGGCTTATATGTGTGACATAAATTTGAAGATTTGACGTCCAAGGTAAATGCGAGGCAATTTACAATTTTTTCTTGTAAATGAGCAACCCCGTTAGAGGTAATTTACATCACTCTCCTTAGTGAATCGTCTTGAAAGTGAATAGCGCCTTAGATATCTAGAAGCTGAAGAATACACAAGTGCTAAAGAGTGCAGGAGCAAAGTGTAAATTGTTATTAAAACAAAGTAATGAGCTAAAGCAAACACCATCTCTTGCAACTGATCTTACGGAAAACTGAACGCGAGAGATAATCATGTTTGGATAACATCAAGAAGTGGGACGTACATCCATTGTGCGATCAGCTATTCCGTTTGACAGTAGCTGGAGGGGCATTTTTCTGATTGAACTCCGTATGACAGGTCATAGTACACATCATGACGCAAGTGATGAGTGCACTCTTATATAGAAGAGTCAGTGTCAAACTTTGTGTAAGTTGCCTAGTGCTGTACTCTTTCTCGTATTAAAATATTTCCTATTTTGATGTTTAATACAGGGTATGGCACACTGGGTGGTTGTCCGTCTCCCTGTGGAGGGGTTGTTAGAATGCATTCACGGTATCGCCTGCCTGTAGTAAGACTTGACAAAAAGGGTACTGATTTCAGATCCCAGTTTTACTTTCTAATAGCCCTTGCATCTGCCCCTGAAGTAGACGTAGTTTCTGCATTTGATGAATTGCAAACCGATTGCCTTGGGAGATTTAATTCTGGTCTTTGACTTCGTGGAAGATTACAACGCTAAGGGACGTAGACGTGGAAGTGGCAGACAGCGGCCTATGTCTTCTCTAGTCACGTCGAACTGCTATGTTAGGACTAAGAGATAATCTACCTCAAGCGCAGCATAGGAGACTAAACACACTCATGGGAAAGCCCCACCCATCATTGTATCATGTTTTGCAGTTACTTCACCGAGAAACGGCTAGAATATACCGGCATAATCAGGGACTGGAAGGCGTAAATTCCGTATCACTTAAAAAAAAAATGAGGATTTGAACGAGAGAATTCTTAGGCTCGTTGAACGCTATCTCAAGTACAAAGAATATAACATTCTCATTTATCTTCAAGCCACCGGACATAATATATTTGGACATTATGAATTATAAATTTCACAGTTCCTGCTGTGATTCAAATTTGGAATTATAGATTTCACAATATGTAAAACAGTTTATGAATTTCATAATATGCAACACAAATTATGAATATAAGTTTAATTTGCTATTCATAAACTATGATTTATTTAAACTGTGATGCACAATTTTAGTGCTGGTACAGAAACTCTAGGTGTCAAGAAAGCTGAGGTGACCAGATGGTCAGGCGACGAAAAAGACGAGGTGACGAATACGCCTGGTGACGAACTACAGTATAACAATGACGCTAGTACCGGTGACGAGAATTCCGAATCGCAGAGATGGAAGCAGAAATGTGTTACTGACTATATACTAGAGGCTGTAAATAAAGTAGATATAACGCAATATTCATTGAACTAATAAGTACAGTTGCATCACATTCCTTCAATGTGGTCACCCGCAGAGTCTATTACCTATTGCCAAATGTCGGAAAAGCGTTGGGGACCGTTGGCAAGGCGTTCTGTTGATGACACCGACGGAACGCCCTACTGCGCGGAGTAGAGATGACTGAGACCAACCTCTATAGATAATTCCCGGACAATCCATCGATGGTTAACGGAACGAGACCACTCACGATGTCCATCTGAACTTGAAGAATGGATGGCCGACCTGTGCGGTGCAAATCCACAGTCTCATTCCGATCCGCATGAAACGTCATGACCTATCGTGTAACCGTCCTATACAGTAATGCATTCTCGCCACAGACTTCACGTAATCGTCGATACCATTCTGATGCATTTTTGCCACGGGAAAGCTCGATTTTAATCCACGAACGCTGATCACCTTTTGAAAACATGCTTTAGAGCGGTGAAATCGACACTCTTCACTTCAACGCCACACAGCAACAACACTCCCAAATAGATACCCGTCAAATGCACACTACACATCGACAAGAGCACCATCTGACCGCTCCCATATCCTATTTGGACATGCCTGATCTGCGAGTGTCTGGACTACGTGGCCAATACTTTATTTGCAGCCCTCGTACTCTGAAATCACTCTTTTTATGGCAGGAGTTCGCATAATTTTCAGCTTACTGAAGTTTGAATATAACTTCTAGATGCTTTATGCATTGTGTATCAAATTTCAGTTCCCAAACTTCTGGGCATGATAGAAGAGAAAAGGTATAGATCAATAGTTGAAGTTCATTTTGAGGTGGATGAGAAATAAAACTATTGCATGTCAATTTAATTGTAAACTTTTGAAATAAAACTATTCAAAAGTGCGTTCTCCTGCTTCAAAACACGCTCTGCAACGATGTGTCGTCTGTCGTTCACATTTAAAGACCCCGGGCATGTGCTGTAGAGAGTACATAGCTGTAAGTCAGGGCCTCTCAGAGTGCATGCAGCGGTGCAAAAGACGACTTGGCTGTGTTGACCAGAGTGCACACCCCAACTCCTCGATTTTGAGCAATAGCCTAACCCTGTCCTTCCCTATGCCTGTCTCGCTCGCTCCGCCTGTCTCCCCCTTTCTCACTTGTTCTGCAGCGCTCCCCTCACCCGAGCATAGTTGAGCCGAGCTTAGCCGAATCGGACCAATGCACTGTGCACAGAACCTCTGCGCCTCGGTTTGCACGTGTGAGAGTTTGCTCCTTTGAGAAGCTCTGCTGTAAATACTCTAGCGACAACCTCTTCGTCGCATTCAGTTGGAGTTTCATACACATTCTTGCTCCTCTCTAAACGATGGGAAATGTACTGCATGTCGTCGCAGCACAGACATTTCATTCTGACGTCCAGGCATGTTTAACAGAATATTGATGGTTTTGAAAGAGAGTCATTATTAATTTATACTGTCAAGAGTACGGTTTCTGAATTTGTCAGTCGATATTTCGTTTCAGACCAATGGTATTTACCGAAAAACGTTTGTTCAGGTGCCTTGTATCATCCTTAGAAATTGAAATAGTGAATTTTTATACACCCAGCATAGGTATATAGGTGTAGCTAGGATTGAGAAACGTGTTGGTTGTTTCCTCAAATAGCACCACCAAAGGTTATCGCAAAAGAACGACGTCAAACCTATAAGGAGGCGAAATACTGTGTCGTCTGACGAGAAGTCGCGTGGTGCATGGTGCATGGCTCCTGCGCATGCGTCGATATCAAGTCTCAGGGCCTGACAAGAAACATCGGTTTCGTCTGCTAAAGTGCTGCTGTAAAGTTTCAAATTGGCGGTACAATTGCGCTTTAATTACACATTTACTGTAAGTTTAATAACGAACACGCCTCTCTTTCAGAGAGCTCGCACAGTTTAACACGACTAATGTTTATAGCTTAGTGTAGTGCCGCACCTACAAGCCACCGTGACTTCTCGTGAGACACAGATAGTAGACAGGATGAGGGGCGAGGTAGTATGCCATTATTTTCCTCACTGGGGAAGAAAGTGTTCCTGCAGTACGGCTGGCCCCGTAATTAGCACCTAATCATTATCCGAATGTCATCAGTAAGTACCACCCATACGCTTGGTACTATTTGGGGATCATTTTAGACAGAACTCTGTCTTTCAAGAGACACCTAAAGGAAACTGCAGAAAAAAACTGAAATCCAGTAATAACATACTTCAGAAGCTGTGTGGCACTGCACGGGGCTCCTTGGCTGACACACTTCCCACAACCGCCCTCAACAGCTGAGTATTGTTCTCCAGTGTGGCTCAAGAGCAGCTATACGACACTTATTGATACTCAGTTGAATCAGGCAATGAGTATTATGACTGGCACAGTCAAATCAACGCCTACATTCTGACCACCGGCACTGAGTCACATTCCACCACCAAAACTCAAACGTAATCATGCCTTAGTTCGGGATTATAAGAAGATAACTGCCAACGACCAGCTACCATTAAACCAGGACATCATTGCTGCCGAAGCCAGAAGATTACGTTCGCGGAACCCACCCATCAGGAGAGCGAGACGTCTGGTGGTTAATAATTTGAACCTCCTGCAAACCTAGAAGAAAGTATTGGTTGAAAAGTTTCCATGATATTGCCAAGGTATTATAAACACCACAGCAAAATCAAGTGGTTTCCATTTGCCCCGGTAAACTTGGTCAACCCTAAACAGGATTAGGACAAACCGTAGTAGATGTGCTGATCTTCTCCACAAGTAAGGACAAGTTCCCTCACCAGAGTGCAGCTGTGGTGCAGACTATCCGGGATGTCGTGCATGAGTGTCCGCCACATTTATATAAAGGCAATATCAGTGACTTTATGGAAGCAGGTCCAACTGTGGTGGACTTTATCAACAACTTAAAAGTAAAATTGTAAATAATGTAATATACTCTATATAATTGTATAATTATTTGTGATATGTACTGACAAACGCTAAATAAATAAATAAATAAATAAATAAATAAATAAATAAATAAATAAATAAATAAATAAATAAATAAATAAACAAACAATCGCTGCAGCTTCCATCCTGTCACAACCATAAATGAGGCTGAGACTTCAGTGGAAGCTAGGATTTACTCTGGCTGTGCAAAGTGTTAAAAACGTTTCTTTTGGCCTCCGTATCATCCCCAGAAGTCATATGAAAAAAAAAAAAAGCAACAGGCAGATAAAACAGAGTACTGCGTCAGTATTTGCTTGGAATGATGATGAAGATAATTGGAGAAAAACCTTATTTAAGCAGTTGAAAGAACACTGTTGTTAGAACCTCCGACTTCGAGACCGGGCAACTTCTTTTGTTGTTGTTGTTGAGGGGTGCGTTGGCGTCTGAGTAATATAAGGATACATGGACAAAGACATAAGACAGATCAGTGTGGTTTCGTCGCATTCACTAGTAAAAGAAAACAGAGTGACCTGAAGATTTCCTCTGGGTCTATTAACTTCTGAATTTAACAGCTGTGAAATGGGAAATGTAGATTGCCTAGCTATCCTTTGTGCTTCATCTGGGTGTAGATTCATGCTTCTTGCACAGGTTCATGCCTCACGATAGACAGAGGATGCCGCAACTTATTGGGAGGCAGAATCACGGTGATAAGCTAGAAGAGCCATGGTAGAGGGGACCTGAACATGTTTATGTAGAGTACTGTACAATGCTAAATGTTATTTATAATTTATCCATTAACTAGTGATATAATCCTGACTTTTGTCCTCCAATTTGCACGTGATTTGAATTTAATGAAGTCCATATCCAAATTCATTCCAAACACATAAAGCGGCTAGTTTGCTAGAAATCTGTGTGTATATTTTCCTTCAAAATTTAACTTGCCATCCCCTTAATATCTCCCTCATTCAGTGCAGTGATGTCTCCAGTTCACCCATCTCGAGCGTTCTAGTACATTACCGTACCTTTCTCCTTCGGTTGACTACTTTATTAATGCCGAATCCCTATCGTTTTAATTCGAACTAGAGTAGTAATGTCTTCCTCTATTGAAAAACGATATGAAATGTTAGTTCATTAGGTGTTAATTACAGTTTCGATTATCGGATTGTCTGATATTCTCGAAGAGATTGTAAACTTGGCGTTTCATTTTCGAAATGAGTGCATTAGAGAAATAAGGAAACGTTAGAGGCTATGGTGTATATAAAGATCTGTCTTCTCCCACATCCGTTGGTGTCGGTGAACTGCAAGTCCTTCCTGGAAATTAGTTGATAGTGTCAGGGTAGGAAGAGAACAAAAGATTAAACACATCAGATAAGAGGACGGCTCTGTCCCAGTAAATTGGATGGGAACCAGCTCGGAACTCAGTGATTGTCATCCACCTCCCATTATTTATCAGATCGAAGGGTTTCTGTTACAGTAAGGCCGATAATTTACATCCCTGTAAATAGTCACGCAGATTGATAACCATGCATGCCATTTCGCCGTTAGATTTTTATATCTACATACGTAGATACGCTAATATTTCCAAATGAGATCGTGCACTGATAGACGCTATCTCTAAAATACTATACGAGGAACACCATGGTTCTGCTTTATCAGTGATTAGTACCATTATGAGTGGCCGGTGACCTGGATTTTGGACCCTCTTGGACAACAAGCGTCATCTCAAAAAATTAGGCACCGAGCTCGATAGCTGCAGTCGCTTAAGTGCGGCCATTATCCAGTATTCGGGAGATAGTAGGTGCGAGCTCCACTGTCGGCAGCCCTGAAGATGGTTTTCCGTGGTTTCCCCATTTTCACACCAGGCAAATGCTGGGACTGTACCTTAATTAAGGCCACGGCAGCTTCCTTCCCAGTCCTAGCCCTTTCCTGTCCCATCGTCGCCAAAAGACATATCTGTGTCGGTGCGACGTAAAGCCAATAGCAAAAAAATTAGGCGCTGTGAATTGGCTCTACTGATTCTTGATCATTTTTTCATCATCATTCGTTTTAGATTCTAATCAGTGGATACATTTTGAAGTTTTTTAAACTATCACTTCATTTCGTTGCACTTCATACCATTAAGGGCCGATGACCTAGCTGTTAGGCTCCTTTAAACAACAAACATCATCATAATCATCTACAAAATATGCAGGCTAATAAACTATATATTGATTTGTACAGAAAATATTCGATTTTTCTTTTTTTAAGTGGAAATGAAACAGTTTTTCCACACAATTCGTTATCACGGTAACTTCTAATACCCCATGATTTTAATTCCTTCCAGTGTGGTAAATAATTTCAGACAATCTCCTGGAACTTTCTGCAAATGTCCCAAGGTACAAGATTGGTCGCACATAGTGGTGTGAAACACAAATTTCTGAAATGGGATTTTTTCCAGAAAATTTTCCGATCCTGTTTCGTGACTCTGTGGACATCCTTTACGAGTACAAATTTCTAGAACATACGGCCTCGGTCGGTCAGGTTGCCAGGCCTCGTCAGTGTGCATCCGTTTCTTCTCGACTTTAATCAGCTCCATCGTGCTTCACGTGCTTTCGGATGAAAACACCTCTGTAACATGTCGTATTAAATGTGTGAATAGAGCCATGTTACTTCGCACACATACATGAAGGAAACATGCAATCCATTGCAAATTCCAGTGCAAAGAACGGGTACAAATGCTAGTTAAGAAATAAAATATCAAGAGTAACATTTCAAACCCATACTGACTAAATAATTTATTTCCACATTTACTATCACACGGTACGTATTGTAACGTCAAAACTACCGGACGAGTTGGCCGTGCGGTTAGGGACGCGCAGCTGTAAGCTTGCATCCGGGAGATAGTGGGTTCGAACCCCACTGTCGACAGCCCTGAAGAGGGTTTTACTTGGTTTCATATTTCCACACCGCTTCCTTCCCACTCCTAGGCGTTTCTTTTTCCATCGTCGCCATAAGACCTATCTGTGTCGGTACGACGTAAAACGAATTGTTAAAAGAAGTCAGAACTTTTGGCCGTGACACAGCTACGATCGACTTTTTATTTCGGTTCAGTAATGTCTCTCCAAGTCCGTACATTTTTAACTAATTAATAAGGGAGGCGTAAAATTGATGATAATCTTGACATTTTTGTGAGGTTGAAATTGGGAGTCATGGTAATTAAAAAATGATATCCAGCAGTGGGATTCAGTTTCATTGATATTCACAGGTACTTCCCACCCTGGCTTGCTGTGACATCGTTGGAACATAATACGGTATATAGTCTGTTGGATGAGATAGCATTTCGTGAACACTACAGGACCAGTGTTAAGGTAAAACATGTTCTGTTCTCCCGGATCCCAATACCACATATGTTCCTGCGATTAACTGTAACTAAATGAGCGTCGACCTTCAACAGAGCGCTATATTGGCTATTGAGACCAATCTGGTTAGTATTTGCTGTTCAGTCCCATCAGATGTAATCTGTATGGGAGCTCAATTCGATATGTTGATACCCAGCAGGGGATGAACCAGCTTCGATGCTGCTGATTGTGCTATAATGTTCTTCTCTCATTGCTCACATGTACTGTATTGCTGCTCGGGGTCAATGTGATAAATATTATGCGATATTTCTCTGTGGGAAGTTGCATGGTTTCTTTTCTGTCTGTATGGTCTCGGTTTGTATTAGCGGTCTAAGTTATTTTTCCTCCGATAAGGTTTGTTATGGGATTTTCTCTTTTTTATGAAGAGAATAGATTAATTAATTACTTGCTAATAAATGCGTCCGGCCTGCAAAGAAAACTGTCGTTAATAACGTTGCGATTCGCAACATTGACACGGTTATACCCAGTGTTAGGTGGAAACCATCTGGTGTATGTCCTCAAAAAGGAAAGTATTACTTTGTGTGTTTAATGTAGCTATATTATTTATTTATGTATGTATTTATATGTATGTTTATCGTAACTTAGGTACGAATTCCAAAAATCGGATTTTACAGGAGAATTGATATGCTGCCATATGGTTGAAAATAAAATAAATATGTCCGTGTGTGATATTCATTTTGCTCTTAACAGGTAGCCTTTTTGGAGACAACTGTCATGATAAATACGATATATACCGGGCGAGTTGCCCGTGAGGTTAGGGCGCGCAGCTATGAGCTTGCATTCGAGAGATACTGGGTTCGAACCCCCCTGTCGGCATGCCTGAAGATGGTTTTCCTTGGTTCCTCATTTTCACACTAGCAAATGCTATTGCTGTACCTAAATTAAGGTCACGGTCGCTTCCTTCTCACTCCTGGGCCTTTCCTATCCCGTCGTCGCAATAAGACCTATCTGTGTTGGTGCGACGTAAATCAAGTTGTAAAAAAAAAAAAAAAAAAGGACAAGTACGAGATACGAGATGGCGGTGTTGGTTCGTTTTAAGTAATTGTATTGAATATTTAGTTACGTGGTCTTCACGGAACGATTCGGAGGCTTCGAGTAGCCACACTGAAACAATAAAATATTTCGTGGAAAAATACGAGGTATCGATTCTGAAGGGACGCGATATGCATTATCTTCTTGTTCCGCCACTTTTTCGCACTCCTCATGTGGGGTTATGGACGCGAAATGTGTTGCACGTGTAGATTTGGTCCTGTTTTATGGAGAGGTGAGAGAGGTATTCATTATTGCCTATGTTGTGCTTGTATATACAGTGAAGAGCTATGTGTTCTGACAAACTCTCAGTTCCTATGCCACCGAGCTCGATAGCTGCAGTCGCTTAAGTGCAGCCAGTATCCAGTATTCGGGAGATAGTAGGTTCGAACCCCACTGTCGGCAGCCCTGAAAATGGTTTTCCGTGGTTTTCCATTTTCACACCAGGCAAATGCTGGGGCTGTACCTTAATTAAGGCCACGGCCGCTTCCTTCCCACTCCTAGGCCTTTCCTGTCCCATCGTCGCCGTAAGACCTATCTGTGTCGGTGCGACGTAAAACAACTAGCAAAAAAAAAAAAAAAAAAAGTTCCTATGCCAGAGGAATTAACCAGACACGGCTAAAATGCCCGACCCGGTAATGAATCGAGCCGAAGGCTGCGACGCTAATCATTCAGCCGAAGAACCGGATATATAGATGCATTATGAGGCTGATGTGAGCTGGGCTGAGTTACTGAGAGACGATTTGAGCGCTGGCCTTCTGATCTCAAGTTGGCAGATTTGATAGTGGAAGTATTTTATGCCGCTCAAATACGCCATTCTCTTGTCAGTTGTTTTACAGGCACATAAAGGAACTCTTGCAGGGAAAAATTCTGGCATCTTGGGGATCTCTGAACCGAGCTCGATAGCTGCAGTCGTTTAAGTGCGGCCTTAATCAAGGCCACGGCCGCTTCCTTCCACTTCCTAGGCCTTTCCTATCCCACCGTCGCCATAAGACATATCTGTGTCGGTGCGACGTAAAACAAATAGAAAAAAAAGGGGGATCTCTGAAAACCGTAAAAGTAATTATTGGGACATGAAACAAATAATAACAACAGAGTGTGGTAACATATAAACAGTGGGCAGATATCTTGATGAGATAGTGCAGGCGAGAGAAGATGGCCGGATCTGTTTGTAGAGCGCATACAAAGAAAGGGCAATCTGAAGAAAAGCTAAACTCAGGCACTGAAATGAAAGGACGTATGGCTTTCATTGCCGAGTGTGTCCGAGGACATGTTCGGCTCGCCAAGTTGAGGTCTTTTGATTTGATGCCGACCTTGGCGGGAATCGAACCCGGGACCCCTGTAACCAAGGGTCAAGCACTGTAACACAGTGATCAATACGAGTGTCTGTGCGCAAGTGAATGCCTCAGGATGACATGAAAAGCAGGACTGAGATAAGTAGAGAAGTATGAGCACAAGATCATTCGCAAAATAATGAGTTCTAAGATAACAGATGTACAGTATAGACTCCGAGGAAGTGAAAGGATAATGAACGGCTGATCGAGTCAATAAGGAAAAGACGACTGAAGTTCTGTGGACATCTGCTCAGGATGGGTGCAATCCGACTAAGGAAGCGGATTTTTTATTTATTGGACAACGAACCTAACGTCTCGGATAAATGGGTCAAGGAAGTAAGGAAGGACCTTAAGAGCATGGGACTGAATCAGGAGGACATCTCTAACCGAACAAAATGCAGATTACTGATGAACGACTTTAAGGGCTTCCACGATGAGCAAAAGCAGAAAGCGGCTGGACAGAAGACAAGCGACCAGAGAAAGAATGCAACGCTTTCGGGCTGCAAGAAAGGCTTCTAGAAATGCCTTAAAAGTTACTTGACGTGGTCTCTAATGGCCCTAAACGAGATAATAGTAATAATAATAATAATAATAATAATAATAATAATAATAATAATAATAATAATCGTACGACCTCAGCTATCGTGTTCATGCATTTTAATTTGACGTCATCTGGCGGCTTGCTCTTCAATTTCGACGTTCCATTTTACTTAGGCCGACTAGATGGCAGTGTAAACCGAATCTCTCTCGGGCGGCGTCTCTGACTGAATGTTAATGAATTTTGTCGGGTAAACACCAAATGTGTCACCAGAGATCTTTTAATATTACTGCTTAGTGCGACATGGAGTGTCGAATTCACTTTTTCCGCCCTTCAAACATCCGACTACCTCTGCCGGTTTGAAACCGCTATATTAGTATCCGGAGGCGACACTCCACCACTAATCCACAGAGGGAGCTATAAAACAATTATCATAGTAGTAGTAGTTTCCTAATACTCCTCTTCAGTTATCCGTAGATCATATTTGACAGCTAATGGTGGAGTTATTCAGAATACAAGCAGCATTCGGTTCATCAATATGTTCTGGTTTAGTTACATGCTAGGACATTAATCTAATTTCCCTAAATTATGAAGGGAGTGTAACTTTGAGTATTGTTCTGTTATTTTTTCTCTGCTTGCAACATTTTATTCCTGTGATATCGCCTCTGAAAACGGTATCAGGAGGTGATGCTGTGGGATACGGCAACACGCTGGGTGGTTTATAAATATACAGCCTGTACTGAATAGAGAATAGCTATTGTTGTCTTATTGCTCCTTAGTCGTAGTATCGCTGGTTCGCTGGGCTCCACTTTGTCTATTCTTCATTGTGCTTTAACAATGGCGAACCGACGGAGGGCGGAAGCTGGACCGAGCCGCATTGTTTTATCGTGAAAGGTGCATTTGGAAAGGATGAAAGTTTTTAAGTATTAACGAACATGCATAGTGGATCACTAACCGTCATATAATCCTTCCTTTCCGCTGGCTTTATGGTTGTGAATAAGTCCTGATAAAAAAAAATTCGTTCCCGAGTATTTTCATAATGGACGGTGTTACTACAGCATTTATTCAGTTCTCTGTACATTTAGAACTAACACTTATATTGTGTAATGGAATTTAGAAACGCAGGTTATTAAAAAAGGCTCAAATAGTATGAGGTTCAGTCTTCGAAATATCTTTGAGTTCTCTTTGGTAAGAGAATTCCAGGTAAACTCAAGTCCTATGGTTACCGTACAATTACAGCACTGTATGCATGTGAATGTTGGCAAGTCACTAGGATGATAGGAAAGAGATCTCATCTAATGGAGATGATAATGCTGGAATGATCACTATAGTGACCAAACCAAACCAAACTCCGAAGGGCCATGGTCTGCCAAGCGACCACTGCTCAGCCCATAGGCCTGCAGATTACGAGGTGTCCTGTGGTCAGCACGACGAATCCTTTCGGCCGTTGTTCTTGGCTTTCTATACCGGGGCCGCCATCTCACCGTCTGATAGCTCCTCAATTGTAATCACGTAGGCTGAGTGGACCTCGAACCACCCCTCAGATCCAGGTAAAAATCCCTGACCTGGCCAGAAATGAAATATAGGGCCTCTGGTTAAGAGGCAGGCACGCTACCCCTACACCGCGGGGCCGGCTACTATAGTCACCAGAATGGACAAATTCCGAAAGGAGAACAATCCAAGAAATGATGAAAGTAACATTCGTTATTGATAAAATGGAGAGGTGACTTCAATCGTGTGGGCATGTAAAGAGAGCCCAATCCTTCCACTGTAGCAAGCAGTGGCTTTCAGTCTTCAAGTTTATGCTAAAAGACCTCGAGGAAGACCGAAATATCGATGGATGAGTGCAATCAGTTTTTACATGAAGTCAGCGAATCTGCAGCCTAACCAGGTGTTTGATCGGAAGAAGGTGGAGGCAGATAACAAGAACAGACCCTGCAATGTGGCAGCTATGTTAAGAAGAAGAAGAAGAAGAAGAAGAAACTTGCTACTAGGGTACTGAAATTACTGTTACGTAACGTGCGCGATTTCTGTAAATAAAATTTACGAGTACGTTTTGTCTGTGCACTCTGTCATAATTTTGTTGACGGAAGAAAAGCATTTCTATACCGTTTCAATTTCTGTCAGCCTGTCTGTTCGAGTATCACATGAAAACGACAGGGCATGATTTTATGAAACTCAGCCTAATTGGTATTACTATTTTAAAAGCAGTAAAAGGGGCAAAGAATGGGGTTCGAAAAGGTTTCTTACTGTATTTTGCAATCGTCCAGCTTTATTTACAACTGTTTCAAACAAAACTCACTTTAAACTTTATTTTTAACATTTTATTCCATGACAGCTTATTGATAGAGCCAAGCCTCACTAACATATACTCGAACCTCCATATCTCGAATCACACTTGTCTTCCTCACAACAGACACCCAAAATACCTCGGAGTAACCCTTGATAGAACACTGTCCTTCAAGGAACATCTGAAGATGACAAAAGCTAAACTCCAGTCACGGAACAATATCATCCACAAACTGTGTGGCACCACCTGGGGTTCTTCTGCTTCGACCTTACACACTTCAGCCCTTGTCCTTGTCTTCTCAGCTGCAGAATGTTGCTCTCCAGTCTGGCTGAACAGCTGTTTCACAAAACTGGTTGACACACAGCTAAATCTTGCTTTGCGCATTGTATCGGGAATCTTAAAATCTACCCCCATTTCTTGGTTACCAGTTCTGAGCCATATTCCTCCACCTCACCTTCGGAGAAAGAATGCCTTGCTGCGTGAGTACCAGAAGCTGTCGAGGAATTCGAATCTGCCAATTCATGGAAATATACCCAACCCCTTGAACAACAGACTTCGGTCCAGAAATCCACCAATAAGGACTGCCAAAATCCGGGTTGACAAATTCAGCCTGCAGCAGGATTGGTTTTAAGAATGGACTTCCAAGGCTCCAGCTGAGTATCAGAACTTCCCCTGTGTTACAAGAATACCAAAATGATTTGACCTACGTCGCAAAACTTGGACAACCCTCAATCGTATCAGGACAGGCCATAGAAAGTGCGCTCACTTCCACTATAAATGGGGCAAACTTCCCTCCCCGGAATGTAGCTGCGGTGTCCCTAAGCAAACAATCCGTCATATGTCCGACTCGTTGGCTGAGCGGTCAGCGCACTGGCCTTCGGTTCAGAGGGTCCCGAGTTCGATTCCCGGCCGGGTGGGGGATTTTAACCTTACTTGGCTAATTCCAATGGCACGGGGCTGGGTGTATTTCATCCTCATCACGACGCGCAGGTCGCCTACGGGAGTCAAATAGAAAGACCTGCACCTGGCGAGCCGAACCCTTCTTGGGATATCCCGGCACTGAAAGCCATACATTTAATTTAATTTCATTCAATCCGTCATATAGTGGAACAGTGCCCCCTGAGTGCTTATCAGGGTAACCCAAAATACTTTCTTGACCCAAATCCTTCTTTTATAGACAATTTGCAGAGTTTGAAGGTGAAATTGTAACCAATATAATGTATTGTATATTTAATTTGTGATTGTGTGTTTTTATTTTTAATGTCATACGCTAAATAAATAAATAAATAAAATCTTCCTTCTCTTATTATTATTATTATTATTATTATTATTATTATTATTATTATTATTATTATTATTATTCTCGTCTTCGTGGCATTTTCCCAGTTTATTGGAGTGGGTACTTAGTTTGGTTCGTTTTTACGGCCGGACGCCCTTCCTGACGCCAATCCTACGTGGAGAAGTGTATTCATTATTGCGTGTTACTCTTGTAGTTGGAAGTGTGGCGTGTGGCATTCAAATGATAAATGCATTATCAGGAATACAAATACATAGTCCCCAAGCCATAGGAATGGCCGATTCCCGCGCAGTACGTTTACTAAGTATTTGGACTATAAACATCCTTGTCTTATACTCATGAGCATAGTCGCCTACAATTACATGAGAAGAGCCTGAAACATAATATCTAAGAACTATAAGCTACTCCTGCCCTGGATGTACTAATAGTTTGCAATATGTGGGAAACTCTGACCTATTGTCAATTTTTGTGGGGTCTTGTTCGTTATGGCTTTGGTAAATAGGGAGATGTTTTAGTAGAAAACCTTGTTCTGGTAACTTTAAAAAAGCACTTTTTTCTTAGTATATAGGTCTTCCTTTTCCTTCTTCAGTTTATACATAATTTTCATACATCAGTAAGTCTTCTAGATGCTGCCATTTTGAAATTTTAACAGCTGTTAAGAATTTTAGGCCAGGGCTGGTTTCATGTTAATTTAACACACGTATTAACAATTATGTTAATGTTAACAGTTCTTGATAAGACGGTCAGTTTGTTAAATTGTGTGTTAACTCTACTTAACAGCAGTGTTAACACTTAATGTTCGAGAAAGAAACCGGACCTTGGAGTGGTTATCACCATGTAGTGTTCGGTATATTGATGTGCTAAGCTTTGAACAGTAGAGAGAGTAGAGGTTTTACTAACGCTCTTTCTCGAAATGTCTCCTCTCGCCAGGAGCATCTCACCCCCACTGTTACATCACTGTTCATCCGGTGTTAGCAGCGTCAATGACAGTTATATCGAGCAGTGAGGAAGGCATTTATAAAGGGGCCCATAGACATACAATATTATTGCACAAAATCAGGTTTGTGTAATAAATAGAATCGTGTGGATATAATATTGCTGGTTGTGCACTATATTGTGCAAAAGCGGTCATAGACGTACAATATGCGTGGCAATATATAGTGAGTCCATGCCGGGTATTTTGTTTGGTGAACACTCTTTTCTGTATCACGATGCCGTTTCACTTCCTTCCGGAAGTTTGTACGCAGAGAACTTTTTTTTTTTTTTAATAACTTCTTGCCTGTCGGCGTTCGGGTATTTATCGCGATATTTCTTAATAAGCATCTCGTTCTGTCACTTTTTTTTTAACGCGATTACTGTAATCTTTGCTCTTAACGTCCCATAGAGCCGGAAGGCTTCGATAAGCTCCAAAATAAACTTTTTCACTACCTGTTTATCTGCCATCACGATACGTTCTCCCCCACTTGTTGATACCAACTGGCGGGAGGACGCGATATTGCACAATATTACCAACACACGACACAGTATTTTGTGATATTTCAAACTCTTTTGATTTCTTACAATATATTGCACAACCCTTCAATATTAAATACACACTATCAATTATATTGCACAAACCCCGATATTGCGCAATAATACTGCACGTCTATGGGCCCCTTAAGACGGAGGGTGTTGCATAAGACAAAGGAAATAAAAATATGTGTAAATTCAGAATACTGCCTGTTAGGCCTTTAGCTTACATGTTAATAAAACTCAAGAATCACGTGATATTTAACATTTTTATCGACACAAATTACTCCTTTACATAAGGACACTTGGGATATTCCCTGGCTACACCTCGGAAGAACCGGGAAATGTCTGTGAAAAGTCAGGTAAATTGGGTGGGCATAACAGTTAAGTGATGTCGTGAATGGCTTATCATCAAGAAAAATACAGTCCCTATTCCGCTCAATTTCTGTTGGATTTCTAAATGTAAAAGCATGCAATTTTGTTCGAATTATACGTAAAACTGCAGGTCATGTGGCTACGATCTTAATATCATCATCCTATAGTTTTAACCTTCCGCTGGTTGAGCCATTTATCGTAATGCCGTCGGTCGAGTGTGAGCGGCGCGCTCACTCCTGGGTAATCTGCATTTTTGCGACCTGTATTGAATTTGTTATTATATGTTATTGTATATATTGCTGTTTTCATAATTTTACTATATAAAGTATACAAAATACAAAAAAGTATAATACAAAATACTGAAAGTATGGCACAAGATGAAACTTGAACATGTTCGTTACAAAGCAGTTTTGGTCAAAATAAACAAAAATAATGGAAAAGAGGTCGTATTAAGATATTGCAATGGAAAAGTCATTAAAGGATAGTAATACAACCAATACAATATAATAATATCCAATACAGAAGCGACATCATTCAGAGGGAAGTTTTATTCACACGATGACCTATATTGAGTTCTGTACTTAGCCTTCTCATTAGGAGACACATATATGCTGACGACATGGTAATTGGGTCACCTAACCTGGAAAACCTTCAGGAAGTAGTGAACAAGCTGGAAACATGGGCAGAAGAAAATGATCTGCAGATAAACGAATCTAAGACAGTAATGATGACCTTCAGAAAAGGAGGAAGACCTGCAAAAAAGGACAACATTAAATTTCAGAACAGAGACCTAAACATAACGAATTCCTTCAAATACATTGGAATAACCTTACAAACGACAATCAACTCCTACAGAATGCACATAACGGAAAGGGCAACAACAACCATCAAAGCGATATACAGAATTAAAGACCTCCAAAAACTATCTTGAAACACATCAATAGAGCTATTTCATGGTGCAATAAGCCCAATTTCCACATATGGCATTGAAATTATTTGGGAAATGTTATCCATGGCTGACCTTAGGGCCCTTAGAGAAACTAAAAGCCAGATTTCTAAAGCGAGTATTAGGTGTGTCTACTACATACACAAAGTCCAGACTAGTATACGAACTTTGTAAAGAGCCATTCTATATTGAGGATCTAAGAATCAGTCTAGTTCTGCCATTAACAAGACAAAGCGCAAAGATAATTGAAGAGAGAAGAATGAAACGAGCCCTAATCGAACTCGAATCCTATGCCACCGACGCTATGCTGGAGCGCAAATAGACAGAAGCGAACTACAAACAGCGACATGTTGTTACAAGGATGGCAGTTCATGGCTTCCACCATAAGCTGTGTGCGACTAAGCGATTTCATGAGGTGAACGACGAGTGTGTGCTCTCTATGTGAGGAAGTGTGTGATCGCTACTACATACGTAAGTGCAAAAAAAAAAAAAAAAAAAAAAAAAAAAAAAAGGATCTATCAACGAATACAGTAAAGACAAATACCTATTAAACTCTTTTGCACATGTGTGCATTTCACTTATTATTATTAGCAGACTGCTAAAACACTCATCAATTATCCGACATCTTCTGCATTCAAATACATTTCAATAAAGGACCATTCTCCATTCGTGGGATGTTCTGCGTACGAATCCCTGATACATAAATATTCCCGTGGCATATATCCTCGCCAACATAATCCGTCTCTTCAAACAGGCACTAACTAATATTCTCCTCTTGTACCATCGTTCACCACTAAATTTTCGAAAATGAAGAGTAAAACATAAAATCCTGGACAATAATTGTGTTTAAAAACATACTAACTCAAATAGGTCGAGGGTGAGCGCAGTGTTCTTTCTTAATGCACTGTTGATAGAAACAAAGTTTTGCCTTACCGAAGTCAACTCAACAATACCACACACCACCGCCGCTCTTCAACTGCTGAAGCTCTGTCAGCTGCACGGTGATTCAAAAGTTTACCTGCATTTAATTCCATATGACGGAGAATAATATCAGAAGCTGATCACCCATCGACCAACAAAAAAAGCTTGCTTGTTTCAGGTAAATCCTGGGCAAGGGCAAAATGGTAACAAGCATACACTTTTATTTCTCCGAAAAGTGTCTAGAGCAGTCTGGGAAAAAAAGTTCCTAGTTGAAATTTAGGGTGGTATGAGTAGGCTATAGGTGTCCATTTGAATGACTTTGTAATTGTGTTTAATGACATTTGTTGGTTTCCGTCCGTCACACCAAGCAATAATGCGTATTTTACTCTGCGAAATACATTACTGTATTATTATTATTATTATTATTATTATTATTATTATTATTATTATTATTATTATTATTATTGAAATCTACCAGGTTTGTATTGTCAGTGTAACATTCTAAATCCTATCTTATGATGCAATGAAGTTTACTCAGCCTCGTTAAGTGTTCTGAGGAGCTGTTGTGGTATGAAAGGCAGCAAACATTGCCATAGAAGACACCTAATACGGCTGAGGGTTCGTCACGCTTACGACATGACTTGACACTTCCGTACATGCTGCCTGGCCAGCTGCCTGGTCAGCAGTAACCTTCGAAAGCACGGGACTCATTCAGGGTCCTGTTGGGGAAGAAGAAGAAGAAGGAGACGAAGAAGAAGAAGAAGAAGAAGAAGAAGAAGAATGACCATGATCATTTCTCTTTCAGCTATCGGTTTGAAGAGACCTCAGAAGGAACTTCGTCCTTACAGGGAGGGGGGGGGGGGGGAATCTTTAAATCTAGTCGGTATAATAACAAATAACTATGTCAGCAATTCTTTAACATTAAGGTTGACTTCCAATATCTTTCACTTGCTCAATAAACTATGCTCTTCAGCATAAACTTATGTTTTGGAAACAGTCAACGTCAGCTGGAATGAAGTTAGGAGAGAATAGTGGATGATGGATGAGAAGTAAGTCTTTCTATGTTGGTTCCTATCACTTTCATGTCTCGACAACTTTGCTGACACTCGGAAATTGACGGATACTAGATGCACTATACGCGAACTTCCCGTACAAGCTCTTGGTTTACGATCAGTAACAATGGGAGATAATCCAGTGTGGAATACTGTAGTTACAAGTTACGTATCGTTTTACACTCTAAAAAATTAAATAGTTTTAATGAAGACAAAATGGGTTGAATACGTTTTTTGTAATAATGAAACGACACAAATATGTAATTGCATTTTTATTTATAATATTTTACTACTCCCGTTTTAGAAGGACTATTTGCAATGTGGTTAAACTTATATACCGAGTGACTTGGTCATGCGGTTAGGGTTGCGTGGTTGAGAGCTTGCATTCGTGAGATAGTGGGTTCGAATCTATCGGCAGTGCTGAAGATGGTTTTCCGTGGTTTCCCATTTTTACACCAGGCAAATGCTGGGGCTGTACCTAACTTCATGGCCGCTACCTTTTTAATCAAAGCCCTTTCCCCATCATTGCGTCGTGTTAGTGCGCCGTTAAACCACTAGCAGAAAATGCACAAATAGATACATGAAACGTGAAATACGAGGGCGAATCAAAAAGTAAGTTACACTTTCAAGTTATGGCCATGTATGAAACCACCTACACATAGGCAACACGGCTATGACAACATACAACGTAAGTTCACTTTTCCACATAGTCCCCAAGAGACTGTAAACATTTTTTCGGAACGGTCAACCGACTTTTTGATTCCGGATGCGTAGAAATCACCTCCAGCGCTATGTAACCACCTGGAGACAGCTGCTTTCACCTCCTCATCGTTTCGGAATCGTCGTCCACCGAGATCCTTTTCCACCTTACCGAACAAATAATAATCGCATGGCGGTAAGTCTAGACGATATGCAGGACGTTCCCAAGGTGCTGGTGAACAATGAAGAACACACTGCCATACGAAATGTTCAGCAGGCTGACAATTTTTTGCAGTGTTATGCGCCGATTCTGATTCTCTCTAATGATCCCATCCACACGGTCAACATTTGCAACGGTACTGGACGCTACGGGCCTGCCTTTGCGATATTCGTCCGTGAGATGTGTGAGTCAGGCGTCAAATTCCCTACACCACTTTACAATACCTGGGCGGGAAATTGCACGCACACCATATACAGCAGTGATTTCACGATGAATGTCCGTGCAACTGAGCCGTTTAGCCCATATAAATCTGAACGTTGCACGCATCTCCAATTTGGATTGAAAATCCAGTTGACGCGCCATTGAGCCTAGCCCGCTCTGCACACACAACACGGCAAGATACCACACTAACCTTCCTATCGGACGTGTCAGCAGTTACTGAAGCTTGCTCCGCATTGGCACTGCCTTCGTGATATACAGGCCGTACTGTAGCTCTAATGACGTCACGCTTTGGGTGGGACTTGGAGGCGATACGCATCCGCTGCGCTTGAATAGCACACTTGTTTAAATTGTTAACTGTTAACACCTTATAAAACCAAAACCTATTAATATTTTTTTTGTTATTTCTGACATACAATGCATATCATTCTCCGTAGCGTTCTGTTTCTCGCGTATATCCGTTCGATTCCGTGAGTACAGGCTAACACTCTGAGATATACTCTTGCGATTTCTAATCCATTTTCTACTCAACTGGAACATTCACATCATACACGCTGATAGAATACAAACAACCAATTACCAATACGATATACTACACACACAAATTATTTCTGTACCACCAATTCAGTATCTGCACGAAAGATTACGAGTAAGCTAACTTCCAACAATAACAAAACATTTACTGTCACTGTCATGAAATTCAGTTATTGTTTAAACATGTAGATTTTTATACAGCAAATAATGCCTAAACAAGTATTTTCATATTAAATGTTCATGTAATATCCCTGTTCCATTGCCTATGATATGAAATTTGATAGGAAAAATCTCAGCAGTGTTATTTCACAATACATTTCTACCTAAAATGGTAACATGCATAAACTGGACTTGAATTTTCAGATACACCGAATTCAGATAAGCCGTAGGTCCGATTACATAAACATACCAATTTTACCCATGTTTTTGACATAATAAGAAATTTTAACTCACCATCTGGACGAGACACTCGTATTTCCCTCAGGATTTAGTCTTCAAGAACTTGGTTGATGCACACAACTGTGTGATGATTAACTACTGATTACTCCCGAAGGATAGCCTTCTTCCATAACCTAACTCTTTCTTCGTCAGAAGGAAACACAAATTCTGGAGTGTACTCCCATCGTTTATAATTTGCTTTGCAGCCAGGCACACAGCAACTCTTAGCATGGTGATTTCTTTCACTGATAACCTTAATTCAATTATATATACATCGTGGTTGATAATAAAAAGCTGAATGCACTAACTCAATTCATTTTACACTAGAGATATAACATTACATAAATAAACTACACGGCAGAGCGATATTCTTAACCTGCATGCAAACACGCTCACACTAAGTTTTCTTCACTAATTTTCACTTAATGATGCAGTCGATAATGACTCAGTCTGATATATATCTGAGTAAACATGCGGCCAACGTAAAAAATTTCAATAAAACAGCGAAGAATTCACATGTAACTCAACTAACTCACGTGGTAAACTTCCCCCTAACGATCAGCTGATAGCTTTCCCGCGCTTGCTACAGTACGGCCTGTACTTCTCGAAGGCAGTGGCATTGGCCACAGTCACGACACACAGCGTGCTCTTGCGGCGAGCTAGTGTAACGTACTTTTTGATTCGCCCTCGTGCAAAAATGGGCTTAAATTTCGATACTCTAAAGCCCGGGTGCGCAATGAGAGAGCCCCGCTCCTTGAGCTAATGGCATGAGCGCGGAAAGAGCCGAGTGCTGTAAAGACTAGATGATGCTACGCGGAGTCAAGCCACAGCAAACAGTATCTGGCTGAGTACATTATGTTTACGCAGTACAATCGTACTTTTCGTTCATTGTTTATGCTGTATTCCTAAACAAGTGCTTATGTTGGCCTACAGCATTTCCATGAGTACCGAATAGAACGAGACATTAGGCTCAATAAAACTGGAGAAAGTTTAAATCTGTCTAGATACGCGCCCCTTCACCAGTTTTAACTGAGAGCTGTGAAAGCAGCTGCTAGGCTGTACCTTCCGTCAGAGCGTACACTTTGTCCGCCCGCCTTTGCTCTAAAGCCCGAAGTTATACTACTGTACTTAAGAATGGTTCATCGTAACTTTGACTACGACAGTGTACACGCATATGCTTTACGCCTCTTGATGACGCTGTGCGTATGTCGCTTATGAGTAAGTAGGTCCTCTCAAAATACGTCTACCATATAATAGGCATATCAGCCACAGTACTTCCCGGCAGAATTAACGGCTAGATGTCAAGTAATGCGATAATTTTTTAATAGCTGGCGTTGCTCCAAAGGTTCGCACGTTTGTAGTTAAGTGGATTGTCACTCGAATAGCGAACGAGCGCAATGGTATTGGTGCTGGTGGTCATGCTGATTTTTGTTTAAAGAGGAAGTATAGCTAGATGACCATCCTTAGCGCATGATATTGTACGCCCCTCGCATTTACAATTTTATCAGTTTTTTTTTGCTATTGGCTGTACGTCGCACCGACACAGATAGGTCTTACGGCGACAATGGGATAGGAATGGCCTAGAATTTGGAAGAAAGCCCCCGTGGCCTTAATTCAGGTACTTCCCCAGCATTTGCCTGGTCTAAAAATGAGAAACCACGGAAAACCATCTTCAGGGCTGCCGACAGTGGGATTCGAACCCACTATCTCTCGGATGCAAGCTCACAGCCGCGTGCCCCTAACCGCACGACCAACTCGCCCGGAATTTTATCAAAATTAATCCTGATCAAAATATAATTCTTCTCCCATGTAGATTCAAGCCTTGTGGACACCCACAACGAACATTACACCTGTAGGTTCCGTTGTTTCTGAGAATTGTTTCTGCGGCGAACGTTTATAGTACTATTTGCTCATTTTTTTATTTTTTTAAATTTTTTTGTGACTGCATGTATATACACTGCTAGATGTCTAAGTGCTGATTGCAGCTCATGCCAAAGGGAAAAAAAAAAGAGAAAGCTTGTATTTTTACGTGACTGTTAGTATCTGATAATAGCCGATGAATGCCAAGTTTTACGTGGATTCCGAACTGCGGAGACATGACATTCTCCCATGCCTCGGACAACTTGTTGAAAAGCTGGTGACTAAGCATTCGTCTATCACATCCCCTGCTTATGCCAGCTATTTCTAGGAAGTACATTCATTCACAGATAGATAGATAGATAGATAGATAGATAGATAGATAGATAGATAGATAGATAGATAGATAGATAGATAGATAGATAGATAGATAGATAGATAGATAGATAGATAGATAGTCCTGTAGCCTTTTACCTTGGTCTCACTCAAGACTTCTCCTCAGGTGATATCTCAGGAAATGTGCAGCCGTTAACTATTCCGAATTCGATTGATGGCGAACTAAATGTATTTATTTTCGTGCCACTTAAAAAAATTAATTGCGGGATATCATTATTTGAAAGCATTTTCAGATAATGGGTGACGTGTCATATTAAGTAAGATTAATGGACGCTTATGAAAGTTACTTCACACTCAGACTTGATTAAAGGATGATTCTGGTAAGATTCATGTCAACGCCTTCCAGTGCAATTGTTTTAATTATCGTTACTTTTTTCTTTCCTATTACACTTCTATTCGTAATTCTGAAGTGAAACTTTTGGCGGCCAACCTTTTCGCATTCGAAAGTGTCAGGACTAAAGTCTTCCAATGACTTACAATGAGTTACAATAAACGCATATACCGGTATGTCTGGTAATGAAGTCCAGTTTGTTAGAAATTCTTTGTGGCATAGATTGCGCAGCAGAATTCTAACAGTCGGTACTGTGTAGGACAGTCTTATTGATTTGTTAAAGATCTCTTTACAGGATAAAATTCCGGCAGCTTGCTGTGTTTTAGGCTTAGTAGCAGAAAGATACATGTTAAAAAACCTACTACTACTACCACCCTCTAACACGCCATGCTGCTATTATCGACTGGTATTATTAGTTGTTCATTCGGCTAAATTATACCTGAATTCCAATCCGTACGTAGAGTTTCAATTTCACCGATAGGAGCGCTGAGTGCAGTTAACTGCAGTGGTAATGATAATGTTATTGTTATCACGTCCCACTAACTACTTTTAGAGTTTTCGGAGACTCCGAAATGCCGTAATTTTGTCCCGCAGAAGTTCTTTTACGTGCCAGTAAATCTACCGACACGAGGCTGACGTATTTGAGCACCTTCAAATAACACCGGAGTGAGCCAGGATCGAACCTGCCAAGTTGGCGTCAAAAGGCCAGCGAACTACTTAGCCCGGCAACTGCTGTGTTACAACAGAACTAAAATTTTCATTTTCTGGTTGTGTGCCACTTAGGTCTGGTGGTCCCTGCACTCTCTTTGCTTGTCAAGAACAGTGGGACGACTCCGTATGGGATGGCCTGTCGCTCCTGAGATCGGTCCTCTGTTGTCTGTAATGCGATCTGCAGTTCCTCTAGATCTGATTTTACTCAGGTGATCCATTTGATCTTGGAAGCTTCTTCCCTATTTGTCACTGTAAGGATTCTATTTGTAAGCCTTCAGGGTTTCAGGCGGACCATGTGCCCGTAGGTCAGACGCCTAACTCATACTCGTTGTACCTGATCCTGTAGGTGCCATCCCAGTACCCTCCTCGAGATCTTCCTAAGTTCTAGTTTCCTGAGTGGGTCCTTTCGATTTATCAAGAGGCATTCAGAGGCGAAGAGTACAAGGGTCTTACTATAGAGTTGTAGTGTTTCAGCTTTAGGTTCTTGGATAGGTACTTGGAGGTGTATGTGCTTATTATTATTATTATTATTATTATGGGCCACCAGAGGACCACGTGCCAATTTCAATTCCTTCTTCTTTGTTCTTTCCTTTTCTTCCAGTACGCTTTCATCTGTTCACTATGTTTCTTCTTTCTGTCTTCAGACCACTTTGAACCAGTCTTTTTTACTTTCCTACCTTGGAATCCTTCTATTTTCAATACTTTTTCCCGAAAGCCTTCTCTATTATTTATTTCTTCTGTTGTTATATTGTTTTTTTCTAAATCCTTTCTTACTTCATTGGCCCAGCTTGTCGTTGATTTCTTACTCCACAAATACCTGAAAATCTTACTGGTTAATCTACTATCTTGCATTCGATATAAATGTCCAAAAAACATGTCTCCTTTTCCTGATATATTTTCTATTTTTTTGATATATTTCAGCATTACTCTAATTTCCAACCTTCTGCTGTGTTTTGTGGGCCTACTATTTTCCTCGTGATTCGCCTTTCTAGTATTTCTAGCTTATCTAAATTATAGTTTAATGCCAGACACTCGCTTGCATATAGGCATTCTGGCTTCACTACTGTGTTGTAATGCCTTATTTTTGCATTTTTGGATAGGCATCTTTTATTGTAGATATCTTTGGTGACACCATAAGCTCTCTCCATTTTATGTACCCTCTCCTCTACTGCAGATTTTTCTAAACCATTTTATTATTATTATTATTATTATTATTATTATTATTATTATTATTATTGTTGATTTTGTCTATTTTTATTATTCTCCAATTTTACTATCGAAGGACCGTGTAAAGTAACGTTATGTATTCATGCTTCTGTCCTTGCTTTCCGATAACGCATCATCCTTTCAATTTACTGTTTCCGTGCATGGTTACCTAGTTGTACTTCCTCTTAAAATTGAAATGCCCACCACTTTGCTCTTTCTTCTTCTCTGCCGTACAGATGTTGTGTCATTTTCTCTTCTTATTGTTCTTCTCTTGGAAACCCTTAGAAAGTTGGCCTGTCTTGTATCATACCTTCTGCATCCCGATCTTTGTCGTATATTTCTTTATTCACTACAGTAGAGCAATTGGTTGCCATTCTTGCTCTTTAAACGTAGTTGAAAATTCGTTTTGTAAATCTGCAGTATAATAATAATAATAATAATAATAATAATAATAATAATAATAATAATAATAATAATAATAATAATAATAATAATAATAATAATAATAATCGTATGGCCTCAGCTACTGTGTGCAATCATTTTAATTCGACGCCATCTGACGGCTTGCTTTTCAATTTCGACGTTCAATTTTACTCCTGGCCTAGATGGCAGAGCAACCCGAATCTCTGTTGGGCGTTTAAGGCTGATTTTTTTTAATTAATTTCAGCGGGTAAACACCAAAATGTGTCACGATACATCAAATACATACCCACATGGAGAATCGAATGGATTCTTTTCCTTCCTTCAAAAGAATCCGCCTACCTCTCCCGGGTTTGAACCCGCTATATTGGGACCCGGAGACCGACACTCTACCGCTGATCGACAGAGGGAACTAATTTGCAGTTATCCATCCTCAGAATATGGCCAACGAACCTAATTGTCCTCTTCCCGATCCAGCTTGACATCCTTTCATTATTATTATTATTATTATTATTATTATTATTATTATTATTATTATTATTATTATTATTATTATTATTATTAGCATCTTGTTCACTGTGACGACGTTGGAGTGATCCCTCTGACGTTCCTTACTGTAGTCTATCAGACTCGTTACGGCAGACAGTCCCACACTTCAAGACATACTTTGTCTGCAATATAAATCTTCATTGAAAATGGTTTGGCTGAAGAACTTACAGCTGACATTACTATACTGCGTTGTGTAACAAGAATGGCGCTCGCTGAATTTTTGTAACTTCTTTGTCAATCTACAAAACATGATAATGAGATATTTAGGCCCCTTAGTACGGCATGTTATTACCATTATGATGATATTGTATTAGCCAGGAGTTTTAGGACAATCCGTGATCTCCTTAAACCTTACTTTCGAAGAGTAGGCTTATACAGTTCGGTTCGGTGGTCTGTTCGTATCTCGGTAACATTAGCTTCGTTTTCCTGTATCTTGTTCCCCTCTTCCTTGAGAGAATATTACTTATTCTTAGTTACCGTACTTTTGACCAGTTTATTTGTGAGTGGTTTTGAGTCTTTATAGTTTTAATCAAGCTTAAACTTGCTGAAGATTGCGATTAGTTCAAGAACTCATTTCGTTAAGTTTTACACCGTGCGTTGCATACTTGTTTTAATGGACTTTTTTTAGGTAGGCGAACTGTGCTCATGAATCGCAGCAGTGTGGTAGAAGTTTTATCTGAACTAGTAAAAACCGACTGGAAGGTGGGGAGTATAAAATTTTGCGGACGCTGATCTTGCTACAGTATGCAGTATAGTAATGTTAGTTGTAAGTTCTCCTGTTGACCAATTTTTACGGAGATAAACATTGCAGACAAAAAAGTACGCGTGTATCTAGAATTTGTTTTTCTTTTGAAGTATAGAAACTTGGTTACCTCTGCCTTTACGTGACGGAAAACTGTAATGCTATGGGACGTAGTAAATGTGGTGCGCCTTTGGAAGCTTGCAGGTTCAACTCCCGGTCGCTCTTTGTACCTTTTTGAGGTATGACTTCCTAGTTCTCACAACGTTTGGCCATGCCATTTGAGCAGCTAGAGACTCGGGTTGTGTGTGCTTTTGGTGGTAGTGGTGGTGGTGGTTTTGTTGGTATTATTATTACTTTTTACTATTTGATGACGTGTAAAAAAGCAAAAAATCAAAGGAAAGTCATCTGCGTACAGGTCATAAGGCCCTTGGAGGAGTGGAAGGTAAAGGCTTCCACTATCCGCAACCTCGGCACTTGATGGGGTAGAATGGTTAGTTCTATGCCCGGCCGCCTTTGCCCCCAGGAATTAACCTGTTACTCATTTTTGGTGTAGACTGAGTGAGCCTAAGGGCCATGTGCACCTCCGGTAGTGCAAATCTCGTTTCTTAAATTTTACGACTTCCTGACGGGGATTCGATCCCACGTCATTCCGGGTGAACCGAGCATGCCTTTACCACCTCGGCCAGGCAGCCCCTATTTGATGATGTGTGCCATTGTGAAATCAGAATTAATGCATGCTTTTTGTACTGTACTTAATTTGACTCGGAGATAGTGAAGTTGGCTTGAGACTGAAAGTAAGAAACTACCTCAGCTTTTTCCTGTACCGAGCGAGTTTGCTATCCAGTTTGCGTCACGTTTCAATGAGATTGCATTCTCAACAGCTACGAAAGTGGTATTCTGTGTTGTCTTTTTTTTTTTCTTTTTTTTTTTTTACACCAGGCAAATGTTGGGGCTTTACCTCAATTAAGGCCATGGCCGCTACCTTTCTAGTCATAGTCTTTTCCCATCCTTGTGTCACCAAAAACTTTGTATGTGTTAGTCCGACATTAAACACGAACAAAAATGTAGTGTGTGTTCCTCTAGGAATGTTTTGCGTAATGCGTAAGTTTAAATGCTACCATACTAACCACTATAACTTTTCAGAGACTCGTTACATTGTAGAAGGTCAAAATTAAACGGCTTGATAGTTTTATAATTCAATCTTTTGCCTGGCTGAGGGACTCGTAACACTGGAGTGCTGCTATTCTGAGCCTAAAGTGGTGGGTTTGATCCTGGTTCAGTCCGATGGTATTTGGTGGCGCTGAAATGCGTTAGGCTCATTATATGCCATTATTTTCTGTTAATTTCTATAACACTAAGGAGATTAACGTGAATAACGATGGAATGTACGATCTGGTAATGTTGAAACTTTAATAAATTGACACTGTGGGTGGGATAGTTCTGTGCCTGTTTCTGGCTTCTCAACTAGGCGGGTATGATTCGAATCCCACACAATACAGATTCGTTGGATGCAATTAATTTGATTATTATCTATTTGAGTTTCATTTAAAGAGACATATATTTTTTTCCTAGAGGGAAATATAACACTTTTTCTTCTTTTTTTTTTCCTGACCTTTATATCCATAGAGTGGAGTTTTATTCCCAGTGGCGGCAAGGATCTGAAATAGGAAATATCTAACAGTATAGTGATCTCTCTGACCTTGTAAATACCGTTAAGTTGACACGATCCGTACACCAGAAGAAGTATTGAATAGCAATGTGGATTGGAATGTTTTATTTCGCAAATTCTTCCGAAATTTATCCATTTATGCAACTTGTTTGTGTGATTCTGATTCATTGACTACTTTATCATATGTTGCAAAATCGCTTGTACAGTATTTATACTGATAGCAATGCAAGGCCATTTTACTGCCATTTCTTGGCAGACCAAGTACGAAAAATGTAAAATTAAGCAATTTCCTCAGTTATGCCGAAAGTTGAAGGGCCAAAGGGGCCGGAAAAGTTTCAGATTGTGTCTTGAATAGCTCTTATCAAACTTGAAATAAAATCGAAAATCACCTCCAGCCTAAATGCAGTTCCGAGAAAACAGCGTAAAATCGCTTGTTTCTTTACTCATTTTCTTTTTGATTCAAATCCTAACCAAATGCATTTATTTACATAATTGTTTCTTAATGTGTTCCTTGGTGCAATAACCTCAGGCGTTTTTTGATTTTTTGGAAAATGTGCGCACCGAATGAAGTTATAATGGCTTAAGTGAAATAATGCATTGACTGACATTAGCGCTGGTAGCGGTAGAAAAAGAAAACTGCTAATCTAATCGACTGGATAACGATTATTAAGAAGAGGATTGTAATTTGTAGGAATAAATAAAGAATATTATTTTATCATACTTTATTGTATTTTAATCACCTAAAATTCGTAGCTCGTATCCCTGGGATGTTTTCAACATTGAGTTGCTTGCCTCAAGGGCTAGAATTATGGATTTTTCTGATTGAAACAGGCATTATTTTCATTAAATTTTCAGTGAATATTCGACATTTAATTAATACGTTGCTGAATTTCCTTGAAAGTGAAAGCAGAAATATTTACCGAACGATCTGTCGTAGTAGACTAAGGGAAAGCTCAGGGTGCGGATGGCCTACGTTTGTAGATTGCATGATGTGGTAGTGAAGTTCATTGTACCCAAAGTATCACGGTAATCAACTGGTAAATATTCCGTAGTTTGCTCCAAATTGTTCTGCGTTCCCGTTATTCTTCGAATTTGGCGGGTTGTTAGGGTTCTTAAAACTAAAAATCTCTGCTGAGAGCGTTTTTCTTCCCCCTTAATTTATTAAACAACTTCTGTGTTTGATACATAATTAAGAAATCACTCTAGTTTGAATTTTCCTTTCGACACAGTTTCTACTCACGATCGTAGTCGAACATACTGTACGTTGGTGGTGTACAGAGTGCGCACAGAGTCCGTATACCCGTACTCATTATTTATTTATATTGACAGATAGCCATTGTTATCGACTTCGATTGTTGACAGCAATTGGTGCAATATATTGACAGAATGGATGATACACGTGATTATATGATTGAGGAACGTTTGCTGGCCGCTGTGTGGATTCGTGAGCGTAAAATTAGCGGCAAATCAATTCAAAATGTGAAGGACGATTCCGTTTGCGCGGTTTGAGAAAGCAGCACCGACAAGGAAGACGTTGTTAGTGGGGGAAAAGAAAGCCTTTTTACGGGCAGTGTTCGCGACGCGCCGAGAAGTGGAAGACCATCCACCAGACTTTAACTTTGCGCTGGCGTAGAAAAATCTATCGAACAAACTCCGGTCAAATCCATACGGAATCGTGCGTCGGAGTTGGGGATACCGGAGTCAACTATTAGGAAGCACATCAAAGTGGATATGAAAATGAGGTGTTGGAGTCCATTGAGTGTCAATGAATTATCAGATGATTATTTGGACTTTGATGCTTGTCGTCGAACCCAGTCGCTCCGCGAGGCTCAGGCTCTTCACATCATGATCTGGAGCGGAATGATACTAACGCATCTGTTTGGCCCGTATATTTTTGATAGTTCTCTTAATTAGAGCAGTTACCTCAAGATGATTAGTGGCTCCTGTTCTCCAGCACGGCCTCTCGCAGCGCAGTTTCGTTCAAGAACAGTTCACTTCTCAGCTGCGTCAATCCGGACCGTCTTCATTCACCGCAGTATTTCCTGACGCACAGAGTTCGCGTCCATCCCGTAACTTGGTCACGATTAACGCGACACTGACTTTATATGGGCTCGCAAAGGATCCTCATAGATTTCTCTTCCAAATCATTCTGGGAGCATTCTTCATTGCTAATCAGCTACCAATTTTTTTGTAATTGGTGGCAGTATTGCAAATCATTAATTATGTTTATTACTTTTACTGTGAGACAGCTTGTCCATTTTTATGAGGCAATATCTGCTCATTGTCGATCTCATTATAAGAGAGGGAATTTGAATTGAATTTGAATTTATTGATCATGATTTACATGCCACTGAGACTGAAAAGCCCCTTTATGCAGCGTCTTCTTTTAATACCATGCAGATTAATGAAAACAGTAACTACATTTTTATAATATTAAAGTATTAAACTAAACAAGAAACTTAAAAAAAAATGAAAATACAGATACCAAATCCAGTAAGGTTAAGAGAGAGAAAGAGAGAGAGAGAGAGAGGTAACACAAACTTAGTCATTTTAGCCTTTATTACAAGATGGACAGAATAGGCTACTACCAATAATGGTTACAATATTTCCAATATATCAGGAGGTTCATGCCTACGACCGAATCCTGTCGAAACTCTGTTTTCTGTAAGTTTAACGCAGGTCAGTTCATTCGACTGGAGGATTGCAAAGGAAGTGATCGCCTTTTTGCATTATGTAGAATATCTGTCAGTAACGCCTAGGCTTTGCTGGGGTACTAACTACTTTACCATCGTTTTGACAGTGGACGCTACTCCAAGCTTACTAATTATTTAAACCAAATGCTAGAGCTTTCGTAAGACAATGACCAAATTAATGGCATGTATCAAATATTAAAGCAAATAAAGGGACGATCAACTCAATTCAAACCTATCGCCAATAAAGGGGAAAAACTTACAATTTCATTTGCATTACATCAGTCAATAATATTAATATTTTTAGAACATATTTTTGTAAGTCAAAACTAAATTGATTTACCGTAAAATAGTATTAAACAATTCTTAAAATACATATATTACTTTACATTTAATACGTTATGGGACTACACATTCTATTGAATACTGTACCTGCTGTTGTGTGTTTCATTTGAAATACCAATCTGAAAGCTTTCGCTCTACCCTAATTTATTTCTGGCTTATGAATGCAGTGCGCCAAGATATGAAACAATTCTCCACACCTTCTGATAATGCACACGCAGTCATAAGTTGAAAATGTTAATCTTTTTTCACCTTGTCTTGTTTAACTTTGGGGATCAATGTAAGTACCTAGGTCTTAATATAAGGGAAGATCTTCATTGGGGTAATCACATAAATATGATCTTAAATAAAGGGTACAGATCTCTGCACACTGTTATGGGGGTATTCAGGGGTTGTAGTAAGGATGTAAAGGAGAGGGCATATAAGTCTGTGGTAAGACCCCGACTGGAGTATGTTTCTAGTGTATGGGACCCTCACCAGGATTACTTGATTCAAGATATGGAAAAATTCCGAAGAAAAGCAGCTCGATTTATTCTGAGTGATTTCCGACAAAAGAGTTGCGTTACAAAAATGTTGCAAAGTTTGAGCGGGGAAGAATCGGGAGAAAGGAGAAGAGCTGTTCTACTAAGTGGTATGTTCTGAGCTGTCAGTGGAGAGATGGCGTGGAATTACATCAGTGGACGAATAAGTTTGAGTGGTGTCTTTAAAAGTAGGAAAGATCACAATATTAGGATAAAGCAGTGGCGGCTCGTGAAAAAATCGTCCTACGTGCTACAAAAAACAAGCTAAATACGCTATTTTAAATATGCATATTGCCATGATGAACAACGCATACTTCAAACTTGGTAATAATAATAATAATAATAATAATACAACTTTTCTCACAATTTATAACTCAGAACAAACAAAAACAACATTAATTTGGAAGCAGATGAATTCTTCGACAACTATCTACGAGATAAATAATTCATTGGAGAAATATTGTTTTTACTAACCTAATGGCGCAACTTACATCAGTGCAAATAGAATCGTGGGAATATAGATCCCCACTAAGAACACTAATTTAAATTCACTTTATATACACTGCAGTGGATAAATAATTTGATAAATCTTCGTATAAACTTTAGCACTAACACAATGACAGAAAAAAACACGCACCAGTAATATAACCGCGAGAAAACAGCTAATGACGGAACTGAATAGAGTGAAAAAGGAAGCAAAAGAGAATTATATGAATGGCATACTTCAAGATGGTAATGACCACAAAGGGAAATGGAAAAAGCTGTATTCATATATCAGGAACCAAAACCGCACAAAGCAACTGAAAGAGCTGCCAACTGATTCATTTAGACCTCCCCTATTACCAGAGTAAATGTCCGGCTCCATGGCTAAATGGTTAGCGCGCTGGCCTTTGGTCACAGGGATCCCGGGTTCGATTCCCGGCAGGGTATGGAATTTTAACCATCATTGGGTGTACGTGTTGTTTTAATCATCATTTCATCCTCATCACTACTCGCAGGTCGCCTACGGGTGTCAAATCAAAAGATCTGCATCTGGCGAGTCGAACATGTCCTCGGATACTTCCGGCACTAAAAGCCTTACGCTATTTCATTTCACCAGAGTAAATTACATTGTAATGCGGGATAACATTTAGGGTCAGTCAAAGATTCTTTGACTCACCTACGAATTTCTTATTTTTGACACAAAAGGAAGATGGATATTTTAATAAGCATGTGTGAGATAGATTGCCTCCACTTACGCTTTACTTTCGAGCCCAGACGATGCTACTCTCTAGTGGCAGATTCGCTTACCACGTTCAACATAAGCACGGCCGACTGGATCCCTCGCTGCGCTCCAAGGAGCTATTTAGAGCGACGCATCAAGTCGGCCGTGAACATAAGGGTAGCAGGAGACATCGAGTAATTCTACCCCCTTGCGGAAGAGGAAGTAACTATAAACGGGATCAGTGAAAGTTGATCCCGGTTTACGGTATACTCCGCCGGCTAGGGGGAGTGTTGCAAGCTTGGCTGCGCCTGCGTATTGCTTCCTTCAGGCTACAGGCAAGGGCTCACTTCACATGAGCACGAGCCTTGTTCCCCGGGAGAACGGCGCTAGGTGTTCGACAGATCTCGTCCTGATTTTCACAAAACACAAATTCATATCGTACTCAAAACAACGAAAAGGCACCAGGATAATTGTACTGGACATAAATAATATTCCTTACAGCTCCAAGCTACGTGCTGGAGCCCGGTAGCACGTACTGACCGGCCGCCACTGGGATAAAGTTGGAATTCAAGAGGACAAATTGGGGCAAATATTCGTTTTTCGTAGGAAGAGGAGTTAAGGATTGGAATAATATACCAAGGGAGATGTTCAATAAATTTCCAGTTGCTTTGCAATGATTCAAGAAAAGGGTAGGAAAACAACAGATAGGGAATCTGCCAGCTGGGCGACTGCCCTAAATGCAGATCAGTAGTGATTGAATTGATTGATTGATTGATTGATTGATTGATTGATTGATTGATTGATTGATTGATTGATTGAACTGCCTGCTATTGTAAAAATTACTTTATCATAATTACTCATAATGTTCACAATGTCAGGGCCAAATAGTAGTTCCTTAAACAGTGGTAGATTATCTAGGATTTTCAAATTATATTAGGCAATTGAGAGCCAAAATAGTTTTGTATTAGTTCAAATCATGTTTTTATTAAAAAAATAACTAGCTTAATTGGCTACATTCTTTGCTAGATACCAACAAGTGGGTATCGGTTAGAATTTGATCATGTCTAGAATTTTATTTCCTCAGCGTCGCCAGCAGATTTCAATTTATCGCCTATTTTTTTTTTTCAAGTTAGCGCATTTTAGACAATGTTGTTACTTTGAATGTCTTCAAGACTTGAAATAAATTTGCATTCTTTTTAAACACGTACGTGTCACTTTGTTCTCATATTTCCATCATTGTCATCTCTGTGATCTTCAAGATTAAAATACAGAACCCATTCTCTCAGACCGGATACCTATTTCTACATTGTTGACTCTAACGTTTAATTTAAGTTTAAATTATAAACTGACTATTGTGGTATGCTTGTGCATTGTTAGACTGGCATTAAAAAGTGTAATTTAAAGTAATTTGATTAAAACCGTAGTGATTTAAATTATCTTGACCAACCCTGGAGCAAAGTCGTTTCGTAACGTATGACCCCCCTCCGATTTATCTCGTTTATCATGTCTATAAAATGAATTAATCATTCGACTGAGGTGACCAAAGGGTTCTTGATTGTTACTGTGTTATGGTCGTTAGCCAAATGCATTCACAGGGTTGGATATCTGAGGAAACATGGTTGGGTACATTTGGTGTTTAGACTGTACCTCACTGAGATCATTTGGCGGGAAGTCTCACCGTAAACAAACACTATAATGAGGAAGTTGCAATTAGCCTACGACGTGCGGGCCAAAGTTATCATCTGGGATGTCTGAATTATTTATGTAGCAGTACCAAGGTTGAACGATAAGCCACCCGCTGTGGAGGGCGCATTTCATTTAACTAGTGCGCTACTGCTGCTGTAATTGTACTTGCAGGTCAACCAACACCATAATTAACGAGATAAACCGATTGTCTCTCCCATCTTAACGTTACCACAACGCACACGACCTGCTGTCGCTATCGTAATTGGTACAAGAATTTATCTTGATTTATACTTCTTGTGAGCAAACAAACTATAGCCTATTGTAATCCGATGTTTAGACTGCCTTCAGTTTATACGTTATTTTCTAGAATGTTACGATGGTAAGAGAGAAATTGAATCCGGAAGTATTCCGACTAGAGAATTTGTTTAAAAGATATTTCTACTCAGTTTTACCACATTATTATTATTATTATTATTATTATTATTGTTATTATTATTATTATTATTATTATTATTATTATTATTATTATTTTAAAGTCGATTTGGCCTGCTGAGTTCTATGATCTTTACCGTTTGTCTAGTATTCCCACGTTTCTCTTCGGTGAGCTTCCTTTCTCTCTTCAGCCCATTTCTGGCCTGTTTTCAGTTTGGAATTTTCGTGGAAACCACGGGGCCCTCTAAGGTTCTTTCGAAGAGTTTCACCCTCCAGGATGTCATCGCGTGTGATCCCCACTTCTTGCAAGTCCTTTCCCACTGCGGTGAACCTGGCTCAGTTTGGTTTCTTATCCAGGGAGTAGAGAACGATCCGATTAGGCAGTCTGCCTGAATTCATTCGTGTCGTGTGATCGTAAAAATGATTCTCCTTTTTCGAATGGTGTATTTTCCACATTAGCTCATGGTTGTGCTTTTTCCTGTACTTACCAGTTTCTTTGACAAGGCTCAAGATTTTCTGAAGGATTTTCCTTTCTTTGGCCTCTAGTTTCTCTACCAAATCTTTCTTATTCATCGCTAGGCAATCTGTTGCGTACGCGGCCTCTGGTCGAATGATTGTACAATAGTGTCTGAGCGTGGCGTTGAAGAACAGTCGTTTTTTTAAGCCTTTGGAAGAGGGGAAGATGGGAGTTCGGCGCAATTGTTGTCATCATTCTTCATCTCTCAAAGTAAGCCCTCTGTGTGGGTCAGTGATAGAGTGTCGGCTTCCTCATCCGAAGATGCTGGGTTTAAACTGGAAGAGGTAGTCGGATTTTTGGGAGATGAAGAGATGCCCATACAATACTCCATGTCGTAAAAGATTTCTGGCAACACATTTGGTTTTTACCCGACAGTATTAATTAAAACTGTAACATAGATTGCTCAAGAGCTGGTAGAGTTAGACGGAAGGTCGAATTTGACGTGGACCCAGTCTAGATGGCATCAATTCAAAATGCGGCTTACGATTATTATTATTATTATTATTATTATTATTATTATTATTATTATTATTTATAATTCACGATTGTATAATTGGGTTTATGAGCTTCTTCGGTACAATGTACATGGAATAGGTACTATTTAGCACATAAATTGACTATACATAAATGGTCAAAATTATTAGTGGACGATTTTCACTAGTCTTCTGTATATGGTGGATGGTTCATGCCAATAAACTTCCTTACTATATGGCAAGTGGCCAGGATTACTGGTTTTTGTAATTATCTGTAAGTGAGAGGGTGGATATTAAGAGCTTCAATGCTCCTATGTAGTGTCTTTGGTATAATACCATTACATCCAATCACTACTGGAATAATGATAACATTGTTGAATTTCCACATGGCTTTTATCTCTGTGGCCAGATCTGTGTATTTGGAAATCTTCTCTGTATGTGTTGATTGGACGTTGTATTAGGGCATGCTATGTCAATTATGAAGCAGATTTTCTTGTTTATATCTACAAAAGTTATATCTGGTCTATTGCAGGTAATAGTTGTATCAGTGATGATACTTCTATCACAGTAAATTTTGTAATTTTCACTTTCCAAGACTGATTGGGGTTTGTACTTCCAATATGCTGTTGTACAGTGGATTAGATTATTATTGTTATTATTATTATTACTATTATTTTATGCTCAAAATATGTATAGGCGTAAAAAAAGTGTTCAATAGTTGTATTTAATATGTACTATATTCTTTTTCACACCCTATTCTACATTTTATTTTCCCCTTCATTCTTCGAGTGATCGTTTCTTCATATTTTCCAATTTGGATAACCATTTTATTATCTTCCTGTTTGATGTAATGTCGTATGGCGTCCGGAAAGGCCTGGTGCAAATCTTTGTAGATGATCACGTGGCTTTGCAGCTTACGAAAAATTCACAGCAGTAATCACCATCGCCAATTAATCCAGTACTGCAGCGGCTGAACAACATCTCCATGTCAACGATACTTGTGTTTAATGGACTTGCAAGTGAATATCTTTATTATTATAGCCCGTTGCCAATCGTTTCACTAAGAGCCTCAGCTCGTATTCTGCTTCCATCCAGTCTTTGGTTTTCACCATCGAATTTGCAGATTGAAATCTTTACACGAGGCAATGGACGAATGCATTTGCGGCTTTTGGGAAAAAATGTGTGAAAAATATCACGTCACGAAGTGTGCTAACAGAACAGCGTCACTGACACAATTCTGTGTAGAATAATTTGTCATGTACTCGTATGCCCATTGGGATCACCTTCTTTATTATTATTAGATGCTAAAAAGACCAGAAAACTGATCACGCAAAGCTCACTTAAAAGTTGTGCTTTTCCTTCCTTGCCAGGCAGCCTCCAATTTTTGTCTCATCGTGATTCTTCGATCTTCTTTCCACTTGGCTCCTGTTTTCTTTTTATGGTTTCTCTCTGTCTCTGCTTCCCACTTGCTTTATTTTCGTTCTGTTGCAGGTTTGGTCTGCGATGTCGGCCCCTTTGATTCCTGATTTTTCCAGGTCTTGGCGGATTTCCGATGCTCACCTATTTGTTTTGATGTTTTCTGTTGCTTCTAGTAAGATTCTTGTCAGTCTGTTTTCTGGAAGGCGTTTGATGTGTCCGTAAATTTTCAGGCGTCTTTTTCTGACGTCGGCCGCAATGTTTGAGAGCCCCTCAGTTTTTGTACGAGATGGGTGTCGGTATTATTATTATTATTATTATTATTATTATTATTATTATTATTATTATTATTATTATTATAGCCCGTACGATTAAAAGTGTAGGCTTATCAGATATAAAATATTAGAAACTCGATTTTAAATCACTTGTTATGTACATTGTTCTAGATAGAACCAACATTTACGGAGCAAAACGTGGAAGGAAGGAAAAAATCGCGAATATCTCCATTATTGTTTCCATTGATGCTTTCACGGCCCGTACTTATAGGCATGATATAGGCTTTTGGGCTATAATTTCAAAAAGGACACTGGCTATTAATGATATGTAAAGGGAGCCTTTCCTTCTTTCATGACTCCCTCTTGTATTCTTCAAGCGATCTTTCCTTTACGACACTTTTCTTATTTTATACAACCATCTTCACGATTTTCATTGTCGATATGGATGACCACGCGGTTTTACACCTTAAGACAATCATGACAAAAACCATTGTCACGATGAAACAATATTTCCATGTTAGCAATGCTCGGCGTTAATGTGAACTGAGCTACATAAGTCTAAATTCATTAATTCTATCATCACAGTCCGTAAGCTAGAACTGTGTAAGACATAAATGATCGGAAATTTAATTCTGTATAGCCTGGATTGTAGTGCCTCATTCTCGGACTTCAGATACCGATTTTCATTAAATTATCTGCAGCTACTTTCTCGTGATGTGCGTACAGACAGACAGACAGACAGACAGACAGACAGACAGACAGACAGACAGACAGACAGACAGACCACACAGAGATGACGGAGATTTAGAAAGTGCATTTGTTGCTGTGGACGCGACCGACATAGAAATTAATTCTGAGAAATGTACAGACTAAACTCTTTTTATATTCTTCTTCTTCTTCTTCTTCTTCTTCTTCTTCTTTCGAATAACCCAATTGGAGGGTACGATGAATCAACTTTAGTTACTTTTCATTGTGTTCGATTTCCTTTGCTTCCAAATTTCCTTCATCCTTCGAGAGTGTCATTCCCTTTCTTCTTGAGTCCACTTTCTTCTAGTTGTTGGTTTCTTCCGCTCCTGAAACGCTGCCGTTTGAACTGCTTCTCTAAAATGTGTTCTGTTTTTGATTGTGTCTGTTTTAATTCCAGCATTTTTCATGTCTTTCTCAATTTCAATTAACCACGTGGGTTTAGATTTGTAACTATTCAGAAGGTTTGAAGATGCGTTTGGTTAGTCTGTTGTCATCCATTCTGTAAACGTGTCCAAAAAATTGTAGTCTGTTCCTCATTACGTCAGTTAGTTTTTCAATTTTCAAGTATAGCTCTCTGTTTGGTTTTAACCTTTATTCTGCATTATTATTTCGTTCAGCTCCCAGTATTATATGTATATAGCCGAGAGATACTGTTGGTGAAGGTCCGGATCTTTGGCTGAATAGTCCGCATTCTCACCTTCGGTTCAGAGGGCCCCGCGTTCGGGACGAGAATCTTAACTGCGTATGGTTAATTCCTCTTGCTCGGAGACTGGACGTTTGTGTTTGGTTCTCTTTATCTACATGCAACACACCACACTACCAACCATCACAGAATCATGTTATAGGGAATACATCTCTCAATATCGGTTTGGCGTCGGGAAAGTTATCTGGCTGTAATACTGGGCCAAATTCACACCATGTACCAACCCCCAAAAATTATCAGAAAGTCTAAGAAGAAGATGAGAATAACGATCAAGGTGATAATGATATAGTGCTGTTGAAGGCGCATGTATTAGCCAGATTAAACTTAATAAATGCATGCCTATGTAGCTATTCTCAGTGTCTTGTGCTTAAGGAAAACTAAGAATTTATTTCCAGGACGCGTATTTTTATAATTTCTACTTTTTGATGTGAAAACCAAATCTTTGATTTGATCTGAAATACAGTCATAGCAACGATCTACACGAAGTGTATTTTGCTGTGCCTATTTTGGACCTTAGTTCTGTGAACGTGTACTTTTGCTTGGCGTTATTTCCACCGTACAGTAGTTCTCGGGGAACGTTAAGCCTACTAGCTTAATTAAAAGAGGATTTTATCTAGCATTTGTTTCTGTACTTGATGTTCCGTCTTGCTTTTGTACTAACGCTAGAATTGCGTGGGGTTACGTGATAATTAAATGTCTTTCGAGCTTTTTACTGTGGCTGCGGTATGAAGTACTAAACTTAGCCAATTAATTGCGGTTGTTAGCTGGGGCAAACAAAGGTTTGACCATTTGCTTTGTTATGTGCTCAGGAAAGATGGCAAACATGTTCGTGACTCCTCGTTAAGAACCAATTAAAGTCTCATTAGAATTGATGCTGCAGTTTAAAATATAACATCTAAATAGACAGTCGTAGTCTCCAGAGGTTCGTAGTTTATTTCCCGGTGCTGGCATTTATCTTTCTGTAGGTGAGGGTCTGATCTTTTTTTTTTTTTAACATTCGTGGAACAGTGCTTTAAATAATGATCTGTGACAAGTTTCATGCACAGTCAATTTTCTAATAATAAAATAAGAAAACTGACAGGGACGAGCCGGACAGGAAAAAAGACTAATATCCAAATCTTGAATGAAGTTAATGAGAAACGGACCTTAATTTATTCAATAGAGCAAAAGAAAGCTAAATTTCTTGGACACGTCCTACGACATGACACCTTTTTCCAGAATGTCTTCGAAGGAAAGGTCGCAGGGAAGAAGTCAAGAGGAAGACCACGTCTCTCATACCTTAGGAACATAATCACTCAGCTGGGTTTTGCTTCCTATGTCATGATGAAAAGGACTGCTGAAGACCTTGGGATGTGGCTGCTGCGACAAGGCTTAGCCTTTAGATAATGGATGGATGGACTATCATCATTATTATTTTTATTAGTAAGTTGTTAGTATTATAACAGTGACATCAACTCTATTTTAATGAGGGGTTTGGCAGCAGTGTGTCATTATCAGTGATATCTCAGCAAGGCGGACGGAGTTAAAATCACGGTCACTGCATGTGAATTTTTGAAATTAAAAGTCCCGTCCCTGTGGTTAAGATTCCGTGTGAAACTCAAGGTATTGTAGCTGTGATCACGTCGCATGAAACTACGAACCTGCTTTTGTTTCAACTTCTAGGTATGCAGTCGAAATCCTTTATTACGACATCTCGCGAAATCTGGCGATTCCATCTAAATCGTATATGAAAACTGTACATGGCTAAATGGTTAGCATGCTGATGTTTGGTCACAAGGGTCTTAGGTTTGATTCCCTGCAGGGTCGGGAATTTTAACCATAATTGGTCAGTTTCGCTGGCACGGGGTGTGGCTGGGTGTATGTGCCGCCTTCATCATCATCATTATTATCCTCATCACGACGCGCAGGTTGCCTACGGGAGTGAAATCAATTGACCTGCATCTGCCGAGCCGAACTTGTCCTCGGATACTCCCGGCACTAAAAGCCATACGCCATTTCGTTCTTTTAAAGATCGTTTAGTACGACATCGCTTATAACGACATATCGTATAAAGCGACGTATTTTGAACACATTTTCGGACAGATGTATCGGCTATAACGTCCAGTGTTGATTTTTGTTTGTTACATATTTGGGGATTGCTGACAACAATGTAACGCGTATTCTTGTAAATTTCAAATCTAAGATGGCGCAAAAGTAAAGGAGAGTGTTTAACATTGAAGGAATATTACACACATATGGCGATTAGAAAATGGGGAAACAAGTGCCACCATTGGCAAGGAATTGTGTGTATCAGACTGAAATGATTTCTACAATTTGGAAGGAGAGAGAGAAAATACACTCTCTTTCGAAAAAAAAAAAAAAAAAAGAATCTTTAAAATTCAAGCGGGCCATATTATCCGAGCACGAAGATATTAAAGAATCTTTACTTACCGGGCGAGTTAGTCATGTGGTAAGGGGGTGCGCAGCTGTGAGGTTACATCCGAGAGTTAGTGGGTTCGAGGTCACTGTCGGCAGCATTGAAGATGGTTTCCCATGTTCACACCAGGCAATTGCTGGTGGGGCTGTACTGTAATCAAGGCCACGGCCGCTTCCCTCCCACTCCTAGGCCTTTCCTATCCCATCATCGCCATAAGACCTATCTGTGTCGGTGCGATGTAAAACAAATTGTAAAAAAAAAAAATCTTAGATGCTTTAAGTAGCAAAGAACCAATAATGTTCCGATCAAGCGAAAGCCAGTGAAATTCCTCCCAGTCCCACTCCACTAATACTGTACCCTAAAATACAGTACTTATTTCAGTTACTGGTAAGTTTTTTGAAGTTTTAACGTAAATCTTTTAATTAACCATGTCGCAGCCTAAAATATACAGCAAAAAAAAAAAAAATCAGGTTTGTGTGATTATCGCCTGTAACGAGCGTTGATTGGCGGTGCCTTCGGGGTCGTTATAACCGATTTCGACTGTATTTTAAGCAGCGCGGTCGTTTGCTTCATTTTGCTGATTTAAAAATGATAAAAGGTGAGTGAGGTTTACAGGAATAATCGGTAGAGGCTAATGGTCAGAGGAGATGCCCCCAAGTTCGTATATTAAAGTATTAATAAGAAGATCGGAAATTTGTATACAAGAATATATATATTTTTTCTGGCTCTCGACGTATTAGAAAAAGCACGTTTCATAGAGTTTAATTCAATCCAAAAATAAGAATTGATAAACTTTTCACTTTGATGTGTAGGTTTATTGCATGTAGGCGAGGTTTAGCTGCATCCAGTAATGTTGAGCGGGAGAACGTGTTATTGGGGCTTTTCCGAGGCCGTCCGTCGTAACTGTGGCAGTTCATAACGAGACATAGTTGGAGATAAGTTGTCACACATTTTTGTTCTTCAAAGTGTTCCGCTCCATTTCTCTCTCCCCTTGGGAAATATCTAAGTTGTCGGGTCGATTCCTTGGCTCGTGAGTTGGCAATCGGCTGAGAGTTTGGTACGAATTTCAAACACTGCGACGGAATTTCGGTCGTGATCAATGTTGGAGTGCTTTGCCAGCCCAGGACCAAGTATTGAAATAGTTCGGTAGTACTCCTTTATTCTAATTGAACATCGGAGATAGGAAACAGTGCATTTTTTACCTCACGTGACCATCGAGACACTCGAATTACATTTCCCTTTCACGTTTAGGCGAATAACATATTTTGTGTAAACATCAGTGTTCTTTTTTTAAGTACCCTTTTTCTGTGTGCATTAGTTAAATCTTGTCACATAAAATAATTATTTTCTAATTAGTCTTCCTTTTTTTGGACAACATTTCTTCTCTTACTTTGTTTCAGACGCGTATGTAATTCTTCTTTCCATATAGGTATAAATTGAAAATTTTCAAACGATGTTTTTCCATTATTTGAATCACCATACTTATTGTCCGCCTCCGTATTGTAATGGTTAGCGCTATTAGCTGCCGTCCTCGATGGCCCAGGATATTTTCCCGCTACTGCCAGAAATTTTAGACTGGCAGAAGAGTTGATATGTGTAAAAATGGTACATGCAATTCACCTCCGTTGGGGGTCTGTCTGAAAAGAGCTGCAACACCCCGGCATGAGGACACGAGCTTACTTACTGGCATAATTATTAAGGGGTCGTGTATGAGGGCCATTTAAAAAGGAACGAGCCGGAGGCTATAAAATAAAAAGCGCTGAAGGGATCGTAATGCAATTGTCTGCGGAAGAAGGTGCAGTCCTTATAATAGCGCTGAGATCCTAAACTCGCCGCTGGAGGGACATGAGTGCACACCATGTGACGACAGATCGAGCACGCTCACGCGTTGATCGTCCACTGCATCCAGTCGTGCTGATAACAGTGAAAGGGTGGCTTCAAAAGAAGAGCAAAGCGGGGTGTAGAGCGTTTCCTGACAGCAGAAGGAGTGAGGGGAACGAAAATTCATCAAAGAATGGCACAAATGTACGGAGAACACTGTTTGTCCGTTGCAAGTGTCAAGGCGTGGCACAAGCTATTCAGGGAAGGACGGATATCGTTGGCCGATGATACACGGTTTGGAACGCCACACCGCATTACAGGTGCCATTGTCCAGCAAGCGGATGCCCTCATTATGCAAGACCTGTGAGTTACAGTAAGCAGCCATTGCCGCAGAGGTCGAAATGAGCATCGGAAGTGTTCACGCCGTCATTAAGGACAGATCGAAATTTCGCTAAAAGTGCGCCCAATTGGTGCCTCACAGTATTCAACCTGCACAGGAACCATATCGAATGGACCTCTCTCTTGAACATCTGCTGCGCTATGCCTAGGGAGGGGAGACGTTCCTTTCACGCGAGGTCGCTGGAGACGAGACATGGTGTCATCACTTCGAACGCGAGTCAAAACGACAAAGTCTCCAGTGGAAGCATGCAGGGTCGCCGTGACCCAAAAAATCCAAGGTGAGGTAAAGAAAGCTTCTGAGAGGCAAACCATTTTCCTTGGACGACGACATCAAGCAGTACGTTCGGACTTGGTGTACAACGCAGCCTCAGGAATTTTACGAGACGGCCGTTCAACAGCCTTCTGTCGCAGTGGGACAAGTGCCTCAACAGTGCTGGGCAATACTTTTGAAATAACGGTACAGGTTTTCATTTTTTAGCCTCCGGCTCGTTTCTTTTTGAATGTCATTATAGTCAGTTCGTTCCCTTCAAACGGTCAACATAGCTGACCGCATTAACTTACAACTTTTCTGTTCGACCGTTCTTGCTCAACTCTTCTCGTAAGACCCCATTTGGTATCATCATCTTCGGCAGTTTCCATTCCCCATCTTCAAGGGATGGGGCGGGCCACCTAGGATATAACACCCTCACTCTGGTCAGGAGATTGGACGTGTTGAAGGGGGAGCATAATAAACGTGCGATGGAAAAGTGTGTGTGTTTTTTTATTTTACTAAGAACATGTACGGCTACTTGCCTGAGTTGGGGAGAGTGTTTGCCTGAGATTTCATTGATGATAGTTTTGAGTCCTTGGTTGATTAGCATGGAAATAAGTATGTATGTATGATGAATGTTAATTATGGACGATTGAAAGATTTAGGGATGAATTCATGCAGGGGTGGATGGTGTGCCGGGATGCAAGAATGAATGTGCGAGAATATGATTTTTTTTTTAATGGGTGATTGAGTGAATGTGTGAGTGAATACATGAGTAGATGAATATAAAGAAATTACTTCTTGGGTAGGCGAGACAGTGCTCGCAGCTAATTGGTTAGGGAGGAGGGGGAGTGGAGGGCTTGGGAGGGTTCCACCTTAATAAACCGTTCTGCCAGCGTATGGTGTAAAGTGTCGCTAAACTCTCGGCGAAGGATGGTGTGCTAATTGCATGAGGTTTTAGAGGTCTAGGAAGTCTTTATTCTTTCATTTTCACAAACTACGTGGGTCCACCCCTTCATGTTTCCTATACCCTTATTCTTTGAAGAGTCCGAACTCTTCCTTATATTCCTCAGAATTCGTGTTAAGAGGGGATGGTTGCCTAGTTATAATTCCTCTCAAAACATACTGTACATTGTTTGGAATTTATCACGGCAGTGCTAGTTCCAGTTTTCCAAACTTACTCCAAGAAAAGTCTTACATAAAATGTTATTTCTTAGTTATGCAAACGTTTTCTGCGCTTGGCGTTTTCATGAATACAGTTAATTTTTGTTATTAATATTACAAATGACCTAAAATATAATAGTCATGAACACTTTTGTATTGAATATACACGTATTATCACGAATGATATATATGTGTTTGTGCCTCCGTGGCTCAGGCGGCAGCGCGCCGGCCTCTCACCGCTATATTCCGTGGTTCAAATCCCGGTCACTCCATGTGAGATTTGTGCTGGACAAGCGGAGGTGGGGGCAGGTTTTTCTCCGGCTACTCCGGTCTTCCCTCTCATGTTTCATTCTAACAACACTCTCCAATATCATTTCATCTGCCATTCATTTGTCATTGCCCCAGAGGAGTGTGACAGGCTTCGGTAGCCGGCATAATTCCTATCCTAGCTGCTCGATGGGGGCTTCATTCATTCTATATATGCTGTATAATACAATCCTCCTTCGTATGGTCGGAAGAGTGGTTTAGCTGCGTTTCATATTTACTAATAGTACTTGGAATTATGGTTTTTAAGTACAGTGGGGAACAAACGAAGAACTCAGGGTATTTGGTGGAGGAAAATCAAAAGATTCATATACGACAGCAAAGGTCATCTGATCCATGAGCTACTCGATTGTGATTCTCTCAGACTCTCTGTTTTGTTATTCTGTGTAGTTGCCAGCCATAGTATGAGTGTGACATACATTTCTTGTTGGTTTCGGCTTAATGTAGCAGATTTTCAAGTGTCTGGTACGAGCTCTAAATCAGGTAGAGTGAGATTAGATCCCAGAGAACGTTCATACGGTAAATTACCAGCAAGTTAGGATGTTAAATCATAACTTTATTGAAGTCACCTGAAGCTCGTATGTCATTCCGTGAGCTGAGAGAGCGTCGATATATCAGGGCCATAAAAATAAAGGAAGGAAGGAAAGCAGTAAATTATTCTTAATGCCCCTCAGAAGTCGTGATTACCTCTCAAACAAAGCTTTCGATATGAATGATAGCGCCACAGCTCCTAATGCACTGGCAATGTAAATTAACGAGTGCCATTATTACAAACGTTTCCATGAAGATCGCGGAACTGCTCTTTCGTACACTGGTAAAGGGTCTCTTTATAGCGTAAGTTTTATTCCTTGGTTAGTGTGCGCAGCCCTTGACGTTTGCCCTGCAGTGCTGAGCTCTACTTATGAAGTTGCACCCTATACGGATATTTTATCCCAGTTTTTAAATACTGACTCGCTACGTTTGTATTCCAACCCCCTTCCTAACTGAACATGCGTGCTTGCGCCTTGCACTGATGAACACCAACGGGGACATTTAGATACATCTTCACTGTTGATATATAATGGCCATATCGGTAATAAAGTCTTTTATCATGCATTTTTAATGAATACTAATCTCCCGAGGTGAACGCCGGCCCCGCGGCGTAGGGGTAGCGTGTATGCCTCTTACCAGGAGGCCCCGGGTTCGATTGCCGGCTAGATCAGGCATTTTTACCTGGTTTGAGGGCAGGTTCGAGGTCCACTCTGCCTACGTGATTACATTTGAGGATGTATGTGATGCTGAGATGGCGGACCCAGTCTAAAAAGCCAAGAATAACGGCCGAGAGGATTCCTCGTGCTGACCACACGACACCTCGTAATCGGGTTGAGCAACCGTCGCTTGGTTGGCCAAGGTCTTTCATGGTTGTTGCGCCATAGTATATATATATACCCAATGTAAACGCTGTAAACCATACAATTTTTTAATCTTCAAGAACTGAGGAGTAATTTCATGATGACAAGACGTGTTTGTCAGACGATTTCATGATCAACAGGAAAATAATTGAAGAACGTGTTAACGCCAGTTTTGCATAAGTCGCGGAACGAGCAGGGTTGAATGGATTTATGTTTTCAATACTTATTTAGTGTATTTAATTTAGTAAAGTTAAGAGGTACTATTACCAAGTTTCATTTGCCGAACTATAGGATTTTATCAAATGTCTATACGTTTGTGTTATTGCGTACTGGCCACAAGTGTGGGATATTAAGTTCATAGTTTTTCCCGCATATGTGATTTATACTGAGCCTGCTTTTTATTCATTAGAAAGTCTGCTGTGTCTTAAAAAAGCGTCGGTAAAGGAACTTCCGAGAATATCGTTAGGCATACTTGCTAATAACAGTTCTTTGTCTGGATGTTGTTAGACTCTGTCGACTGCTCTGAAGATGTTTTTCTGTGGTTTCTTATTTTCACACTAGGCAAATGCTGGGACTGTACCTTAATTAAGGCCACGGGCGCTTCCTTCCTACCTAGCCCTTTCCTGTATTTTGTTATATTTCATACAAAGTTAAAATCGTCTCCGTACAGGCCATGAAGACCCTCGGAAGGGTGGAAGGTAAAGGCTTCCACTATCCGTAAACTTGGCGCTTGATGGAGTAGAGTGGTTATCTCTACACCTCGACGCCTTGTTCCCAGAAATTATCCTGGTACTCATTTTTGTTGTAGGCTGGGTGAACCTCAGGGCCATGTGCTCCGCCGAAAGTGGAAATCTCTTTTCTTAAATTGTACGACTTTCTGACGGGGATTTGAACCCACGACCTTCCTGGCGAACCTAACAGGCCTTTACTGCCACGGCCAGGCAGCCCCTTATATTTCCTACGTTATGGTATTAGTTAATTAATTTTTATATGTATTATTTTTGCGAAAGGTTTACCGTCACATCGAATCAGTCCCTTAGATTCTTCAGCAATGGGGATGTTCTAACTGGACTTCGTTTTTATCCAAACTTTCCTTGAAGAAAAGTATCAACGACAAATTTGCTGTTAGAATAGACCAGTAAACACAACAAAATTGTGTTTGAATTTTCCAAGCCTTGATTTCCATTCTGGTAACCCTATGAGTATGGAAGAGAAGATAGAACCGGCGTGAGTCCAGTATACACGAATGTGCATGAGAGGATGGCTGCGAATGGCATCACACAATTCATTAGTTAATCTGATTGAAGAGATTAACATTACGGCGAACAGGGCATGGCACGCCTAATAGATGTAATGAGTGTTTGAATCATTCATGGATCTTAGCTCATTTCCTGCTTCTCCCGATTACGTTACATTAACAATATCCCTGATGAATGATGAAGTTGATGACGAGCTTCAAACGAATATACATTTAACAACAGATCAAAGGATGTAAAATACTGCCACTGATAAAGTCGTTATAGTCCATCAGATACCCTGATCAACCTAGCTTCACGAAGTGTTGTTAGCGGACAAGCGCCCCATTCGTAGCAACATCTCTCGTAGTCTTCGGATTAAACGAGGAAACAAGTTTTATCTTCGATTAGATTAAAGTGTAATCAGCTATGTTTTGTATTAGGAAGTTTTGGAACGTAATCTATTTATAGCAACTAAACACATGCCTTTCCTTTTTTCATATAAGATTTTATAAATTAATAAAGGAAGTTATTTAAGTTAATCTTTTGTCATTTGTGTCCTTTATTTTAGTGTCAATAAAACTCCATGTCATGCCAATCATGTGTGTCAGTTATCACCTCTCTACCTCCAATATTCCGTGAAGTATTGCCTCGACAAATGTTAACGGACTTTTGGGTCAACCTGTATAACTTCATTCCCGCTTTACCTCAGTGCGAGGAGAAGGTCTAATTCTCTCATTACTTCCTCTGAACATCTTGTACTCGTATGGTAGAGGTGGATCCTTTTCGTGGTAGCCTCAAGAAACATCAGTAGGCTAACGTATCCTGTTTACTGTGTTTGAAAGAGAGGCTTGTTTAACGTGAGTACTTCTCCTTCTACTACTTTTAAGTAGTAGTATTAGCGGTATTATTGGCATTGTATTCTCGGATTACTGCTGATTTAGTCGAGTTTTACAATTACAATTAAATTACAATTGAAAACAGTAAATCATAGTTTTGTTCTGATTTTTGTACTAAATAAATATAGCGCAAGTCACAATTGTTCAAGTGCGTGAATAATATTTTGACATGCGTTTTTCTTCCAATTTTGCCTGAATATTGTGGATTAAGCTGAATCTCTTGTATACATTTCACAGAGTTCATTTCTGAAGGCCTATTTAGAGGTTGTGCAGAGGACCATGGAACATGTGACACAGCCCTTCTGGTGTCTGTAGGAAGGTCGTAGCTGGTCTTCTGCATTAACTGATAATTGGTTTCTACACATGCAGTATACACATCGAATAACAAAGTTTTCCCCTGGAAGACGTGTTTATTCCACCAGTTGTTAGCCAGCCTGCAGAAGATCTTTATAAAGCTCTTGATGTAGCGCCAACCATTGATATTAATCTAAGGTTTCATTTCCCTGAAGGATGGGAGAAACGGAGGTGAAAAAGCACTGCTAGCTAACGAAGAATGAGTGGAGGCCATACGGGAGGAAAATGGGGCTCTGTCTCAATTTTACGTTCTTCATTATAGCGCCGAGAGGAAGATGTTCAAAACAAATATATGACTTGCTTCACTGGTTCATTACTGACTTCCATGTCTGCTTGAAAATGTTTATTCGTGCTCTCTAGTTCTGAATACTTACTAATGTAATCGTCTGTGAACAGAATGGGAATCTTCCTTCCGTCTGTATAATGTTGATAGATGATATTCATATTGCAGAACATTTAATATTTGAAAGAAATATCATTCCAAATACGCCTTGCCTTGAAACTGATGTTCCTCGTACCCTCTCCGTTCTTTGATGGTTGACCTTTATACGGTAGGGGAACATTTTTGTGTGGATGAGTGGTAAAGTCCCCTTCTATCCTAATAAATAACCTCAAAGTTAAAGGATTTAAGGTCGGAGCTGGAGGCATTCTGAGAAAACTGAACCCAAAATGTAACCGCTCGTGCTTCCTTACATTTCAACTACTTCCCCAGGGGAAATAAAAATATAAAAATCTAAAGGCGAAATGTACATTAGTTCTCGAAAGAGAAATCCCTACATTTAATTCGAGAATGGAGCCTGCGACCTAGCAGTTAGATACTAAAAGGGAAGTAGAAATGTTCCCTAGCTTCAGACGCAGTAGTTCACTTAATAAAATAGACTGCCGTACCTTGTTTATTTATGATGTCATGATGTCGAAAATCCCGCCTGTTTATCTCCTGAAGAGTTTTGTTCTCTCCTTAGTTCGTAGTACATACACTAAAAGCTGCCGCAAGATCAGACTGACTGTCTTCCAAGCTCGTGTCCAAAATAGGGGTTTCGGCGGAACCATCTAGGTGTTTTAGTGAAAACTCTGTGTTCTTCGGTTCAGAGGGCCCCGGGTTCGGAGATTTTAACCTTAAATGGTTAATTCCCTTGGTTCGGGGACTGGATGTTTGTGCTGTCCCCAACATCCCTGCAACTCACACATCACACATAACACTATCCACCGTCACAATAACACGCAGTTACCTACACATGGCAGATGCCGCCCACCCGCACTTTCATGGGCTGCACCCGGCGAGAAATAGCCACACGAAATTAAAGTGAAAACTCTTTTGATTGGATTAAATGAAATTCATATCAGGTATTCTGATAAGTGAATTAGTTTGATATTACGGCTCTAGAGGGGCGGATTAAATCAATTGCGGTTTCGGTAACTTCAGATAATTAAAATAAACAATGGAAGATCAACAGTATGAATAACATCTTAATACATTCTCCCTGACAAAGTAATGACATTATTATTATTATTATTATTATTATTATTATTATTATTATTTTGCTTTTATGGTACACATACATGGGCATTATGGAAACAATGGTATATATCACGTCTAGGACTGGGAAGGAAGCGACCGTGGCTCTAATTAAGGTACATCCCTTGCAAATGAATATATGTAATTAAGACTGGTTCCTTGTGCCAGGAGTAGGCGAGTGTAAACCACTCTCAAAAATGCCACTAATTTTGAGATTTGGTTCCTTTCTCTTTAATGGCGTCCAATTGCACATGGAGCGTGTGTGTTTGAAACCAAAATAGAAGTTAGCTACAGCAGTAAAAAAATGTAAATACATCATCATCATCGTCGTCGTCGTCGTCATCAAGCTCCACGATTTACGCTTTCGAAGCCTGTACCGCTCTTTTCCTATCTTTTTCTTGCGCGTTCAACATCTCTATTTTATTTTATTTCAACTTGTTCTCCAAAGCACTATTCTGTGTAATCTTGAAGTCTCCAGCCGAAGCTGATATTATTCCCATATGTCTCTGTAGATATCGGTGAATTAAGAGTAGGTTGATAATAAAGTCGTGTCTGAAAATACCTTTACGACCGAGCAAGTGGCCGCGCGGTTTGGGTCACGTAGCTATCAGCTTGGATTTGGGAGATAGTGGGTTTGACCTCGACTGTCGGCAGCCGTGAAGATAGTTTCCCGATCACGGTTCTGCTGTACCAGTGATTAGTACCAGTATGAGGGACCGGTGACCTGGACTTTGGACGTCTTTGGACTACAAGCATCATCTAAGAAAGTAACACACAACTTGCTTTACGTCGCACCGACACAGATAGGTCATATGGCGACGATGGGATAGGAAGTCGCTAGGAGTGGGAAGGAAGCGGCCGTGGCCTTAATTAAGGTACAGCCCGAGCATTTGCCTGGCGTGAAAATGGAAAACCACGGAAAATCGTCTTCAGGGCCGCCGACAGTGGGAATCGAACCAACTATCTCCCGAATAAGCGACTGCAGCTATCGAGCTCGGTCTAAGAAAATAAGGCATTGTGAATTGGACTTGACTATGTGTCGACCTATGTGGACCTCTAGGATTGTTCACTGGAGACCATGGGAACACTACAGAGGCACTGGAAGACCCCAGAAGAGATGTCTCGATGGCATAAAGCTGTTGGCTGGAACACGCTGTTTCCAAGTGGCTCAAAACCGAAGACGATGGAAGCATATGGAAGAGGCCTACATCCAGCAGTGGATTGAAATAGGCTAGAATAAGAAGAAGAAGTCTGCTAATTAAATTTCTGAGTCTATGTATGTATGTATGTATGTATGTATCACGTTGAAATAGCATTGTATATTTTTATGAAACTCTGTATAGATTTTGCAATTATGTTAACTTAGATGCTGGGCTTATTGTCAGTACGATAATGAGAGGAGCTGAGAGGGAGTTGAAATGGATCCTTGCTGATATTTTTAAAATGATCAGCTTTATTCAAAGATGTTTCAAACTAAACTTACTCTAAGTTTAATTTTGAACATGTCGTGACACCTGTTTTGATAGTAGAGCCAAACTTGGCGGACATGCGAATGAGAAAAATGGTACCGATGTCTATTTTGAACCTGCGATTTCAGCCAACAGAGACTATTAATATACCACTAATCCTTGGACAGAACTTCTGGAGCCTATCATCAGTAACAGTACACTGAGTGTTTGAATGAATTGTTGATACTTGACGTGCAATCTGTCTCTTCTGCTGCTCTTCCCCTCTGCTGTATGGATATGTGCTGTAATTGTTCCGAAACCCGTTAACAACGGGTACAGTGGGGCTACTTTCTGTTAACATTTCCTCTTTGGGCTGAGAATGACGTGTCCGGTGCTCGACTGACCATACATTTCTAACCGTTAAACAAGATATACACATCGGAATTAATATAATATGGCTGGAATATTTGATTCGAAAAGAAATGCCTAATAGTGATGTTAGATATGCTAACACCACACAGCATACGGTATGCTTCAACTGTGTGAAGGTAAATGCTGAAAGCGTTCAAATACCGTGTTAGAGAAAATAGGTGGCGTATTTTACACATTTCTGGATTTAACGAATAGAATACCAAATACAATCTAATCATATCATTAACTTTCTTAACATTTATTATTTGTTACAAGTCAGAAAATGTTGTAACTGTGCCGTGACCAGCTAGGATACTCAGGCCACCTTTTCTTGACCGTATGCATTGTTTTGACAAATTAATATTTTTGAAACAGTGTCGATGGCGAATGAGAAGAAGAAATCGAGCAGGAAATAGCGTGTTATTTTATGGACTCGGATGAAAAAAATGTCCGAGTTATTGTGCTGAAATTCTGCACAGATTCAAAAATACTTCAAGAATAATTCATTTCAGTTTCAACATATAATAGAACTAGCAGAAACGCGAAATATATGTGAAGTGTCTGTAGGTTCAGATAAAGCAGCTTGGCAATTTTTAGAGGGAAATCTGACTCGTTAGCACTCATAGGTTTGGACTGTGTAAAACTCAACGATGCGGCATTTGTTCTGTTCTGTACTATTGCGAGTAGTGTGAAGGAAAAAAGAAAAACAATCGAGTGGTTAGTTTTGGTTACTATCGCATGGAACTTCCACATATGTTAAATACCCGATTGGGGGTATTTGTCGAACCATTCTTTAGGATAAGCCATACTTGACGGTAGAGAAGAATTTGTTTTAACTATCAATATTCCTAGGCTGTCTTACAGGTGCCATCTCGGGATTGGTCCAGTTTAGCATTTGTAAGAGTTAACAAATACACAGTGACTGAATATAGTGTCCGCTGTATTTCGTTTGTGGATTATTCTTGCAGACTGAAACGTGCCGAATATTTATAAAACATAATTGAATATTAGTACGTATATTTTACAAGCTTAAAATTAAATGGAAAAATTGCCGTTGTGTTTCGGTGTTCATAAAAAGTCGATGACTGCAGCAGGTCCTTTGCGGCCTTGTTCATTACAGTCATCTTCTCATAACCCCCTGTGAGTAGTGATATTGATTTTGCGGTGGCCTCTGTGTACGTGGTACGATAATTTAATAATAGTGAACTTGAATAATTTGATTGCCCTAATCGATTGAAGCAATCGAGCGGATTACCGCAGTCGATACATGCGAGGCCTTCCAATTAGCATTAGGTGAATAATGCTCAGTCACTATCGTGTTCTTAATATACTGGCGTTTTTACTGCATGTAAGGCACTGTGGACAGCCCGATCAAGAGCTCTGTGTTGTATTTTGTATCATTTTATTTTTCCTACAGTGGTTATTATTGCTCTCAATAGCTCCAGTCAATCACTAGTATTAAGTGATATGAGTGATAATATGATTTCTATGGAGACTGTACAGCGGGTATAATAATGGCGTATGGCCTCCGATCAGACCTAATGCAAGTCTTCCGAGTTGATACCCATATGCGACCTGAGCGTCTGTGAGGATGAAATCACATGTAGAAAATGGCATACCATACGCTGTCGTAGAGCCAGAGGGATTAACCGATTAATGTTAAAATCCCCGACCCGTCTAAGGATCGAACCCAGGACTCCTTGAACCAATGGCCAGCATGTTGACCAGTTAGCCACGAACCCGACTGTACAGTGGGTGAATAATTATGTAATTACACTCATAAATAGTGTTAAGCATATTTGCATTTGCCCACCAATGTCTCTGCGAAAAAAAAGTAATACAGACACTGAGGGGCACTCTACAAATAATTAATTTCGATCTATACCTGAGAACGTGATTAACATTCTTTCCCCACCAACCGTGGGGAAAAAAAGACGATAACAGCATTAACGATTAAATGTCCACTTTTTGAAGTTTTTATACTCCATAGAAATTGTTTTTTTTTTATCGTGTGGCTATTTCTAGCCGCGTGCAGCCCTTGTAAGGCAGACCCTCCGATGAGGGTGATAGAAATTGTAACCTGACTGTATTCCCGATCTGAATGGTCACCTTCATTGGAGGACGGACGATTTATTTCTTTAATAAATTATCTCTCTCTCTCTCTCTCTCGCTGGTTAAGTAGTAAGTACAGGCAGGGACATTCGACTCACGACTGGCAAACAAATCCAGTACACCACAGCTGAGGTGTCATGTAGGCAAGCTTGTCAGTGTGCCTCGCTTCTGAGAACTGTTCACTAAATTGCCTCGCCATATGCTGTATTTGGCAGACTGCATCAGGATGATCACTTTGATGCAACAGAACATGAGACAAGTTGCCATTGCCAACACTGTTCACGTGAATCAATATTTCGCCACCAGATTGAGGAAGAATGTCAAGGCACCTATTCAGTAGCAGATCGACATCGCGCGGGCCATCCACGCAAAACAGCAGCAGCTCAAATTCTGTATATACGCATATCAGCACGTAGACACTGTACACGGATAGCTACTACTTTGCGCCACGACTTTCGAGATGCCACAGGAATTTCTCTAAATATCCAAACTGTATGCAGTAGACTCAATGATGGGGATTGTATTCAAAAAGCCCTCAGGACTCCTCACTTCGACGACATCAGAGGGTGGTGTGCGTTCCGTGGACAAGAGTATTTCAGACAAAGGCACGAGATCTGTTGTCAAGAACGTTGTTCACTGATGAAGTGCGAATTGGTTTACACCCTGATGACAACTCTCTGCGCATATGGAGGGCAAGAGGGGGAACGTTCCCAACAGCTTGGAGGTTCAGTTCTACCCCTGACAGATATTACGTTTGGCCGTCTTTCACCACTGGTTCACATTCAAGGAAACTTGATGGCCGCAGTATACGAACACGTTTTCCGATCCATAAGAAGAGGTTTTGCAGAGATTGTGGGAGATGGGTTTATTCTACCAGACGAAAACGCTCGTCCACATCGTGCAGCAGCTTTGAATGGATACCTGGAGGGACGTGGAATAGGCAGGATGAACTGGTCAGCGTCTTGCCCCGGCTGAACTTCATACAGCATGTGTGACCTTTTTTTAGAGAGCAATTTCCAACCGTCGACATTCACCACCAACAATCAAAATTAATCTAAACAACAGAGCAGCTTCCCGCACTCTGAAGGTCACTTGGCAAGGCATAGCATTACAACACAATCCTACCCCGAAGTACCTCGGAGTCACTCTGGATCGTGCCTTAACCTATAGAAAACATTGATTGAACATCAAGCAGAAAGTGGCTGCTAGAAACAATATTGTGCGGAAGCTAACTGGAACATCTTGGGGAGCACAACCAGACACAGTGAGGGCATCTGCCCTTTCGCTCTGCTATTCCGCAGCTGAATACGCATGCCCGGTGTGGTACAAATCTTGCCATACCAAAGCAGTTGATGTAGCACTCAACGAAACCTGCCGCATTATTGCTGGATGTTTGAGACCTACACCTTTGGAAAAAGTGTATTGCCTTGCAGGGATAGCACCTCCTGATATTCGCCGTGATGTGGCAGCCAAGAAAGAAAAGAGAAAGGTGTTGACATCGGAAGCCCACCCTTTGTTTGGATATGAGCCACCACGCCAGCGGCTTAAGTCTAGGAAAAGCTTCTTGAGAGTAACCGAAACACTTGCAGGAACAGTGCAGCAAGCAAGAATTCAAGAATGGCGCGTCAGAAGTCAACATACGAAGATCAGTCAATGGATGACCCCAAAAGAGGAACTCCCTCCTGGCCATGTCACAGATTGGGTGAATTGGAGAGCACTGAACAGACTGCGCTCTGGTGTTACGCGGTGCAGGGTAAACCAGAAGAAATGGGGTTTCGAAGTGGACAGTACCTTGTGTGTATGTGGAGAAGAGCAGACCACAGCCCATTTGCTGCAATGCAGTTCATGCCCATTCAGCTGCACAACAGAAGACCTGGTTAAAGCAAAGCCAAATGCACTTGGTGTTGCAAGGTTTTGGGCTCACATAGTTTAATGTGGCTCTTCGCCATTGGAGTATTTATATTATGTTTTATGTTTTTCCTTATCTTTAATTTTAAACTTATGTATGCTTCTGACACGATATAAATAAATAAATAAATAAATGGTAAACAAGTACATTCTATAAGATTTGCTGATGATAATGTCATACTAACAGAAACAGGCAAAAGTATGCAGAGAATGATCAACGTACTAGCAGAAACTTTAGGCAAATGGAACCTCAACATTAATACAAAGGAAAACAAAAACCATGACAGTATGTAAATCCAAGAAAATACACATCAAAATTGGCCCTGATAAAACTGAACAAGTGAAACGGGTTTGCTACCTAGGAACTCTAATCACGAGTGATAATCGGAGCATTTCAGAAGTCACGTAAAGAATAGCAATGGCATAGAGAGCCTTCCAGGATAAGAAGCATCTGCTATATATTTTCAAACTCGGAAGGCCTTTGCAGGAACCTCTGTATGGAGCGTGCTTCTGTATGTTTGCGAATGCAAGAAAAGAAAAGACTAGAGGCAATTGTAATGTGAATCTGGAGAAGAATGCAGAGGATAAGTTGCACTGAAATGAAGAGCAATACAGAAGTCCTTAGAGAGATAGGAGAAGAAAAAAAAAAAAACGGAATCTGATGACTGAAATTGCGAAACGGAAAAAATAAAATTTATTGGTCACATTCTGCGACATGTGGAGTTCCTTTGTAACATCACTGAAGGAAGAATTGTTGGAAAAAGAGGAAGAGGAAGACCCAGAATGTCTTATTTCAACAATCTGCTTCTGAGGATGAACTGCAAGACCTATGCTGAGTTGAAAAGACTGGCTCAAGATAGACATCTGTGTCTGCGGCGACGACTCTTAGCCTTTAGAATATGATGATGATCTCTCTGTACAGGGCTGGCGCCAGGAAAGGAACCTAGTCGTGGAACTGGACTTAAATCACGCCTGTAGTAGTACCGACCCCAGGTAATGGGGATAAGGCCAGAAAGAAATTCAAGGAGAAGAAGAGATTGTCTCAATGTAATCAAATGGGAAAATTAGTTTCCGACTTCCCTAGGTATATCAGTATATTCTATACTAAGTCGTTAATTATATATACTGAGAAGAGTCATTTGCTATTTTTAGTTCTATGCTCACCATAGAATGTTTCTTTCTGGGAGTTCTAGTGCTATCTCCTGAACCATGCTGTAGTCTACTATTTGACTGGCTACTGTAGCAGTCGGCGAGGAGGCAGGTGTTGATGCTGGAACAAAAATGCGTACCGTACTTCATACATGTGTGAGAGCTCGTCAATTACGCTCGGTGGAATTATTTAGCGCGCTGGTGAGCTTAATAGCATAGCTGTGCAGAGCCAGCGAGCAGCCGGCTAGACCAGTCAGCAGCGCCGCCCTTTGATTTCAATTGCACAGTCCTTGGATGATCATCGTTTGATGGTAGGCTTTTATAAGTCTTCATTTAGTAAATAGATGTGTGTTAAAATTCGAAACCTTTCCAGTCTGTTTATTTTCATGCTTCAGTATATGTAATATTTACAAGAAAACATTCAAATGCATCAAAGTAAGATTGAAATGTTGAAGAAAAAAAGCACGTGTTAGAATAGAATTTCGTCAAGGTATGGTATTTCTCAAATTGCAGGGTAAGGATTTCAGGAACCTACATTGCAAAATATTATCTTCTTCTATAGCTATATGTGTATTTTTTCTGTTACTTTTTTTCTACCGGGCGAGTTGGCCATGCGGTTAGTCGCGCAGCTGTGAGCTTACATCCGGGAGATAGTGGGTTCGAATCCCACTGTCGGTAGCGCTGAAGATGGTTTTCCGTGGTTTCCCATTTTCACACCAGGCAAATGCGGGGGCTGTACCTTGATTAAGGCCACGGCAACTTCCTTCCCATTCTAGACCTTCCCTATCCCATCGTCGCCATAAGACCTATCTGTGTCGGTGCGACGTAAAGCACACAGCAAAAAAAGAAAAACCTTCGACGAAAAAATATTGTTTCTTCTCCCGTCTTTCATCTTCGTCTTCTTTCCGTGCTGAATAATTGTGAATACCTCACCGACCCCACTGATTCCCTTAATAATTATTCTTCAGGCTTTCTTTAAGATGTTTATTCATTTACAAACTGAGTGTTAAATTCTATGCTTGGGCAAAGAGCAATTTTTTTTAAGGAAAAGTGGCTTTCCTTAACGTACTATATAATGGACCTGAAAGACTGAAGTGGTTTTATGTGTGATCCGTATGGACAAGGGATCGCAAAGGGTTAAACAAGATGATTCAGAAGCCCATACATATTCTGGAAGTACAAATATTTTTCATTCGTGATTCTTGCTCACTTCGTTTAGAGTCTGGAGATGATTTGTTCATGAGCTCGTTTGAGATATATGTATGAAAACTGAGACCACTTTGATCAACGTAAGGGAGTGTTCGGTTGTATTATATTATATAATAATAATAATATAATTAAATGGCCTGAAACAAATTTAGTGGTCTTGGAGAGACAACTGAGGATATGTTTGACAACAAACAGAATGCTTCATCTTAATTATGCAATTGAGAAAATGAACTTGCTACGTCAGAATGGATGAAGAGGAATACTTAACATCAGGCAGGTATGCTACGATTAGACAGAAAATATACGAAGACACTTCCATTCAAAGGGAGATCAAAATCTATTCGCCGCTGTCTGTTGTGCTCAATTTTAAAAGCATGTCAACTCTTCCAAAATTCGCCAACACAGAGCAACTACAGCATACCGGGAAGCAGAAAGAACTCCATGGTTCACATCCTCACCATCTGAGTCAACCATCCCATGGCAGGCTGAGATTCACCCCCTGGCTAAAACATGCTTTCCTCCTCGGAAAAACACAAGCGTTTTTGATAGAAATCGAGAACCATAAGCACTTGTAACTCTTCCAAGTACGCACATGTTAAAAAAGAAGTGAGCTACAGATGCGGGAGATACAGCTGACAAGGAGAGGCCAGACCCTGCGTCCAACCGATTTCAGCGAGCTTCAGTGTACTGTACCTGTTGGGGGATACTCAACAGTAACTCGTATAGAAGTGTTTAGTCCAATGCGCTTTCGTTTTCGAAACAATTGAGGTCTAATACCATGTCGCAGGATCCGCTTCGGATCAAGTGGAAGTGATAGAGCACAACAGCTACATTTTTCTGATCAGTCATTAAACACGTATTTCACTGATAGGCCTATCCGTATTTTAATAATGTTTGCTAGCCTGCTCGATGACTCACAGCGAGATAACGAGTAACTACCTTTCTGGCCGTTATCTATCCATTGTTCTGTGGAGCAATGGAAATTTCTTTTATGGACTGATGAGTCTCGATAAAAGCTGTGACACTTAGATGGGCGAGTGTGGACCTGCTGGATACCTGAGTGTGTTGTGGGGACAGTGAAATTCGGTGGAGGTGGTGTGATGGTGTGGGGATGTTTTTCTTGGGCTGGGTGAGGACTATTTGTTCTGGTCAATGGCACAGTGAACGCACGTGTTAGTGAAAACATTTTAGACACTAGCATGCTTCTCACACTTGGGCAACAGTTAGGAATCGGACCTCGTTTGTATCAGCACGATAATGTTCCTGTACACAAAACAACGACTTTGTATCGTGGTTCGAAGCAAATCAGGTGTTTGTGCTGAACTAGCCTGCTCCAAGCCCCGATCTGAACCCCATCGAATATATTTGGGAAGAACTAGAGCTTCGGTTGCGTGCCAGATCAATTCGCCCAACAACCCGGCAGCAACTAGTCCCCATGCTTCAGGAAGATGGAAACAAATTTCTCCTTCAGTGTATCAGAACTTATTGGAAAGCCTTCCGCAAAGATTGAACACTGTAATACTGGCTTTCTTTGCAACACTGTAAGCAACGCCACACATTCGTTCTTGTGATCGGTGGTTTCTGGCCAGCAGCGCCTCACTGAAAACAGAGTCGTTGTCGTCGTCGTCGTCGTCGTCGGCGGCGGCGGCGGCGGCGGATCATTCTGTCACTGACCTCTGTCCTTGACCTACAACGGAAGTCCCTTGCAATGGTTGACAAGGCTGTCTGACAGCTAGTGCATACAGTAAGTACGTTTTTAAGTTCAGCCTATTAATTAATTAATTTCTTAGGCCTACCAGAGCGATGGTTGGGTTCAGTGCTTCCCTGACGTTTCCTCTTCACAGTAACATAGCTACAGTGGACCCGGTCGCATATAACTCCTGTGCAATCCTTCTGACGGAATCCCAACAGTCATGCCCCATGCATAGCCGAACGTCACACAGAGCGCGTTCAGTGGGGTGTCCGGAGACTTTTGGTTTCATTATGTACCTTCAACTATTATTGGTATCAGGAGCGTCTGAGCCCCGACGTTTTGTCTAACTTGGAGATCTTCAACTTATGGTGAACCTACTGAAACGAGTCTCTTGTATTTAATACCGAGATTTATCATTAGTGAAATTGTATTTAGCGATTGTAAGATTTCGAAAAATACTAGCAGATCATTTAAAACTGGAAGGAGAAATAGGAGGAAATTACATAGTATAATCATCACTTGCCCCTCATCAAATCGGCGAGGATAGTTGCCCAGTTGCACTTCCTCTTAAAACAATAATCACCACCACAAAATTGGCCATGGTTCCAGTCCCGGCCAATGCATGTGGGAAGTTTAAACTGAAAAGTCACGACCCTGTGGCTCGTATTCGTTGTAGAACTGTTTGTTGTGTGGCTTATCCTTACGCTGAAAATCTCCAAGTCTGTTTTGTTTTTTGTGCCATTTATCCTAGTGAGATTCTTCTATTTCTTATTTACCCCTGCTGTTTACTGTTATTCCTGTTCCTAGATATAATTTTTTGAAGGATAGGACAATTACTTCTTGTCTCTCTTTCCTCGTCATTTTTTAATCACTTACTGTCACCTTCATGACCAGTAGTGAAATATCATTAAAGCAAAAGTCCTGACTGACTGAGACTGACTGACTGACTGACTGACAGATTCATAATCGCCGAGCCAAACCTACTGGACATAAAGAAATGAATCTTTGGGATACATTTATATTATAGTTCAGGTGCTCACTAAGGGAGGATATTCAGTCGCTGAGGTGATGAAAAGGGGGGGGGGGTGAATTTTTAAAATGAGTATATCTATATCTCAAAAACTTATTGGTCTAAGGACGTAAAAATTGGTATTTGGAATCTTCTTTAAAAATTCAGAAACACGCCTCTTTGTTTTTCGAAAAATCCACTTAAGGAGGTAAAAATAAGTGAAAAATTGGTGGAATCTTTTTCTGTTACCCGCGGCTTCGCTCGCGTGGATTTCGTAATTTGATAAAAGGAATCGTTCCTCGATACTGCAGTAAGGGATTATCTGAAAACCCCTAAAGTATAAAAGATCGCTGAAAAATTGAGTTTCATTTACTTCGGTATCTCTTCGTAAACCACGTTTGTGGTATTGCCTTTTAAGGTTAAGATGTCAAGGCTGCTGGCAGAGCTAACTCTGGAACGTGCGACATAAAAGTCTACATGTGAGAATCAGTCCTCTCTTAAGTGTTTCTTTATTTCGACGTCTATAACATTCAGTTTTTCAGATATAACTTTGTTTGTCTAACCCTTGTTATTAATATGTACCACGAAAAGTTTTACTCACTTTTTTTTTTTTTTTTTGTCGTTACAGGTAAGAGAATGGGCTTGTACATGTATGGTACTAGCTGCTAAGCTGTATGTGAAAGAAGTAAGTAGCCCTTTCTTCTTGGTATATTTTTTAAATAAAATAATTGTGTGCTCTTGAATAACGCATCTATATAGGCCTACATACAATGTTTAATGGAAATTGCTAAATTCTGTATGGAAACTTCAAATTCATTATACGTGAGAGAGATGGCTAATGGATTCGTTGATAAATTGAGGGCCTTTTTGTGGTTAATATATTACAAAATATGAAGCTTCATCTAAATCCTACAGAGCATGAGACAATGCCGCCTTGGAATATTCGTTTTCAAGCTGTGATGAAGCATCCTTAAGCTGCCTGTGATATGTTATTGATGTTAGGACGTTTAGATATGATGCCCAACATTCCCTTATAGATAATGTGTGTAATGACGTGTGTTTGTGGTGTTGGTATTGATTTTTGAATTTTTAACGTAATGTAGGTGATGATCTAACTTCTATGTACCGAGCAATTGGCCGCGCAATTTGGGTCACGTAGGTATCAGCTTGCATTCGGGAAATAGTGGGTCGAATCTCAGTGTCGGCAGCCCTGAAAGTTGTTTTCCGCTGTTTCCCCATTTTCGCACCAGGCAAATGCTGGGGCTGCACCGTAATTTAAGCTCACGGCCGCTTCCTTCCAACTTCTAGTTCTTTCCTATTCCATCGTCGCCGTAAGACCTACCTGTGTCGGTGCGACGTTAAGCCAACTGTAAATATATATATAACTTCTGTGTAGGGTACTACGAGAGAATTTGAACCAAGAACCAGCCGCCTGGTATTTTTCATATCAGCGAGCGTGGCAGTCCTTGTTGAACTCAACGCAAGGAAAATGCGGGCGGATCTCTCCTAGGCTTGGATGCAAAACTACCTGCTACTCTTTTTTTTAACTGAATCACAAAGCACATTATGGCTCCGTTGACTACTGCACAACGTGTATTCATTTAGGTTTCATATGTGTTAACTCAGTAAGTCCGTTTCAGGCAAGGTTAACCTTAACCTTAATCCCATGGCACTACAGCCCTGAAAGGGCCTTGGCCTACCAAGCGACCGCTGCTCAGCCCGAAGGCCTACAGATTACGAGGTGTCGTGTGATCAGCACGACGAATCTTCTCGGCCGCTATTCTTGTCTTTCTAGACCGGGACCGCCATCTCACCGTCAGATAGCTCCTCAATTGCGATCACGTAGGCTAAGTGGACCTCGAACCAGCCCTCAGGCTCAGGTAAAAATCCCTGACCTTGCCGGGAATCGAATCCGGGTCCTCCGGGTAAGAGGCAGGCACCGTACCCCTACACCACGGGTCGGCTTCAAGTAAGGTTCCTGGGTGTAAAATGTCAAGGTCGTACAACAATCCATAATCCTGTTCTCCGCTACACAAGGTCTAGTGACGTGACAAGCCCTATCCTATACAGTATAAACCCAGCGGTGCTTTCCACCAGGTTATCGTTTAGTGCGTTTGAGTTTTCGTAATCCATCCGTTATTGCAATGAACTATTTCTCTAGCAGTGACGATCACGTAATGAATTCGTTTATAAATAACGTTTGTCGATCGGACCGCACGGTTCGGTACGTAAGGCTAAAAAACCAAATATCGCCGCCCTATTCTCCTCCTTTAATGGCTCATCACTGCTGTCAACTTGACTAGTTACATATTGAAATCACTAGACATCAACAAACTAACCTCAATCAATAGTGGAGGTTTTCTTAACCCAGTAAATGATCTATCAAAATATTCATAATTAGAGACCGGATTTCCAATGCAAATGCATTTTTTTTAAATAAGCTAATTACACTTCTCAAACTTTGCAAATATTCGTATTATGACTTAACGATCGCAAATAACCGTCCTTTTTTCCTGCGTAATGCGTATTTTGAAGATTTTGGATTTAATAGAGAGTATTTGGACGTTTATACTGCAAATATGACTTTTGTTCTGACTTTGGTGCATATATGATGTTAATTTGCATGATAGTGCCTTTTATGAATGTTTGCAGAATTTCGGACCGTTTCTCCACGTTTTACAGTACGTCTGTTATTGAGACACGGAGAGAATGTATTCCTGGCATCCTATCTGACAACCAAAGTTAGTACATAAGGTAGACATCCTATAAACCAATTAACCAAGCACTTTCTTATCTGTTACTTGAGTAAACATTGACGTAAGGAGGAAGGCCCTACGTCGATCTCTGTAGTTTTTAGCAGCAATGTGTCCCAGTTATAAATTGATATAAATTGAACCCTAAATTTTGCGTTACTATATGACGGTTCATTTTTTCCTACGTTAGACGAACAAAACAAAACTTGTATCACACATTATGCCGCGTTACAGAGATAGCAGCTTACAAACCTTGGTTTTGCACTGAACCTTCCGTTGTTATCCTGGAATTTCCTACCCGGAACTCTCACTCGTCTTTGTTATCGCAGCTTCAATCTTTAGCAATTATTGAAATCATCATCATCATCTGCAATCATCTCACGGATAAGTAGCTGCGGCAGCTAACAAAATGATCCGTTCAAATCCCGATTTTGAATTCGTCAAGTTTTTAAAAGACGTATTGTGGTGAAAATGCAAAGACTTTGAGCGTACTTTGTCCCTAATGTCTTCATTAAAGTATGCACCTATCACTTCTTATGCCGTAGAAAGGTCATTTTCTGTGCTGACAGATAAACTGATGAAGTTAAATCAAAGACAATTTGGAGAAATTTGTTTTTGTACAATGTTTGAAAAAGAGCTGTATTTTGATAGTGCATATTTTCTAGTTTATTGTGCATGTTTTGCCACATGATAGCGCATGAATGTATGCATATTTTGAGATTTGATAGTGGATGGAAATCCGGGCTCTGTTCATAATTAAGTCGGTTTTCAAGCTCAATGAGGAATTAAGGAAATGAACACTCTCTCTCACCCTCACTCAATTTAATGTTATATGTTCGTGCATTTATTTTGATATCCGCATTACTATAAGCGTATTCTTCAGTGTTTGTCTGGTGTAAATAATTCAGTTCCCTTCTTGAAATTTGCTTTTACTTGGAGTGAAGTGAAAACACGCTGTAATAATACACACAAGTAAATGTATTACATGTAGATATGCCGTAAGTCAATAAGAATACACAAAGGCTAAGTCTGCAAACCATAAAACGTCATGGCAAGACGAGTTAACGTTGCTTTACTTTCCGGAAGTGTTCTTGCAGATTTTTCTCGCTTCTTGTACATCCTAATCAAATTCCATACATACGAATTGGAATAAATAAGACCGTACTAATAAAATGCTGCGTTCGTCACTTAACACCAGCTACGTTATTAAAGACGTTTCTCGAACGTGCCACAATTCTACTTACCTGGTATTACCCAGACAGATTTACGTTCCTACAGAAAAAGAAAATATGTTTTACTTATGCCCGCAAATGTAACACTTGTGATTTTGATAATACGACAGTGACAGTGCCATTTAATCTCGCAGGTCAGGAAAAAAATCATGACTACGTAGTGCCATCGTGCAAGATTAACAGTAACCATAAGACGACGTATTATTATTAATAATCTTGACCATGATGGCCAGTATTGGATCCGTATTGACTTAATCACAGTAAAAAGAATTACGGATAATCCGCCTAGTCAGTACTGTGCATTAAAAATTTATTTACATTTACATTATATCTAGTACAGTAGAAGTCCGATAGTCCGGCACGTTCGGGACCGGCCCGGTGCCGGATTACCGAAAATGCCGGACTATCGGGCGGTACCTCTTACTACGATATAGGTTAAGGGTACGAACATACCGAAGATGCATCGCAGCTCGCCTTCGCCGTCGAGGTTTACGTCGCGGTCGATGGAGGGTGAACATACCGGGGAGGTTTACCTTTCAGTGTTCTGAGATGTGTTTAACGTGAATGGACGTAATCTCCGCGTTCAAGTTAAATCAGTCAGCCCGCCAGTGGAATCCTCATCCTATAAATCAAAGAAGGCAGGTGCTGGGAGAATATCACATCTTATTTGAAGAACTGAAACACCACCCGGACAGATTCCATTCATACATGAGAGTGTCCCTTGAGACGTTCCAATACATATACAACAATGTGGAATCAAAAATTGATACTGTGAAGTACAATAACTACCACACGAATACACACGCTGGCTTTGAACACCTGGATCAAGGGCACAGTAGAACGGGGGGATATATCACGTGATCTCAATCCGGACAAGCCAATCAGGAGCAAGCTACATCGATGCCACCCGTTCTACAGCGATGAGAACACAAACTTTCTTGTCATCGCGCTAGACCTCCTGGTAAATCGCGATGGTGTATGGAAGCGAGCATCTTTGACATGAACTGTTTCATTTAAAACTGTGTGTTTGTGTTACCAGGATGTGGCATCGAGGCATCGACCGCGATGTAAACCGCGACCGCGAGCTGCGATGCATCTTCGGTATGTTCGTACCCTAAGACGTACAGAGAAAACAGCTGTAACACGGAGTTTTGCAGTAAAATTTTGATCAGCTTCAGCTCAAAATTGGGGCAGCACCAAATTTTCATTCAACACATTCAGTTTACATACATGAACTGTAGCTGCGATATTTTAGTGTGACTTAAAAAAATCTCGAATATCTTTTTGTTTTCGAAACCGTTGTCACTTGGCATAAAAGTTATTTCTGATGATATGTAAATCAATAAGTTCAGTGGCATTATAATTAGTATTACACTCAGCGAAAGTGATTAATTTATTTAGGGACTCTGCGGCTAGATTACAAGAAAAAATACTGTAGCGAAAAGTGTTCGCAATCAAAACAATGAACTGAACCTGTGTGTGGTGACAGCCAACAATGTCGATTGTGTCTAACAGTAGGAGACGCGTAGTGGACACTTCCGGGTGGTTTAGAATCGCGCCGTGCGCTTCAGCTGACACAAACGTAAAAACAAAAAAATAACAAAAAATCCTGGAATGGTGTCGGACCATCGGGCGTACCGGACTGTTGGATGCCGGACTAATGGAATTCTACTGTAAATGTTTCGAGAATATGTTCATTCTCTTCTTCAGCTAAATAGGTTAAAATTCGTATATAACAGTAAGACCTAATGAAACAGGGGGCCCCCGCTAAGAAAGCTAAAACTGTGACATGTACAATATAAATATATTTTTAATACATAGTTTTACGTCCATCCCGCGTCCAGGATAGCTGATGTAAAGATATCCCGACTAGATCTCAGGGTTCATTATTTTCGTGAAGATTTTATTTTGAGATTCAAACAACGCTGATACGCTATGCATCTCTCATCTTTAATCGAAATTGAAGGACGTCCGTATCTGACGTATCATGAAATTGCAACAAAATGGATAATTCTACAGCTTAAATCTAAGTTGATCTTTGTTACTATGAAAAACATAATAACACAACATATTAACCTTAATTAATGTCATTTATTCAAGAAAGTAAGACTTAATTGGATGAGAAAGGTAAAATGTGAGAATTAAGTTTAACATTTTATTAATGTTCATTGTTCTCATATGAAATAATCATCTATGCTCATGTAATCGGCATCAGTTATGCTATTTGGCTTCTTGCCTCTCCTGTCTTTCACTATTTTTACAATATATCACAATTGAAATGGATTATTAATTACATCCAATAAAATATCCATTAAAATATATAAATTGCATCTTGACATGGGAAATTATTGATTGTATCTCTTCTTGTTTGCCGGTGCAAATCAGTTTATATGGCGTATTTTATTACTTTATGCGAATTTGTTAAATCTTATTATACTGTATGTTCTTATGCTGTAGGCTTATATATGTCATATAAACAGCTTTACTTTCTTATTTCCTTCACTGTTTCTAAGAATTTGACGTAATTTTACAACTTCTTCTTCAGGACACGTCCATGCACTTGAGTTAGGCTCTCATTTTTATTTTTAACTGTGTCGTCCTTAACAATTCGAATATCTATTTAGTCTTGGTCACTGCCACCATGATTTTATTCTTTCCGATTTTGCGTTACTCTCAGTTCCTTGATATATTATGTAATCTATTCATTGTGTCTAATTTCGTTACTAATAATCGCACCCGTCTTAATTCGATTGAGCTTGATTGCTGGAATAGTGGAATGGCACAGTATTGACTAGGTGGATTATCCATCTCTCTGTTTACTGAAACGTCGTATCGGCAAGTAGGGTCACTAAACTGTATGGTTATTAACACTGAATCGAACCCAACAGACAGAAAATAACTTATAAATAACTACCTTCCGTATTAACAGGCGGGGGGAGTTAGGTTGTACCCTTAGTGTATACACTTACATGTCACGGAGTATCTGTACATCTGTGCACAAAACCGTGTCTACTTATCGACCCACGACTGCCACGACGTAATCCTGCGGTCGTCGTGTTGGTCGACTTATTATGAACTTTATGACCTCCATAATCGGAAATCGTGTTTTACTGCTCCCGTGATAGCTCATCCGCGAGATCATATTTACTAATTCAGTGAGAGCCGGAAGTATTTTCATATGTAGTTAATATAACTTAACAGCTGTCGCTGTACATGAATCTCTGATCGTTACAGGTTGCAGGTTACGTTTCTAAACTGAATTGGGTGTTATTTGAACCCTGTTTTAGACGTGTTATATTTACATTTATCGTAGTCATTCTTCATATGTTTCATCTGTTTTACGAATGAAGGGTTTTATTAGCTGTTTGAATGTAGATGCAATGAATACTTAAGCACATTTAGTTTCATTAATGCGGTTATAGTTACTGACGCAATGTTTACCTACCAATTTAAAATACGGTATTCAACTTGGAAGTGGGGTAGGGAATACGGCAGTACATTTCGAGTTCTGCTTAAAAAAACTTTAACGATTTTCTTACCCATTTTGCGAAAGTTCGTACAGAAGACGTATGGATACAATATATCTGTACTTGAGGGGCCAAACCAGTGTAAGTCACATATAAACATAAGTCCACTGTCATGTTATTTTTATGGCAATAAAATAATAATTAACCATTTTAAGTGTAAATTATATTAGTGCACTTGTACAGCGATCATCAAAATTACAAAAAAATATATCAGGAACAATGACGGGAAGTCATAATGCAGCAAACATTCTCTTCATCTGACGTTTTTCCTCTCCCCTGTAAGATCACGAAAATGTGGCTTACTGAATAATAATAATAATAATAATAATAATAATAATAATAATAATAATAATCATAATAATAAGTTTTGGGTCACTTAGCTGCCAGTTTGCATTCGGGAGATAATGGGTTCGAACCCCACTGTTGACAGATCTGTACATTCTGAACCAACGCGAGTCATATTTTAGTCATTTTACAGCAGTGGGGGAAAACGTCAGTTGTAGAGCATTCTTGCTGCATTGTGATTTAAGAAATACATGTTCATGATTGTTCTTAATATATTTTATGTAATTTTGATTACTGAACACATTTATTGATGTAATTTACACTTTAAATGGTTAATTATTATTTATTTCCATAAAAATAAAATGACAGTGGACTTACGTTTTTATGGCTCTAAGTTTCATAACATTTTATAAAATGTGACACGTTGCTATAGCTGTCCGGTACAGATATGCAGCTGGTTACATCCTCTAGAAGCAGTTTAAGATGAGGGGAGAGAGAGGCGCTGTTATGCAGTGGAAATGAATTCGCTCCCCGTTCGTGTGCACAGACAAGTAATCGAAATTAATCAATGATAGGATTTAAGGAACACCGTCGCTGCGTATCCTTTGAAGTCGATGGATTTGGGAAAATTTGAGCAAGCCACATTTTACCATCCTCTATTTCGAGGATATTATTAAGGCTGCAGTGTTCATTACTAATTCACAGAATAGCACTGAGTGTACTCCACATAGTTTCTTGTACTCGCTAACAATGCGTAGCATAGTACAATTGGTTAGGCGTTCGCTTTCTGTGCCCAAGGTTGCAGGTTGTAATCCTCGCGCAGACGGTGGACATTTAAGAATGCTTTAACGCAATAAATTCATTGTCAGCGGACTTACTGGCCCGTTAAAACCAAAACCAAACCCCATGGCGCTACAGCTCTGGTGGGCCTTGGACTACCAAGCGACCGCTGCTCAATCTGAAGGCGTGCAGATTACGAGGTGACGCATGGTCAGTGCGACGAATCCTCTCGGCTCTTCTAGACCGGACTGGACCGTTGGTGGATCCATATTCAGGATACAACTCTGGCATCTTGGTGAATACTATCATTTGTAGAAATTTTTGATACATTAAGTAGATTACAATAATTTCATTCTTCTTCTTCTCCTTGGCCTTTATTTATCCACTGCCCGGCTCCATGGCTGAATGATTAGCGTGCTGGCCTTTGGTCCAGAGGGTCCCGGGTTCGATTCCCTGGCGTGATGAGGATTTTAACCTTCATTGGTTAATTCCGATAGCTCGGGAGCTGGGTGTGTGTGCCATCTTCATCATTAGAATTCATCGTAGGTAGGGCTCCATCCTCACAGGGTCTGTTCCACTATTTTCCTGTTTCTTCGATTTGAGCCACCTGCACTGATTATTATTATTATTATTATTATTATTATTATTATTATTATTATTATTATTTCATTCATTCCATTCCTGACTCGGTAGAATGACTGTAAACAGGCTGTGGATTATTATTATTATGTCCGACTCGTTGGTTGAACGGTCAGTGTACTGGCCTTCGGTTCAGAGGGTCCCGGGTTCGATTCCCGGCCGGGTCGGGGATTTTAGCCTTAATTGGTTAATTCCAATAGCACGGGGGCTGGGTGTATGTGCTGTCTTCATCATCATTTCATCCTCATCACGACGCACAGGTCGCCTACGGGCGTCAAATAGAAAGACCTGCACCTGGCGAGCCGAACCCGTACTGGGATATCCCGGCACTAAAAGCCATACGACATTTCTGTTGTATGTCCGGCGCTCCCGTCTCGCTTCGCCAGCCAGCTGCACGCGCGCCTGTGTATCATTCTGCTAGCTTCGACGCGCAGCCCTCAGTGCGCGTGCCTGACCATCGAGTGTACTATAAATAGGAGCTCCCTTCCTGCTCAATCGCCCACTTGCCCCGGTGTCCAGCTCCAGAATACACCCTACGTCGAGCACGGAGGCTACTCCTCTTGAAAATGTGCTTCGACCAGGTGGACTGAATTTCTGGCAGTACGAGGTTTCACCTCTGGTCACCGCTCCCTTACCTGTTTCCGCTGCCTATGTTCCGTAATTCTTTTACAAGCCATTTTCATTCCCTAACTTATGCAAGCTCCCTTAGTTTCGCTAGGTGGAATTTCTTCAATCAATTGAACTTGCTTTTTAGGAATTCAGGCACTTCGACAAACAAGGACTCTTATGAACATTTATGTTAGTGTGCCAGATAGTTCTCGAATATCAAAGTGTCAATTCACCAAGACTATCTTTTCAAGATAGAAGTGTATATAAAGACTGCAAACCTGTACATATTGTATAAAGACAGACTTTTCTCAAGATTCAATATTCCTTTTTGCTTCAAAATAAATTTCAGTTATTTATGTAAATATCATAAAGTGAAGCAATAAAAGTTGTGTTCTGTAAACTTCAACCTTGGTTACAACACAACTCTATGGCGACGAGGTAAAAAGCGACACTACCATTCATCGGCCCCAGTCGCCAACTCTATGGCGACGAGGTAAAAGAAAGCAACGAACTACAATTCTTCGGTCCCAGTTGCCAACTCTATAGTGACGAGGTACACACGAAACCAACACTACAATTCAACGGGCCCAGTTGTCAACTCTACGGCGACGTGCTAAACTACAACGACACTCCAACCGGTTCTGACACACAGCTTACCTTACTCTTTCTTGCACGCATCTCGCAATGGCTACTGCGGAACAACTCGCTACGGTCTTCCAAGCCTTACAGCAACAACAACAACAGTTTATGCAACAACAACAGGCAGCATTAATTCAGGCTATTCAAGCTATTTCTGTATCTACACAGCCCTCAGCTATTCCTCCGTTCTCTGCTTTTGATCCGGCTAAGGAAGAATGGTCAGTTTATTTAGCCCGCTTGCAACAGCATTTCATCTGCCATTCTGTCACAGATGATCAACGCCGCCGCGCACTATTTCTTAGTTCGGTTGGCAATGCTACGTGTGAATTACTACGTAAATTAAGTCCAGAAGAACACTTATCTGAGGTACCCTTCATGCAGCTCTTAGCCCGTCTCACGGAACACTATGCCAAAGCTCCTCACATAGTGGCTGCTCGCTATAAATTTTTTCAGAGCAGAAAGCAACCCCATCAGACACATACTGAATGGATAACTGAATTGCGTGGTCTAGCTAAATCCTGCCAGTTCATCTGCTCCAAGGACGGTTGTGGTTCATCCTACACTGATTCTCTCATTCGGGACATGATAATTTTACATACTCCTGAAGACAAAATACGTTTTGACGCTGTCAAGCAGAGTAACCCTTCTTTAGAAGACGTCCAGCGTATTGCTACGGTTTATGAGCTTACTACCAAGACTGCCGCAGCCATAGCTTCTCCACACGAAGTTGCACAAGTCTCGCCTCAGGCCCGCACGTCCTCTACTACAGTAAACCGTACGGATAAGGCGCTCTCCACCAAGCATTCTCGCCAGGTTCCCTCTCGTAATGCTACACGGAAGCCCAATTCTAAAAGCACCTCGAAACTCCTGCCTTCCTGCCGAGGTTGTTTCAAGCATCATGAACGTCGTGACTGTCGTTTTTTCAAAGCTACTTGTGAACGATGTAATAAACTTGGACACATTAAGACTGTCTGTCAAAGTTCGCTCCGCCCTGCTAAGTCTACTGCAGCACGCCGGAAGCATATACAGCCCCGCCAAGACATGGAAGTTGATCACATCAATCTTATTCTTCCCACAAAGGATTCTCACAAAATCATCATTCCTCTCTCATTTTCTGATCGATCTGTCGATTTTCAATTAGATACTGGATCACCTGTCTCTATTATTAACCTGACTACCTACCACGACTTAGGTTCACCTTCATGCTCTCCAGCTGACATCCAGCTCGTGACATTTAACAAGAAGAAAATTGACATCAAAGGTCAAATCAAGCTTCAGGCTAGTTATAAAGGAATTCAGAAGGCCATTCCTCTTCTCGTAGTTAACAACTACACTGCATCAAACATTATGGGCATGGATCTATTTAACTTATTTGGTTTCCAGATACATGACAACATTAACGTCGTATCTACATTGCATCCTACTTCTGACGTTACCGCTCTCCTAGCGCAGTTTCCTGAAGTCTTCGACTCTCAGCTCGGAACAGCAAAAGACTATACAGCTCACATACAGCTGAAATCCGGAGCTAAGCCTCGCTTCCTCAAATCACGTCCAGTACCCCTAGCACTTCAAGACCAGGTCACGAAAGAATTAGAAAGATGGATACAAACTGGAATTGTTGTACCAGTTACTTCTAGTCAATGGGCTACTCCACTCGTGGTAATCAAGAAACCTGATGGTAATGTTCGACTTTGTGGCGATTTTCGATCTACAGTCAACGCACAACTCGACACAGATATCTTTCCTATTCCACGTCCCGAAGACTTATTCCGTCGTCTCTCTGGTGGACAATTCTTCTCTCGAGTTGATCTTAAAGAAGCATATCTCCAGCTACTTTTAGACGAAGAATCTAAGAAATTTCTCACACTCAACACTCCTCTAGGACTGCTCCAGCTCCAGCGGCTCCCCTTCGGTGTTTCATCCTCAGCGGCTATTTTTCAGCGCTATTTGGCTCAACTCACCGCCTCAATTCCCGGTTGTGCTAACTACCTGGATGATATTATTGTTACTGGAAAAGATCATCAGGAACATCTAACCAATCTCCGCCTTCTTCTCCAGAAATTGAAAGACCATGGCCTACGAGCGAATCTCGCTAAATGTACCTTCTTTCAGCCTCAAGTTCACTACCTCGGACATATACTTGATAAGAATGGAATTCGTCCTAGTATGCAGAATGTCTCCGCGATAGTAAACATGCCAGCACCTCAGAACCTCAAGCAGCTTCAGTCCTTCATAGGCAAAGCGAACTATTATAATAAGTTCATTCCACGCTTCGCTACAGTGGCAGCTCCATTAAACGCTCTACGTAAAAAAGGTGTTAAGTTTCAGTGGACTCCGCAATGCCAACAGGCATGGAAAACAATCAACAACGCCTTAATTCAAGCTATACAACTCACTCATTTTCAGCCCGACAAGATCATCACGCTAGCTACTGACGCTTCAGACTACGGTGTCGGTGCCGTTCTCTCCCAGAAGGATCGTCATGGACAAGAACGCCCCATCGCCTTCGCTTCGAAAACACTTAATGACCATCAACGTCGATACTCACAGATAGAGAAAGAAGCTTTAGCCATCATCTTTGGTATTCGCCGTTTCAATGAATATCTTTATGGCAACCATTTCCTGATCATTACCGATCATAAGCCTCTAGTACACTTATTCCATCCTGGTAATAAGATCCCAGAGAATTCCCTCAGAAAGCTTCAAAGATGGTCCATGTTCCTTTCTGATTATTCCTATCAGATTGTATATCGAGCCACATCCCAGCATTGTAATGCTGATGCCCTTTCCCGCTTACCCGTTGGTCCTGATACTGCCTTCGATTCTCAAGAATCTGCATGTCTTCAGTTGGACATAGAACTTGAAGATACTGTATCCAGTTTTCCTATTGATGCTACCTGCATAGCTAAAGCTACGGATAAGGACAGTACACTTGCTACTGTACGTACTTACATCCGCAACGGTTGGCCTCTTCAGAGCACACTTCCTGCCCACCTGGCACCTTATCATCGTATGCAGCATCGTCTCACGACTCGTGCCGGAGTTGTACTACTAGAAGCAGGCACCATCTTCCGAGTGGTTATCCCACTTAGCCTACAGACACAAGTTCTCGAGTTATTACACCAAAGCCATTGGGGTATCTCCAGAACAAAGCAACTCGCCCGTCAACACTGCTACTGGCCCGGTATTGATGCCGCCATCGAAAAGCTAATACGTCATTGTGAGCAATGTCAAACGAATCAGAACGCCCCGTCTTCTGATCTTGCTTCATGGCCTCCTGCTACTACTCCCTGGGAACGAGTTCACATCGATTTCGCAGGTCCTTTCCTCAATTCCATGTGGTTAATAGTCATCGATTCACTGTCAAACTTTCCATATGTCGTGGATATGCATTCGACTACTACAACCGAAGCTACCATTCGTGCTCTCCAGAAAATCTTTACTACAGAAGGTTTACCGCAAGTACTCATTTCAGACAACGGACCTCAATTTACAGCTACTGCTTTTCAGAACTTTTGTACACATAATGGCATTCGTCATATCCTAGCACCACCTTTTCACCCTCAATCTAATGGTGAAGCTGAACGCTTCGTACAAACATTTAAAAGAAGTATGAAGAAAGCTGTCTCTTCAGGCTTAACTAAAGACCAAGCCTTGCTCCAACTCTTAAACAACTACAGAACTCTACCCGGCGCTGATAATATCACTCCTGCACAGAAGCTCCATGGACGACCTCACAGAACTTTACTTTCTCTGTTACAGCCTCTTCCGACCCAGCATAAGACCTCACCAACGAAGTTCTCCCTCAACGACAAGGTCTACACCAGGACATTCAAATCCAACCCACTCTGGATACCTGGAGTCATCTGCAGATCTTTGGGTCATCGTCTATACGAGATACAGACTACGGAGAAACGTATCTGCCGCCATCAAGATCAGATACGTCTGCGCTACCGCCCCTGTCCAGCTATTGATGCTATTGCTAAACCAGATAAATCTATTGCTGAACGCGCTTTAGATCATTTAATAACAATGGGTTCCTTTCAGGACGAGACAGCGCCACTCCGCCCAGTTCCAGCTCCGGACAATACAACAGAGCCATCAGCAGTTCCGCCCCAGCATCGCAGTCGCCGCCAGCGCCGCAGCCGTTTCACGCCGTACCGGCGTATTTAGGAGGGGAGGGTGTTGTATGTCCGGCGCTCCCGTCTCGCTTCGCCAGCCAGCTGCACGCGCGCCTGTGTATCATTCTGCTAGCTTCGACGCGCAGCCCTCAGTGCGCGTGCCTGACCATCGAGTGTACTATAAATAGGAGCTCCCTTCCTGCTCAATCGCCCACTTGCCCCGGTGTCCAGCTCCAGAATACACCCTACGTCGAGCACGGAGGCTACTCCTCTTGAAAATGTGCTTCGACCAGGTGGACTGAATTTCTGGCAGTACGAGGTTTCACCTCTGGTCACCGCTCCCTTACCTGTTTCCGCTGCCTATGTTCCGTAATTCTTTTACAAGCCATTTTCATTCCCTAACTTATGCAAGCTCCCTTAGTTTCGCTAGGTGGAATTTCTTCAATCAATTGAACTTGCTTTTTAGGAATTCAGGCACTTCGACAAACAAGGACTCTTATGAACATTTATGTTAGTGTGCCAGATAGTTCTCGAATATCAAAGTGTCAATTCACCAAGACTATCTTTTCAAGATAGAAGTGTATATAAAGACTGCAAACCTGTACATATTGTATAAAGACAGACTTTTCTCAAGATTCAATATTCCTTTTTGCTTCAAAATAAATTTCAGTTATTTATGTAAATATCATAAAGTGAAGCAATAAAAGTTGTGTTCTGTAAACTTCAACCTTGGTTACAACAATTTCATTTTCATTATTATTATTATTATTATTATTATATGATCAGAGTCTATTCTTACGTATGAACGCGATAAAGACGCTAACCAGAGGGGAGATGACAAACCACAAATCAGAATAAATGACACCAAACTGAACAGTATCCCAAACGTTTAAGTACTTCGGTAGTATAGTTTATCTAAAGACAACCTTGCAAAATATGAGGTGGACAGTCGAATTAGCAACTCAATTTTACCACCAAGTAAGACGCTGTGGGATAAACAAATACCGTTGAAAGCTAAGATGGCATTATATAAATCATAATATACTCCCATCCTCACATATAGCTTGGAAACTACCACGTTAACGAGACAAGACAACTCAAAACTCCAAGCTGCAGAAATGAACTTCCTACGCACCATGATACAGTAGACCACTGAGGACTAGTTAATGAATGAAAAGGGCCGAGTTAAGGTGGGGATAGGAGACTCCCTTCTACAGAGGATCGGGGCATTGTGAGCATGTATCGGGGCTAATCGCCTGTTATGTTTAATAAATAAATATTAAATAAATACTACAGAGGATCCAGAAAGCAAGACTGAAGGATGAGTGCATGCTGGACTGCAAGAAGAGAATATGAAAAGAAGTAAAAGGAAAAAGACCAGTGGGCAGACTCAGAGGAAAATGGACCGATCTGTTGAAGAAAGATATCGAGGAGAGAGAACAAGATTGGGAGATAACGAGAGAACAGTGGTTCATGGACGAACAAAGATGGAGGGACTCATACACAAAACCCGATCAACTGGAGATGGTCGATGATGATGATGATGATGATGATGATCATTATTATTGGTATTGTTTTATTGTTGTGGGCTGCCTACCCGGTACGATAAAGGTATACTCGGTTGCTGCAGGACACGGATTCGATTCTCGTCAGGAAGTCGACAAATTTAGAAACTGGGTTTCCACTGGCACTGAGGTTCACTCAGCCTACTGTTCTCCAAAATTGGTGCCAAAGGCGTTCAGACATACAGCTAACTACTCTCTCCAATTTGGTGTCGAGGTTACAAATAGTGGAAACCTCCTCCAAGGGCCTTCGTGGCCTGTACGGAGATGGCTCGCGCCGCTTCCGCCATTTCCCACCTTCACTCATTTCGCAGCGATCATGAACCAAGCCAACAATTTATCCCTGGTTTACTGTAAATCTTGGGCAAGTTAGCGCTGTACTCGTAGTCTTTGCAATATGAACCGGAAAAATAGCTTTAGAGTATAGCATATGTTGCATTTATCGTTGCAGTGCAAAGATTTCAAAGATGGGGAATCTGAAAAGTAACCATTATCAGCACTCGAACGCGGAATGGGGGAAAAATTTGGGTTCTACTCATGAACGATCACATTTCAAGCTCATTCATCTAAGATGACCTTTGATGTTAGGCCCCTTTAAACAACAAGCATCATCAGCAAGTATGTAAGAAAAATGGAGTATTTTGTCTATTGATTATAATGTTTGCAATAAACGGAAGAGAATGCTCAGGTACGGGCCTACCTCTGTTGTGCTATCTAACATTGAAATTTTGTCTTTTCGTGGTCGTAGAATCACGTGGGAGGGTATTATGAGCTTGTCTCATTGTTAGTCTTGAAACGAGGCTATCACATTGTACAACGCGCTTCTCTGTGTGCGTGGTTCGTGAGATTAAAACATATATTCTGACACGTCCTCGCCATAAATTGGTGTGAGCCCTCGCTGCGCTTTGTTTCCATTGTGTTTAAGCGCGGTATCTCATCTACACGCTGTGGGGACGGCAAAAGAGTTGCTTCATTAGAGTCCGTAATGCTCAAATGGCTGATTAATCTCCTCTGTTCGTGCACTGGCGCGCATACTTTGCCATCTCAAGACGAGCAAATAATAATAATAATAATAATAATAATAATAATAATAATAATAATAATAATAATAATAATAATAATAACAATAATAATAATAATAATAATAATAATAATTCGTGTGGCTATTTCTAGCCAGGTTCAGCCCTTGTAAGGCAGACCCTCCAACGAGGATGGGCGACATCTGCAGTGTGTAGGGAACTGCGTGTTATTGGAGTGGAGGCTGTGTATGTTGCTGGGATGTTGGTGACAGTACAAACTCCCCGTCCTCGAGCCAAGGGAATTTAAGAATAAAATCTCCGACCGGTCCCGGAATCGAACCCGGGGCCCTCTGAAGCGAAGGGCAGTATGCTGATCATTCAGTCAAGAGGCCATACATAATGAAATCCACAGCCTGTTTCCAGTCATTCGACCGGGTCAGGAGTGGAATTAATGGAACCCTCATCTAGCGGCGAGGATAGGAATTGTGCCGGCTGCCGAAGCCTGTCGCACTCCTCTAGGGCAATGATTAATGTATGACAGAGGAAATAAAATAATATCAGAGAGTGTTGCTGGAATGAAATTGACAGGAAAAACCGGAGTACCCGGAGAAAAACCTGTCCCACCTCCGCTTTGTCCAGCACAAATCTCACATAGAGCGACCGGGATTTGAAGCACGGAACTCAACGATGAGAGGCCGGTGCGCTGCCGCCTGAGCCACGGAAGCCAGACATAATAATAATAATAATAATAATAATAATAATAATAATAATAATAATAATAATAATAATAATAATAACAATAATAATAAAAACCTTTCTGATATGTATATATAATATTTTATAAGTTGCTTTACGTCACACCGACACAGATAGGTCTAATGGCGACGATGGGACCGGAAAAGGCTAGGAGTGGGAAGGAATCGGCCGTGGCCTTAATTAAGGTACAGCTCTAGTATTTGCCTGGTGTGAAAATGGGAAACCACGGTATACCCTCGTCAAGGCCGCCGACAGTGGCGTTCGAACGCCCTGTCTCCCGAATACTGGATATTGAAACTTTGGGTTTTACACTCCTTCAGATATTATGGATTTTAAGAGACGCCGGAGTATTTTGTCCTGAAAAGTGGTTAATAATAAATCTTACGACGGAGGTGACTCGTATTTAACCGCTCTTAAGTGCCAACCGACTGCTCCTGTATTCAGTCCTCTAATCTTGAGATTACTCTTTAGTTTTGCGGTAGTGTGTGTAGATGCGATGATTTTATGCTACAGGTATTAAACTTCGTATTTATTTTGCAAGTCCTTGTACCGGCGATCTAAAGAATATATGTGTAAAACTCTCTGAATTTTGTAAACAGCCAATTCTTCACAGCAAGTACTGTGTGATTGGATTGTGTTGTCTAAAACATCGAACGGGGGTAGTACGCCAACCTCTTCCACAGAGGTTGTCCAAGGATTTCAGTCGCTGAATTCATCACAGGGACTGGCTGTTATCTCTGTTGCCTTCATATTATCAAGGACTGGACCCGGTGTGATTGAAATGAACTGTCCTACCTCATACCAGAAACTGTAGTAGTCTGGAAACACTATATCCTACCTAAGTTTGATCTGGGCTTATTATGTGATTAACTGGAGTGACCCTCGTTGACGAGAAAATCTTATAGCATGTGAAAAGTCATCTAACTCCCTAGTTGCTGTTTTACTCGGGAGGCAGCAGTATTTCCATCTATGGGAGATGAGTGGCAGCAGAAGGGATAAATCACACCACAACCATGGTCAATATAATGTTATTGTTGATCAATTTTATGAGCTTTCGATATTGATGGACTTCACATTGAGTTTTCTTCGGACGTGATATTAGGATCTAATGTAAAGGGAGTCCTGCCTTCTTTACGACTGACTCACCCTTGTATTCTTCAAACGATTGGTTCTTTATGATTTGTTTTATAATCAATCATCTTCATAACTTTCTTTGTCGATATGGAACGATGACCACGTGGTTTTTCACCTTAAGACACTCATGGCAAAAATCATCGCTAGTTAACACGACTGAACAATATTACCATTTTTGGAGTGCCCGGCGTTTATATGGACTAAGCAGCAACTAAATTCATGAATTCTACTATCATAGTCGGTACGGTAAAACTGTATTAGACTTAAATGACCGGAAGTTTTATTCTCTATAACTTTTGTTATGTAGTGCTTTTCGATAAGACCAATAATGTCGGTATTTAAAATGTAAATTGTAGGCACTTTCCCCTAAACTACCATTTCACTCAGCGTGAATAAAGTTACTGCCTAGATTATAGTACCTTATTCTCTGACTTTCCATACCGATTTTTCATTAAGTTTTGTTCACACATTGTCTCGTGGTTCGGTGAGTATATTATGTACTCCCCCATGGCACTACAGCCCTTGAAGGGCCTTGGCCTATTAAGTGACCGCTGCTCAGCCCGAAGGCCTGCAGATTACGAGGTGTCCTGTGGTCAGCACGATGAATCCTCTCGGCCGTTATTCTTGGCTTTCAAGACCGGGGCCGCCATCTCACCGTCCGATAGCTCCTCAGTTCTAATCACGCAGGCTGAGTGGACCTCGAACCAGCCCTCTGGTCCAGGTAAAAATCTCTGACCTGGCCGGAAATCGATCCCGGGGCCTCTGGGTAACAGGCAGGCACGCTACCCCTATACCACGAGGCCGGCGATTATATGTACTTCGCAACAAAAATCGACATTGATGAACATCTCTGATATCATAGCCGGTACGGTTGAAATGTATGAGACATAAATGATCGAAAATTTAATTCTATATAACTTCAGTTATGTAGTATTTACCGGTAGGGCCCCTAATAACATATATATTTGAGAATTACATTTGAGGCTTTCCCCTAAACTATCATTTCACTCAGCTTGAATGAAGTTATGTATAGTCTAGATTGTAGATCCTCATTCCCTGACTTTAGATACCGATTTTCATTAAATTCTGTTCAGCCGTTTTCTAGTGATGTGCGTACATACATACATACATACATACATACATACATACAGATGACGGAAAATTAAGATTGAATTTCCTTGTTATTGTAGACACGACCGATACAGAAACACCATTCTTTTTTAAAAATTGTGATCAGTATACAGACAAAACTCTTATTTAATATGTATAGATAATGTATTCGTAATCGGTAATTTACTCATCTCATATCTATTTAAGACATCCTTGTGTAGCGACCACGCGCTCCAAGCATGCGTGATGACGAGAGACCGTCGTTACACATATTACTGCTTAATATTCATTATATTGAATGTTGGCTAGGAAATTCTGGAACAGTTCTTCCGGGTTTACCGTACTGTAACACGTATATTCAATGGGTATGCAGCATGCGAAATATATGTAGGGAGGATTCTCTCGAATATAGATTCACAAGCTAGTGTAATTTAATATTCAAAACACGACTAATGAGGTCACTTGTGGGCCAGTGTAAACATCCCGGGCCGTATTTCAGCGTCCCGCTTTTTTTTAATACACACAAATATAGTCATTACCGACTTTCCAACGGCCTTTTATGTTATATCCCGAGGGTTACGAAATATTTTGAAAATAATTTACTGAGAACGAAAGTGCTTTTCGTTTCCATAACATGTCAGTGAAACCGCGCATAATGCATAAGAAATTGTATTTAATTAGTATTTGCAACTTGTAGCTGTCCATCGTTATACAGTAATTAACGAAACATTTCTCCATTCAGTACTACCATTACAGCATTCAACATGTAAACTCACAGAGTCAGGTAGATTAGTAATAAGTTACCGGTACTACAGATTGTAGTAGTAAATAACCAAGGATAACGGAATATCAATAGTCAACCTGAAACCAGCAGTTTGTCACACCGTGTTTCTTTCTCTTATTCTTTTCTTAACGAATTGTGTGTCTTTATAATTTGTAATAATGTTATTTGCTTTACGTCCCACTAACTAGTTTTCGGGGTTCCTATACGCGTCATTAAATCTACCGACACAATGCTTCAAATACCACCGGACTGAACCAGGAGCGAATCTGCCAAGTTGGGGTCAGAAGGCCAGCGCCTCAACTGTCTGAGCCTAGTATTTTCCTGTCCCATCGCCGCCCAAGACGTACATGTGTCGATGCGACGTAAAATAAGTTGTAAAACTAAAATATCCACTAATTCCCTGTAGTTCTTGTAAGTACTTGTAACTAATTCATTTACATGCTAACTGTCCTATTGTAGCGGGAATAGCAAAATATTTCAGTATTTGATTACGATATATTACTTTTTCTTTACTCGGATCAAATTGACCCGCTTGGGCATTGAAGATAAACCGAAACTCCGGGCATCCGAATGATGATGATGATGATGATGATGATGATGATGATGTTGATATATTTAGATCCAAAATTTACAAGTGACAAATTGATCAAGAGAACAAACCAAAGACAACAATCAGCACTACCTAGATTTTTTTTTTAAGTTGTTCTGCGTTGCACCGACACATATAGGTCTTATGGCGACAGTGGGACAGGAAATTGCTAGGAGTGGTAAGGAAGCGGCCGTGGCCTTAATTAAGCTACTGGCCGCACTTAAGTGACTGCAGTTATCAAACTCGGTTAACCTAGATCAGGGCCTCTCAGGGTGCATGCGCCTGGTGCATGCACTGTGCACGGTGCAAAAGACGACTTTGCTTGATCGCCCAGAGTGCAGACCCCACTCCTAGATTTGGAGCAATAGCGCTGTCTCTCTCTTTCCCCATGCCTGTCTCGCTCGCTCCCCCTGTCTTCCTCTTCCTCACTTGCTCGTAGCGCTCCAAATCCGAGCCGAGCTTAGCCGAGTAGCCAGAGACGAAACGTCCGAGCCGAGCCGAGTGGAACCGATGCACAGTGCACGGTGCTCTTGCGCCTCGATTTGCACGCGTGAGATTTTGGGCGTTTGAAAGGCCCTGACCTAGATCAAAGAGAAAAGAATCCCACACAAAATATTGAAAGAAATGTGGGCACAAAGGAAGACAAACGTCTGTAATTAATTACTTTGCGTAGTCCTAAACGGGCTTATTCGCAACTAATAATAACAATAATAATAATAATAATAATAATAATAATAATAATAATAATAATAATAATAATGTAGCCGGTCACCGGATACTGAGCATAGTGCTTGACTACACATTGGTAGATAGTCTTTACCATGCCTACGGGATGTTTTAATTTCCTTGGCCAGCCTAATCCCCATACTTGTGTCTTACTCAAGATACGGGAGTCCTGCTGGGATGGGAGTTACGGTCATCTCTAATATTGAATTCTAGAACACTAGCTACCAAATCCTTGCGTCCGTCAAGTCGTATCTATAACTCTACACGCATAGTAATCCTGCATTTAAAGAGTAGTAATTCTGTCAAAGAAGATATAAGTACGTTATTGCAATTATTTATATCCATAGTACGATAGTTTCTTTATTCTCAGTTCTCAGATGTGTCGGTAGTAATGTATATTCGGATAAATGATTAGGCAGTGAACGCATCTAGCTTCTACCAGCTGTGGACCCTGGAGGAATGGAAGGCTACATCCTCTTCCACACGTAACATATACGCTAAGAAAGGTTGAATGATTAGCCCTATGCCATGCTGCTTTTTTCCCGAGAAATCACTTTGGTACTTATTTCTACTTAATTTTATTTCTTTTAGGCCGGAATGCAGGAACATTACCACTGTAACTCTGTCTTCCAATTCCAAAGGGTCTACATTTTGAGATACCCAGTAGCTGTTGCGGAAACATGTTAGTCTGATATCGTTACCACTTAGCTGTGTCAGACTGGACTTTTTTCTTTCCAGTCCGACCTCCCTTGGTTAGTTCCTGTTCTTTTCGAGCCCCTGCGGTATTGGTTTGTAGCACCCAGCCATTAATTTTATTTGTTCATATGACCCCTTTCCTAATTAGATATCTCACACTTCAAGGAACTGGACCTCTTATTTTTCTTTTTCGATTTTGGTTTAGACGGTTCATAATTTCGTTGTTGTCTCCTTTAAAATTGTAACCGCCACCACCACCGCCACGTCCACCACTTTTCCCACACCATGTTGAGGTTGCTGGTATGGTCTGTGTCGTATATATTGACTTGATCCAGTTTAGCGACAGGATGCCGTACCTCACCCCAAGCCTATGTGGAGGGGTGTATTCTATTATTATGGAGTTCGATGGTAATTGACATTGTCGTATGTAAATTAAGAAGTGTATATTAAGACTGATACCCCAAGCTATAGGAAAGATATGAACACGGCTAAAATCCTTGGCCTGACGAGAATCTAATTCTGGGTCCTCTTGATTGAAAGGCCGCTATGGAAAACATTCAATCAAAAAGCCGGACTTCATAAGATCAAGTAAAAGTTTAAAGCAGGAAAGTTATTATAGGACCTCACTCTTCAAGTCACCAGGAAGTAGAGGTGTGAGTTAGCTCGGAGACGAGTGGAAGAGATACAGTAGTTCTCGTAGAGAGGATGCAGTTGCTTTTTCGTCGCAGTTCAAGTGGAATATATTTTGCATGCAAGGCTGGAAACTGCAGTAATGGCTGAAGGCATGTCTTACTACAATGCTGAAAGAAGATTCACTCCATGAAAAAGCTAGCCGCCAAGCCCCAGGCACAGGTTTTTCAATTTCTTTTCTCTGGACATTGTTCTATACGAAGACCATTGAATGAGAAAGGGGAATCATAAACACTGTTTTAGCACTTGACACGCGACATAGACATTAATCTTACTTATATATTAAGATTGTAGTGTCCGTTGCGATTTTTCAAAGTTTAATTGCTTACACGATGTGGATATTATATGCATTATTATTAAATATTTTGGCTTTCTGTCGGTCTGTCGTTCTGTTCTGATTGAATGAACATGAAAACTGATAATCCGTTCTTTATGAAACTAGCCACTGTTAAAGTAGAGAGAGAATACCGCCTTTCATCCAGAGAGAGATGAAGAGTGAGTTCAGCGATTTCCCTCGCATGCCATCAGTACCATCTCCTGGTCCACATTTGGTACTTTCTTGCCTTCTGTTCGTTGTGTAGAATAAAATGCTGTCCAAAGTATTACTTCTAGCGGCAAACATGTCCTTCTGAGACCTATTCTATTGTGCACTATTTGGAGGCACCAGCACTAGCATTTCTGTCAGAAATTTTGTAGGGGTTGATGCTTTATCTACACGTCTGCTTTCTTCTTTATGAAAATATAATTCTGCTAACAAATCATCTCAAACCAACATGTTCCATTTCTTTATATATTGAGCCCATTTCGATACAGTTTCCCTTGTTCGTCATTTGCCACAGAATTAATTTCCTCGCGTGTGAAGCCATGGACATACTGTAAGCTAGTTGTTTTTGTTATATGTAAGCGATGACTTGTAATCTCTCTTGCTAAGAAATTGCAAGTTCTTTCATCTATGAAACAGGCTGTCAAATAGAGAAGTTGAAACTGCGAAATTGGATCTTATATAATTGAAAGTGAAGGTGTATAATTTCTTCATTTACTTACTGTCTGTCTGTCTGTCTGTCTGTCTGTCTGTCTGTCTGTCTGTCTGTCTGTCTGTCTGTCTGTCTGTCCGTCCGTCCGTCTTGTCACCAACCTATACGCTGCTTTTATCTCAGGTAGCATCACCGAAGGTTATGTGGTTTTACAGCAATGAGGCGTACAAGGCAAGATGAGGAGTGACATAATTTGCCATTGTTTTCCTCACTGGGCTAGAAAGCGCTATTGCAGCAAGACTAACCCTACGACTAACACCTTTCAAAAGATCCAATCGCACTAACTGTACTCCAGATGTCAATAATCAGCACTATTTGCATCTAAGCAGCTACCGTACTGTTACAGCCATAAATGAGACTTGGACTTCGGTGGAAGCTACAGTTTGCTCTCGCCTATGCTAACAAATAGGTGCAAATACACTGCATCTATCAAGACATTGCTCTAGGCGGTCATTTATTACTAACGTGCTAATTTTTAAACGATTTCTGTTTCTTAGTTGTGTCCTTCAGGCTGTCAGTGTTGTATCATACTGATGGCAAATCATATTTTCAAAGCACCACCCGACGATCGTTGAATGAATTACTCTTAGAAGTAATTATGCCTATATTTCTCGACCGCACTATAAATTCACACTTGTTGAAAAGAGGACAGGAACTTAAGTCACAATGGAATGGATATGAATAACGTTGGCAACAATCAGCTCAAACTTGAACTGCCTGACAACAGGAGGAGAACATACTTCGTTTTATCAATAACGTCGCATCGTAACTATGCGATCATTAGCACTTTTTTTTCAATGTTATGCCTTCTCGTGTGATAACCTAGAAAACTGCAAGAGCGTTACAAAGACGACTTGGAAGAATTTATTTATTTATTTTAAAGCACATATTAAAAGCTATGAAATAAAAACATCCTCCTTAAATGCATTGTTGCTTGAAAATCGCATTCAAGAACTGTTTCCTAATTTATTGAATGTATTGCGCATATTCTTGTCAACCACTGCAACAAATTGTTCGGCCAAGCGCTCTTTGTCACTCCCCAAAAGACTGAAGAATTATTTATGATCATCCTTCTCGCAAGATCGAGTCAACAGTCTTGCTATCCTCTCCATGAATTCTGACGTAACACAGCAACTACGGTAGATGACAGTATGAATATATTGTGATCGACGAATTTGCAGCAAAGAAAGCACGCCGAAGACTTCTCGTTGCCTAACTTGATTTTGGTGAGTTTATTATGCACGTTTTTTTAAATTTTCTTTCTTTAATATTTGCTTTACGCTGCACCGACACAGATAGGTGTTATAGCGACGATGGGATAGGAAAAGGCTAGGAGTGAGAAGGAAGCGGCTGTGGCCTAAATTAAGGTACAGCCCCAGCATTTGCCTGGTGGGAAAATGTTAAATCACGGAAAACCATCTTCAGGGCTCCCGACAGTGGTGTTCGAACGCTCTATCTCCCTAATACTAGCTCACAGCTGAGCGCCCCTAAATGCACGACCAACTGCTCGGTGTTAATAATAATAATAATAATAATAATAATAATAATAATAATAATAATAATTGTACTTCCCACTAACTACGTTATCGGCTTTCAAAGGCGTTAAATCTATTGACACGAGGCTGACTTATTTGAGCACCTTCATATATCACCAGTCGAACCAGCCACCTTGGAGTAACAGAGCCAGTGCTGTACCATCTGAACCACTCAGCTGGCGTTTCACTTTCATACAGCGCTGTAAGGAAAGAACGTTTTAAGAATTCACTTTCTAATTCGAAGTTCCTGGGCTGAGTGGCTCAGACAGTTGGGCGCTGGCCTTCTGACCCCAACTTGGCAGGTTCGATTCTGGCTGAGTCCGGCGGTATTTGAAGGTGCTCAAATACGTCAGCTTCGTGTCGGTAGATTTACTGGCACGTTAAAGTACTCCTGTGGGACTAAATTCTGGCACCACGGCGTCTCCGAAATCCGTTTAAGTATTTAGTGGGACGTATAGTCAATAACATTATTATTATTAATTCGAAGTTGTAGAGTGGGCAAACTTTTCGTTGCTTGGGCTAATTTTCTACTGAATGTGAAGTCATCTTCACATAGACGCTGGAGTGGTAGATAAGATTTACACTATTCAGTACCTCGTCTCTGAATAGGACAGAGTGTTTAGCTCTACCTGCGGCTGCCTTTGTTCCCATAAATTAAGCTGGTGGTGTAATTTTGGATGAATTGCAGGTCTCGACATCTCTTCAAAAGAAGAATTATCGTTTCTAAATTCCTCAGATTTCTGACGGTGAACCAACTATTTAAGTAACCTAATGCAGTTATTTTACTTTATGCCTAAGTTTTCCTTCCATAACTTTTAGATCGATGTTGGAAACCTCTTCTCTATAGTTCAGGTGTGATGTGACTTAACTGTGGAATTGTCCCATTACATCGAATTACTTGTGACATCTTCATTTACGTACAACACATCACACTACCATCCACCAGAGAAACACATACTAGTGAATAATTATTATTTTTTGCTATAATATGAGGGGCGTATCAAAGGGGGGAAGGGGTTACTGGAGGTTAAACCCCTGCCGCCCGTCCGCCCCCCTCGCCTTGGAAATTTTACAAAAAGAAAATACAACGTATAAATGTCATTTTTGCCCGTATGACATCAACTCAACTAAGGTTAAGTTACGTCCGACCCCGCGGTGTAGAGGGCAACGCGTCAGCCTGTCACCCGGCGGCCTCAACTCAACTAAGGTTAAGTTACGTCCGACCCCGCGGTGTAGAGGGCAACGCGTCAGCCTGTCACCCGGCGGCCTCGGGTTCGATTTCCGACTGGGTCAGGGGTTTTTCATTATAAATGATTAACATCCTTGGCCTGGGGACAGGGTGTTTGTGTCGTCCTTTCCTCACGTTCAACACTCTACACTTCCTCCATTCCAAACACACGCAAGTTCATGTCACATGGTGCAAGTAGGGGCAAAAGATCTCTATAGGTCGACGCTCCGAACAAATAGCATTTAAAAGAGAAGGTTAGGTTAAATGGAGAATCCCACCTTCCAATACTTATTTGTTTTTATTACTAGATTATGTATTTATGTAACATAGTCCAGGTTAAAATCTAACTACAGTATTACAAAGTACATATTTCATTCCTTATGTGGAACAATTTCAGCTAAAAAGTACAAAAATGGACACAGCCGAAATAAAAGAACATAATAATAATAATAATAATAATAATAATAATAATAATAATAATAATAATAATAATAATAATGTGTTCCTTGCTGTTGGGTTAAAACCTCAACAAGTCAGTGTTCGAATCGAGATAAAATCTGACGTAAGGGATCTTTTTTCTTCAGAAGCTGGAGAAGTATGTACTTATAGTGTCTTGACGATGGACTTAAAATGTAAAATTTTAAAATACGATGTTCGGGGGGAAAACTCCTGTTTTAACCCAACATGAAGGAACTTTTTATCTTATCATCATCATCATCATCATCATCATCATCATCATGAGTGTTTTCTATTTCGTTTATAACGATTTTTGTATCTTTTTTAGCCGACGATGTTCCACATTAGGAATGAAACTTGTACTTCTTAATACTGTAATTATATTTTAAGCTGGATTATGTTACATAAATACACAGTCAAGGTGGGATTCTCCATTCAGTCTAACGTTAGTCAAAAAGAAAATAAACAGAAATTGAGAATAAACAATAAAATAAATAAACATTCAGAGACATAATTGTAGAAAAACAGATCTGTTGAATTTATTTTGTAAGAAACGTCGAAAATTGGATTTCAGATTGTAAACTGAACATACTATCCACTGTAAAACTGTTCATCGTATTGTACCTGTTCTGTATTTTAATATACTACTAGCAGTTTTCCGCTGGCTCCGCCCGCAATGTACAAAGTATGGTGTTGTTCGTCACTATCCTCACGGATGTATTTGCAAAGATTCGAGTTAATGAAATACAGCACATGATCTGCTGTGGTAACAGAATGTAATATTACGTCAACAAAACACCTGAAAATACATCACACAAAGAAATTGAATTAAACGTTCCTTGGAACAACACTAAACGTTCCTTGGAACAACACTGCGCGCCGAACTGTTAAAAAGTCCTTAAAAGATCTTCGTCATGGACACAAATGTACTCATAACTTTTCTCAGAATCTACATATTTAAGTAGTTACCTCAAATAAAGCGCTTGATCCACTGGGTGTTTTTAGACCAAAACGAACTGCGTACGTCAATTAGAACGAAAGATATGATTGCTTCGAGAAAAAATGTTGAAGAAATGAGATGTCAAATTGAATGTGCACTCATAACTTTCCTCAGAATCAACCATTTCGAATAGTTAAGAGCTGGAAATGAAAGACCTTGATCCAATGAGTGTTCTTAGGCCAAAACGAACTCCGTACCTCAATTAGAACCAAAGATATGATTGCTTCAAAGTGACAAAAAATTGAATAATCAAATAATTTGAAGAAAGCGGACATTAAGTGATTTATGGTACATGATGACAAATATGTGCATGAGTAGCTTTCAGTTAAAAAAAAAAAAAAGGAAATCGACCGGATAGAATGGCCGGACTGACCCGACTTTAGTTTTCATATATTTTTTTTTTAATATATAGATTTTGCATTCTGCTGCAGTCAGAATATCATCATCATTCACATGTACCAGTGTCCGTATAATGCCAAGTCTTGCATGCGCGCACCACACACGCACAAGCACCTGCATTGTGTTCTCTCATAATTTTGTTACTGAAACGGCCTATCCCTGCTACGCTACTGTACAATATTTTTATATACCGTATTCATTGGGACATTTCTAATATTTTTCAGCTGTTTTGAAACTGTTAGTATTTTGGTCTCCTTCTTTTGAGATGAACTGCTAGTCAGTCGATCGCCATAAAGTCGTAAGTTAGGCCAGTGACTCTTTCCTTGGCAGCTGATTTCTTTACGTGCTCTGAGTTATACTAGCACACACTTAGCAATATATTTAGTAGATTAATGACCACCGTTTCCCATTGGAAGCTTTCATGGAGTAATAACTTCTGTAGGTTCTATATTAGAAAACTTAAAGGAGTTCAACTCTTTCCCTTTCCATCTCCATTTCTTTCGAGCAGAACTATCTGCCGGCCCATGCACAAATCGCGCGATTATAGGAGATTCTTCTTCCTCTGGGCCGTGCTAGACCAGTCTCTGCCTCCAAGGAGAAGATCCCTATAATTCACAGCTAGCCCCGTCGTCTCTCTCTCTCTCTCTCTCTCTCTCTCTCTCATATTGAACTCAAGTGCTGTTGTTTATGACATCAATTTGAGGAACAGCGACTGAATAGTCCAATTCTTTGTCAGCCAGGTGCACGGGACAAGTTCGTTCTAAATGAAATTTTCTTCTCTTTTCTTTGATAACGGAACTGATTATTTGATTCAAGGAGATATCTATTTCACTTTTGTAGATAATTGGCAATAGATACATTACAGTCCCCTATCACTCCGTAATTTGTTACTCATTCGCATCCTTATAGACCGAGCTCGATAGCTGCAGTCGCTTAAGTGCGGCCAGTATCCAGTATTCGGGAGATAGTAGGTTCGAACACCACTCTCGGCAGCCCTGAAAATGGTTTTCCGTGGTTTCCCGTTTTCACACCAAGCGAATGCTGGGGCTCTACCTTAATTAAGGCCACGGCCGCTTCCTTCCCACTCCTAGCCCTTTCCTGTCCCATCGTCGCCATAAGACGTATCTGTGTCAGTGTGACGTAAAGCAACTAGCATCCTTATAGTGGCTGAGCAAGCTGGTCAAAGACGTGACAGAATTTGAATATGGGACATGATAGCCGAGTGACATTATTACTGGCTTCTTATCAAGGCGTTCGTGGTTTGGATTCCGGCCAATGAAATGAAAAATCATATCCCTGTACTTCGGATTCCACCCACAACTGGAAGTAGTTATGACCAGGTATTGTCATCTCGGAGCCCAGTGCCTTCGGAGCCAGTCTGCTTGGCGCTTTGGAGGGGCGGGAGCAGCTCAGTGACGTACGGACGGGGAAGTTAGTCACGTCATGCATACCGAAGCTCAAGGTTGAACCACATTAAAGCAAGCCCAGTAGTCACAACAGTTTTCAGCATAGCAGAATATAGTCTATTAAAAGTCATAGACCGTTAAGAAAGGATTGATAAACTTTTTCTTCTTCTTCTATCACTTTTCCCAAATCTGTGGGGTCGCGGGTGGAAACTGTGTTGCATATGTGGATTTGGCCCCGTTTTACGGCCGGATGCTTCCTGGCGCCATCCCTTTATGGAGGGATGTAATCACTAGTGCATGTTCCTGTGGTGGTAGCTAGTGTAGTATGTTGTCGAATGTGAAGAGGAAAGTAATGGGACAAACACAAAACACCCAGTCCCCGGGTCAGAAGAATTAATCAAACGCGATTAAAATCCCCGACCCGGCCGGGAATCGAACCCGGTACCCTCTGAACCGAAGGCCACAACGCTCATCATTCAACCAATGAGTCGGACAAAGGATTGCTAAACAAGTAAACAAATTGTATTTTCATGGAAGTGTCCTAAAACCTCGAGAAATATATTAAGAAAATATTGTATAACACAATATTTTTCTTTTGCATATTAATATTTTTTTTGCTGTGTTATACCACGGCTCTTCTATGTAGTCATGGCCGGGTTATGCTAAATGCGGCGACCCTGTAGCTGGTCCATTCCACTGACTAGAATGCCGTATGACTACGTAAAGCAGCCTTCACGCTTGTATGTTTGTAGCGATATTTCAATTATTATGGTTTTCTGTTGTGATATGACAATGTTATGATCTTTTCAAATATACTGCATCGGTATTGTCGGGGTGGGTAAGTAAAATTAGAACGGTACGCAAGTTGTTTTCGATGTCTAAGATTCGTGATCTTCGCACGGTCCTAAGCACAGACTGACAGTAACAGCAACAAAACAGCATGCAGGAGCGAATTCGTATGGTAGCATTATCCTCGTACGTTACTGCGAGTACCGCCTCTGCTTGCATGAAGCCTGTCTGCTTATCCGACCTCCCAGCCTCCGCGAGCGGAATTTGTCTTCTCCCTAGCAACTACCTGTGATTGTGTTATGATCGCGGTATCAACAGTCGTATAAAACTGCAACGTTGGTGTTAGTTGAATTTGAATCTTCGATAGTTTTTGAATTGGTCATCGGCTTGTTGTTGGGAGAAAGGAATTGGCCATCTTACAAACTCTGGCTGAGAGTGCCTAATCGGTGGCTTACTTGTGAATATTGACTTAGGTCACCAACGTCTTTATTTGAATAAGAAACCGCTCTTAATCATTTTCTTTCATACGTACTAATACAGGCCATGGTAATAAAATATAACAATAATATAAAATGGTTCCTTGACATGGCATAAAACCCATCGATACGAGTCGTCCACTGGCCCCGCGGTGTAGCGGGAGGCTCCTGGTTTCATCCCGGCCAGGTTGGGACTTTACCTGGATCTGAGGGCTGAAAGCTGTTGAGGAACTATCTGACTGTGGGATCACGATTCCGGTCTAGGAAGCTAAGAATAACCATCGAGAGGATTCGTCGCACTGACCACGCGTTACCTAATCATCTGCAGGCCTTCGGGCTAAGTAACGGTCGCTTGAGAGGCTAAAGCCCATTATTACTATAGCACCCTGAGGTGTAGTCTTAGATTTAGGTCTTTTAGTTTTTCAGTATTTCTTGTATTTATTATTCCCAGGTGACGCTCAGGTGGTGGTGGTGGTGATTATTGTCTTAAGGGGAAGTACAACTAGGCAACATCCTCTATGAACACTAATCAGAGGAAACAAAAGGAAGGGATCCGACACTTCGAAAAATGAAGGCACCGGCCAAAGAAAGACAAGAGCCTCGAAGGGCATGAAAATGAAAGATTTCCTAGGTCTCCAGCAGCCTAATACCGCCGGGGTCGGAAAAGAACAAGTGTTGACCAAGGGAGGTCGGATAGGATGGCTATAGGATAGATGGCACAAGTAAGTAGAAACAATGCCAGGACTCAGCTAAGGGCGCCGTAGTTATCAACCCAGGCTCCCAAGTTAAGACCCTCTCTGGGGCCCCTTTTAGTCACAGGCAGGGGTTACCGTGGGTGTTATTTTACCGCCACTACCCACAGGGGGTCCAGGGACTCTCAACTTACAACACATGTTTCGCGATTCCCGTGTTCCGACTGAGTCCAGTATTCTTCCACTTATTTCTCGGCTCCTATGGTAGTTGCTATTGCATAAGTCATTCTCTTCCCTTGGGCGGCTTTGTTGCTGAGTGGTCAGCGAAAATGCCCTTTCGGTCAGAGGAACCCGGGTTCGATTCCAGACAGGATCGGCGATTGTAATCTTAAATGATTACTTCCCCTTTTTTCTCGCGGACGGGGTGTTTGTGCTGTCCGCAGCATCCCTGCAACACGCCCTTTCCCTTACGCGGCGGATGCCACCCACACATACAAGGGCTGCACGAGGCCAACAATGGCTATACACTTTTATTATTATTATTATTATTATTATTATTATTATTATTATTATTATTATTATTATTATTATTATTATTATTATTATAAGCTGAAGTACCCGTCGTTGACGGGACAATTTTATAGCATGTACAAAATTGTCTAACTCCCCAGCTACATTCTGTAGTAATCCCATCTATCGGAGAGGACTGACAGCGGAAGAGTCAAATCACATCACGACAATGGTCAATGTAATGTTATTGCTGATCAGTTTTGTGTGCTTTCTTAATTTACTCTTTCCAGGAACGTTCTTTTCGTTTCTTCTTCCGTTACATCGTTTCTTTTTTCCACCTCTTCCTATTGAGCTGTACCGTAATATGCAATGAGCTGTAATATGGAATGATGTGCTTTCTACCCTGCTTTTCCCCTCTCTTCTGTAATAAAGCACGGCATTATCCAACTGCTAGCGTTATTGTAATTTTTATTTGTTAACATAGTTTTGTTTTGTTTGTGTTGTGTAGAATAATGCATTTGACTTACGGGGCAAGTACTTAAGTCGTAAATAGTAATGCAGGTATATTCAGTAATAATACGTAGGCGATGTGTGTCTGCGATCTCCTTTGGAAACTAAAATACATACTGCATAATGCGAAGTGTTCGGTGAGTGCAGACTTTGAATGGCATACTCAGTGATGGCCACCATTTCAGATTTAAGATGAGGACGAGGAATAATCCGAGTGAGAGGCTCATCCCTTCTTTTTCTCCTTCTTCTCCTTCTCCAGATTGAAGTCATATTCTGCCTCAGAAGGGAGAAGACGGAGTAGTTTTCTCTCCCGTTGAATTATTCAGAAGTCATCGAAACCCCTGCAATAATCGAGTTATGATAAAAACGGCCTGAGATTTGACTAGTCTCCCAGATTTGAATATGGAAATGTAATACATTGCTCAAACTTTAAAATTGGTTCCACTTAAAAGTACTGTAACTCTTATTAATCCACTGTAACATAACTTTCTCCATCCATTTCTTTTAAATCTTAGTGGAGTTTTTAATTTTTAGTAATCAGTGAAGTAACAGACGTGGAAGAAATACAGACCTCGTTGACCTGCAGTTGGATATCACGTTTTGATATCAGTGGACGGTGTCATCGGCAACTGTGTATGGAAATTTAAAAAAAGGAACAATCCAATCTATGAATTTAAAACCAATAGTTTTTGTATTTTCTCGTTGTCCATTGCAACTCTTTTAAAATGTTATGTCGGCTAAATAAGTAAATGGGAATTGTGGAATCATATTGAAATAGTTGGATTTTAAATGGAATACATTATGGAAATACAATGTGTACAATATGCACTGGAGGGATGATAACATTGCATACCGGTATGGATTCTCCTAGCACATGGACGTATTGGTTTTGTCATTAATTTGCTCGAACAGTTTTTCCCGAGCAACGTACCTTGCTTCATTTTTCTTATTATTTGGTTTTACCATCGTTACTGAAATTGCGTGACTGAAGTTTCGTTTATAGATTTCTACAAACTTTGGGGTTCAAACTCACAGACTTCCATAGCAACATCAGAGAACTGAACATGATACGTTCATCTGTCGACGGTGCTAGCAGAAATCGTTAACGCATTTTACGTAACGACCATTTTAAGAGAAACTATCCTGTATAGCAATTTCAAAATTATTTGTTGTCATTTTCATCATTACTGAACAGCAAAGATTGAGTGCCGACATTTCAAAGATTGTGTTGAGTAATTTGATGATCTTAGAATATGTTTTATCAACAGCTCCTTGTGCGTGTTTGTGTCAAAGAACAGTCTGAGACGTTTTGCTGTTGTAGGAAATGTAACAGTGTAATGCCTGTTGCTCACGGTAAAATTTTCTGTCAAATTTATTGTACAGTAATTTAATTTTATAAAATTTCTGTTGCTCACGGTCAAGTTCAAGTTTTATAAAACATTTGATAAAACATGTCATAAAATAGGACATGTTCTATTCCGTAAAATTAATTTTACGAAATGAACCAATCAGCGAAGCTGACATCACGATGATGTTGGCGCTACGTCGTGAGAAGATTGTGAAGCTCGATTGTAAACAAACATTTCTTTCTAAAATGGCAGGATCCGGGTGGACTAAGGAAGCTGTTAGTGTTTTACTGACGAATACCAGAAATATCCTTGTTTGTACGAAGTTAAAACACCACTTTACCACAACAGAAATGCAAGAAGAGAGGCGGAAAACACAATCGCTGAATCCCTATATGAATGCTGGTCCTCTAACCTCAACTAATTTTCGACCAAGGACAGCAATCCTCTACCTTCTTCTCTTCTTTTGATCCAATCCCGAGTCCAGCATTTCCTGGCATTTCTTTTCTTCCTTTTTACCACTGTACAACATAACAAGTGCAGCTAAAGCAGCAAGTTTTGCTTTGTTTGTTGGAGCCCTACTCTCAAACACACTGTAAGTTGAACAGCTGATTCTTGGTTTAAAAGTTTATCGATAAATGGCAGCACATACAAATTATAGTTCAGAAGTGAGTTCATAGATGGCCATCCTGATGCTTCGACGGATTTTTAAAATAATTTTACCGTGAGCAACACAACTTGTTTTCACCAAAATTTTATAAAATTAATTGTACAACAGATTTTACGAAACATTTTACCGTGAGCAATAGGCATAAGCCTTGTATTGTGAAATTCCTTGTGACCTGGACAGTTTTTTGTTGTTGTTGTTGTTTGGGTCATATGTGGTATAGAATGGCTCGATCCAACTGTGCATGTTATCCTATCCTTTGCAGTCCTCCCCATCTTTGTGTAAATATTGCCTCTATTATCTGCTCAAATACGTTTGTTGTGTGCCCTCCGTCTACTATTCTTAAACCTACACTCCCCTTCAAAACCAGCTGTACAATTCATCGGTGTCTCAAGATGTATCCTGTCTATCTGCCTCTTTATATGTGACCCGATCCACTTACCTTACTTCCAACATTATCCTGTAACACTACATTTCGAAGTCTTCTGTTATTCCTTCCTTGCCAATTATTTTCCTCGTTTTACTTCCATACAATTCCGTGCTTCACACAGTCTTCAGAAATGTCTTTCTAATATGCATATTTATGTTTGAGGTGAAACATTTTTCTTCATCAGAGAGATCTTCCTTGTCTTGGTTAGTCTACCTCACTAGTCATTTATTCTACTGCTAAAATACCAATATTTGTTTTCTTAGTAAGGTACTATCCCTGGGAAAACGTATATCTGATTAGCCGTTCCCTGTGCTGGTATGCGATTCTCGGATCTCCGAGCTCTCCAGTCCCATCGCTCGCAGATCGCGGGTTAACGAGCTCACTCAGTAAGTTCAAGAATGAGAGTATTCGGTTAAAAAGAGACAATAATGGACAATGATGCCGGACTGGCCAGTTCATCAATACTTATATTACAAGACTTCTGTGTCAGTAGATTTACTGGTAATTTAATGAACCCCTATCCAGGGTGAAATTCCTGAACTCTGGTATGTCTTAAAAATCCATAGGAGTTGGAATGGCGATCATTATCCTGGACGCGGAACCTCCAACAGTTGTTCGACACCTGTGATAGAGCAACTGTGATAACGGGAAACACAAACACAGGAAAAATTAGTCCATGATGGTCGCGAATATTTAGTGAGGAGGCAACATCAGGAGAAGAGTAATAATAAGTTGGAACGGACGTTAAGGACTTCGATAAATTCGATAATTTATTTAAATGAAGACTAAAATTGTTTGTTTATAGTTATCTATAAATAATGTTATATTTGTTTAGGATTTGTGCATTTGTAGCTAGGTATAAAATACTTCTGTAACATTATGATCTATGAACCGAGTACCCGTATTCATCCATAATGCATTATTTCTTGTAAACTTTTAATTGATACATGACATTATTTTGCTATGAAACTTGTTCAAACTTTTAATGACTTCTCTGTGTGAAGTTTTTGTGTGCTGACCTCAACTGTTTATCATTCAATATTCGTTGTACACGTTCTCTTTAATAATCAGCCAATTAATTTATCTTGGTCGGTCAAGTGTAGGCTGGTTAGCCGGTTGTTCAAGTGCGTTCCGCTGCATCGCTCTGCGGCGACGCCCTCTGTAGGGTAGCCACTGTATTCCCAATCAGTTATGCACGGTAATTAACCATTTCGGAGGCGTATCTGTCCTTTGTCAACGTGTAAATGGTGGTTTTGATCATCAGGCACGTGTTTCCAAACCACTGCAACCCCTTATGAACTCGGGTAGTATTGTCCTACAATTCGTTGTATTAATATTTGTGTATTGCATTGTTTTGTTTGTTGAAAGTGTTTTATTTTCAAATGTTTTGATTTTTGTTACAGCATATCTCCCCAGTTAATCCATAGCCTTTAGAATACTAGGTACGGTTTTTGTTAGAGCGCAGGTCAGAAATCGCGATGTATAAGATGTCGTTATGAACTCTTTTGATGAACATATTTTTTCTAATAAGTTACCAATGACTAGAAGGAAAATGGCATATTATTGATTCTTACTGTTCATAAATTTATTGTACAAAGGATGTGATTTTTATTCATTATTTTAAAATAATGGCCACTGTGGCCTTTCGAAAGATGATGTGCTCTAGAAGGCTAAGGATTTTTATTTTTTAACATATCATTTCGGCCTCAATGCCCTTCTGGAATTCTAGTACTCCTTCATCTTGATGGAGAATGCAGTTATCCGTTCTTCGGCCCACTTTGCATAAAATCCTTTAACCCGTGTACCCAGATCCTGACCTTACATTTTTCTTGAAGCAGTGTCAGATCTTCCTTCACGCGACGCGAAATCGGGAGGTTGTGGGTTCGGATCCCACTGGTATCCGATTGGCCATTTTTGTGCTGTATTTTAACATCTCTCCAACAAGTACTAAATGTACGTAATAGACCTAATAGGTTGAAAGTCGATTTCGATTACAATGCGGTCGTGAAAATTCAATATTCATGATTACTTTGGTTTTCAAAAGATATCCGAAGACCTGCAACTTCAGCCTCTTCTGGAGTGGGCGATATTGAGATCGTCTGACATTAGGACTACATCATCCACGAAAGCAAGGCAGTCGAAGTTCACTTCTTTGGATCTAATGCCCAGGCTAATACCATTATTGGGTTGTGTGTTTCTCCACTCACGGACGACCTTTTCAGGAATGAAGTTGAAAAGAACACAAGTCTTAAAGGATCTAGAGAATTCTTCCATGAATTTCACTTGTGAATATGTGTTGGTCAGAGTTTGTTTGATGGTGGAAGGAGTCTTGTTGTCCACGCCCATCTCCTTGAGTATAGGAAGATTGAAAATTGGTCAATGCAAGTGATTTTGCGTGAAGAGCTCTCATTCTGATTATACTGTTTAGTGAAAAGGTATGTTTTACGAAATCCGGTTTGATATTCGCCAATCTGCGAATCACCAAGAGGTTCATTGCGACTTTGAAGTTCAGCAACTATGAAATCTTGATGTGGATGATTCGTTCTCGATCAGGAGGAAGAGAATAAGGAGAAATGAAGGCTGGATTACAAATTGTATTTTTTTTTTTTTTGCTCGAGGAGAGTAGTTGGGTAAGGACTCAAAATATTGAACTAATCGTTGCCAATTATCATGATAATTCAAAATAAGATTGCCATTTTCATCCTCGGAAGATAGCGAAGGGTCTTGATTGAAAGTAAGGTAAAAATTACGACTGTTGTTCTTCCTGAAAGTTTCTTCAATGTTTTCAAGTCGAGCCTTTTCGTAAGTGTGTTTTGCATTACGGATCACTTTAGCAATCATTTTCATTCGGGAGATAGTGGGTTCGGTCTCCACTATCGGCAGCTCTGACGATGGTTTTCCGTGGTTTCCCATGTTCACACAAGGCAAATGCTGGGGCTATATCCTAATTAAGGCAACCATCGCTTGCTTCCCACTCCGAGCCCTTTCCTATCCCATTGTCGCCACATGAGCTATCTGTGTCGGGGCGACGTAAAAGGAAAGTCAGCTAAGTTGGATGAGGAATTTTTTTTCCCCTGTCTCATTCTGGGCTTGAATACTGGTTTTGAGAGCTTCTCGCGCTCTTCAATCCACCATGGCTATATTGATTGTTGATTGTTAAGAGTAGCTACTTCCTGAACCTTCTTGGAAATATCAAAATCTGTATGTTCAAGTTCCTTCTAGTAATAATGCATGACATAATGATTTATCTTGAGTTCATTATTATTATTATTATTATTATTATTATTATTATTATTATTATTATCCCAGCATTGCATTTTCTTCACTTGCCATATCCCCTTTAAAATCATTTTACGAAAGAGAAGCTAGGTAAATTTGCAGTCAGTCAAGATAATTTAGTTTCTCTTCGTGCACGTTTGGATTGTTTAAGTTATCATTTGTTGCAAATCGTTATAATTTATTTGATTTTGATTTTTAAGAAAATAAGCCTAATGTAGGTAAGACAAGTTCCACCAGTATGGAATAGGGTAAGCTTTCCGTAGGACTGTTAATACGAATCGATCTTTCACTTTGATAAATGGAAGCGTAAGCCGGTTCGGGTAATTATAACTTTCAGGCTATTCACTTGCCTCATTGCGGCATGAAATTATCCGTCTAAATCTGTCTGTTCAAACATCAGCGTACTGTGTCACTTACTGACGTTTTGTAGAACTAATCAGCGCGTGCCCTACGAAAATCGCAAAATATCTGGAACCAGCTTCTTAAGCAGGAATTAATTAAAGACAAATTAATTGAAACATGTCCATGACCAAGAGTTTACTTCAACTTTAATTACTCCGGCAATCGCTCGGCAACGAAGTTTGTAACTCCAACCACAATGAACACAAACGAAAGCTCACCTCTCTGTTAGCGGATTAGCGCCTCTCTTCCGAAAGACTGAAGGACGCTGGAGAATACTGAAGTTTTTACAACTGTCTCCAGATGACGGTAAAAGGTGTTTGTCTTGAGGATCAAGATGATGACTAATGTGATCATATTGTAAACTCCTTGCTGTATCCGTCGTTGGCGGGATGAGTGCGGTGGCGGTGATAGTTGTTTAAAGAGGCAGTATAATTGGGCAACCATTTTTCGTTCAAACCACCAGCTAGAATTAACAAAAGGAAGAGATCTAATCCTCTGAAGAACGAAGGTATTGGCAAAAAAAAAAAAAGGTCATAAAAGGAGTTGGATGAGTTCTATGCATTAAATTTTATTAAATTAATGTTAAGCAGCTATATACAAGTTCACTCGCGTTTGAGTTTTCCAGTTCACCACTAATCACTCATTCGGGGCCTAACAAGCCTCTCGCGATGCTACCTCGTTCTACAAAAGTTCGCTCCACAAGCTCTGCGCTCTTTATTGGCCTGCGGACAGTTTCCTTACCTCGAGCCTCAGCAATTCGCCGGTGGTATTGTTTTGCGCGCTGCTGGCCCTCGCACATTGTCGCTGCTGCGGCGTCGTTGTCACCTGCCGTGAGCATTGTCGACTTCTGCTGTTCTCCTGCACTCTCGGCCTTTATTGTCATAATACTCTCTCCTTAACCCTCCAGCAGGCGCGCCTAAAAATGATACATGACCAGGCGCGTGGTGTACTTTATACCCCACACTTCAACAGCACATAATAATAGTAAATATCTCGTTTTCATCAAATTTTATTTATCCACATCACTAATATTTGCAGATGTTAGCAAGTGAAAATGCAACAATAAATGTAATTTGCACGCTTGAAATCTTTTTAGATATTTGATCCGATTACACAAGCATCTTCTAATACACAGGCACTGCGCAAGTTCTAATGTGCATGTTCGTGTGTCACGGTGTCATCTACCATATATTCATCAACTGTTTTATGGACGGAAGATATTTCATCTTTGATTCCTCTTGCATTAGGTTTACGATCAGGAAATACTCCGACATTTTTTGTTTTAGTTTTGCATACCTTTGAAAAATAAGTTTTCCTCCACTTTGTGGTTTTGTCTTTTCCAATAAAGTATTCATAACGTTCATTTTCACTTCCTTCGAGTCAGATCCGTCCTCTGAAGTGAGACCTTCCTCAGATTCAGTTTTTTGATCCAATTCATATTCCTCACCTGATTCTCCGCTGACCAAGTTGTCTTCCTCTGGTTGTTCGTGAAGTAATTTGACCATTTCCTCAGGTGTCAATATCCTAAATAAACGGAAAATATATTGTAATTAGAGAAATAATAATGAATCGAGTGTTTTAAACGGTGACGTGCTTGAAAATGTTCGTAAATAACGTAGTCGAAATACTTACTCCATCGGGCGCGCGGGGTACTTTGTAGCCCGCCTATGACACGTTCCGAATTGAAGCCACAATACAGCCGTTCTTGTGCACTCACAGAGACTCCAAACTATCACATTCAACAACTAAGGTCACACTGGAGGAATAGCAGACGAGCAACCAATCATAGAAAAGCTACAGTGTTGCCAATTTAAAAAAAAACAATTAGCAGTGGTGTACTTTATACCCCAACGCGCCTGCTCGAGGGTTAAAGCTGCTCGTCCTGAGTAGCATCACAGTAAAGTGCCAGCCGATAAAGTGGACGACCATCTTTTCCCTTGGGGAGGCTGCTGTAGAATACGGTGTTAGTCCTGGTCTTAACGGTGTAGGGGCCTTCCCACGGCAAGTTTTCTTTCAATCGTACGGTTCTATGCAGCCACTCTGGGTTACCTAGCCGAAAACCTGCGGATTTCGCCTGCAGGTCGTAAGGTAGGCCTACCTTCCTTGGGTTACTAGCTACCTCCAAGTGTCTTCAGGCATACTCATGGATGTTGCTGAGCCGGTCGACCAGTTCCTACGCATTGTCTGTCGCCTGTTCTGGCTCCCGTGCCGTCCCGAACATTAAGTTGCATGGCAGTGGCAGACGTAGCTCTCTTCCGTAGACCATGTTGGCGGGTGGCAGTCTGCCGTTTCGTGGGAGGATGCACGGTAGGCCACGAGGAAGGAATCCTAGTCTCTCTGGTTTTCAGACACCACCATCCTCAGATGCTCCTCAACGATCTTCACGAACCGCTCTATCATGTCGTGCCGTCCGACTGCGAGTAAAGAGGTGTTGTTCAGGTCTTGAGTACACCGAGACGTTGCAGAACTTCCTTCATTGACGTTGACTGGAAATTCCTACTCTGGAGCGCTGTTCCGTACATGCAAACCGCCGACCGACGATTAGTAGTCTTACCGACAATTTTCAACGTGCGCTTCGAATGGCCGACATCCATCGGTTTCCGCCGACAATTGTAACTCTCACTACAGTGAGCTAAGGGACCCGTCGGCGATGGCTTACCGATTGTATCGGTGTATTGGTGAGGATTGTTATATTTCCCACTGAAGAATGTATCCGTGAATTTCACTGATTTTTTCGCGTTCATCCTTTAAATTATTCATGACCGGGCGAGTTGTCCTTGCGGTTAGGGGCGCGCAGCTGTGAGCTTGCATCCGCGAGATATTGGGTTCGAACCCCACTGTCGGCAGCCCTGAAGATGGTTTTCTGTGGTTTCCCACTTTCACACCAAGCAAATGCTGGGGACTGTGCCTTAATTAAGCCACGGCCGCTTCCTTCCCACTCCTAGCCCTAGGAGATTGTAAATAAATTGTAAATTATTCATGGACGTATTTGGTGGTCACTGCACTACAGTAAAATACAGTATGTGTTTAAATGTATAAAAATTAATGGCAGGAGAGACTGTTAGACGACATTTCATAGGTTATGCTTACAACTTGTAAATAAAGTACATAAAAATATGCATGTGAATACTCCGTATGTTCTTTTATCTCTTTCTTAGGAAAAGTTTTTTTTGCTAGGGGCTTTACGTCGCACCGACACAGATAGGTCTTATGGGACGATGGGATAGGAAAGGCCTAGGAGTTGGAAGGAAGCGGCCGTGGCCTTAATTAGGAAAAGTTTACTTTTGGATGATGAAGTGATAATTCGCTCTAAATACTATACATCGTCTTTATTGGTGGCGAAATTAGAGCACTAGATCCTTCACTGTAAACACTTATAACACTAACATGACTAAAATTCTGAAAGATACAATTTCCAACTGATAGTGATAACTTTCATTATGGTATGAATAGAAAATTGGTTTTGTTTTAGGCTATAGGCCTACTTCAATATCCTTTAAAACTACGGGTACCTCATTTGCGTTCTAAGAACTGGTAATAACATTTCACGTGCTACCTTAGTTTATAGAACTAGGCTACATTTATTAGTGTATGCTACTTTATTAATCTTCATGTTATTAACAATGGCCATGAGCCCATGAAGCATATCCTTAAAACCAGCCTTACTGGAAGTCTCAACAATCAGTAGTAAAATTTTACACTTCAGTGGTTGCACCATCCCGTTTTCTAGAAAAGCAGTATCTGTACCAAAAATACTTCTGAATTTCTAGCATATTCTTCCTACGTGCTGCACTTTGTTGGCTACTTACCTCTTGGGCTCTGAAAGAATCACAAGGGGAGCGATTTAACAGAGTTGCCAAACGGGATAATCGGCTTTCGCACACAGCCAACCGTTTACGTACCTCTAATATACCTGCTAACCCTTCCGATTTACCCGAAAACTTTCCGTTTTTTAACTCGTCCTCCGATTTGCCGATTTATTTTTACTTCCTCCTATTTTTGACCAATATACTTCAGTACGGTCAATACTGTTCCCCTAGGATAAAGGATAAATAATGATTAGGTACATTTTCTTTTAACCATTTTTATGTTTTTTTAGTTTAAGATTTTAAATTTAACGGTCAATTCGCACTGTAACTGTAGATAGGTCCTTTTTTCACCTGGACCGTGGCGCAATATATGTAATGAAATTCAAGAATGAAAAACCTTCCTATTGTTTCTTTCTGAAAGTTGGCAGGTATGCTCTGCGGACGAAGGGCACCATCGTGGGAAAATTCGGAGCTCCACGCGTCCACCCGTACATGATGCTTGGTTTTCTTCGGGAGGATGTGATCTTCCAGCTTCGCCTTGCTACACGGCTAGAAGTGTCCGCACGTGGCTGAAAGAACACAGTAACGACTTTAAAGCTCTTCCCTGGCCCTCAAACAGCCCCTATCTCAATCCAGTTGAATATCAGTGCGATCGACTTCTGCGTTCGCAGTCTGGATCCTCCACCAGGCACCTTGCAACAGCCATGGGACGCACTACAGACAACATGACTTCAGATACCCGTGGGGACCTATCAGCACCTGACTGGGTCACACTCAGCATGTCTAGCTGCTGTCCATGCTGCGAAGGATACTAGAAGGTGGTCATAAGAATATGATTCGACCGTGAATAATGGGATACAATTCAATTTAACAGGGCAATAAAACAATCCGTGAGAAAAATGTAACCTTGCATAGTTTTTAACAAAAGACCCACTTTGTAACATGGCTCAAAATTTCGTAATACTATTATCGTTTGCATTTTGTATATTACATTTTAAGCATATTTGTTCTCAGCTTATTCTTTGCAAATGCATAAAAAATGAAAGATGAAAATTCAAATATAAAAATTGACATTCGGTGCCCCAGAATAAAACACATTTTGGAAACCTTCATTCTTAAAATGTTGTCTACCCATTATTGCTTTAGAGTTTCCTATAGTCGTCAAATTTAATCTTGCAGATATGATAATGATGTATGGCCTCCGGAAGGTCCTGGTGAAAGTCTTAAGAATTGAATCCCATAGGCGACCTGCGACCACCGACTCCTAGCCCCGAGCCAGAGGAATTAACTAGGGAAAGCTAAAATCCCCGGACCGGTCGGGAATCGAACCCGGAACCCCTAGACCAAAGTGCAACACGCTAACCAGTTAGCTATGGAGTACAATTACTGAACATCGCCCTACTCATAAATAATGTCAAAGCTGTAGCACTCGGCGAGTATTAATGGATGATTACCGAACATCATTTGTTCTCATTAGTCCTTCGCTGATAATGATCCTGGCAAGTAGTGCCCTCTGTATGAGCTTGTACTGAGCAGATCTATGATCACAGCACCAAACATCGAGACTGAAAGGCCTTAAATTATCTCTTGTGTGCAGAAGGCAATTGCAATCCGCCGGACTGCAGAGTAATCAGATGAGTCAGTTGTTGACACTAGGAAATGTGTCTTGTATATCATCCTTCTACTGTAATGATGAGCAAACAGGCGCCCTCCAACTTCTCTCATTCTCCTCTACTTATTATTCACTATATTTTCCTACCTTCTTTTGTTTTATTTTTCTTATCCCAGGCGTAGGACTTCGAGGCTCATGTAGAGCCTACGACAGTAGCCACTGAATGGATCTGGGCACATGTTGTTCCTTATTATATTTATTTCGTCCACCCAGAATATCAGAACAACGGAGTGAGTGGCTGCGTTGTTTGGGTCACGTGACTGTCACCTTGCATTCGGAAGACAGTGGGTTCAACGCTCATTGCCGGCAGCCCTGAAGATGGTTTTCCGTGGTTTCCCATTTCCAAAACCAAACCAAACCCCATGGCAGTACCAAGCGACGAGGTGTCGTGTGGTCAGCACGACGAATCCTCTCGGCCGTTAAAAAAATTCCCTGACCTGGCCGGGAATCGAACCCGGGGCCTCCGGGTAAGAGGGAGGCACGCTACCCCTACACCACGGGACCGGCAAATGCTGGGGCTGTACCTCAATTACGGCCACGGTCGCTTCCTTCCCAATCCTAGCCCTTTCCTGACCCATCGTCGGCATAAAACCTATCTGTGTCGGTGCGACGTAAAGCTGAATATTATGATAGTCACGACGCCTCAGTCATGAGGCAAAACGAAGAAGAAGAAGAACTACTTTTACGGTTTGTGGAGATGCCGAGGTGTCGGAATTTGAATCGTGGAGTTCTTCAACGTGCCGATAAATCTAGCGACACGAGACTGGCGTATTTGAGAATCTTCAAATACCCCCGGAATGAGCTGGGATCCAAGCTACCAGAGGTCAGCGCTTGTATGTCAGTCGCGCCAGAATGTGTGAAACAGTGATGGCGATTCTGAGTTGAATCCTGAGTTTCTTTCCACTGCTTGTTTCAGGTTTTTTGGAGTGTTTTATTTCAGAATTGTCCGGCTCCATGGCTAAATGGTTAGCGTGCTGGCGTTTGGTCACAGGGGTCCTGGGTTCGATTACCGGCGGGTCACCTACGGGCGTCATATCAAAAGACCTGCACCTGGCGAGCCGAACTTGTCCTCGGTCACACTCCCGGTACTAAAAGCTATAGCCTGCGCCATTTCATTTTCATGTTAGAATTGTAATAATAATGTTATTGGCTTTACGTCCCACTAAGTACTTCAGCGGTTTCCGGAGACGCCGAGGTGCCGTAAGTTATAGTCCCGTAAATAGTCCAGTAAATCTACTGATACGAGGCTGACGTATTTTAGCACCTTTAAATACCACCGGACTGAGCCTGGATTGAACCTGCCAAGTTGGGGTCAGAAGGCCAGCGTCACTCAGTCCAGCATTTCAGAATTGTATGCATTATAAGATTCCTCAAGTATTCTCTAATACAGAGGCATTGGAATGCAATTTTATTTAAAAACTCAGTAGCTGATATACCCGTCGTTGATGGGTTAATTTCTGTACAGTTGCATCATTAATGTCATCTAACACTTCAACTTAACAAAAATAGTTAATGTAATATTATACGTATGTATGTTCAGTCCGTCAGCGATGCCGCTGGCGGGATCCTCAACAGCTCCGCCATCAGCTGTCATAGATGGCCTAGGCATCCCTGAAGAGGCGTACTAGGGAAATGAGGAGTGAGGTAGTTTCCCGTTGATTTCCTCACCGAGCCAGAGTTGCTATTGAATATCAGTCTGTCAATCCCACTGAAATGCATACACCAACCGACTCTATGAGCAACACTTTCACACCATTCATAGCAGTGACTGGCTGCTGAAGGATTGGCATTACTAGCATCGCTCATACCTCAGTCACTTTCATATTGTCGAAGCCAAGGATAAGACAGACAGATCTATGAAAGTAACAAAATTGCTCTTGCCTATACAAGAAGACATAGTGCACTGTAAACACTAGGTCCTGCCAGCAAAGGCGGAATGTAATATTATTGTTCGTAACGTTTTTAGAGTTTACTGTGTTTGTGTCACGAGGAGTCGCTGCAGTTTGTTGGTATGGCACGAGGAATAAAACATTAGTAATGACTAACTGTAGAACCTCGAAGTGAATCAGATGCAAGCTCATTTTTAAACGATTCCATTTTCTGTATTTCTGAACCGATTTTCGTGATATCTAGTTTACGACTACTCTAAAGGTATAGACATACTGAGAAATATAGTATCGCTGGAAATAAGAATACATTTGGGTTATGAAGGAAAACGCCATTTCTAAAAGTAAACAGTGATGACCCAGGGGGCGTGTGTGCCAAGATTCGAAATATTCACCGTACTTCCCAATTTTTTATTTTTCCCCCCAGAAAAAGTCGTCAGACGGAAAGTTCTTCGGGAAAGGGTGATATACTTTATGGAGAAAAAAATTATTTGATAGAATGATTAGTTTCTTCACAATCGGCGTAAAAATTGACGCACTTACGTGGACAGCAAAGTGTTTCTGCGACTGCCTTATGATAGCTTAACCCAGGGACACATCTCACTATAATAGGCCTCACATAGTTACATTCTGCTAAAAGAGACAGCATTATTAAAAAGTAATGGTAGGCCCAATATAAAACTTATTTTTCCGCTCGGAATAGCCGTATGCTGCGGGCGCCTAATCTCGTAACATTCCTTGCGTACATTGAGCATACTTAAAATCTGGACTTAACACCTTTGAGGTTAAAATTGAAATAAATATGTAAATTTCTACCTATCACAGCCTAAAATATATCAATGTAGACAGCAATTTTCGGAAGCGGAAGTAATATCCAGCGTTGAATCTTGGAAAGTGTATTTTCATCATCCGGCCTGCTTGACGATATTTAACGTGAGTTATATTCTTCAGGGACCGATGAAATTTTTGTTAATCAACTAGCTGCTAAAATAAACTCGAAAACGATCACGTATTGCTAAGCTACAAGAAATTTAATTACACAATTTCAGTGCATTGCTGTGAGGATTGACAAAATGCAAAATCGTTCTTACTGAGTTTCGGTAAAATTAGTTCGGTTCGCTTACAGCACGATGATAATTCTATACTTAATATAACTTCACAACGCTGGAGCTATGTGATGAAATACTTTTTTCTCCTCTTACTATATCACAGAATTGCAGTATTCTTTGCCGCTGTCTTCTTCCGCTTCGACTGGCCAGTCGGGTCCATTTCTGTCCGCAACGTGGTGGGGATTTCCGGAGATGGCAGGCGCTACTGTGAATTCCAACGCTTGGACGAGCATTTTCTACTCTTCTGTTTGACAAGCACTCGGATTTCTGAAAGGAAGACAGTCACATTGTGGACGGTGGGAAAAAAAAAAAAAAAAAAAAAAAAGGTCCAGTCTTCGTTCCATAAAGTGCACCACGGAGGTCTGACTTGGGGCTTTCGATGCACATTAATCGCGGTATTTGCTATCCTGCTCTTCCTATATACTGACTGGTTATTTACAGTCATTAAATTAATGAGGAAGAAAAGAAACGAATTGCTATTTTTGTCACGCCAAAACATTCCGTCGTCCTAGTACCTAAAGCTCTACTCATTTTCACAGTGAAGCTATCATTGATCCTTTCATAAATACACCATGAACTATGTAGGCCAGTGATAGTGCTGCCTTCGTTGCAAAATCTACACCGCGGTATTTTTTATTTTGATGAGCTCTAAAGAACCCACTGTATTGATTTAATAACACGAACAAGCAAGGTCGAGTAACATTTCCTGGGGGAAAGAATTTCACTGTTTTAAGAGTAGCAATGTAAAAATGTTCGAATCAATGTTCTCAATTCAGACGAATAATTCGCGTTTTCCCGGTTACGTCATTTACATGCAATGACAATAGGGATGATATTTCTTGTTTTAAGTGGCCTAATTTCTATATCATCGGCACCGATTTGTGTATGTGGGATGGGACTGCACGCCGGAAAATCCTGAGTGGTCCTACAAGTAAAGGAAGTGGTTGCTCAGTATGGTATAGAAAATGAGTGAGTTTAATAGCAGAGCCATGAAATAACTGATCATCAATTTCTATCATAACTCATCCGTCTGTGAGAGCAATAAAAATTCAAGAAATATCGTGTGTACAAGTTCAAAAATGAGAGACAAACGTATATTAACACAAAACGATCACTTTTCTGTCTTTTATTGTTTACAGACTAGCTTCCTGCCTTAGGATCAGGTTCTGCCCCACATTTAAAACTGCTTTGAAGCCTTTAAAGGGATGACCTGTGCCATGTATAATGCCATTAAGAAAGAATTCTTAAATATAGTTCTTTTGTCGTCATCACCATGGATGTAGTGGTTATCAGACGTACACAAGTGTTCATTATTGTGTTCTTGAAGACGGCAAGGCTGCCTCTACTCTGCCGCCACCGCCATTTTACCTCGTCCACCGATCTCTGTATCGCGCTTCTGAAATTCAGATCAAGGCAGTCATATTAATTACTACTAAAATGTTTTCATTCCTCCCCTGAAGTGGGAAGCGGGCCTCCTAGACGGTGACGCCGTCTCTCAAACCAGGAGATATGTTACAGTGAAGGAGATGTGTGGAGAAGGTTAGAGGGTTGGCGGCCGTGGCCTATGCTAGGAACTGTCCCGGAATTCGCCTTAGTGCAGGAGAATGGAAAACCATGGAAAACCGTTCTCAGGACAGCCGGCGGTGGGGACCATCCCCTTTCCGTCTCCCGAATTCAGAGCCGGAGAGCCACGTAGAGCCGCAGTCACCCCTCCTCTGCTCGGATGCAGAGCCGTCGAACCAGCCGAAGCCCACTCTTCAACCGCCGACATTTGTCACATTAAGCACAAACTCGCTCTATATAAATATAGAAAGAACTAGCAAATGTACCCGTGCTTCGCTACGGTAATTTACATTGTGTACGGATATCAAGTAAATTACTGTACATGCAGTGAATAAGATTTTTTTTTTAAATTGCATGTCTCTTAGCGTTATCCAGAAACAGCAGGGCGAGGTTCCCATACGTTATTTCCAATGTAAAGTGCGAGTTGCAGAGTTGTGATGAAAACGGTAGGCTCACTTGCCTGCTACCATTCACAATCGAGTAGGTAAATTTTCATTACAATGGGAGGCCCCATTACCTAATGCGCGGTCACAATCGATTTTGTGGAGTTTTCGTTACAATGACAGGCGCCCTTTCCTACTTCCAGACAGATTAAAGTTGAGGAGTTTTTATTATAATAGCAGGCTAATCAAAATTGAGTTGTGCTGTTATCATTATAATGACAGGTCCCTTTTCTTAATGACAGTCAAACCGAGTTGGTGAGTTTGCTTTGTAAATAACAAGGCCACTATGCCTAATGCCAATCACATTTTAGATGGGTATATTTGTTTATAATGTCGGGCACACATGCCTACTCCCAAACACAATCGGTTAGGGGAGTTTTGAACAAAATTGCATGCTCCCTTGACTTCTGCCAAGTCAAATCGAGAAGGTAATTATTAATTACAATGGTAGTCCCTCCTTACTAATGCTAGTAACGAAGGAGTTGGAGAAGGATCGCATTCCTACTGCCAGTCAAAGTTGATGTGAAGAGTTATGATTAGTGTTTACAATAGCAGACGCCCTCTTGCTGAGAGTTACTATCAATGTAAAATATTAATTATAATGACAAACACACCATTTCTACATCGCTACAAATCGACTTCAATGAATTTACAGTATATAGATCGACATACGAAGTATATGCATGTTTACAATATTGCAAACCTTCATTTACAGATTAACTGCTGATAAACGATACATCATATCGACAAACGGATTGTACCATAAGACACCTCATTTAGCGGTCTAAATGGCTAGTTTTCAGATATATTCTCCTGTCTCATCTATTTTTGAATAAAATTGAGTTACAAACGTTGAACAGGGTGAAATTTGCGTAAGGTTTTCTCACAGTGCATTACTTTCGGGTACTGATATGACAGCTACAAACATAGAATTGGGCTCACGTATGGGTACTGGGTGGGCAAATTTTCGTGCAGAATTAGATGATTCTATATTTCGTATAAGTGATTCGAACTACGAATTATACGTGTACAAAGAGAAAAATGTAGGTATAATATAGAAAAACAGACAAATCTAACATATAAGGAATAGAGATACGACGAGACATCATAGGATCAAAGTTGTAGATCACTCCAAATTGAACTGAGATTGTGCCATCCGTTTTGTGATGCGACTTTCCGTTTAGCCGCGAAATACCTCGAAACGAATGTCTGCACCGACATTAAATTAAAATTAAATATTCCGATATTTTTCGGGGGTAAAAAAGTGTATATATAAAGATCTGGGAAGCTTTCCGTCGATTACAGGCGAAGACATATAATTTTGTCAAATTTCAATTTTCTAGCTCGTCTGGCAGATTTGTGCCCCAATCATATTTGGGTTTGTTGGGGATTAAAAATTAGGACATTCAGGAAACTAAAGCTAACAGATATGCAGATGGTCATTATTACACTTGATACGGATAACTGTACGAAAATTTCTCCAAAATAGTAAATGTACAGACTCACGGTCGTTACGATTTTATTTATATAGGTAAGGAATCTGCTCTACGTACAACACCTTTTGGACTATGTCCGCTGGACAAAACCGACCGTTGATGACATCTCCCTTTATTAATCCTCCTATCGAAAAATGCGCACGAGAAAAAGTGTTTTAGAAATGGATTTCCATCAAGGTTGGTCAATTTCTAGTCAGGTTGGTGTTTTATATATAGTGGGAGAGTAAAATCACTATTTCGGTTCCCTATAAACCCCCAGTCCATTCCGGCAATTTGACATGGAATGGACCTAAAAACGTACCTTTGGACAGGCGGATGCTAAATACTAAGTTTGATGAAATATCTCCATTAGTTTTCAAGTTATAAGACATAGGCTTTACACGCACCCGCTCTTGAGTTAAGTCCGGTGGGACTCGTACCGAAAAACGGTCCGTTAATGTTATCTCCGTTATTAATACTCGTATCGAAATGATGCACATGTGAAACAAGGTTTAAAAATTGATTTCCATCAAGGCAGGTAGATTTCCATTAAGTTTGGTTGTGTATATTTTGTGGAAGTGAAAAATTACGGTTTCGTATAAATCCCCAGTCAGTTAATGGAATTGGAAACAATATTGGCCTTAAAACCTACCCAAGGACAGGTGGATTCTAAATATGAAGTTTGGTAGAAATATATCCAGTAATTTTCAAGTTATAGACAAACAGACAGACAGACACACACCAAAGCTAAAAAATATGCAATGGTCATTATTATACCTGAAACGGATAACTGTACGGAAATTTCACCAAAATAGTCGATGTATAGACACACGGTCGTTACGATTTTATTTATATAGATAGATTCTCAACTTAAAAAACAACAGTAGTGACATCTTGTGATACATCAGTAAATTAAAATGTCATAGTTCACTTCAACTTGTCGCTGTGAGACTTCTCTATCGGCAGATGTTTTCCTAAACTCAGGGAGAGGCCGTACTACTGTTACTACTACAACAACAACAACAATAATACTAATAATTATAATAATAACAATAATAATGGCGGTTGGTTTCCGGAGATGCCGGGTGGAGGTCTTTGGAGGAGATGCCCTATAGGCAACTTGCGCATTTGTGAAGGTGGGGGCCCTACCTAAGATGAATTCTAATGACGAAGCCGGCACAGACACCTAGCCCCGAGCGAAGCGAATTAACCAATTAAAGTTAAAATCCTCGAACTTGCCGGGTATCGAACCCGGAACCTCTTGAACCAAAGGCAGGCAGGGAGTCGGACAAAAAATATTATACTATCTACATGGGGTCAACTATGGGTGTGTGTCTTCTCAGAAATATACAGTTATTTCTAAAGCTTAATATTGTTTTTCATTATTCATTTTCAGTTTTATCATTGAGCATAGGTTGTGGATCAATTAATTGATGTCTATACATTTGTAGAGTTTTTAAAATGTTCAATTTTATCCCGTTTAGATGTCTGTGTTAAATGGCGATGGAATTCGGTACGGTATATGTAAATGTGCATCAACTGCTGATATTTCACGTTTATGTAGCCGAAGTGCCGCCAGGTGTTCTTGATATCTGATGTCATATCCTCTTCCACATTGCCCAATATAAGAACAATGTTTTTACATGTAATTTTATATACACCGGTCTGTTTGAATTTATCTGCTGTATTGACTGAGTGTTGTAAAATCTGACCCAGGTTGTTTATGATTGAGACCGAGCGAGTTGGCCGTGCGGTTAGGAGCTGTGAGCTTGCACTCAGAGGATAGTGGGCTCGAACCCCCACTGTCGGCAACCCGGTTTTCTTTTTCTCATACCAGGCAAATGCTGGGGTTGTATCTTAATTAAGGCTACGGCCGCTTCCTTCCCACTCCCAGTCCTTTCCTATTCCATCGTCGCCATAAGACCTACTGTATCTGTGTCGGTGCAACGAAAAGCAAATAGGAAAAAACACTTTATAATTGAGAGACTGACGAGTATATTCTTGAGAATTCTGGCTATTTTATATTATTTAATTATTTCATAAAGAATTAACTCACAATCACAGACAAGGTCTTCATAAAAACATGGTAGGCCTAATTCTGAAAAGATAGTTGAGCTTCATAGATATATTAAGCGAAGGAGTTAAATGATGTTGGAAATCATCCTTTCTGTTTGATATTATTTTTCAACATGTATGATGGCGATGTAACTTTTTTGTTCAATCTTAAATTATCTTCGCTTGAGTGCTTCTAACTTCTTTCAACTTGCTGCTCTGTTAGGACAGCTAATATAAACGCGAGTTTCAGTTTCTTCTTGATGCTAGACACTTCCCATGGGAAACTAAAACTCGTTTGCCCTATTAATCTGGTTTCTTTAAAAATGTGTGTTACGAAAGTCTTGACAGCATTGCAAATTATTTTCTCTCTGATCGCTCAACTTCGGTACTTAGGGAGTACGACAAGTTTTCTAAACGTTCGCGATCTTTTGAACCTCGTAACGTTTAGTTTTATCACTATCGTATCTCTTCCTTTCAGAAAGCTCTTGTATGAAATTGCGGTTAAAGGTCGTTCTTTTTAAAAGCATCGTAAGTTAAGTTCATGTGTATCCTCGATGGGCATAAAAATGTTACCTTACTGAAGAACCAGAGCAGATACTGTGAGCGTTAAGTATATGTATAGTCTGTGTGGACAACTAGAAGCCGGGCTAATTGGCTCAGACGGTTGAGGCGCTCGCCTTCTGACCTCAAGTTCGCAGGTTTGATCCTGGCTCAGTCCGGTGGTATTTGAAGGTGCTCAAATACGTCAGCCTCGTGTCGGTAGATTTACTGGCACGTAAAATAACTCCTGTGGGACTAAATTCCGGCACCTCGGATTCTCCGAAAACCATAGAAGTATAGTAGTTAGTGGGACGTAAAGCAGTTATTATTATTATTATTATTATTATTATTATTATTATTATTATTATTATTATTATTATTATTATTTGTTTCTTCGATTTTGGCCTACTTTAGACCACGATAAACAATTGACTTGCTGGTTAGTCCTTTTCTTTCTCTCAGAATGTCTTCATCATTCCGCTGTGGCTCCTCCTCTTCTTCTCTGATCACATGTTCTTGGACACTTCATTTTGTTTTTCCTGGAACTCCTTGAATTTATCAATTTTAGCTCGAAACATATCTCTGTTAAATATTTCTTTTGAATTGATGCCAACTTCCTCCACGTCTTGTCTTGTTTCTTCTACTCATTTATTAGTTGCTTTTAATTTGATGATGTACTTCTTTGTATTTCTTTGTTAGTTGACTCTCGTTCATTGTTGTGAGGGTCCCATAAATCTTCAGTCTCCTCTTGCGTCTGTGATCTTCTCCGCCTGTCTGTATAGATCTTCATTTCTCCCATTCCTCCATGTACCGTCCTTTCTTTTTGCGGGACCTAAGATCTTTCTCAAGACTTTTCTTTCTCTCTTCTCTAGCTCATCCATTTCTCCTTCCTTATTCAGTATCAGACATTCTGAACTGTAAGGTCCCTCCGGTTTTATGACCGTGATATAGTGTCTGATCTTTGCTCTGTAAGGTAACGTTCTTTTATTGTATTTATTCAGTATTAACCTATAGGTTATTCAAATTCAAATTTATCTGACCTCTTGACTTTCCAATACGTTGTTTGCAGTTGTTTTTCTTTATTATGTTTGTATTCCACGTAATCTGCCTTTTTAAAAGAGATTCTGAGTCCTGCTTTCTCTCCGATTTCATATATTATTATTATTATTATTATTATTATTATTATTATTATTATTATTATTATTATTATTAATACGGATCTTCCATGGTTCACTAAGGGATAAGAAGCTTGTGACTTGAATGGCTCGACAAGGAATTAACTAGAACAGAACTTAACACAACAAATTTTGAAAATGTATTTCTTTCCTTTCTTTTCCTAGTTTAAAAATTGAGAAATACAAAATCTGAATGAATAACAACAATATTAATGGGCTCGTCAACTCTAACAGTATAGGGGACTTGGAAGTCCGATCATCAGGTACAAAAAAAAGTTGTAATAATACGCAGGCAGTTATTTTACATATAAAAGAGCCTTATGCTCTTGACAGGTACAAAAATTTTATAAGAGCAGGATTAGCTCCCACTCCCAGAAATTACACTACTCAGGAGTCTGATCCCCACAGTGCCATATTCTAGCCTCGTGGAGGCTTCAGTTTCCTTTGGTGCAATAAAAATTCCACCTCACTTTAAAGTGTTCATGCATCGTTGCCCCAATGTGGGTTTATCCATTGCACAATAGTCACTGCTCCCAAATGGAACTAACACATGGGGAAAAAAAATTACTCTGTGAAATAAATGTACAGGGGCATAATTGCCCATACTAAATGACCTTAAATGACAAACCGTAAGTGGGCTTATGGCGCAAAGATACAGAGGCTAATCCAATACTACACCGGGGTGACTAAATGAGAAACATTACTGTCAAACAAGATTTATGCAAAATTTAGAGGTTTTGGAAACTTTAGTCACCCCATGCAAGGTGAATGGGAATAGACAGAGGGTCATCACTCTTTGTTCCCTTACATTACATTCTGAGTATTACTTTCTCTGCGATTTCATTTATTATTATTATTATTATTATTATTATTAATGATACGGATCTACATTTAAACGACCAGATTTAGAAATTTACATTAAATAAAACAGGTTAAAACCTTCCCGTTAAACTATCCGCAGGAACTATCACATGAAAATTCTGCCATTGCCTTGTGTCGCTTAGCCTTCCTCACGCAGGCTTCCCCTGCCTCCTGGCTCACGTCAAGTCACCCTCCTGACACTGGAACAATTCAGACAAGACGGCCCTGAAGTTCCCTGCTTTCATAGTATTGTACTTCGAGGGGAAACATCCAGAACTCTTTACTGATAGGCTGGATTCCTGTACATACCCCCCGGTTTTACGTAATTGCCTAGAGACCGAGCTCGATAGCTGCATTCGCTTAAGTGCGGCCAGTGTCCAGTAATCGGGAGATAGTAGGTTCGAGTCCCACTGTCGACAGCCCTGAAGATGGTTTTCCGTGGTTTCCCATTTTCACACCAGGCAAATGCCGGGGCTGTACCTTAATTAAGGCCACGGCCGCTTCCTTCCTATTCCTAGGCCTTTCCTATCCCATCGTCGCCATAAGGCCTATCTGTGTCAGTGCGACGTAAAGTAAATAGCAAAAAATTGCCCAGAGAAGATATTTCCAAGTATCTGATAGGTTGATTACAGTCGAGGAGGAAGCAGCTGAAGTGTTGACAATTTCGGTACATAAACAAAACAATCCACAGAAACAAAGGTTTGCCAGCTGCAAAAATAACCGTTATTTTATGAAATAATTAGAGTTTAGCCCACGAGAGGGAGAAAATAAATCGATGGTAGAGACATATAACAGTAGAAGACACAAGTTTCAGATAGTTCAACAGTTCAAGTCTCCTGATATAGATGGCCTTATAGAAAGCGTGCAGTTTAACTAGCCGACGAAGGTGTAACCCTGGTACAATTATTATTATTATTATTATTATTATTATTATTATTATTATTATTATTATTATTATTATTATTATTGACTTCTAAAAGGATACGGTGTGAATACGTTACCTAGTACAACACGCGGGAATCACTAATGGTAAAACCGAGGAAGTTGGGCGTGCGGTTAGCTGTGAGCTTGCATTCGAGAGATAGTGGGTTCGAACCCCACTGTCGGCAGCCCTGAAGATGGATTTCCGTGGTCACACATTTTCAGACCGGGCAAATACTGGGGCTGTACCTTAAACAAGGCCACGGCCGTTTCCTTATCACTCCTAGGCCTTTCCTATCCCATTGTCGCCATAAGACCTATCAGTGCCGGTGCGACGTAAATATCAATTGTAAGAAAAAGCTAATGGTAAAATCGAACGAGTCGGCTACGCGGCTTGGGTCACGTATCTGTAAGCTTGCATTCGGAAGATAGTGGGTTCGAACCCCACTGTCGGCAACCGTGAGGAACGTTCTCCGTGGTTTGCCATTTTCACACTAGCAAATGCTGGAGCTGTACCTTTTTTTATTAAGGCCATTGTCGTTTCCTTTACAGTCCTGAAGGAAGACGAATTCCCACCGTCGGCAACGAAGATGGTTTTCCCATTGTTTCCCATTTTCACACCAGGCAAATGCTGGGCCTGTGCCTTAATTGAGGCAACAGCCACCACCTTTCACTCCCAACCGTTTCCTCTTGTGTTGTCGAAAAATTTCGGTGGATTAGTGCGAATTTAAATGAAAATTAAAATCCACAGCCTGTTTCCAGCCATTCGACCGGGTCAGGAATAGAATGAATGAAGACCCCATCTAGTGACGAGGATAGGAATTGTGCTCTCTGCCGAAGCCTGTTGCACTCCTCTGGGGCAATGATTAATGAATGAAAGATGAAATGGAATGATACTGGAGAGTGTTGCTGAAATGAAAGATGACAGAGAAAACCAGAGTACCCGGAGAAAAACCTGTCCCGTCTCCGCTTTGTGCAGCACAAATCTCACATGGAGCGACGGGATTTGAACCACGGAACCCAACGGTAAGAGCAACGGAGGCTCTGCGAATTTAAATCGCCAAGGTAAAAATATCAACTCCATAGTGGAGAAGATTAGGAGCGGATGAAGTATACAACATTTAATTTGCTATCTCGTTCTACGTTGGGTTGTTTTCAAGTTACCTACCTGTACTTATTAGACAGATACTGCCATTTGTTGAGACGATTACTTCATTCATTGAAAATTCTGAAAATAATAGCATACGTGACACATTAGATATATTACCGACAGCATTAACATGGCATCAAATCATAATGCCTGCAGATGGTAGCTGAGGACATACAACTATGGTTATTGTTATTATTATTATTATTATTATTATTATTATTATTATTATTATTATTTTGTGAAATGAATGCCTTCCTAAAAGGGCCTAGTACTTAAACTCACAGAGCTCGATGGCTGTAGTCGCTTAGGTATGGCCAGTATCTAGTATTCGGGAGATAATGGGTTCGAACCCCACTGTCGGCAGTCCTGAAGATGGTTTTCCGTGGTTTCCCTTTTTCACAACTGTCAAATGCTGGGCTTGTACCTTAATTAGGACCACGGCCGCTCCCTTCCTACTCCCATCCCTTTCTTGTCCCATCGTCGCCGTAAGACCTATCTGTGTCGGTGCGACGTGAAGCAACTTGTGAAATGAAAGAGAGAAAAAAGAAAAGAAAATGGTACTTGAACTTCAAACACATGACAGATTGTAAGATTGAAAGAAAGTTATGCCCTCCTTACGCCTTGGATTATTTTTCGTGTCCACGTGTTTATTTCATTTTTCTTGCGCTCTGAATTTATACATATATAATAAGAATGGTTTGTTTATCTTACGCACACACAGCGGGAATGTCACATGCTCCTGGCAGTATAAACGATATCTTTAAGGAGAGAATGATTTTATTACAGAATTCTCGTTTCAAACGCGTGACGAGTTCGTGTGCCTCTCGCATTCCCTCCACGTGACAGTGATAGGGTTCTTTTTATTCCGGAAAACAAGTTTCAATATCGTATCTTTACAAACAACTCTTCAGAAAATGCATTTATATGTTTTGGTTCATTGACTTTCCTTATTTTGCATGTCTTGAGCTGTAGGTTGAGATAATCCGTTCTGCAACCTTCCATTTTTACTGCTACTTTAGCACTTTTTCCACATTATTCTTCAAAAGTAATATGGAACTTACAGAATTCATAAGAAATATTAGCTCACATCTGTGGTGTAAATAATTCGAGTAACCTAAAGCCACAACTCGCTTACCATCTCGGTAACTACTTGACTGTTAAAGTATTAGATATGAAAGGTTGGAAATAACATTTTCTAGTTCTTTTCTTTATAAAGTACTACCTGATGTACCCGTGCTTCGCTACGGAATTCTGCATTGTATACAGTATTCTAGGGTAAGTAGTGTACACGTTGTGAGCAAGATTGTATTAATTGCGTAGCTCTTAACGTTACCCTAGAAACGCGACAGGGAAGGTTTTTTTTTTTTTTTTTTTGCTTTACGTCGCCCCAACACAGATAGGTCTTATGGCGACGATGGGGCAGGGAAGGGCTAGGAGTTGGAAGGAAGCGCCCGTGGCCTTAATTAAGGTACAGCCCCAGCATTTGCCTGGTGTGAAAATAGGAAACCACGGAAAACCATTTTCAGGGCTGCCGACAGTGGGTTCGAACCTACTATCTCCCGAATACTGGATACTGGCCGCACTTAAGCGACTGCAGTTATCGAGCTCGGTCGACAGGGAAGTCACCAAACGTCTTTTCTCATATGAAGATTGGGTTAGGGAATTTTCATTGTAATGGTAGGCCCGCTTGCCTACCATCCGTCACAATCAGGTTTATTTTCATTACAATGGCACTCGCGCTCCACCTGCCTTTTTACATCCTCTGAAATATTGTTTTAGTGGTTTTCCAAACTGAAATGAACATAGGTCATTACAATGACGTCAGTAGGAATGGCGCGATTAAAGCAATGCTTTCATATGAAGTACTCGACCAAAGGAAAAACCAGCCTTTTTCTCAATTTTAAGAAACAGTACTTCGCTGCCGATCTAACAGTCCCAAGTTCCAGAGCTGGAATGATCAGGCCGCAGATATCCGTGATCACACTTTTTTTTTCGGCGGGTGGGTGGGGATTCCCAGGGCAAAAACTATGCCCGTTTACATATCTGTTTCCTAGGAGAATCCGATGAGTCGGAAAATCTCAATTCACTACACTGGGGGAGGAAGAAACTATCTCACTTGGAGCAATTTTTTCTCCAAGCCAGAGGAGAAACCCCATTGGAATAAAATTAATGTGGATTTTATAAAAGTGAAGAGGAAGAAGCTTTCCATAAGAAACTGCTTTTATCAGGGTTGAGTTTTGAGTTATTTAGTGAATTGTGGTGCTATAATTTGGAATAGGCCTAAATTGTATTTCTAGACCAGTTCATACTAGGCCTACTACTTAACCATATGTCAGTTTTGGGCACCCCCTTTGGGGGGGGGTACCTAGTGTGGTGCCAGTACCGGTGCGCAATGTTGCGCTCCTCACCTGACCTGTTGTAGAAAATAAAGTATAGGAATAATAAGTATATGGATGATGAATATAATAATAATAATAATAATAATAATAATAATAATAATAATAATAATAATATAGTGAATTTATATGCTGTAATGTGCTTGCGGTTAAGTGGGAATATGGTTAACAACGTGATATTATCCGTGTGTGCCATGGCTGAGTCAGTAAGATGTCTAAATTTTGTAAGGACCAGCGGCAGGGGTCCAGCCTGGGTGATTATCCATCCAAATTCTGACCACGCCCGATGTTTCTTAACTGTATCGGGCCCTGTCGCTGGATTGCTCGCTAGAATGATATATATTCTTGTGTGTTAGTTGTTAGTAACACTTGAAATTTAGAGGACAGCAAGTAGGTTGTATACAGCTTCGGCGTTGTTATTATGCGCCCTGCCTCGCCGCTCCTTGTTTCAAAGCAGAGGAAAACGGTCCTTATCTTTTTGTAGTTGTATGACTGTTTATGTTGGGCTTTGTGAGGGCGTTTTGTCTTGGTGTGTGTGTAAATCTGGATTTTGTAATATGTCCTTAATTAGAAATATGTATTTGGGTAATCTGTGAATTTTGTCGCGTCTATCTGGTTCATACTGGCCTAAAGATCTGATTAGAGGGTTGTTATGTTGTTTGGTCGAGGGCAAAGTCAAGTATGTAGGGTATCTTTGTGATGGTATGTAAGTCTGTTATGCTAGTGGTGAAGCTTTTAACTGCTAGTTTTAATGCCCAGTTTTGTATGTACTGTATTTTTTTGAATAGTTGCTTTTTGAGAGAAAGCCTATAGTTAGTAGTGCGTATGTCATGATTGGTCTTATAAATGATGTGTAGAGTAAGAGGACGTTTTTTCTGGATAATGAGCTACGGCTATGTATGAGTGGATAGAGTGTTAGTATTTGTTGTTTGGCTCTGTTAACTGTCTGATTTACATGTTCTTGTAAGTTCAGTCTGGTATCCAGTATGACTCCTAAGTATTTATGTTTAGGGACCCATTCAATGTTTTGATTTAGAAGTGTTAGTTGTTGTTGGGGGCGTGGTAGTCTGCGTGTAAAATGAACTGCTTTTGTTTTCTGTGTATTTACTTGAATTCTCCATATGGTGAGCCAGGGTTCGAGCTGTTGTAGGTGTTCTGTAGCTAGGTTTGGATTTCTGCTTTTGGCTAGTATTGCCGTGTCGTCGGCGTAGATGGCTGTGAGGGTGCGTGTGTTGCGTGGAATGTCATTTATGTATTGTAAAAACAGAGTCGGGCCGATAATACTGCCCTGTGGCACGCCTGCGTGTATGTCTTTGAGTTGTGAGTTGGTTCCGTCTATATGTACGAAAAAATTCCTGTTTGTGAGGTATTGGTTTATGATTTTAATGTATGTGGGGTGCAAGTTTAGTTTTATTAATTTGTATATGAGGTATGGGTGATGTACTTTGTCAAATGCTTGTGTGTAATCTAGGAATATTGCAGCTGTGCCTTGGTGATGTTGGAAACCTTGTGTTATGTATTCAGTGACTCGTAGTAGCTGTTGTGTGGTTGAGTGCTGGGGTTTAAATCCGAATTGTTCATTAATTAATTTATTATAAATTGTGTGCTTGATCCTGTTATGAATTAATTTTTCGAAGATTTTAGAGATTATGCTTAGTAGGCTTATGGGGCGGTAGTTTGCTGGGTTATTATTTTAGCTACATTCCACTGGTGTGGAAAGTATTCTAGTTTTAGCATTGCGTTAAATATGTTTGTTAGGGTGTTATTGTTAAGGTTTTTTAATAGTAATGATGGTATGAGAGCTTCTGTCTTAAGTGTGCACACTGCTCATTCAAAACAGCGCGTCAGAGTAGGGATCGAATAGCTGGAATACTATGATGAACTAGTGTGTTACGTACCAGCAGTATCAGGAAATATGTGAACCAGAGGAATGGCACGCTAAAGAACAAAGTTATCTAACTCTCCAGCTATTTCCCGCCAGTATTCAGGCAGGCTGTTATAATCGGTGCGCAGCTGTAGTCCCATCTATCGGAGTTGAGTGTCAACATAGGAGACAACGAACATCACAACAAACAATGGTCAATGTAATGCTATTGTTGATCAATGTTTGCGCTTTCGATAGTGTAGGCCTTCACATTTAATTTTCTTCCGACTCTGAAATACCACTCTTATCATAGTCGGTACGGTAAAACTGAATGAAACAAACCTGATTGGAGACTGTATTCTCCACAGCATTTGTTATGTGGTACTGTAGGATAGGACCAACAACATAAGTATTTAAAAATTAAATTTTAGGTGCCTTCCCCTAAACTGCCATTTCATACAGTGTGAATGAAATTATTTATAGCTTAAACTGTAGTTTCTTATTCCCTAGTTCTATATAACGATCTTCATTAAATTGTGTTTACCCATTTTCTCTCGGCTCGGCGTTGATATGGACTTTCGGTATGGTAAAAATGTATAAGACATTAATGATCGGAAATTCAATTCTATATAACTTTAATTATGTAGTATTTATCGATACGACCACTAATAATATAAATATTTGAGAATACAATTTTAGGGCTTCCCCTAAGCTACCATTTCACTCAGCGTGAATAAAATGGCTTATAGCCTAGATTGTAGTGATTCATCCCCCGACGTTTATACTGATTTTCATTAAATTCCCTTCAGCCGTTTTCTCGTGATGCATGTACATGCATACATACAGACAGACAGAGAGAAATTACGGAACAGTTAAAAGTGCATTTCCTAGTTACTGTGGACATGCCCGATATAGAAATACCATTCTTTTTAAATTCTGAGCAATGTACAGACAAAACTCTTATTTTATATGTATAGATTTCAGTTGGCCAGATGTTAATGAACATCCTTGGCCGTTCCTTTTTTCTTTTAGGTAGGGGTTTCATGTCGCACTATCTCATATAGTTTTCCGGCAACGGCGGTAATGCAGGGGGCCCATACTTCGTCCCCTTAGCAGATTTAGACTTGTAGACGTAAGCATGAACACTGCAAAAACTATACTACCAAAAATATGTTCGTAATTTCGTCCTTTACCAAATTTATGGAAAGTATAATTAATTTTAATATATTTTTCCCCATTATCATGTCCCTCAGTGCCTTAATAGCCTTTTTCTTAGCCACCGTATCCCACTGCTTGCGTTTTCCCATCTGAATATAACAATAAATTTCATAAATAAATAAAAAACGTGGATGAAATTACGAACATTCCCTGATTTATTATAATGGCCGCTACAGTAACTCACGCCAACCATCTCACAGTAGCGATTACATGCCAGGAACTACACCACACGATTGACGTGTAGTCCAGTATTCCATACACATATCAGTGCTCACTCTAGGAATAACAAGCTCTAAATTTGAATACCGCATTAACTCAGCTCAGCATGAAAATTGAATCCTCCTTGTTAACGGAAACTAAATGTGGTACACACAACCAACTCTCACAAGACAACGGGTTGAGGCTACGCATATGCGCGCGGCTAAACATTAAGCTGCATGTACACTAAGCGCAATTTCCTCGCGAAATCCTTTCGCCTAGTGTAAACGCTCCCCTACCCCTGAGTAATTACGGAGTGAGGGCCCTCGCTGCGAGCCGGAGCTCAGTCGGTTTTTGTCCGCGCATCAAACGGTTTCGCTCATCGAATTTCGCTCAGTTTAAACGTGGTCCCCATAGTTGCGCGAGGGATGAATCAAGAACAGTGCTTGCAGCCCATCGAGCTCTACAAAAATCGAGATTTTGTGTGGAATCCGAAAAACAAAAACTATTTCAATCGCAATAAAAGAGAAGATGCGTGGAAGGAAATTAGTTCTCAACTACTCTTTCCTATTTCTATAAATTCTGCAGACTTGTGTACGAATCACCAGTTGCTAAGAAACGCAGTGTGACCGCAACCTTTCTTTCACTGTTACTGCTTCTCTGAATGTTGTGTCTTTTTTTCCCCCAACTTTTTGACTGATCAGTGAAACGAGTTGTTCAAAATCTTGAGTACTCATGCGGACGAAGTTCTTAACTGTATCATCATTGGGTTTCTGTACCATTTCTCTCATAAGGTTGTTTCCATATTGGCTTTTTCTAAGGAATAATTGTTTGTTCCACCATCGTCGAGGGCGCCGATTTTTTTCCCTTTTTGATCAAAAATCACATTGATATAAAACGCGGCTGCAGCGTCTTGAGGGACAAAACAAGTTTCCCTGTTGGCTGCAAAACCAGAACTGAAGCTTTCAGGCTTGTCGAAGGCGGCTCGCCCCACTCGCGCTATTTTTCGTTCCGAATTGCGCTCTGTTTTGGGTAGTGCGAAATTTCACTCGAAGCGAGTAAGTTTCGCCCGAGCAACTTTCGCGAGGGAGTTTCGCTAGTGTAAACGCAGCTTTTGATATACCAACCGTGCAAATTAGAAATTCGTAGGGGGACGAAATTAGGTGCGGGGGCTAGAACTGGGGATAAAGTCGCTATAGTTTTAATTAAGGTGTAACCTCAGCATTTTCGTGGTTTGAACATAGCATTTGACCATCTTAAGGACTGACGATGGTTGAGTTCGAATCCAGCATCTTCCAAATGCAGGATTTGAGCTACACGGCCTGAACCACGCAGCCAACTCACTTGATCCTTCATCTGAACTACCAGTTCATTATAAGATTTTAAGATGAACACAGAAACCCTTCCCCTGAGTTACAGGGATTAATCCAGCGAATTTAAAATCCCTGGCCCGGCCGGGAATCGAGCCAGAGGTCCTCTGAACCGAAGGCCATTACGCAGTTTCATTAATTATTTAATATTGTCTTACCTGCTTGTTTTTTAATTTAGTTGGAAATTATTAACATCTTTTTCTACAACCATCCTCACCATGTTGGCAATACTGTTGTTAGGAACAATTAAGGAAGTATGAATTTTTTTTGCGAACGTTCCGAGGAACAGAGACAATGGCTGGACCGAGAGAAATCGAACGTTGCGCAATCCTATTGATCCCTGTGGCCCGCCGTCTGCAGGCTGGCTACGCTCTGGTGCTCTGTGGCTCTTCTTGCCGTGCGGGCTCTACGGTCAGGCCAACGGCTTCTTCCGGCTCTACTCGCTGGTTAAACGATCACTAGAGGCGATGATTTTTAAGAAACTGAAATCAGGAATTTAGCATTTAATTTTTTACATTTAATATTTTGTAGCGTTTGTATATTTGTAATTTAGCGTTTAATAGCATTTTGAAGAATAAAGGTAAAATTTGAGTTAATCCTTTTAAGTAGATAATATAGAATTGAACTCGGCTTTGCATAGCGCTAGTAGTAAAATAAAAATGTATAAAGTCTAATAAAATGTAAATTTATTTTAAATTTATGTAGGTGAAAGCAAAACAGAAAAGTAACAAGTTTATTTTTCTTTTTCTTCTTGTTGTCCTTTTCCCAGTTATCTGGGGACGGCACTTTGAATGGATTCTTCCTAGTTATACGGCGGGTTGTCCTTACTGACGGTAATCATATTTTAGGTATGCATTCCCTATTGTATATTTCTCTGATGTGTTTTTATGTATCTTATTTGAAGATGTGTACTGAGACGAACATAAACATCCAGCCCCCGAGCTGGAGAATTAACCAGACACGGTTAAAATCCCTGGATTGACTGGGAATCGAACCCGAAGTCCTCTGAACCGAAGGCTAGTACGCTGACCATTCAGCCAAAGCGCCAAGACAAAGAATAACTTTATATTGATGATAATCAGAATAATAAAATATATATTACAAAATAAACCTATCATGTTCGATTGTGACACTGTTGAAGGAAATTGTAAGACATACCTGAACATTTTTCTCGGTATTTTTTGTGTTCTCCTGTTACTTACAATTAAATTGTATTTATTCTCCATGGCTATATGGTTAGCGTGCTGGACTTTGGTCACAGGGAGAATGTTAACCATCGCTGGTACGGGGGCTGGATGTATGTGTCGTCTTCATCATCATTTCATCCTCATCACGACGCGAAGGTTGCCTACGGGTGTCAAATCAAAAGGCCTGCACCTGGCGAGCCGAACTTATCCTTGGACACTCCCGGCACGAAAAGAATCGTTCCTTTCCAAAAGGGCATCAGGCCAATTTTTTTGATGAAATGTGTTAGGTATAGGAAAAAGCACTTCAGGGGTCGACACATTGTCCTACAACAAGAGAACGTCTGTCTGTGTTAGTCCCGGTGTCTAGCCTATTTAAAAACAGTGCTGCCAGCGTCTGACCCTTCTGGAAAGGAGCGATTCAAAAGTCATACGCCATTTCATTTCAAATTGTATTTATTGAAATATCTTTCAGTTGTCTGTATCGCGTCTTACGATAAATATAGCATTTCGAGTACATTTCGCATTTTACCGCGCTTTCGAGACAACTTTAAAAATAGAATTCCATACACTCGTAAAATTACTAAACAAAGTGTGGATCTCTCCGGAGAAGGCAGCAAAATGATTTTGTGTTATAATAATTATGTGCCGAAGGTAAATAAAATCATATAAAATAAACACTAATGAAAATAATGAAGGGAGGGTTACATGTTCGTTCTAGAATATTAGATTACAGCAAACTCTCGATTATCCGGGCTAATCATCGGAAAAAATCGCACAGATAATACGATTCTGTGCATTTTGATGCACAACGAAACTTATAATAATACAAAACATACAATACTGTTCGAAAATGCAATAATGACAAACAGTTAACACATTCCATAACCACTTCTATCAATAAAGTAAGCCAATTTGAAAACACTTGAGGTACAAAAAAGGATTTCTAAGAAATGATTTTTGCTATTTTGAACGTATCTTAACTGTCTGAACACCAATGCCATAATCATTCGCTCATTTCTGTACGGATTCTCCTTTCCATAACATTTTAATTAATTTGTTTTGACTGCTATCACAGAACACCTGAAGAGAACTGTTGTACAGTACATTGTTTAGTGTTTGGTTCTTGAACAAAACATGCTGCCAGCACACTTGCACTTGATAGCACGCTCGAATTTCAAGCGCGCAGTTCACACGTGTACAAAATGTTGTGACAAAGGAAGGAAATATAGTAAAAATAATGCGCCTTTCCTGCGTCCAGGCCGAGTCGCGAAGAAATCCAGACTAGCATACTCTCAGGGTTAGTTGACTATCATTTTTTTAACGTGAATTCCGGGAAAGAAGCTAAAGACTTCTGGATGAACGAATCATTTGCCCAAATTAATGAGGGACGTTCTCCATCCTACAGATCCTTAGTTTTCAGCCAGACAATAATTCCTGTTATACCTTAAATCTAAAAATATGAAATGCCTTAGCTAGATGATGTATATGAATACCAATAAATCTTAATCATAATTATTTATTCAAATTCTAAAAATTGAGAAAAGAAAATGTAATTGAAGGAGAATTATCATCTGATATGAAATTCATTAATTCTGCTTCGTCGTAGTAAATAGGATTGTTGATCAAAAAATAATAATTGTGTACATTTAAAATTATTTAAATTTGAAATTTTGAAATGAACTCGTATATCACCTTCACATCATCAGTCACATTATAAAAATGTTCGTAAATCAGAATCAAAGTCTCTACAAATTATTTACAAATCATCTTGGAAGGTATCCTATTTCGGCATCACATTTCACTGTTATTCTTGTAATTACTTAGGATGAATATTAAGTTTCATTTGTTGTAGGATTGTTCATTCATTTAAATGCGTCAAGAAAAAGATACGTATCAAGTTAGCAATAACATTTGCTAATATTTACATTAATATATAATATCACTTGTCAACACAAATGTATCATCCATCTCGTCAATCTTCAATTCAATTTAACCATAAAAATGTGACTAATGAGATGTTCTCACATGAATACCAGAATTCCAACACATTACCTTGTGTCATTTACGAAAATAGGTAAAGGATATCATTCATGAAGAGTCTATGAATTATCTAACTTCCTGGAATTATTTATAAAGAAATAATAATGCCTGTGCTTATGATTCGGTGTATGCCATGCTTAACTTCAGTGAATATTCAACATTACGGTAGAGTTCTAGGTTAAAATTAATCAACTTACTACTCAACACTTCCTAAAATGATTCATTTCCATGATCTATTTATGCCATAAATTATTATAACCACCACCATATTTTCTCACCATCGTAGGATATGGATTACTTGTCAATGAATTATCATCACGGTATCATGAATATTAATGATCCTGGATTGCGTCATATATCCTCTTTTTCTTCAAAGTTAATCGTTTCCTTTATACCGACGTAGAAACACATATTCCAATTCTCTATCCTTCCTTATATTCATTTAATACTTCAATATCCCTTTCTTCTCATACAGTATATCATATCATATTTCTTCCTTTTCTGCCAAATAATTCTCATATGTACCTCAACTTGACGCTTGGAATCATGTAACTCTTAATTATTCACTTGATTAATCCAGTCTCTTCTTAATTATTCTGATCACCACTTCAAGTTATCCTCAGTACATATAGTATATTATCCTACTCTGACTTCCTATGGCACTAATCAACCTTCATACACCATGATATTAGTCATCACTCACATATAACCTTAAATATTCTACCGATATACATCTCACAATTCATATAGAATAACCTTTCAATATGCTTAAATGTCATAGCAATGGCACTAATATATAATTCACTTCACACTCCCTAACCAGGATTGGTTATTTCTTTCAGATGACTACCTATATCCATGTATTTTGACACATTTGAAACATTATTCCGCGAGAATCTAGCATATTTGATATATTTTTAAGACTACAACGATCAATCATCTATTCACAAACAATTATGAGTGATTACATTGGAATTTATAAAATTTATTTACCTTTACTGAAAAACTTCTCTTTTTCCTTCGGCTCCTCCGGGATTGGATTAATTTCTCCTCGAAATTTGCGGCTCGGGCTTGGCAATCACATCCTGCCGTTGGTCATCGGGATGCTCTGGGGAATGTAGACCTTCGTTGCCGTCATCTCAGCTCAGCCCCCTCCGGACAATCTCACCATAGTCGCCTTAGAAATGCATGCAGGGAGAGCCCCAGCATTTGCCTGGTGTGAAAATGGGAAACCACCGGGCGAGTTGGCCGTGCGGTTAGGAGCGCGCAGCTGTGAGCTCGCATCCGGGAGATAGTGGGTTCGAACCCCACTGTCGGTAGCCCTGTAAATAGTTTTCCGTGGTTTCCCATTTTCACACCAGGTAAATGCTGGGGCTGTACCTTAATTAAGGCCACGGCCGATTCCTTCCTATCCCTAGGCCTTTCCTCTCCCATCGTCGCTATAAGACCTATCTGTGTCGGTGCGACGTAAAGCAACTAGCAAAAGAAAGAAAATGGGAAACCACGGAAAACCATCTTCAGGGCTGCCGACAGTGGGATTCGAACCCACTATCTCCGGGATGCAAGCTCACAGCCGCGCCCCCCTAAGCGCACGGCCACCTCACCCGGTAACTAAGAGGATACTGTACATGATTCAATTTTTTATTTTTTTTCCAGTTAGTGACTTGTAGTATTTCAACTAATTTGTCATTAACTTTATGAAATAATTGTTTCTTAAAATTCTCATCGCTGAGCTTCGGCTTCGGCTTCTTGGGGGAACTTAATGGAATAGCTGTTTTAATTTTAAGAACATCCCCAGTAATGGAGATTGTAAGATGTGCTTGATGTCTTTCGAAGGAGTGGAGATGTAAAAACGTACCTCATCCCGGACTGGTAAAGCTACTGGTTCGTTGCCAAGCTCTCGATGCGATGTATATCGATTACTAGAATGTAACGATTTTATTTTTATCTCAAGCAGTAAATTACTGGTAAAAAAATATATTTTGTAAAAATTAATAATTTTGAGTAAACCTTACAAGCAATCCCATTACTTTTACTCAGTTACTTCCTAAGCTAGGCCCTCTTACTTCTCTGCATCAGTCGATCAGACACTACATCTTCCCAGTTGCCACTTATTTGGCACTTATTCGCATTATACTTTAGAACGAACTTGTATCGTTTCTGGATTCTTCACCGCCTTTCCCACCTTACAGTTGAGAATACATCACTAGTTATGTAGTTTAGGCATGTATGGACAATGTAATCGAATTGTTATTGGGAAATTATGTCTGTGTTCTGGAGTTTTGATCTCATGTGAAAATTATGAAGAAGAGGAATGCTTCTCCCAGTATTGCCATTGTATGACATAGCAGTTAAATATTTCCCACACATGTAGATTGGAATAGTGCTTTTCCTTTCGTAGGATTTCCGGATTTCTGTGCGTCTAAAAAACGTAACCACATGAAAGAGAAAATTTACAAGTCTATGACTCGCCCAGTAACTGTTTATGGCTCAGAATGCTGGCCAGCAACAAAACAGCACGAGCAATATCTCCACGTACTGGAGATGAAAATGATGCGTTGGTCCGTGGGTGTTTCAAGACAAGACCACGTCTAGAATGACTGTGTAAGAAAGCAGATGATAGTAGTAGCAATTAAGGACAAAATGGGGCAAACACGGCTCAGGTGGAATGGACAATTGAATATGTCACTAGAAGTGACGAAAATTCGATTGTAAAACAGCTCTCCGCTATGATTCACGAGGAAATTGACCCCGTGGCCGCCCGAAGAAGCGGTAGTTGGACAGTCAAGTGACAGCTCAATTCCGAAGAGACCAGAAGTGGTGATCAGCAACAAACAAACACACCCTACACCATCGCGAGACGCACGCTAAGAAGAAGAAGAGAAGAAGAGGAAGAAGAAAGAAAGAGCAGGAGGAGGTGGTTTCCGCATTTACCCAACTAACACCTAACTCCACCCAGCCCTTAGGCCAGCTTCAGAGCAAGCGACTTTCCATGTTGTGGAAGATGACGATATACACACGGAGTAGTGCTAGTTGGCAAGTCGTGCGCTAACGTCGTCCATGCGCAACTATGAGCTTCTCGGCATGTTGCGCTGCAACAGCCAGTCAACAATATCCATACTGTCTTGTCACACGTGGAGAGCAGTCGTTTCTACCTACCCATGGATGGGACTGAAAATGACACGGAGAAATGTATTATTGAAATAGAAAATCTTCCGTAGAAATACCTGATACTCATGACGGTGTTTTGAAGAGTCAACCTTTCTTTCAGAATAGCACAGCCATCCTACAAAGAATTCCATTGCATCTGCTGTGAGACGGGGGTACACTGTATAAATATAGTCGTTGATGTTCGGTCTTGTATAATATTATGAATACAGAACCTCTTCTTTTTTTTCTGCAAAAGGGACAAATGCACTATCGCACCTATTTCTTACACTTCCATTTCCTCGACTGCGAAAGACCGTGTCGCTGTTAGAAGTCGCAAATCAAGTCGCTGTACAATGAAGTGGCGCGACACCGCTGACGGTTCAAAAGTCCCCCCGTGTGCCCGTATCCTTAACTGCTTCTTTCTATGACTGGACTGAAGTAAACCCGGACAAATAAGTAGGCTATACATTCGGAGTAAATGAAGAATGGGTCAAGAGCAGCCTTCCTTAAAGAAATTAGCTATGATTGGAGAAAGTAAGGGGATATGCGGAAGTCCAGTGTACACCCATGTTCATAAAAAGCAGAAAACCTTGAAAGACTAGAAATAGGAAGTTCATACTCACAGGACATGATCACTAGAATGTTTGCAAAATACGATTAGCATTTCATTAACCTAGGTTCAGCATGTGTCCTGTGCCTAGTAGGCAGTGGGTCCTTCATGGACAATGATAACTTGTACCATGCGTGAGGGCATCGACGCGTATAAGGCGCAAATGGCGTCCTAGGGTATAGCCATCCATGCTGTATTCACCTGGTTCCGCAGTTCATCTTTGGTGTTTTGCATTGGGTCACAGCGCCGCCCCCGACGTTTCACAATATCCACAATTTTCACAATGCGGCCATCATTTTCAAACAAACAGAACCTGGATTCGTTCGAAAACACTATCTGCTGCCATTCCTGTCCCCAATGACGTCGTTCCATACACCATTGCAGTCTAGCATGTTTATGCACATTAGTCGAAGGTAGGCGGAGAAGTGGACGGCGGGCCGGTAACCCAGACCGTAGTAAGCGGCGACGGACTGTCACTCCTGAAAAAAATGAAATGACGTATGGCTTTTAGTGCCGGGAGTATCCGAGGACATGTTCGGTTGGCCAGGTGCAGGTCTTTTGATTTGACGCTCGTAGGCGACCTGCACGTCGTGATAATGAAATGATGATGAGGACGACACGTACACACAGCCCCCGTTCCAGCGAAAGTAACCAATGATGGTTAAAATTCCATAGCCTGCAGGGAATCGAACTCGGGGCCACCGTGACCAAAGGCCAGCACGCTAACCATTTAGCCATGGAGCCGGACACTGTCACTCCTGATACTGTACGATGTGTTGCACTGTTTCACTGTTGAGCCAGAGCCGAGGAGGATGCAGACATGTCCTGCAATGCCATTCGGATGAGGTGGCGATCTTCTCGGGGGGTGTTCTGGGTGGTGCGATCAGACCCATCTTATCGTGTTCTACGACCTTCCGTGAACCATTCTACACAAACCCGTTGCCCTGCCAACGCACTTCGTCCCACACGAGCTGCAATTTCCCGGATGGATGCATCACGTTCTCTCATGCCAATAATGCGCCCTCTTCCAAACTCGCTCATTTGATAGTACGGTTCTCGCATACGTCTGCGAGGCATCTTGCACATCTGCATAAGTCTCACTGATCCATTACCTTCGGTTTATAGCGAGAACGAGAGCTGCAGGCACATTGTACCAGTCGGTGGTGGTGCGCCGTGATGTCGATGTGGACCTTGAATCTGAGGCCCGACATGGTTCAAATGCTAATCATTTCTTCAGAACATACTATTGCGTATGTCCTGTGAATATGAACTTCCTATCGCTAGTCTTTCAAGGTGTTCTGGTTTTTATAAACATGACTGTAATATTATCAGTATATCCTGGATTTAGAGGCAGTAATAGGTTAGAATGCGAACTAATTTGGTTATTAGGAAATGTCGTCCAGCTCGCCCTTCCATAATGTAAGGAGAGTAACATAAATTCTAAGGGTTCTAATGGGCCTAATATGTATGCAAAACTCATAGCATAACCGTTGTGCAGACTTGGGGTAGGAGTTACCCTCAACTCATCTGTGGGGAGGGGGGGGGGGGGGCAAGAACCTTTTTAAGTGGTTAACACTGTAGAGGGTGAGACCCTTGGACATTTCATTACCTACCTAATTTGCCGTTCCTATACGGGCTAGACTTTTTGCTCGAAAGTGTCACATACTTTCCGTATATCGCATAGTTATGGACAGAGAGGTATATGGTAACTACAATATTTAATTATACTAAAATTAAGAGGTCTTCGTCGTATGGATTATGTTTTGAGTTCACTGGAATAGTTGTTGCGGAATACCTCGAATAGCTAAACATCTACATATATATATATATATATATATATATATAATAAGAGTTTTCTCTGTACATTGCTTAGAATTTGAAGAGAATGGTATTTCTGTATCGGTCATGTCCATAGTAAGAAGGAAATGCACTTTTTTACTTTTCTCTAATTTCTGTCTGTCTGTCTGTCTGTCTGTCTGTCTGTCTGTCTGTCTGTCTGTCTGTCTGTCTGTCTGTCTGTCTGTCTGTCTGTCTGTCTGTCTGTCTGTCTGTGCACGCATCACAAGAAGACGGCTGAAGAGAATTTAATAAAAATTGGTATGTGAAGTCGGGGGATGAGCCGCTACAATCCAGGCTATAAATCGTTTTACTCACACTGAGTGAAATGGTAGTTTACGGGAAGGCCTAAATGTTATCAAATATTTATATTATTAGTGGTCCTGTCGATAAATAGTACATAACTAAAGGTATATAGAATTAAATTTCCGTTCATTTATGTCATACATTGTTACCGTACCGGCTTTTAACAGATATTCGTGAATTTGTATTTTTGTTGCGAAGTCCATATCAATGCCGAGCCACGAGAAAATGGGTTAACAGAATGTATTGAAAGTCGGTATTTAGAATCGGGGAATAAACTACAGACTAAATTATAAACAGTTTTATTCGCCCTGTATGAAACTGTAGTTTAGGGGAAGGCACCCAAAATTTAATTTTTAAATACCTATGTTATTGGTCCTATTGAAAAGTACTACATATCAAAATTTATAGAGAATACAATTTCCGGCTATTTATGTTTTATTCAATTTTACCGTACCCACTATGATTAGAGTGGTATTTCAGAGTCGGAAGATGTGAAGGCCTACAATACTGAAAGCGCATAACACTGATCAACAATAACATTACATTGACCATTGTTTGTGGTAATGTTCTTTGTCTCTTATGCTGCCGCTCAACTCCGTTAGATGGGATTACTGGTGCGTACGGAGTGTAACAGCCTGATTGAATATTGGCGGGAAATAGCTGGGGAGTTAAAAAACTTTCTTCTTTAACATGTCATTCCTCTGGTTCATACATTTTCTGATACCGTACTGCTGGTACGTAACTCACTGGTTCATCATGGTATTCCAGCTATTCGATCCCTACTCTGACGCGCTGTTTCTAATGAGCAATGTGCACTCTTATGGCAGAGGCTCACTTAGTAGTAGTAGTAGTAGTAGTAGTAGTAGTAGTAGTAGCATGACTTATCCTAGAATTACAATTTAGGCATATTCCAAATTATAGCACCACAATTCACTAAACTCATAATTCAACCCTGAAAAGAGCCGTTTCTTATAAATAGCTTCTTCCTCTTCACTTTTGTTAAATTCTACATCCATTTTATTCAAAATTAGCAGTAAAGAGGGGTTTCTCCTCTGGCTTGGGGGGAAAAAATGCCACCCAAGTCAGATTTTTCCGCCGCCAGTGTAGTGAATTGAGATTTTCCGAATCATCGGGTACTCCTAGGAAACAGATTAGTAATAGGGCATAGTTTTTGCCCTGGGACTTTCCACTATTTTACCCCCTCCCCTGAAAAAAGTGTTCACGGATCATGGCTGTCTCTGGCCTGGTCATGAGCTCTGAAACTTTGGATTGTTAGATCGGCAGTGTAGTACTGTTCGTTTAAAATGAGAAAATGTGTGGTTTTTCATTTGATCAAGTATTTCATGTGAAATCATTGCTTTTACTCGCGCCATTCCTACTGACGTAATTGTAATGACCTATGTTCATTTCAGTTGGGTAAATCACTTAGGCAGTCTTTCTGAGGATGTAAAAATGCAGGTGGAGAGTGAGTGTCTGCCATTATAATGCAATTCCCACGCCTGATTTGAGTGATGATAGGCTGACGCATCTGTTTTTTCTTTGGGGAAGGAATACCTCGGTTTATGGCATTCCAAATTATACATTACACTGACATATTTCAACGAGTTCTTGAACTGTGTTAAATAATAATGAATGAGTACATTTCTTACGAAAGTTTAAATAAAACATACATCACTTCACACAAACACACACGCACGCGCATATCTAAACCCAGTGGCGGCCTACCATTACAATGATAATTCCCTAACACAGGCCTCATATTAGAAAAGACGTTTTACCGAGCTCGATAGCTGCAGTCGCTTAAGTGCGGCCAGTGTCCAGTATTCGGGAGATAGTAGGTTCGAACCCCACTGTCGGCAGCCCTGAAGATGGTTTTCCGTGGTTTCTCATTTTCACACCAGGCAAATGCTGGGGCTGTACCTTAATTAAGGCCACGGCCGCTTCCTTCCCACTTCCAGCCCTCTCACGTTCCATCGTCGCCATAAGACCTATCTGTGTCGGTGCGACGTAAAACAAATAGCAAATAGAAAAGACGTTTGGTGACTTCTCCGTCGCGTTTCTAGGGTAGTGTTAAGATCTATGCAATTTAATACAGTCTTGCTCACAACGTGTACTCTACCTAACCTACAATTCTGTATACAATGTAGAATTCCGTAGCGAAGCACGGGTACATCAGCTAGTCTATAATATTTATTTTTCATTCGTGAACCCATTCAGTGTTATGTTCTATCCCTTCAAGACGATCATAATACCCGAGAAACACGGCTTTCATGCAGCAGGTAATAGCTTTTTTTCTCTTCTTTTCTCTTTTTTCTTTCCAGTTTGTTGCCATTCCTTTAGGAAGGGCATTTAAAATTTCTGCTATTGTTTTACGTTGTAAAGCTTCGTTCATTGAATCCAGCACAGTAATTCGTTTTAAGTGAAGAGAAGTGGTCTTGAATAGGCCGGAATTCTCTTTCACTGTTTTCAGAAGAAGTTTCTCTTTTTAGCTGTTCCATTATTAAAGCTAATTCATCAATAAATGAAACTTTCTTTCGTATTTGCCTCGTTATAATTCCTATGCAAACGATTATTTGCTTCGTAAGTTCTTGGTAATTTGACGAGCATTTCCTTGATGTTGGTGATGTTTTATATCTTTGGACTCCCTTGAGAATCAAGTCACTTCCTATGCGGAACGTAATAATAGTTCCTTAATAGATCTGGGAAGTCACTGTAAAGTGATTCGATTCTGGGTTTCGACGAATTTTAGTCGCTTATTGGACTCATTTCAGGAGAACACTTAAGTAGAACTAAGTAGTTTTCCCATTTTGGTGCTTAGTGTTACTTAATTCTTGCTCCTTGTTCCATCTGATAGCTGATACACTTTGTGGCATTGATAATACAGTGTGCTCATTTGATTTTAGAAGCTCTTACGACTGTTATTATTTTTTTTAAGCATGTCGCAAATGATTGTCTTTGTTATAGTCTAATGCTTATTCCAACTTTCCGATTGACAGCACTCTAATGTACAGTCTTCGTCTTCTCCTACTACCGTTTTTCGCGTCGCAGGCGCTAAGTGTGTCGCACATGTGGATTTGACCCCTTTTTCACGGCCGCATGCCCTTCCTGACGCCAACCCTGTGTGAAGCGAATGTAATCACTATTGCAGGTTTTTGTGGTGGTTGGTAGTGTAGTGTGTTGTCTGAATATGAAGAGAAGAGCACTATAACATACAGTGAATGAAATGAATGAAAATCCACACCCTGTTTCCAGTCATTCAGCCGGGTCAGGAATGGAATGAATGAAGCCCTGATCTAGCAGCAAGGAGCGGAATTGTGCCGGCTGCCGAAGCCTGTCGCACTCCTGTGGGGCAATGATTAATGACTAACAGATGAAATGATATGATATTGGAGAGTATTGCTGGAATGAAAGATGACAGGGAAAACTTGAGTACCCGGAGAAAAACCTGTCCCGCCTCCGCTTTGTCCAGCACAAATCTCACATGGAGTGACCGGAATTTGAACCCCGGAACCCAGAGGTGAGAGGCCGGCGAGCTGCCGCCTGAGCCACTGAGGCTCCTGTAACATACAGTACGTTCTTAAAATATAAATAAAGTTCAGTCGGTTATCTCTAGAATTTCTGGCTCCTCCACAGGCTGTAATAAGGCTTATTCATGTTATTTCTGTTTTCCGTAGTTTCCCATTTTCACGCCAGGCAAATGCTGGGGTTGTACCTTGATTAAGGCCATTTCTAGATCTTTCCTGTCCCGTAGTCGCCGTAAGACCCATCTGTGCCGGTGCGACGTAAAGCAACTTGTAAAAAAAATGTTCATTCTGGGTCATTGTAGGCCAGGAAATGGTGGCTTTTTTGGTTATTTTTTGCCTTTTTTCGGCGTTTCTTGGCTTATAGGTCCGTTTTATCCTCTTTCGGGTCTTAACGGCTTTTCTTGCAACTTAACCGTCTTTCGACTACATTTGTACTGCCCATTCTCAATTCGAATTATCATTAGTTCATCCATCTTTTCTGTAGTAAGAGAGAAAATGAAATGCTTGAAAAAACCAAGGGCAAATTATGTGCAAGATAAGTGAATAGCTTATTGAAAGGAGAACATTTTGATGTGGGTGTTTTTGAAGAGGAAGATCTCACTTGCTTCAAGTATGAACCCTTAACATCCGTTGTCGTGGAGAGAAGTTTCGCGATGTTTCACGACATGCTGTCTGAAAGCGGATGATCCTTGACACCTAAGAACCGGAAGATAACTGTTGTGAGGCCAACTGAGGTAAGGTTTCCGAATTCCATCGTCTGTAACCCTAGTGATGTTAAGTCAAACATGATTCCAGTTATACTGATTTCAATTTCTATCTCCAGGATTTCCATTGCGGATTCGCTGAATTAATTCTGAAAAAAAAAACCCATTTCATTCTAAATTCTGCAACCACTTTTTTAACAAACATGGAATTCCTATTTTTTACCATTTGGTTACTATAAGATATATAATGTCTATAAGGAGAAGTATTTCGCTCGTATATGTTTGCACCGCATATTGCGTAACACCAGTATTTTGCATTTTTAAAATTATATTCCTTCAATAAATATGTAATTACAACTAAAATTATGAATGAATTTGGATCGTATTTTACGTCCCTTTTCTCAGAATATAGGTCCCTTTTTTGTGTGGATATTTTAGGTCTTTTTTTAAAAGGCAATTTATAGGTCTTCAACTTCCTGGCCCTAGTCATGACCGATGTGTGTGGCGGGCAAGTTGGCGTACGGTTTACGGTAGGGATGTGACATGTGTGCGTAGGTACAATGTAACCTCATTAACTAGCATATCCGCCGCCCATTATTATCAGAACCAATCGCGATGGTAGGGTTATCGCACAGTTAAACAATACCAGGACTGCAGTTGGCCAAGAGATCGGTGTAAGGAGATTAACAGGGCGCGAAGAGAAGGTAAACTATGCGCAGAGCGTGATCTGTCCCTAGTGCACAGTTATGCAAACACGGCTCCGTCCGTATAGGTCGGCAGTACAATAGTTATGACTTATAGCAGCCACGTTTTGCAATTCAAAATGCCCCCATCCTCTCTCTTCTCTCTCTCTCACGTACACATGCAGACACAACACATAACCTTGTACAGTACCAACTTCCCCTATAGGGCATTAAGTTACGGAAAGCTTTAGTTGAGAAACTTTTCATAACAAGACTAACCTTCCTTGCTCGTTCTTCTCCCACAGGATATTTCTCCTCTTTTCAACACAATGTGAGGAAGAGTTTTACACACGTTGTTGTAAAAGTCATTCTTCCTTCCACACTCACTTGTGAGTTGGCGGTTGATACATTCTGATTAAGTATTTAGAGGTCTCGCTTAAAAATATAAAAGGCTCAAGATGTGAAAAGAATGCTTATTTTTTCATGGAGATGAAACACGGTGAATGGTAGTGAAGAGAGGAAAGAGAAGAAAAGAACTAACTAGCAGATTTTACTGCAAAGACATTATTAAAAGAATTGTCTTAGGGGAGAAACTCATGACTAAATAATGTAATGAGTTCGACGATTATGATATGCAAGAGACTGGAGAATATAATGTTCCCCTTCTGCTTAGAGTAGATGCGGCATTGTGTATCTTTTGGCTTGGCCTTTATGTGCTCTGTAGCAGCGTGAAGGGATGAGTACACAATTGTGCGGTATCTGGTGAGACTCTCCGTATGAGAGATGTGTTATTCTCCCATTGGCCGTTGAAAGGATGCATTTTTTTTTATACCTGTGATATGCATAAATATGCATGGTCATCTCACAATCTCCAAAGTTTTTTTTTCAGTTTGCTTTACGTCGCACCGACACAGATAGGTCTTATGGAGACGATGGGATAGGAAAGGGCTAAGAGTGGGAAGTGGTAATTGATATACAGCTCCAGCATTTGCCTGATGTAAAATGGTAAACCACGGAAAACCATCTTTAGGGTGGGGTTCAAACCCACTATGCAAGCTCACAGCTGCGCGACCCTAACCGCACGGCCACCTGCTCGGTAGCCGAACATTTTTCCGTTACATATCATCATCATCATCATCATCATCATCTGTTTACCCTCCAGGTTCGGTTTTTCCCTCGGACTCAGCGAGGGATCCCACCTCTACCGCCGCAAGGGCAGTGTCCTGGAGCTTCAGACTCGTGGTCGTGGGATAGAACTGGGGAGAATGACCAGTACCTCTCCCAGGCGGCCTCACCCGCTATGCTGAACAGGGGCCTTGTGGAGGGATGGGAAGATTGGATGGGATAGGCAAGGAAGAGGGAAGGAAGCGGCCGTGGCCTTAAGTTAGGTACCATCCCGGCATTCGCCTGGAGGAGAAGTGGGAATCGAACCCACCTCTACTCAGTTGACCTCCCGAGGCTGAGTGGACCCCGTTCCAACCCTCGTACCACTTTTCAAATTTCGTGGCAGAGCCGGGAATCGAACCCGGACCTCCGGGGGTGGCAGCTAATCACGCTAACCACTACACCACAGAGGCGGACGCCGTTACATATACATATTACCATCGAATAAATTAAAACATTCTCCTGGTTAACGAACCAAACGAACCCCTTGGCCTGGTGGGACTTGTCCTACATAGCGTCGGTTCGAAGGCGTGCAGATTGCGAGATGGCGCATAGTCAGCGTTCAGCGTAATGAATCCTCTCGGCTTTCTAGTCTGGGCTACAATCTCACCGTCGGATAGGTTTTCAATTGTGTCCACGTACGCTTAGTAGACCTTGAATCAGCCGTCAGATCTGAGTAAAAATTCCTGACCCGGCCAGGAATCTACCCGAGGCCTCTGGTTAATAAGCAAGCTTGTTGTTGTTGTTGTTGTTGACGACCGTAGAAGGTACGCTATACTAGTTGCCTCAGCGGATTAGTGGTAATGTGTCCGATTTATAATCATAAATTTACTGGTCCGATTCTGCTCGAGGTGCGGTTGTAGATTTATGAAGGTCGGGCAGACATCCCAGGACTTATTGTTGGCAGGTTAGGGACGTCTGGTGCTGCACTCAAAATTAACCAAACCACACCTAATCCATGGGGCAACAGCTCTTAAGAGCCTTGGCGTACCAAGCCACTGCTGCTCATTCTCAAGGCCTGCTGATTACTAGGTGTCGTGTGGTGAGCACGACGAATCCTCTTGGCCGTTATTCTTCGCTTTCTAGACAGACGACGCTCTGTCGCCGTTAGGTAACTCCTCAGTTGTAATTATATAGGTTGAGTGGATCTCGAGCCAGCCCTCACCTACGCTGACCTGGCCAGGAATCGAACGCGGGTTCTCCAGTTAACAGGCACCACGGGGCTGGCGCACTCAGCGTCCACCAAGTAGAATTAACTCGCCTGAGAAACCGTCCAGAAAAGCTTCTCTGTTAAATGGCAGTGTAATTGGAATGTCGCAATGGTATCATAGTGTACCTGTATAGCTCTACCTCAGAAGATCTGCAACATGTAGCTGAAACCGTACTACTACTACTACTACTACTACTACTACTACGTTTTAATGCTGTTTGTTCGGGGTGTCGGCCCATGTGGATCTTTTGCCCCTACTGACACCATATTGTATGAATCTGCGTGTTATTGGAATGGCGGTAGTGTGGAATGTTGTGTGTGAGGAAAGGAAGATTAAGGACGTCACAAACACCCAGTCACCAGGCCAGGGATATTAATCATTACAATTACAAAACCCTGACCCGACCGGGAATCGAACCCGGGGCGGCCGGGTGACAGGCGGACGCATTGCTCCATACACCGCAGGGCCGGACAGTAAGGGACGTAGTAGATAAATAACATCTTCATTACCTTCTCACCTAAGTAGCCGCAGTTCAGATCATGCGTGGCCAATGCAGATGATGTAAATGAATATTTGCGTGTCGTTGATTCGGATGCCACGGAAAACTGTAGGTTCTGTGATTGTGACCGTGGTATTAATCGTCTCGTGAACATGCAGACAAGTCACTATTACGTTCTTCGTCCGGGTTGAACTTGTCCATTGTTTGTACATTCAGTATAAATTGCCGACGAATCAAGAAGGGGTACATCCGTCACTTGTCGGTGGATGACATGATATCTTCTTCTATCTTAATCTGTTTACCCTCCAGGGTTGGCTTTTCCCTCGGACTCAGCGAGGGATCCCACCTCTACCGCTTCAAGGGCAGTGTCCTGGAGCTTCAGACTTTGGGATACAACTGGGGAGAATGACCAGTACCTCGCCCAGGCGGCCTCACCTGCTATGCTGAACAGTGGCCTTGTGGAGGAATGGGAAGATTGGAAGGGATAGACAAGGAAGAGGGAAGGCAGCGGCCGTGGCCTTAAGTGAGGTACCATCCCAGCATTTGTCTGGAGGAGAAGTGGGAAACCACGGAAAACCACTTCGAGGATGGCTGAGGTGGGAATCGAACCCACCTCTACTCATTTGACCTCCCGAGGCTGAATGGACCCCGTTCCAGCCCTCGTACCACTTTTCAAATGTCGTGGCAGAGCCGGGAATCGAACCCGGACCTCCGGGGGCGGCAGCTAATCACGCTAACCACTACACCACAGAGGCGGACTGATGACATGATATAACAATTAAAATTATGAAAATAAGCTCGTACGTTATCTTATGATAGGATATATTGGAAATCTCCTCCTTCTTGTCCAAGTCATCGTAGGGATTTTGGAGACGTATGTTTTTTTCTTTTCTTTTTTGGTGATTTCATTTACTTTCTCCCCATTAAGCACACTTTGTTTACCTCCGCTTCTTGTCAGTTTGTTGACGAATTCCCCTACGGTATCTCTTTGTGGGTGTGTGGAGGGCGTATACCTGGAAATTGTTTTACGAATCGTCTAACGTCTTCCCGGCGTGACTGTTTTTATGTAAGTATCGTACATAAAATGCCCTTTCCTGGAGTGTTTACGCATGTGGAGGCATTATGAATAATTTTACCGAGCACTAATACTTCATAACTCGACAACATTTGGAGCGACAGATCAACACTAACTGTTTAAACGTTCTAAGCACGGAGCACAAATCATAAAGTGAGGGACTTGACGTGGTTTTTGCTATGCCGTGGAGGGGCGAATGATGACGTTTTGTATGCAGAGATCAATTTTGTTTGCTGATATGTAGACCTCTAAAATCGACAAGGAATTGCGTTTGAAGGTGAAATTGGATCAATAGAGGATATTTGCATATATTTGAGATTAGTGCATACATTTCAAATTTCGGATTTATTATGCATGTTTTCAACCTTTATTCTACATATTAAACATGTTTCACAAGCTGTCTTCAAGAAAATGTAAAGTAATTGATGCTACGAACTCTTTCAGCAAGGAAACTGCATTGGGACTGGCACTTATTAAGAGACACTTCTGTATCATACCAGAATTAATCAAGACGTTAGAAACACGTGGGTTTTGTCTTGGTGATTCGCTGGACATTGTGGAGAACGTGAATCGTGAACTGGAAGGTATCCCAGGAAACAAACCTCGGACATGTCCTTAAACGAATTTTGGGTTACGACATTATGGTAGTTATAAACAAATATTTGGCTGGTACTGATAATGTGGTTTACCAGAATGTTTTAACACTTACACTCGTTCCCTAATTCATGTACTAACCTGTCACATCCGTAGATGTAGAGAGAGGTCATTCTCCGGATTGAAACTGGTTTTAACAGACAATCGCCATATATTTTTACCAAAAACTTGGAGAAGACTGTTGTACTGTTACTGTTTATTAGTGAACAAAACAGGCGTTCAGCCCCGAGTACATGTTCACAATAATAATAAATAAATAAATACTAAATACTGCTACTGTACACCTTGGACGTGCCATGAAGCCTGTCAGATACTCCGGTAACGTGACCTCAAAAATTAGGTCACCACGGTAGTCATCTTCCGTCTCTTCATGCCACGTCCATCTACTCCCCTGTCTATTTCTAAATTCACACATAAAACATCAATAACTAATAAAATTAATAAACGTAGTCCAACCTAAGCCACCCCTCTCCACCATATCCAAAATAAAATAAACAATAAAACAAAAAAACCTAACGCTACAGTTATAGACCAGACCTCCTCAGCCGGGCCTATATTTACATTCTATTGCTGGTGTTGCAACTCTCTGCTTGTTATCATTCACACGTACCCACTCATCACGCAAACCTTCATGCTTCAGCATTTTCATCATGCAACCTTCCTGCTTCAGCATTTTCAACACCTTTCTTGTTCCCTGACCTACTCCAAAATAAGCTACTACAGCAACATTACACGACTGCATACCAAACCAGCCATCTTATTCCGTCATTGCATTCCAATCAACCATACCGCAACTTTTACCAATCCGCGTTAACATTGCTTCATTTCATTTCATTCCGTCATAACACTCCATAATAAAATTACCTCTCATCTCCAAAAATTTCGGCAATGAATAACAAATACCAATCACGCCTCCAAAAATTTTGGCCAGCAATACTCCAACACCACATTTCAGCACTACCACACCAACCCTACCTCATATACCACCTCTACTTCTTCTACAAATACACTCACCTTCTGCCATCCACCATCTTATACCAACACTTCTCCAACACCACATTTCAACCCTATAACATATCATAATTTACTCAATTTACCATACACTCATACTCATCCTATTACCCATCATAATTACCTACCGAAAACTCCATCTTCCACCAAACCAAAATTTACAAATAGCCAAATTACATTACTACATCTTCACACTTTTCCAACACCACATTTCAACATCTACAAATACAACCCACTCATATACCATCACATTAAATACAACTTACTCATGAGTAAACCACCACTTCTCCATACCTTTCCAACACCACATTTCAACATATACCACCTCTACTTCCAACACCACATTTCAGCCCTAGCACACACTCGTCTACCATCAAATAAATCTCCATCTACAAATATCACACACTCATACATCATTTCCAACACCACATTTCAACATCTACAAATACCACCCACTCATATACCATCACATTAAATACAACTTACTCATGAGTTCACCACCACTTCTCCATACCTTTCCAACACCACATTTCAACATATACCACCTCTACTTCCAACACCACATTTCAGCCCTAGCACACAATCGTCTACCATCAAATAAATCTCCATCTACAAATATCACACACTCATACATCATCCATCATCTTAATAGTGATATCAATGATAATGATAATAATAATAATAATAATAATAAAATAATGGTAATACTCATAATAATAATAGTAATAATAATAATATTAATAATCAACTGGCCAACGGTAGATTCCCTCTATGAACCGTTTGCCTTACTTACAGTAAATAATAAACTTAAAATATCCTATATGCGATCCCGGAGCACCCCATAATACCTATTCCACTCTCACATATACATATAGGTCCCTATGCACTACTTCTCTGAAATACACTATAATTAAAATACATCTTAACCTACACAAGTACTCTATATACCAATGTCCAAACCTTACCAACCATTCTCGCTTCTCCTCTCTACTTTCACTGTTTTTTACTTCTAGTAACTACCCCCCTCTCATATCCACTTGTACCCCACATTTCTGTCAGATCTCTGTTCCTATATCTGGCCCTACTCTGGTCTAGGCTCCCCAAGTTTAACCTTGCCGTTACCTTTTTACCTTGCGTTTCCCTTACTTCACTGCATACACTTCCTTTACTTCCCTCTTCACTGCAAATAGCCATATTCTCACTTCGCCTCTCTACCAGCACTTCTTCACTCCGAACACTGTTATTGTTCACTTTAGCACTTGGCACTTCTCCCTGCCTCTCTTCACCCGGTACACTGATACTTCTGGTATTTTGCCTATCATCTCCACTAATCGCTGCACTACTCTCTTCTTCTTCGGCCTGCTTTGACTTCATCCCTACGTCCATCCTCAGCACACTGCTATTTGTATTTCTCCTCATTTGCCTACAGTTTATTGAGCCACTCTCCTTTTCCTCATCTTGTTTTAACTTCAATTCTAATTCCAATAATTTATCCACAGACCAGATCCTCTTCCAGCTTCTGTCTGACACCACTAAATTTTGCCCTCTAATAGTTGCCTTCAGCCCCTGTTTTACAGCCAGTATCCTGTGTTTTCTGAGTATCCTCTCGTTTTTGATCGCGTCACTTCCTACGTCTCTCTTTATCCATATTTTCTCCCTCTGTACGTTTCCCGCATTTGTTAACACAACATCCGCCATCAACGTTGAAAACAATTGTAGCTTTATAGGCCTGTTGCCTCTAGTTCTCCCCACTCTCTGCACATCATCAATATCTACTTCACTAAAGTTTATTTTCATTTTTCCCTGTATTAGATCCACTACTTTATAAGTAGTAAGTACTTTGCTTTCTCTCGACTCCTCAGGCACTCCATAAATAAACAAGCACTTCTTCCTTCTGTATAAAGTATTTGCTTCCACTTCTGCTTTCAGCCTGCAATTCTCCTCTTCAAGTCGTCCTACTTTTTCTCTTAATGCTACAACTTCCTCGGTGTTATTTCTCGCCTGTGCAACCATGTCGTCTGTTTTTTCTCTTATCCATACTTCCATTTTTTCAATCTTACTGGTTTGTTCTTCAATCATCTCTTTTATTTGCCCGAAAGGGCAAACTTCTGTCAGCACCTCTCTTACAGCTCTCATGATAGCGTCCATATTATCCCTTTCCTCATTTCTACTAGATGACGGGCCTGGGTTCAACTCGACCCCCCCAATACATAGTAAAATTATAATCACTGCTGCCGATAACAATAGTTCTCCTTTCCTCTCCATATCCATTTTACACCCACCTGGCTTCTTTTCTTCTTTCTTCATTTTCCTCTGCCATCTTCCTATCGTCACTCTGTACTGTTCTATCCCAATCATTGTCGACCCACTTCTCGGCGACCTTCCAACACTCCACACTCTCGAACTCCACTCCCCTCCCGGGACCCACAGCTCACTGCGACCTCCTTCGACCGTGGCTTAGGCAAGACTTGTCGAAGACTGTTGTAATGTACTGCAAAGTATGTTATGGATTGGAAAAGTAGGACGTGCAGTGTAAAATGAAAGAGAAATAGATACTTTAAGTGTGTTACTTTATGTTTGTGGATTTTTTTGGCGGTTTTCTTACAACCTTACTAATTGATTTTATCATTTGTATTTAATAACACACTGTGTCTTACCTGCTAGACGTATGCATACTGTTCTAACGGTGAACACTGATAGGTCGCTACGTCTCACAAACTATGCACGGATTGTTTGTACTAGTGGAACAGCCGCAGCTCTAAGTACTGCGATCTTTTTGTTTTTCACTCAGATGTTTATTCATGATGATTATGATTTTATGAACTGATGTGGGTGAATCGCGTGAGTCTAGTTAAGGAGTGTTACGTTTGCATTCCTTACAAGTGTTTAATAGCATGAAAATAAGTGCACACTTAAAGTAAATGCATATTTCACCACTTGTAGCATAATTGAATGTTTATATTGGTGATTTACACAGCATGTAAATGCGATGCCTACGGGATGAGTTAAGGGCAGGCTGGCAGTCCCCGCCGACTTAATGAGAGAAGCAGAATTATGACTGGCTCTAGCCCGGAAGAAAAATGTTATAATGATTCAGCAAATCGTGAAAACTTCAAGACACAAGATTGCTGTTTTTCTTGGGAGGAATCAATCAATCATAGTGCTATTACTACTATCTGCGTCTCACGAGAAGCTTGTACGTACGGCACAAGTAACAGATACTACACTAAGCTACAAACATTAGTTGTGATAAGCAGTCCTAGCTCTCTGAAAGAGACGCGTGTTCATTATGCAGTGTAACTGAAGCCCAATTACACTGCTCATTTGAAACTTCACAGCAGTACCTTAGTTCACAAGAATCACCGCGGTCGGAACAGATGTTTATTGTCAGGCCTTGAGACTTGAGACGGGCGCATGTGCAGCAGCCGTGCTTAACCTCTGCAGCCCTTAGCCCGCATGCACGGGACTTCTCGTCAGAAGACCATAGTACATCGGGGCTAATATATGCAACAAATACCACGGACTTGCCCTTTACGCGTGGAGATGAGATTGTCTTACCTTACAGAATGAGACAACATCCTGATGGCATGTCCAAACCTGGACATTCTCTGTTCAACCCACTGGTGGTGTTCACCTTGCATTGTTCCCTCTATCATTGCTCTGTTGCTACTTCCAAATACTGGGGGTCCAGCTAACATAGACACCCCCAATATTTCCTACCGAGCAAGTGGCCGTGCTGTTTGGGTCCCGTAACTATCAGCTTGTATTCGGAAGATAGTACTGTAGGTTCGAACTCCACTGTCGGCAACCGTGAATATGGTTTTCCGTTATTTCCTATTTGCACACCAGGCATATTCTAGGGCATTAAGGCCGCGACCACTTCCTTCCCACTCCTAGCGCTTTCCTATCCCATCGTCATCATAAGACTTACTGTGTCGGTGCGACGTAAAGCAAATTGTAAAAAATATCTTCAACGGTTTGATATCGAAATGAGGTGCTCGCTGAATCGTATACGTACTGTTCATAACACTTGTATGTACAGGCTAGGCTGAGTAGCTCAGACGGTAGAGCGCTGGCCTTCTGAGCCCAGCTTGGCAGGTTCGATCCTGGCTCAGTCCGGTGGTATTTGTAGGTGCTCAAATACGTCAGCCTTGTGTCGGTAGATTAACTGGCACGTGAATGAACTCCTGCGGGACACGTCGGCGTCTCCGGAAACCGTACAAGTACTGTAGTTATTGGGAGGCAAAGCCAATAACTTAAAAATATTAATTAATTAAATTAAATTTTGCATGATTTTTTAAATGTGATGGGGTTCATTGGGGCTGGAGCGAGGGGCATGGGTACTAACTGGTGCTTCCCTGCTATGAATCGGCCACAGCACGGTTATTTATTTAGCAATATTACGAAATCTTATGCAGTTTATAAATGGACGTCTAATGTTTCCACCTAAAGAATAGCCCCGGGCGAAGCTTCTTGAATGTTCTGCAGGGAAGCAGGAAATAAACGCTGTGCACTTTTCCCCCGCAATTTGTCTGATTTGTCTGGGTGTTGGCCCCACTGTCGCATTGGGGAGAATCTATCCAGCCCCATTTATGTAGGCAGGAGGCAGATCTTCCAACACCACAGAAAATTATATTTAGCTTAGTCCAGGTAAGAAAGTCATTCGAACTGCTCAGGAATGATATGAATAAAGCTCCCATCTAGCGGCAAGGATGGGAATTGTGCCGGCTGCCGAAACCTGTCGTATTCCTGTGGGGCAATGATTAATGACTGACATATGAAATGAAATGATATTGGAGAGTGTTGCTGGAATGACAGATGACGGGGGAAAACCGGAGTACCCGGAGAAAAACCTTTCCTGCCTCTACTTTGTCCAGCACAAATCTCACATGGAGTGAGCAGGATTTGAACCACGCAACCCAGAGGTGAGCCACATGAGCCACGGAGGCTCTTAGTCGAGTAAAACGAACCAAATTAAAACCGGTGGGATTGATACAGCACGATGACACACGACGACGTTGTCTACAAATGGAAGTGAACGTCATCTGCCCCATACTGCAGGCGCAACGAACTCAATCACATTTTCCCATTACTTGGACGTTTTTGTGGTGCTCTCAATTGCAAATATCGTATCACTGAATTCCTCTTTTACCGGGCAAGTTTGCCGTGCGGTTAGGGGCGCACAGCTATGAGCTTGCATCTGGGAGATAGTGGGTTCAAACCTCACCGTCGGCAGTCCTGAAGATGATTTTCCGCGATTTCTCATTTTCACACCACGCAAATGCTGGGGCTGTACCTTAATTAAAGCCGCGATCGCTTCCTTGCCACTCCTGGGCTTTTCTTATCCCACCGTCGCCATAAGACTTATCAGTATTGGTGCGACGTAAAGCAATTCGCAAAAGAAAAAAATATATATATCTTCCCAGTTTAAAAATCGTATCACACCCCCGCAGGAATAGTGGCACACCTCAAAATAGTATTATTTTTTAAAAGTTATGACAGGCACCATATGCAAAAGTAATCAACCACACTTTCGATCTAGAAAACTGTCATAAGTGTACGAGCTCCTTTCTTTCCTGCGAAAAATCACAAATACCGTCATACCACTTCAGCATACTGAACATGATTAGTGATTCAAGAATATTGACACATCTTTGTTATGATTTATTTCATTGAAACTCTGTGAAAATGTGATGTGGTATATGCTAAATTTTATCGCGAAGAGATAGTCTGATAAAATATTATCCTCGATTTGATATGGTGCCTTAAACTTAGTTTTCTTGGAAACTTTCATTTTTGAGTATTGTCACTATACTTGCTGAAATGCGATGTTTGGTTCATTTTCTCCATACATACATACAAATGTTACGAATAATAACTATAGGCATATTACTCATTTAAAAAAAATCCACAGCCTGTTTCCAGTCATTCGACCGGGTCAGGGATGGAATGTATGAAACCCCACCTAGCGGCGAGGGTAGGTATTGTGCTAACTGCCGAAGCCTGTAGCACTCCTTTGGGGCAATGATTAATGTCTGAGAGATGAAATGAAATCCTATTGGACAGTGTATCTGGAATGAGTGATGACAGGATAAACCTGAGTACCCGGAGAAAAACCTGTACCGCCTCCGCTTTGTCCAGCACAAATCTCACATGGGGTGACCGGGAGTTGAACCACAGAACCCAGAGGTGAGAGGCCGGCGCGCTTCCACCTGAACCACGGAGTCTCAAGACATATTACTCGACCCTTTATACATTATTATTTAATGGAAACCTCATTTCAGTATCATAAACTGTTGAGGAGATTTTGGGGGTTTCCACAATACCTTGACCACCCGGTATATTTCCTCATAAATGCTAATGAAATAGTCCCTAAGCTCACCAGTATATGGTGCTGATGACCGAGATGTTTCAAACTGCGAATATGATACGACAAAGAAATATTGTGGACGTGTTACATCTGGAAGCATTGTCCGACCGCGGTTATATTTCCTGTTGTGTACTTCGTTGACATCCTTGACAGCAGGATAGAATACACACATTACACGTGAAAATACAGCTGTCTCTTAGAGCGGTATTAATGTTCCCCAACCGATTTTTTTATACCTTCAATTACTTTCAGTTCGATGCTGTAACATCCATCAGCTTCCGTCGTCCGTAACGGTGACGCTTCCACATTGAATTGGCACAGTTTTTAATAAAAACGATGTTATCTGATAATACGCTGTTTTGTAGATGGATGAATGGACTCGTAAATAGGTCATGTGCAAAACGAATGAACAATTGTGCTGCATATTAAACTTTCTCGCTCGGCGTTCGCTCTATTCGTCATATTTAATCATAATATAACTCATCATATACCGTACAGATTTAAGAGGACAGGGCACATCCCCAACAAATCGACCCTTGTTAACGTACGGAATTTTTAATTTTTTATGACTTTTGATGCATTTCAGGTTTAGGAGAATGAGTATTGTTTCCACCCTGTGACTCACGACTAAACAGACGTCCTTTGTGGAGAAAGACCTAAAATTTGGACTGAATTTCAAATGATTGTGACCCTCACGTTTGTCGTCTGTTTGTTATGTTATGAGCCAAGAGGCTGGTTATCTTCACATATATCGGGAGAGTTGGTAGTGCGGTTAGGGGCGCGCAGCTGTGAGCTTGCATCCGGGAGATAATGGGTTCGAACCCCACTGTCGGCAGCCCTGCAGATGGTTTTCCGTGGTTTCCCTTAATTAATTAATTAATAGTAATTGTCCACGGCCGTTTCCTTTCCACTCGTAGCCCTTTCCTATCCCATCGTCGCCGTAAGAGACGTAAGGCAAATTGTAAAATAAAATTTTAAAAACACTCAGATAGCACAACGAGGTTATGGGGTTATAGGGAAACCGCAAAAAACCAACAACAGCAATAACAACAACCGATGGCAGTGCCAAACTGAGGCATACTAGGCAAAATGAGGAGTAGGGTAGTTTGCTATTGCTTTACTCACTGGGTCAGAACGTGGTACTGCAGAACTATTGGTATTATGAGCAACACCTTTCATAACGCTCAGATACACTAGCAGTGTTCTGAATGTCATTACTCATCGCTACCCATTCCCCAACAGCTTTCATACCGTCACAGCCATGGAGTGGAAGCTACTCTTTGTACTGTCCTGTGCCAGGAAACTGATGCTCAAGTACTGCATCCGTCAAGAAATAGCAGCAGGCAGTGATTCTCACCTACGCCAAGGATATCATTGTTAGTTTCATATTTATTTTTCTATTACGTGAATAGAACCCTCTGTTTAATTCTTAAGGGAGGCTGGGACTGAGTTTTTGGTGAAAAAAGTAAAAATTATCGATTTTTCCATATGTGCATATTATTGTACGCCGGACTCCTGCTGATTATTTGGCGGTGGTATTTTTCGGGTTCCACCATTTTTAAAGTACTAGCGTGACATTTAAATGTCCGGTTGAGTCCCCATCCACTAGCTTTTACTCACGAAAGTGTTTTTTTTTTTCATATACACATTTTCAGGTATTTAAAATGTTCCAGCTGAACCGATTTGGTTTCAAATTCCATGAGAATTTCATGGGTTGTTAACACCTGTGTTGTCTTGATATTAACAGAAGGAATTTTTTATAATGTTGATACTTTAAAAGATAGTAGCCTTCAAAAGGGTATTTTTTTAGCATAATTTGAGAAAAACATAAACACATAAAACACATTTTTTTCCTCACCTTCATGGACTACATATGCAGATTTTCTCTCTGTTAAAATTCTTTCCATACCTTGAAGTGTCTGTACACCACTTTTCAATGTGATATTTGAAGTAACTCTTCAGATGGAGCATTTTAATGCTTACCGATTTTAAAAAATTTATACTGTAAGTGTTAATTTCTCAGAAAGTTCTGTTGCTATTTTTCTGAAAATTGGCATATAGCCTTATTTGACCATTAGGAGACCATAAACCAAATTTCATTCAATTCTATGAACTATTACTATTTTTTATAAATTCAGTCCTAACTTCCCTTAATGTACTAGTAATTCATTAATTCGGATTTTAATAAGAGTAATATTCAGAATTAAATAACATTTCGTACTTTTTCCGAATCTAGTATCTGTTAAAAAAAATATGTGTGTAGTTTTTCTTGTTCTTGTGGTGGATAAATTTCAAACCCATACTAACTAGATACTGTATTTGGACAATACTTATCACACAGTACTCATTCTGAGTCATAACTTGCAGCCGTGACTTCGACGAAGCCCTGTTCGAATTTATTTTTCTAAATACAGTAAAACTCTGTTATAACTACATCCAAGGACCTGCAAAATTGTGTCGTTATAAGCGAGTGTCGTAGTAACCGAGATTCATATTATCACTTTAGTGCGCTGGAAAGTGAAAAATACAGTAATATAAACTTAATTAGGCTTCATCCACGTCGCTCCGTTCAGCTTTTCGTAGCCGCTTAATTTTCGAACCATACTATTCAAATACAGCAACAATTTTATCCTTGCTCTTTCTAATCATTTGGACTGTGGGATTATCAAGGCCAAACTCACGACACACGTGAGCTTTTTTCATTCCATTCTCATTATGGTGAAACACTTTCACTTTTTCTTTCAACGTTAAAACTGTACTGTGTCAAAATGAGTGCATTAAAGGAAACTTCCAGTCGAAACTGGCCGCACGCAGGTACTGTTAATACCGCAAGAATTCGGGGTGGGGAATCTGCCTGCTTTCCCGAGGTCTGTGACAAAAGGGGACAGGAAATAATTTGGCAGCTTGCCAGATTTCAACAGTATATTTCTTAAAATATTTTGGTTCTTAGAAAACTTATTCCAAACGGAGGTTGAAAATGACGTTATATGCGAGGTAGACACATATATTATCGGCACACTTTATCTTGGTGCATTTGTGTACGGGGGTGAGGAGTAAGGAGGGAGCTGTCCCGGTTCCGGTAGTGCTGCCAACTGAATGAAAATGAAATCTGAATTGAATCTAGAATATGATCGATCGATATGAAGTTTCTAAACCGTTATCTTGAGCCAACAACTATCTCACATACACATTATATAACATTATATAACATATAATATTTCTCGAAGCGAATCTTGTTCCTAGCATGAATTCTATAGTTTGGCTTTGCTGTGTAAACAACAACAGTACTAGTACATAAAGTGTACGCCAGATGTCTCACAGCGATGCTTAAACGATTCGTAGTTTGTGTTTCAAAGGTTGCCTGTACGAATCTCGAAGATTGCCGAGGTCGACCGATTCAGCACTAGGGTGTAAATGCACCAAGATAAAGTGTGCCGATATTACGTTTGTCATAGTAAGCAAGACTGAAAAACAAATTTCTTATGAGGAATATGTCCGTACCTCAGAAAACATGACGTTATAGACGAATTGTCGCTGAAACTGATGTCGTTATAAGAAAGGTCAACTGTAGGTCCTCTTTGTTTACCCAGGCAAAAGTCTTATTCTTTTCGCTGTAGTACATATGTGGCGAATAAAGGAACTTTGTACCGTAGCCCACTTCCTTGTAGACAACCCTGGGTGAAATAAAACGAGAACACTCGCAAGAAAGATTTGGTGTCTTTGAACTCGGGTCAGGGTTTTCCTTTTCTAGAGACTGTGCAGGTGGACAGTCTCTTTGTTGACGCTTTCCCATCTCCTTCCTTTGTATCTTCTCGTTCAAAGATTGTGGAAGTAATAAGTACATTTATTTTGTTACGTCTATTTTTAATTTTGTCTGTTTTTTCGAGAACGCTTATCATAACTACTAAGAAATATTTGATGATTTTTTGGATTATGACCTCACAGGTAGGCTATTACAGGGAATTTTTTTTTTTCGCCAGTTCAACGTCGCATACAGATTTTCGGGACATTGCTGTAGAAAAGGCTTAGGACTGATACGGTATATGCTGTCATTTAATTAAGATACTCGACGCATAATGCGTAGCTAACTCGCTCAGTAATAATAATAATAATAATAATAATAATAATAAATTCGGCCGATTCCCTATCAGTTGTTTACCTAGGTTTTCTTTGAACGTTTTCAAAAAACTTGGACTTTTACCTCACGATTTAAAATATTGGTTGAATGAATTTTTGGTAATGTTGTGGTGTGAAATATATTATTCATTCCTTATATTCAGCTAATTAATGCCGGTGAGTAGCCCTGGTTCCTTTTGGCAGAGGCATGGAATATGCCTTACATTTCATTTGCAATATGGCTAAGAGCTTGGAGCTATAAAGCTGGCTAGCTCTGCCATTCAGATTTGTTCACAGGGCTTGGCGCTCCTAATTACATTAAGGTTTATTACGATTCCTATGTGATGAGTTTACTTTCCGTTTATTGTCAGTTTTCATAAGTATTTTAGTACAGATCGTTTTAGCATCTTAACCAAATTTTACCGTGCAATTCTTGTTTGATACACTATTAGAAATAATATTGATTTGGAAAGTGTGTCCGGTTCTGTGGCATATTTGGGTACAGTTAAATGAAAAATAGTAAGAAAAGAGCTCACTGAGAATATTAGTAGCGGAGTGGGTTCGCAGTGGAAGCATACTAAGAAACGCTGGGCAACTAGAGGAGAACCGTGGATGGTACAGATGGAAATTAGAAGGAGATAAAAGGGTTTCCGAGAATGTCAGAGAAATCGGTTTAACAAATAGATGTATTGAGACACAAGCAAAAGTACAGAACGTACTATTTTTGTTCATGACAAACGATAGGAAAACGTTTATAAAATTAGAGATAAAGCATGACAGTATTGCAATGGTTACACATCATCTGAGTGATATTTTGTCAAGTACAGACTGAAATACATGGAAATGATCTTTCCCAACCAAGTTTGAAAAAAGATAGAATACAACAGTTTAAGGAAACACAGGTGAACAATAGAATAGGGTACTGCTATGTTAAAATGACAAGAGACTCCAGAATATTCTCAAATTAAATTTAAAATCCAATTCGATGGCATAGGCTAACTAGAAAACACAGAGCGAACGAAGTGTGATTAAGAGAATACTTTTAAAAAAGTCCACAAAAACGAAGGATGACCAGTCTACAATCTGTAACGAAACAACCCATCTTCACAGTAAGTTTATACAAAGAGTCTTGAAGTACAAAAGTTCTGAAGTATTGACTAAAATTATGTCCGGTTTCTCAAAAACCACAGAATTGGAAGAGCATAGTAAGTTACATGAATTAAGAATCCGTTGGCTACCATATCGATTCTAAGATCGAATTCAAACACTCGATAACCTTAGACATCAGAATTGAAAAATATCTTCAAGTTACACTACCTCATGGTGCATGCTTGTCCAAAACTAGATTAGACATTTACAGCAACATCATAAAGACGATCTCCTCCCAGTGTCTCTCTCCCCAACAGTCGAAACGTGTCTCTATGAGAAGGCCATATATATATATATTCAGTGGTAGATCAGCCGGCGAAGAAGGAAGGTGGAGATCACCACTGGTGTTCAACATGAAGTGGTACGAAGAAAGTACGACGATAATTGGCGGACGTGGTGAGTCAATTACAGTTCCTTGGCTTAAATGTCAGCGTTTATAGGGTACCAGGTTCGATTCCCCCCCCCCCGCCCCGGTTGAAGCTTTCAGTCGCACCTGGTTAGTTCCCGACTCGGAGACTTAGAGTTTTTATTTGTCCCAGCACAGTCCCCTTTATGTACACACAATACATAAGAGGCTTCTGGCCTCATTTAGCGATCTAAATGGCTGATCCTATGATATGTTCAAGTATCTCATCTATTTAAAGGTAATATATTTTAGAAACGTTGAATAGAGTGAAATTGGTGTAAGCTTTTCACAAATTCAATTACTTTTCAGATACTTATGTGACAGCTTCAAACATAGAATTTGGCTCAAATATGGCTACTGGGTGGGCCTAAATTCATGTAGAATTAGATGATCCTATCGTTCCTATAAGTGATTTAAATAATCAATTATACGTGTACAAAGTGCAAAATTTAGGTACAATCCACAAATAGAGTCCAATTTAACGTATAAGAGATAGAGATACGACAAAAATGTCATAGGACCAAACTAAGATTGTGCCATCCGTTTTGTGATACGACTTACCGTTGAGCCAACAAATACCTCAAAAGGAATGTCTGCACAGTCATTAAAATTGCTCCCATATTTCGATATCCTTGGAGGTAAAAAGTGAAAAATTTGAACATCTTGGAATTTTTCCGTCGGTTAGAGGCTGAAAGCTATAATTTCACCAAATTTCAATTTTCTAGCTCGTCTGGCAGGTAGTGCCGTCATCTTAATTTGGGGGAAGGTGGGATAAAAATTAGGTAATTGATGAAAATTTGTTAAGACCACGAAACCTATATAGGTTGTCGCTTTGGATAAATTATACGACACGCGATAATGAATAGTCTTCCACATAGGATTGACGTCGGAAAGCTTAGTCTACATGTAGTGCCGACCTTAAGAAATTGGAAAGAGGCCAGGGAGAAGATTGTTTTTTACTTCTGTGAAAACATCCGGTTTCATTAGATTCAAGTAAGCTTATTGTGCTGCCATTAAAGAAACTTGTGTTATCGGCGTCTAATTCAAGTGAAGTAGCCAAATGCATGTTCTAGAATCTTAAGACGACTGGCAGTGTCCCTGGCTTCTTACTATGGCGGCCGCAGTTCTGATTCTAACCAGTTCTCATGGGATTTTCGAAATGAAAAGTATCACGTAAAACTTCGCTATACAACAGTCACGTAATGCTGCTTGCTGCTGTTTTTCGAAACATCGTACATGCTAACTTATTTCTCGTTTTTCGTTGATCGAGAAAGGACGTTGTGAATGCCGTCATACGTGTTATCTATCTATCTATCTATCTATCTATCTATCTATCTATCTATCTATCTATCTATCTATCTATTAATCTATATAATAACATGTCCTGACTGACTGACTACTGATGGACGGACGGACTGACGGACTGACGGACTGACGGACTGACGGACTGACTGACTGACGGACGGACTGACGGACTGACATAAAATGTAATTTTGGGGTACTTTTATATTATAGTGTAGGTGCTTACTAAGGGAGGATTTTTGGATATTCCTTAGCTAAGCAAGGTGAAAAGGGGGTTGAGTTGTTTAAATGAAAATATCTGTATCTCAAACACTTGAAAGTTTACCGACAAAATTTGGTATTTGGAATCTCCTTTAAAGATAAAAGAAAGTCCGGCCCCGCGGTGTATGGGGCAACGCGTCCGCCTGTCACCCGGCAGCCCTGGGTTCGATTCCCAGCCGGGTCAGGGTTTTTAATTGTATGTGATTAATATCACTGGCCTGGGGCCTGGATGTTTGTGTCGTCCTTAACGTTCCTTTCCTCACATTTAACACTTTATACTCCCGCAATTTCCAAGTACACGCAGGTTCATAATATATGTTCCAAGTAGGGGCAAAATATCTTTTTAGGTCGACCCCCCGAACAAATAGCATTTTTAAAAAGATAAAGAAACACGTATTTTTATGTTTTCGGGAAATCCCATTAAGGGGGATGAAAATGGTTTGAATACCTTTTATGAGTATGCTTATATTTCAAAAACTGAAGATTTTACAGACATGAAAATTGGAATTTGGAATCATTTTTAAAATGATACACGTATTCTTTTGTTTTTGGAAAATCCAATTATTGCGGGGTAAACAGGAATGACAGAGGGGGTATATTTACAGAAAAGACTGTGTCTACAGTATATCTCAGAAACGTAACATGTTACGGACGTGAAAATTGGTATTTAGAATATCCTGTAAAAGTAAAGAAACATAAATTATTTTTTTGGAAAATCCACGTAGGGGAAATGTAAAAGGGGGTACATCTTTAAAATGAGCATATCTCCAGTGTACCTCAAATACTTGTTGCAGTCGTGAAAATGGGTATTTTTAATCTTTTAAAAGTGGAGAATCATGAATTTTGTTTCCTGAAAAAACACTTACGGGGGATGAGTACAAAGGGCTGAAGACGGGGTTGAATTATTTTTATTAGGATACTGGATATCTGAAAAACTGAATCGTGATAATTGGTATGTTGAAGCTTCTTTAAAAATAAAGAAACACTCTATTTTTCCTCGTTAAATTAGCTTAAGGGGGAGCGTGTGAAACTTTTTGATGATAATAATAAATAAAATCACAAATAAAAATATATAAATACAATTACTCAAAAACTTAATAAAATTAATACGCATAATTAACCGAAATGTCCGTAGTATGGGCGCCAGAGTTCACCAGAATGGATCCCTCGAATTTAGATAAGAGCGTGATAAACTTTATATCCCAGGGCGTGTACATAATGCTGCGTACTGGTACATCTGCTGCAGGCCTTACCTAACCTCCTGAAAACGACTAATTAGGTAGGAATTGCACCTAGGTTCATCAATAACACTGATTCTAAAATAGCTAACTATATTCTGAACAAATTCCGTGCATGAGCACCTCATTAACATACAACATTATACATATAATACACACATAAAATATTGCTGGAAGACTCCATATTTACAACAACAACAATAATGAAAATCGTGGGAAAACGAAAGCGAGAACTGAACTACCATTTGTAGATAGTCCGATGAACAATGTACATGTATGAAGATAAATACCCTTCACTGTCTCTATATCAATTCGACTTACCGATTCACATAATCGGCAGTTATCACATCACACAGATACTATACCTTGTTCTACTGTGTTCACATATTTTAACACTTGTTGTAAAGATATATACACACGTCTGTCGATCCTCAACATAAGTTATGGAAAGTCTGAGATAGCTTTCACCAACATATAATGCTAGGCCGCCACAAGTGCTACAATACTTAATGCGCAAGCACTCTCCACAATCAGCCACTTTCCACGAACATAACAAGACTACGCTCCACGAACGTTTGAAGTCCAGTCCATTGCAGCCGTGTCACTCCAGTACCGTGTATCAGCACCACTTCCTTCCCGTACAGTGCGTCCGTTGTAGTTCTGTTATACAGTGTCACTGGTTGTAGTTATCTTCCGTCTCGTTCCTTTTCAATCACCCCCGGTTGCCGCCGTATGATCAACCTTTATAGACATCAACATCCCCCTCCTCTCAGATGATACGCCTGGATTGGTCCTTGCCCACCAATCATGAATGATCTCTAGTCAAGACCCAGCCCTGAACTCATACTTGGTCTCAAGACAATAACAAACGCTCGGGTATATCATATGAGTCATACGAACTTCCCTAATAGAACAACAAGCTCATTTCATCAGGCTGGGATATATACATGACTCATTGAATATCCCGACACAAGTACATCACAACAAACACTGGGGTATCCACATGACTCAACCAAATTACCAGTGTTATTAAAGCAATGTTTTCCCACTCGTGCAAAACAAATTACTCATACCTACATATGTGGATATCTTCCAGCTTACCAATATAAATGGCAAAATATACAAACGAAATACTGATAATAATGATAATAATAATAATAATAATAATAATAATAAATGGAATACTGACAATAATATGTCTAACTTCTACATATAATTCGGGGGTGTGATATATGTACTATCACACGTGAACGGAAGTGAAAAAATTGGAATTCTTTTTCAAGGGATGCTTAGTTCTCAAAAACTGAAGATGTTACAGACATGAACATTTATATTTGGAATCTCCCTCAAAGTAAAGAAACACTTACTCTTTTGTTTTCGGAAAACTCACTTAAGGGGGGTTGAATTAATTCAAAAATTATTTGAATTCTTTGTATGAAGATACTTATATCTCAAGACGTGAAAATTGATTTGGAATCTCCTTTAAAAATAAACACGTAGTTTTGTTTATGGAAAGTCCACTTAAGGGGGACGGGGGTGGAAAGAAGTGAAGGAGTTGAATTTTTTATGAGGATCTTTAACAAAAACTGAAGATGTTACAAACGTTAGAACTGGTATTTGGAATCTCCTTTAAAAATAATGTATTTGTTTGTTTTCGGGAAATCCACTTAAAGGATTGAAGAATTGAAAAAGCGGGTGAATTTTTAAAATGGGTAGGCCTACTGATATATCTGCAGTATATGGAAAAAACATAACATGTTACAGACATGAAACTTGGTATTTGGAAGGTCCTTTAAAATACAGGAACATATACTTCCTTTGTTTTCGGAAAGGGCACTTGACGGGGGGCGGGGGAGGGGGGAAAGAAGTGAAAAAGAGTTTAATTATTTTTATGGGGATACTTATATCTCAAAAACTGAAGATTTTGCAGACGTGAAAAGTGGTATTTGGAATCTCCTTTAAAATTAAGGAAATATATATTTATTTATATTTTCGGAAAATCCACTTAGGTGGGGGTTGGGGTGGGGGAAAGACTGGTAAAGAGATTTAATTATTTTTATGCTTATATCTCAAAAACTGAAGATTTTACAGGCGTGGAAATAGGTATTCGGAATATCCTTTAAAAATAAAGAAACGTGTATTTTTTCGACTTGAGAGAAGACTATTTTTTTCACATGTACAGTTCTGTGTCTCATGGTCATCGTAGCCCCATAAGGCAATACCACAAAAGTGGTTTAGAAAGAGTTTCTGGGGTAAATGAAACTCAATTTTTCCGTTAATTTTTATACTTTAGGTATTTTTAGATAATGACTTAGTACTGTAGCGAGGAAGGATTACTTTTATCATATTACGAAATCCACGCGAGCGAAGCCGCGGGTAACTGCTAGTCCTGTATAAAACTGTATAAAAAGGAACGCTGTTAAATCGTTCTTTATGTACTCGTATTTTCCTTCGCCTATAGATACCTTCAGGAAGTAAACTGAGAACATTAATTCGTGATTTCCAGCATGTTTCTGAATAAAATTATGCCCTTACATGCCTGTTGCGTGTATGTTTATGGATAAAGGGGAGAGTTCATTGGATAGCATGCATTCAGCTGTCAGCCTCTCTCTCTACATCCTCAGATGACAGCAATTTATACCGTTGATTGGCTGTCGGTCTCCACTTTGATAATTGAGGGTAAGTTTACCTCTCTGTGTTACTACAGCAATTGAAACAAGATTTTTCACGTTCATGCAGGCATTAGCTAACTTCATTTCACTGTCGCTGTCTGGGATGGCAATATGCAACATTAATGCGGCAGGTAGTTGATCTACACTACGTTGGTGTAACTGCAAAGCACACTGAAGAGGGAAAGTGGTAATTGGGAAGAGGAAGAGGTACGAGTTTAGCAGAGGTATTTTGCAATATTTTATGGGTATTCAAAAAAAAGAATTGGGCTGGTCCAGTGGTACATATTTTTGTCACCATTTAATATACAGTATAGTATTTTAAAAAATTTCTCATTGATTGATTTGAACACGGGGCATCGGTCGTGGAGTTGTATGCTTGCATTCAGGTGATAGTGCGTTCGAACCCCACTGTCGGCAGCTCTGAAGATGGTTTTCCGTGGTTTCCCATTTTCACATCAGGCAAATGCTGGGGCTGTACCTTAATTAAGGCCACGGCCGCTTCCGTCCCATGCCTTGCCCTTTCCTGTCCCATCGTCGCCAAAAGACCTACCTGTATCGGTGCGACGTAAAGCAACGTGCAAAAAAAAAAAAAAAAAACGAGTGTGCCTTACCTGACAGATACCTCCGATGTTCTAGCCGTTTCCTGTCTGAGTGTCCTGTCAGTTTTAAAAATGAAAACCTTTACCCAATTATTGATAACTTGTGAGCTTGCATCCGAAAGATAGTAGGTTCGAATCCCACTATCGGCAGCCCTGAAGATGGTTTTCCGTGGTTTCCCATTTTCACACCAGGCAAATGCTTGGACTGTACCTTAATTAAGGCCACGGGCGCTTCCTTCCAACTCCTAGGCCTTTCCTATCCCATCGTCGCCATAAGACCTATCTGTGTCGGTGCGACGTAAAGCCCCTAGCAAAAAAAGAATATATTGATAACTGGCATAATTGCTAATGTTTATGATTCCATAGAAACTGTATTTTTTAAATGTTAGGATTATTTTTCGCTGATGATTTATCTGAGGTTTCGATTATTTTCAGTCGTGTTTTTTCATTTGCCGTGTCGTGAAGTACTTATAAAATGCGAGCGAGGAAATTAGCGTCATGAAACATGGTAAATAATGCATAACTCTCGTCTTCAGCAATAGGTTATCTGTGCAGTACGCAAGATGATATATATCTCTCTCTCTCTCTCCCCCGCCAGTGGAAGCAATGGCCTTAATAACATTGCATCATGTTTTAAATCATTTACCTTTCAATCATTCAATCTGCCAGTGGATCACATCTTTGTAGTCACAATTCGAAAATACCTTATTATCCCGTTGTTGGTAACTATGTAGCTAAAAAATTATGATAATTATTTTCGAGTTCTGATTTTTATGTTATTAATTTTTTCCTCAGTGTGTGTGTCTGCAAGCTCAAAATGTAAGCGAATTAGACTGCCTAAGACCTTTATATTAAATTGTAATTTACAGTTATACTGTATATATTTCGCTCAATACTACATAGCCTACAGTACTTTTTAAATGATGACGTATTTTACATAAAACTTACAGCTAAGCGAATTAATTAAACACCTTGAGGGGACAATTACAAAAAAGATATATACTCTGATGTCGGTGAGGAATACGCTGTGTGTCTAGAATAATTTTAAAATTGCATGTGAGGTGTTTCAAATGTAATTCTGCGGGTAGATTCCTGAAAGCATGATCAACTGTTGGACATTCACTCATTGAATCAGTTGGCATTGCAACCGTCCAGGCTTCTCCAGCCCTACTAATTTAATATAATATCATTTTACGCGATATCATTTGATATCAAGTTTATCCGCCATCGGCAATTATTTGTAATAACATATTTATTCAACGTCAATCATTTGTAATCAAGGCTTTTTGGAATCATATTGTATATATGATAACATCGTTTTATTATTTAAATTATATTATGTAGGATAAGAATTCATTATGTTGTAAATACGGTCAATATGTTGAGACATAGTTGTTTTCATTTCATCTCATATTTGTGTATACGGAGGGTTATTCTTGAAGCTTGGGATTTTGCGTGAGTCATGGGTTTATTTTATGACCAAGGCTAGTAAACAGCGACCCGTGCGCGAGGCTTGTAAGCTGGTCAGCTATATCATCGCCACGCCTTCTGGACTTGTCGAGGAAGAGAAGGGGAGTTGATGCTTCGATCTATCGAATCAGATACTTCGTTGTATATGAGTTTTGAGATTGAACTGTTACCAAGAGTGGGGGTGAACCCGGATATATACTGATTCTCAACACGAGAACGGGACCTGACAACCTTACAACCTAACTACGGATACTCCATCACTACTACTTCTACTGTGAACATCTACTTTGATTTTTGGAACAGTGTGTGGTCGCTCCGCGACATAAGTATTTTTGTACAATGTGTTGTCGCTTCGGTTATGTTATCGGATCTACGAGAAACGAAACAAGCTTATGGCTTGTGTTATATTCAGTAAATATTGTGGACGAAGAACTATGTTTAGTTCAAGTCTACGGAATTTTGGTACAAGTCTGTACCGTATAAATAGTATAGCTCAGTTGGATTGAGATTTCTACTAATATGGAAAAATTCATATCTCTGAATTTTCTCCTCATACGATCAAAGCTGATCAGTTTTTACAAGTATAGGGCCAATGGCTAATTTAAAGAATAGGCAAGTAGGGAGTGTTAGTCCAGATAGCCCGTACCATATCAGAGAAGGAAGGAAGGATGTCCATGGAGGAAATTCTACATCGAGAAGAAGAGAACGAGTAACCACGGAAACCAGATGACTTCAACGGAAGCTGCAATTGGTGAGCTTCAGTTAGATAAAGCAAGCAATAGTAAATTCAGTAAATTATAAATCCCTCCACGCTTTAAGGAAACTTTTCCGATTCATCTCATTTTTTATGTATAATAAATTCATTTGTATTTTGTATTGCGTTAATTTTCTTTCTTAAGCGATACTTAATGGTTAATTATTTAAAATCCTACCCCTGTGATTTGAGTATGAGTCTCTATGCAAGTAAATATAAATTTTGGTTTACAGTTTTATTTAAAACTGTAACCATGGAATGTTAATTGTTTCTATTTGCGTGGCAATTTGCGGGCAAGCCACAAATAGTTTAGTTAATATTCATGTGTCCCAAGATAATAACTTTCGTTTCCCCAAGTGTTTGGACGAGAGGAAACGGTTACAGCATCATCTGTTAGGCAAAGGGAAAACTATATGAAGAGACCTGACTCAGTGCTGTCTCTGAAGTACAGATAATAATAATAATAATAATAATAATAATAATAATAATAATAATAATAATAATAATAATAATGATAATAATAATAATGGCGTGTGGCCTCCGGAGAGGCCTGGTGCAGGCTTTCTGAGTTGACCCTGTAGGCGACCTGCGGTCGTGATGAGGGTGGAATGATAATGAAGACGGCACATACACCCAGTCCCCGTGCCAGAGAATTAACCAATTATGGTTAAAATTCCCGATCCTGCCGGGAATCGAACCCCTGACCCCTGTAACCAAGGGCCAGCACTCTAACCATTTAGCCATGGAGGCGGACTTAACTAAAGGTGAACAAGTAGTGAAACAAATTGAAGCAATCATTCAAAGAAGTTCGGGTTAAGTGGTTTATCTACAATTAGCCAGATCCTCAGCGGAGAAACACGAAACCCTCCGGAAGAAATTGGTATTAGCCACATCCATGTGGTGAAGTATGCACCTGTGACCTCATGCAATGTCGAGAGATTGCCCTTCGATTTATAAGAACATCCTTTCCGATCATCAACGAAACTCATCTCCTGTAGAGGAGGAAAAATATTGTTACGAATAAAACACCGTCTTTTTTATTGCTGTAATTTATTTCAAGGTGACCAGTAAATGTTGACACATACACAATTCTATTAAACAATGAATGACCAGACTGCACTAATTACTGGCTATTTACAAGTCGCTGTTCTTTCCACAGCGGACGGCTGGTTAGGTGGTCTACCTGGATGGGGCTATAATCCTCATTGACAGGCTCGGCTTACTTTAACATCCCCTCCAAGTCCAGTCACCCCGCACAACAGCTGCGTGCGGACAGCTAGGTTTGAACACAAGGCTACTGGCCACATAACACACGATGATGGTTCCTTGGTTCGACTCCAGAGATAGTCCAGTAATTCACACAGTCAAATACAGTGAGCTGCTTAACACTGACAACTAGACAGCAACAGTTCAACAGGGCTAACCAGCAGGACAATACTCCTCACAACAACGACCGTTAACACTGCTCTAGTTACACTCACGATAGCTGCTCCTCACGCTGACTCTACGACGTTCCTCAGTCCACAGAAGTAAAAAAACACTCACACACAACACAGAGAGAGTTCTTCAAGGCAGTACACGATACTCTGTCTCCGGTGGCACACTGACGGCAGCCAACACTACTACAGCCATCCTCAGTCCAGCTACTCACTCCGACGCAACAATAGGTCCTTGTGGTACAGTGATGACAGTCAACACCGCTCTCGCCCCAGCCCAACCACCGAACTCCCAACACTCAGCCCAACACGTTGACTCCAACCAAGTCGGCCGTGCTCCAACTCTGACTGTTCGCGGCTAGCCTCCTTTTTCTGGCTCGGGTGATGAGTACCGTAATATTCGCGATGTGCCTAGAGACGGAACGCTCTCGTTGTACCTCCCAGAAACGCACGGGGAAACCGGACGAAGAGACCAAAACAGGGGAAGGCCAGTCATGCCCTTCAGGTCGGCTGGGAGCTCCCGGTCGTCAGACTCTCTAGTCCCTTCCAGGAAGTACTGAAAGGGGCTAACATAGGGCTGGCGCGTAGCAATGTATTGTGGTGCTTTCCATTCCTTGCCTTATTAAACTTGAAAATTGCACCAAAACTATTGTGACACATTGAAATGTGTAATTTTCATTAAATTAATCTTAACAAAATATTTTTAAAATAAAAAGTAACAATGTTTAACTCCGTGTGAAATTTTTATTTTACATACAGTATTAAATACATATTTTGATTTTTTAAAATACATGTTTATGCACGGTCGCTCGAAGTAAAAGAATGAGCACATGGCATTGTGTAGGTTCCTCGCAGGCACATTTTGCACAAACAAGTGAATCTATAGAATAATGTTTGATGCGTTTATCCGCGGGGTTTGTGAGAAATATTTCGATAATAATTAAAATGAAATTTGATAAAATATTAAACTCGAGGAACATAACATTTTATTTTGAGTGACTACACCATTTTACAATAACATACATCAAATTTCAGGCTCTAATAATAATAATAATAATAATAATAATAATAATAATAATAATAATAATAATAATAATAAACACCATGTAGCAAGCTCGAGAAAAGTCATTCCATACACATTTCCAGTAATAAGCCTTATTTAATGTGTAAAGAGCTCGCAAATGAACGTGTTTCTGGTAATTACTGGATGGTATATTGTGACAAACATACAAATCCTCAACTACATAATCGCTGCCCAGTTAAACGTATTTCAACATTTGCGTAGATTGCCGGAATACTCTGAAGATATTGTTGTCCGACTACGTGAAGCTAATAACCGTTTGGTAATAGTAAGACTTATTGCTCCCTATCTCCTATGGCAGCAAGCGCACGGGAGGTACGATATTCGAGTTGCGCGTGGGCAACGAGTAAAAGCACACAAGCCCATGTTACATTTTTCCCTTAACATTATGTTATGTACCGGTAGTCTTGTATTTTCAACACATTTCCAAGTATGATAATCAAAATTAAACAGGTTTGATTGGGCATATAAATGCATATTTAGGCTTTTTTTAGTTTTCTGGCATATTGTGAACAAAATCTCATTATAACGATTTATTTTGGTAAGTTTAATTTGGAGTTCGTTTGTAAAAATCAAAGAAGGGTTTAGAAATTATTTTTTCAGGATAGACTGGAATATACTTCTATTGAAGAACCATTGAAAAGTAGTGTATGGAATGTTTCTAGCAGCTAAGGGCTATTGTTCGTTGGTTGGGTCAATTCCTGAAAACCGGGCTATTGTTTTCGCGGAAGCAAAGGCAATTTTGTAGTTATTTGTCCGCATATTCCAGGAATTTTCGCCAAATGATTTAACTCCATTCAATTACGCTCCCGTTACATGATGTGATGTTGAAAGAAGTTTTTCTCGCTACAAGACGATACTCGGTGACAACAGGAGAGTATTCTCATCCAATAACTTTTAAGATGTATATGGTCATAAATTGCAACAATCCTGATAATGGAGACTAGATCAGGTACGAAAGCTTAATTCAAATAACACATATTTTGTGTATAACGTAAAACTGATTGAATATGGAATAACTTTTTAAGTGTAGTGTGTATGTCTTCCACAGAATCCATCCTTGTCTAGGAGTATGCATGAGTTCATGAACTATTCAGCATTATAGTTCATTTTAAAGTTGAAGATTATGAACAATTAAAACTATTTTAACTGTACATTAATTGCAGCAATGCGTTTCTGTATGTAATGTAGATTCTATTCATTGTCATATTTTGAATTTTATAGGTCATATTTTTATGATTTTCAGGTCATAAACGCATACTTATTTCATACACGTTTAGGTCATAGAAATACGCCCATTTCAATAATAATAATAATAATAATAATAATAATAATAATAATAATAATACCGCGAGGGTACACCCGCCCCGTGCATTCAAATCAAGCGCCTTGTGAACTGACATCTTACTCCTAAAACTTGAAACAACTAGGGCAAGAAGTTGAGACGTTGGTCGACAGATGTCACTACTAAAGTGATAGAGTAATGTGTTATTTTAAGGTTCCCTAAACTGTCTGGATTTCTTTTGTGTGTGTGTGTGTGTGTGTGTGTGTGTGTGTGTGTCACAGTTGTCAATACTTCGATCTCTTTCCGCCATCTTTAAAAGTAACCAATTATAAATTTTGGGTAATTAGTTATCAACTAATCAGGGTTTTCTTGTACTTATTTAATTGGCCAATAAAAACTGGTGGTGTGTCGGGAATTAGTCCAGATCTCTCTCGAACCTTCCTCTCGGGTATAAAAGCTGGCAATTTATCTAGCTACCTTGTCTTCTTGATCGTCGTCGAGGGTACTGAGTGTGTGCTAATAGCTGAGGCAGGGGCGTTTCGCCCTTCATCGAGCAGTCCAGCGCAGTAAGGTAATGGCAGCCATGTACTAACTAGGTGATGGCCTCTGAAAGCTAACCCGAGAGGAAGGTTTACTTTATGTAACCTTTAATTTCCAATCTTTAATAATGTAAACTTCATCTTCAAATGTAAATCTAGAAACTAGCCTAGAAGCTTAGACGAAATTCGGGAATAGAATGTGTGACACCCTCTCGAGTACCCTATCAACTTGTATTTGAGGCGACTATTTTTTGTAACCGTTTTCTACATGTAGCCTTGGAACTTAAATTTTCTCTATCTAGTCACCTCATTAGAATAGGATTAGCCCCCGTAACTTGGAGCCACGAGCCCAAATAGTGTTTTATCTTGTGTACAAATTTCAAGGAGTGCAAATGTCTGCCCCCATAGCATTTTGATTTTTGGGCCACTAACTTAACCTGTGTTTTTCTTTCCCAACGAGGCCCGGTAGATTGAGTACTCTATACTCCTGTAAAAACGTTTCTGTTAAGTGGTTAAACTGTTGAGTGTTGAAGACAGTGATGTCTGTTTGAACTAGTAAAATGTAGGTTGTGCCTCCAGAGGCCTGGAAGTGTAAATTTTAGTGAGCAAATATGCTCTGGCAGTAAAGGTATTAGCTTGGAGCATAGCGTCCTAGATATTCATAGAGCATAGAGGTTCTTTCCATCGTTGTAGTAGTGTTATTTAAATTCTGTAAAAGGAAGTGGGAGACCTGTCTCCTTGACTCTTGAGTGTACGGAGCAATGGTGCTCCAGTAACTTTTGTAAAAATCGTGAGCTTCAAGTTCAGAGGTTCAATTAACGAATTTCTCTGCTTATTTGCTTTACGTCGCACCGACACAGATGGGTCTTATGGCGACGATGGGACAGGAAAGGCCTAGGAATGGGAAGGAAGCGGCCGTGGCCTTAATTAAGGTATAGCCCCAGCATTTGCCTGGTGTGAAAATGGGAAAACACGGGAAACCATCTTCAGGGCTGCCGACAGTGGGGTTCGAACGCACTATCTCCCGAATACTGGATACTGGCCGCAATTAAGCGACTGCAGCTATCGAGCTCGGTATTAATGAATTTTGTTGGTTTTCTCATTTCTCCTATCTTGTACTTAAAACTACTGTATCTGATAAATCTTGTGCCGTCGCTTAGCGACTTGGTTGTTCATGTTTCGCTTAAAAAAAAAAAAAAAAAAAGAGAAGAGAAAAGAAATATAACTTTAATTTTAAAGCTTTTAATTAATCTTTTGGTTGTAGTAGATGGACTCATTCTTGCCCGCACATTCTTCCACCTCTGCCAAACCACGGAATCTCCGTAACAGTAATAATAATAATAATTATTATTATAATTGCACAACAGCAATATGAACATAATAATATGAAAATCAGATATGATCATTATGTGATAAATAAATAAAAAATTACCTTTTAGTAACGATATATATAGTCCTACTCATTGGCTGAATGGTCAGCGTTGAGGCCTTCGGTTCAGAGGGTATACGGTTCGATTCCCGGCCGGGTCGGGGATTTTAATTGTGTATGATTAGTTCTTCTCCCTCGGGGACTGGGCGTTCGTGTTTGTCCCAACACTTCCCTCTTCATATTCAGACAGCACACTGCACTACCAACCAGTACAGAAACACGCAATAGTGATAACATCCTTCCATATAGGTTGGCGTCAGGAAGGGCATCCGGCCGTAAAACAGGACCAAATCCTCATGTGCGACACAGTTCACACTTGCGACTTGACAGATGTGGAAAAAAAGCGGTAGAAGACGACGTAACGATATTATATAAAATGGAGTATGATCCGGTTGACTGCGAGTATGTATGTTATTAAAGAGGTTAGAATTATAGACGTATAATAATGTTAATTCATTTTAAATATTATGCTATTTCCGATAGGTCTCATAGGTGCGCGTGGGAGAGGTTCGTTCTTACGCAAGTGTTTATAGTTCCGGCCAACTGAGGTGTAAGAACGATAGTGGAGGAGTCGAGACGGAGCTTAGCGAAGGTAATGAAATGAGATTTTGTAATTAACAGAGAAGTGAATGGAAGTAGAGGCGCGAGTTTGAGTTGTCAAGAGTTTCAAATGAGAGACCCCGTGCATATAATTATAGCAAGTTGCGTTGGGTAGGTTGGTACTGACTTCCGGCGGTTTTTATTTTCCGTGTCTACAGACCTTAATTAAGGCTCGACGTAGCGTAGTTGAAGCTAGCAGTGCATCAGCGCAGGGACACTTAACTCTTCTTCCACTCCAAGTCCGGCCACTCTGGCACACAAAGTTACACTAACTTACCATGTGAGTGAATTATTGCATGAGTTTTAGAGTTAAACAAAAGTTTATCCTTGTTCCCTCTTCCCTACGCCGCTGGCCTCCTCCCACCTCTTCCCTCTCTCTGTGCCTCTCGGATGTAGCTCTTCTCTGCCCACATTTGATGGAAGAAGGATGTTGTGTTAGAATGGAGATCGACTACATGAATGATGTTAATTTTGCTTGTTGTTGCTTGTTGTTTTAAGGGGCCTAACATCTAAGGTCATCGGCCCGATGTTAATTTTAAACCTATGTTTTTTGCACGAACTATACGGTTATTACATATTTTTGTAAGTCCATTCTAGAAAGCTAACTTTTAACCTCTCTTGTCGAGGGCATTCTTTAGGTGAATCACGGTATTTACCTACGTACTGCGTTAAATGGCTTCAGCGATGAACTGCGAGCAAGGATTAAACAAATGTGGATGCAGTGGAAGTATGTCACAGGTGTCTTTTGCGACAAAAGAGTGCCACTTCGCCTAAAGTCGAAGATATATAGGACAGTGTTATGACTAGTTACACTGTTCAATGCCGACAAAATTACTGAATGCCAGTTGCACGCCATGGAAATGAAAATGCTCCACTAGACGAAAGGCATTTCCATCATCGACCACGTCCAGATCGACGCAGTTCGGTAACGTATGGGTATTGCACCAAATGTGGAAAACAGTATGTTTCTGTGAGGAAAGCTTTGTTTCCAGTATATATTATTAATGTCTGTGTATTTGATTTGTTTTATATTCACGTTATTTTATAATTGTTTCGTATTGAATTTTGTAGTTATTCGCTAAATAATCAAGGGTGATTAAAGAGTGTGTATCAGAGGAGAGCACCTTGAACTGATCTTACAAAGGATACGTTGTGTTATATCAGAGCTTATTAATTTTGAAGTATAATTAGGGGCCACACAATGATTCTCAGCTTGAATTCGATAAAATCATGAGTTATATTTGATAAGACTCTTTACTGGATGAAATATTTGATAAACAATATTAATGAAATGAATGTGTCATAGGTAATGTAATATAATATGATTTAATTGAATGTGTTGCATACCAGTGTACAAATCTCTTTGTGATTGCCGCTATATATGATATATTCGCTCCCTTGTAAATACTACGCTTTAGGTTACAAATCGGAAATAATTGCGAATTTCCAAACTGTTGCCTATCAGTTGGGTTAATCTCATTTCGATAACATTTCAGTCATTGGTTGAAACTGACACGAACGGTAAATTCAGTGTGTGGCGGATGAAGTAAATAGTCGAAATATATTATAACTCCAGATTACCTCTAGAAAAATTCAGAAGCTCTCGTTATTTGTATGCATTAGTTGTGCACGTCTAAAAATCGCTCTAGTTTTCACTCTGACGTGAGCGAAAGTTTATTATGGCAGAAGGTGAAGGCAGTGAAAGAAAATGTTGATTAAGTCAAAGAAAATGTACGTTTTGTACCCTTGCAAGAACGAATAAAGCCTCATTCACAATGCAAACGTAACGTAAACTTAAAATTAACGTTAACTTAGAAGAAGTTTGCGGCCGTGTTACCTGATGGAGCCATTCACAATGCGCCGACGTAAACTTAACTGCAAGTCCGTAAAATTAAGGGATTGAAAACTCCAAGCTTTTGCGGATAATTTTACGTTAAGTTTAAGAACCAGCCAATCAGAGCAGACGTAAACATTGTATATAATGACTTCTTTCGATGAAACACTTGTAATTTCTCTTTCAAAACAATCCTTGTTTGTATGTACGATAAAAGGAAGAAGAATTACAAGTGCGCTGTATCCAAAGGGAATACGTGGAAATAAATAAGCTGTAGTAATGAATCGGACGGTAAATGGCGGGAGAGAGCTCGCAGCGCTGGCGACCGAGAGAGTGACAATCCCCGTCGTAGGTAAAACAATGTTCATGTATATTTCTTAACATTATGACAGACTTCTAGTTGACGAGAACGATATCATACAAAAACATCTCATCGGAGTGCGATAGCTAGGCGCATGGATGTCGTCAAAGGTGACCTTACACTTCTTTTTTATTAGAAAAGGGGACACAAATCGTAAGATAGTGTCAAACAGTTCAGGTTTCATCCGCATGTACAAAACGAACTGATGAGTCATTTCTTGCAGTAATTTCCGAAATTGCCGTGAGATAACCTTCTTCGGTTCAAGGGATGAACCCATTTTCTGCGCCGTTGTTTACTTCGCCTTTTCAGGTACACAGCAAGGCATGTTTGAAGTAACATGAATTCCGCTACCATATTGTTTGATTCCATCGAGGCGTACTCTTTTATGTTCCTTCATTGGCATACCACAAATTTTGCGTTAATTTTACTGTTTACGTCGTCAAGTTCACGGTTACGTTTGCATTGTGAATGGGGCTTAATGTTTCCTAGGTATGGCGTTGGACACGCTAATTTATATAGGGGCCGAGGAGTGAGATGGAATTTGACAATGAGGGTGATCTTTGTTCACTACTGTCACCAACAGAGTTCAAATCTAATTCTCACTTCAGTGCAGGTTGTTCGCGTTTTCGCGAAAATTAAGTTATTATTCGAGCCAAACTGGTTTTCTATACACGTAATTTATTAATGTATTTAAATGTGTACCTTTCTGCTTGTTGATGTTCTTTACGGGTAGTTTATTTGGTTAGAATTTTGCCTTTCGTCCGTGCTCTTGCCCGGTTGTTCACTTACTAACCGTCCTTCTAGCTAGTGATTGTTCAAGAATGGAAAACCACGGAAAACCATTCTCAGGACAACCGACGCCACACATCACGTGGCTTTTTCTGCTACGTCCCTCTATCCGTGACTCGTCTTCGAACTGGCTCGTGGAAGTATAAATCCACGATCCTTCAACTCTTAACGATGGCTGCATGATCTATCTACAGTTTTACTAGTCCGCCTTGAGCGGTTATTATACTCACCTTTCTTTCACCTTCTCCAAGTTCTGCCAGAAGACAGTATGACATTCTCATTTCTAGTTAACAAGCGCTTTCCAAGGTTTTGGACTTCTACATCTCATCTGTATTCAGGTTGATCCATCATGAAGGTAATCCACAACAAGAAGTTATGTACCATTGGATTAACTAATTTCAACAAATCTTATAACTTCAGATAAGTTGCTCTTTGGATATCTTCAAGCCGGTATAGCGGCACTAACAGTATCACATTTAGTACTCATCATTGTGCCGTCTAAAGACACACTTCAAGTCAGTTCAAGATATAGCGAATTTTTTTGCATTTCTCTCTGTTTCAGTCTTTAGTTAATTCAATCCTATCCTTTTGTGAGCTATAACGTTTTGATTAACTTATTGTTGAAAATGTATTCAGTCAGTTAGCTTGTCCTTTGCATTACATTATGTAACTTCCCTTCCCTCCCCTTTTTCTATTTCAATTTGTTAATTATATTAAACATTTATACATTCCTTGTTGATCAATGTTGTTAAAATGAAATTGTTAACATAAAGATTGGTTTCCCCCCCTCAAAATCCATCATTTGGTATGCTTATACTTTTACCATCACTAATCCGTCTTCCAAAATAATTTATCCTTTGCTCGACTCATTATTTTCCACTGGTGAAGCCGCAGAAACTGATTATATAATGAATCAATAAATTTTAATAGTGGCATCTCTTTTATATCCTGTAATGCTTATGAACTGGTCATTTATGAATAGTTATTACCTAAGTTACCATAATATTGATTATGCTTGTTGTTTAAAGGGGCCTAACATAATATTACATGACCATAATATTACATGACTTCATCATGAATTACAAATGTAATAACATATTTATAGTATTGAGCTGCCATGTTACACCACATCGTTGGAAAGTGTCAAACAACAATAAGATTTCTATCTCCGTATACTTTTCATTCAATAAGTATTGAATGCATTTCCCAGTTCTAGTATTCATTAAAGTTATATATATTGTTTCGTAGTCGAAGTGGAAATTATCACCCCTTTTCGTCAAGTTTGATTAATGTCCGTGAAAAGTTGTTTGGATTCATGCCTCCTTTTGTAAAATTTTCATCTTTCTTCCAATATGTTTTAACTTCGAACGTTGTAACTTAGACAGGGCATAGGAGAGTTTTCATAGGCAAGTATTAATCAATAAGGCAAAGCTCGCTGAAAGATATTGAATCTTGAAGCGATGTCATCTCCTGTGGTACGGCATCTCGTTTTAGTGCCGGGAATTGCTTTGCCGTTGTTCATCATGCGACTGCCTTGGGTTTCTTATCTTCACTTTGAACTTGAAGTAACTCTGTTCCTGAATACACTTTATCGTCAAATCCAGTGGATAAAAACGAACAAAAACAAACAGGAAACAGCAAAGCACCGCATTTCCTCGAAACCTTGGTTAAACTCAATATTGTCCTCCGGCGATCTAATGAATAAGCCTTAGTAGTGTTTCTCTTTGTGACGAGGATTGTGACGCAGCGAGCTCTTCGTGGAAGTTGTTGATAACGCGCCCTTTGAGAATAGGGATTAGGTCGTACCAGGTGGCCCAAAGGATAGGTTCCAGAAGTCCAATCTCAGCACGTTGTCGTCTCGCCTTCAAGGCCAAAGACTGGTTCGAGCATTCTCTCTTTAGTTAGCATTTATTGTATACTTTATAGTTAGGATACACTAAGTATCGGTGGAGGAATTAGTTCTCAATTTTGACATATTCACGACTTTTTGTACTTTCCTGAAAGATCTATCTATCTATCTATCTATCTATCTATCTATCTATCTATCTATCTATCTATCTATCTATCTATCTATCTATCTATCTATCTATCTATCTATCCTGGCAATGTCAGATGGTCTTCTCGTACATGTACCCAAGTTAAATGACTCAGTAGCAGCGACTGGGAATTAGAAGTGGTGAGGAGGGCAAAAATGTATAGACAACAAAAAGTACTCGGGTTTGTGGGAGGGAGGGGAAGGGGTGTATATACATCAAAACTTCAAAACAAAAAAACTACAGAATTGTATAAATTTTCTGATGCTCTTTGAGCGAATTTAGACAGAGAGGTAAAGGCTGCCAGTTTACCGACTTAATTGCGGTAATAGTAGTTTCTTGGAGATTTTGATTCAGTACTATACAATAAAACGTTCACCAAAGGAACAATATTACACATATATTACAGTTTAATATACTTATGGCGTGATTATACAATTAAAAAAGTGGGTGAATCATACCTTAGTGTCCATGACCTTAGAAAAAAAAACCTGGTAGCCTCCTTCGCGGCTCATGGTGTACGCTGCTGCGCGACCTGCTTTGGTGCTGTGCATATCAGTTAGCCACAGCGACAGAAATTGTGCGTATTTCCACTAATGATAGTGTTAACTAAATTAAACGAAAGAATTACCTGATAAGACAACAGGGCTTGTACAAATTGCTTTCTTCTTAAATGATTCTTAGTTTTAGCTGGCTAAAGTGGAATGTAATGTTTTCTCCACAAAGTGTATGTGTGTGTGTGTGTGTGTGGGGGGGGTGTCTGCCCCCCTCCCCATCGCCGCTGCTGAATTGACTACTTACAGCAAGTTGTTTACTACTATTTATTAATATATATTTCTGTTTTCTAAAATATTGAAGTCTGTATTGATGTAGACTTGGGCCAGTGCTACGGATGGATGCCCTTCCTGACGCCAACCTAATGTGGAGGGATGTATTCACTATTGTTTGGTACTGTGGTGTAGTGTGTTGTGTGTAGATGAACATGAGTATATTAAAAGAAAACAAACACCCATTGTTTGAGCTTCAGGAATGAACCCTATGCATTTAGCATCCTCTTCCCTCCCGGGGATCCAGTTCGGGACTTTCTGAAGGGAAGGCCAGTGCACTGGCCGTTCAGTTAGGCTAAGGAGCCAGACTATTTGTTAATACAGGCTATAACTGAAAAATGAGTCAATTATTACATATACATTATTGTTCCTCTGTGGTGTAGTGTTTTGTGTGATTAGCTGCCACCCCCGGAGGCCCCGGTTCGATTCCCGGCTCTGCCACGAAATTTGAAAAGTGGTAAGAGGTCTGGAACGGGGTCCACTCAGCCTCGGGAGTTCAACTGAATAGAGAGGGATTCGATTCCCTCCTCATCCATCCTCGAAGTGGTTTCCCACTTCTCTTCCAGGCAAATGCCGGGCTGGTACCTAACTTACGGCCGCGGCCGCTTCCTTCCCTCTTCCTTGTCTATCCCTTCCGATCTTCCCATCCCCCACAAGGCCCCTGTTCAGCATAACAGGTGAGGCTGCTTGGGCGAGGTACTGGTCCTCATCCCCAGTTGTATCCACCGACCCAAAGTTTCATGCTCCAGGACACTGCCCTTGAGGCTGTAGAGGTGGGATCCCTCGCTGAGTCTGAGGGAAAAACCAACCCTGGATTACCGAGTTGGATAGCTGCAGTCGCTGAAGTGCGGCCAGTATCCAGTATCCGGGAGATATTGGGTTCGTACCCCACTGTCGGCAGCCCTGAGGATGGTTTTCCGTGGTTTCCCATTTTCACATAAGGCAAATGCTTGGTCTGTACCTTAATTAAGGCCACGGCCGCTTCCTTCCCACTCCTATCGCATCGTCGCCATAAGACCTATCTGTGTTGCTGCAAGCTCACAGATGTGCGACTCTAACCGCGCGGCCAACTTTGTTTCATCCACGAGATGCGTACAGTGTCAGTGTTAGTTTCCATGTAACGGCGGATTGTGCCATAGAATTCCAGTCTAGGACGTTGGAGCTTTACAGAATTGATGTCGATAGGCGATAGATGCGAATTTTTATATCTCTGCTAAACTGTGCATTCTCTCGAGGTGGCACTAGCTTGAGTGATATTGAATTAACGTATCGCAAAGTTTCTGAATGACATTCCGAGGAGCTGCTTGCAAATACATTGTTGGAAGTTTTGGCGTAAAATATGGAACCTTACTTGGGTGGAGAGTACTGTAAAAATCTGGAAGTGTTAAAAATGCAAATGTAGTAATTGCTAGACAACACATCTGACGACGTTGTTCAATATATCATTTTCAAGTAGAAGGACCACTGTATCTATCAACAAGAGTATGGCCTCAGTATGACTCCATCAGTAACGCAGTAGTGTTGCCATCTTGTGGTACTAACATCGCCGTGCCGCGCGGCTTACAATTATTTTCGCCCTGGATTACTTCGCGGTAACACGCCATGTGAGATGTCTTTTGATCCATTTCGGTGAGTTCTACTTGTATATGGCAAAAACAAAATCAAAAAGCGAATATTTGAGAAAATTGAGGTTATCAGCGCAATAGTGCCATAATCAACATTTTTGAATGAAGTGCGATAATGGCTAACAGCCCATTTTTTGGCACCGGAATCCGGTGCACAAGCATGATGTGCTGAAACATTGTGGGTGTTTGCGGCACACGGCTTTGTCCACTCTAGACAGTGATAATAGGGTTTTAAAGGCCAATGCCGCACTTCATCCAAAGATGTTGGTTAGGCCGCTGTTGCGGTGATAGCTTCAACTGTGGTGCGAAGAAGTGTGAAAGGTCTTCTTTCTTTACTAAAATGTGGCGATGTATGGAAAATAAATGGCTTCAGAATGATGGAAAACAATTTTTAAGAGAGCGGCTTCTCAGTATTCCAATAAGTCCAAAATCACCAAATGTTGAGCGTCGAAACGGTTATCTGGAGACGTCTCAAAATCAAGATGACCGAGCCTCTTGAGGAGACTTCCTCTCTGCTGGAGTCCCAGCCAAGCTCGTCTACTGCCCATGTGCTGGGAAATTATTTGGTACACATGGTCTGAAAGATGGGTGAATTTATTTAGAATTAAGCAATACTGCAAAACGTCTTATGGCAACGATGGGACAGGAAAGGGCTAGGAGTGGTAAGGAAGCGGCCGTGGCCTTAATTAAGGTACAGCCCCAGCATTTGCCTGGTGTGAACATGGGAAACCACAGAAAAACATCTTCAGAGCTGCCGACAGTTGGGGTCGAATCCACTATCTCCCGAATACTGGATACTGGCCGCACTTAAGCGACTGCAACTATCGAGTTCGGTGGGGTATTTTATTACCCTGATGCGTATTGTACGTCACAACTTGCCACCGTAATTCAGACGCAGCCCCATTTGAAAGTGTTTATTTATTTATTTATTTATTTATTTATTTATTTATTTATTTAGTTATTTATTTATTTATTTATTTATTTATTTATTTATTTTTTTATTTTTCTGCGCGAATTGGTAATTTAGGACCACGCAGAATTAACATTTGTTGAGCTTTCCTCCGTGTCCAATTATTCTTCATTTTATTCGATTGTTGTAATTTCTCTTCCTCCGACCAGGTACGTCGTGTTAGTTTCTTCTCATTTATTTATTTTTTTACGTAGGTTAAGTCTTTATTAGTGGCAACTATTTATTTTCTAGATACATGTTATACATACAAGGTTCTAGGTTTTACAGGCCTTCGATGTAGCCACCAGCCTTGCGTACAACGTGATCCCGGCGACACGGAAGCCTTTGGATACCGTCAGGACTGCCTAAAGTCTGGATGGTGCGAAGAGAGCGATCGATTGACTCCAGAACGTCTTCAGCTGTTCGGAAGCGAATCCCACGCAGTGCTTCCTTCATCTTAGGGATCAGGTCGAAGTCGCATGCACTGAAATCAGATTTAACAAATCAGACACCGCTCTTGCTGCATGCGGCCGTGCATTCTCGTGTAGAATGATGAGTGGGTTATGTATAAAGTGTCCCTGCAACTTCGACCTAATCCCTAAGATGAAGGAACCACTGGTGGGATTCGATTCCGAACAGTCGAAGACTCCTTTTGACCAAATATTGCAATTATACATTTTTTCTCCTGAAGCGAACCCCTTCTAGGGTGTTCTTCCTAGCAAGCTTTAAATCCTGTTCGGAACACGAGTGTGGACAACAAGGCAAGGAGCCTCCTCGAAGAGCGTTACATTGGGCATTCGGGCGTCCCCTGGGCACTGGTAATACTGTATATGGGCCAGCGTTGCCAACCGTACTATAATTTGATGCTGTGTACTATCCAACCCGCGGATCGTGCGCCTATTGTACGATCCTATGACGTATCTTATTCTCTTGTTTCCCTTAAAATGCATCGATTTTTGTTCCTTATTTTATTCATGCAAGTTATGTTCTATCATAGATGACAAGTTGGAAGGAGAGGGAGAGGCTTTTCGAATAATGAGGTTCCCAAAGGGAATTTACCAATAATGGGCTCTTTCCTCTCAGAGTTACTTCACGGTGGATCTTAACATTCGCCTTCAGCAGATAGACGATGTCAGGATGAATTTAGCCTTTGCAACATCAATGCTCTGATGTAAATCAGTTTTGGGCTACAGGAGTTGAAAAACACGTTTGGTGAATGTGAGTTTCCCGCGCATCCAGAATTTGCACTCTGTTTTGTCACTTCCTCCCTCGAAAGCTGATTGTGAAGGAATATTCAGGAAAATTAATCTCATTAACGTCAAAAACAGGAATAGGCTAATTACTTCTACGGTGAATGGATGATTTGCTGGCCAGTCAATGGTATGCGTAAAGATTTCAAACCGTTGGAGAAAGTGCTCAGAAAGATGACAAGCAGAGTTGTATGATCAACCAGCACGCTCAAGTACCGGTATTTCAGAATCTTCTGCTGTGAATGTGCCTAGACGTTCCGTAGAAGATGATCATGATGTGATAACAATTTCCAGGTACGATGTGACTTCAGTGACTTTATATCTCATGTTGACTACTTCTTTACAAATTACCCCAATTCTTGAGTAATCTAAATACAAATTATTTTCGTATTCTTGATACTGTATCTCACATATTAGCACTGTGACTTATATTTATTTTCCATCGTAACGTGTTTAAATGTGGAGTTGCGGCAGTGAGACACCTAGCTATGGTATAGGTAACCCGCTGAACATACAGTTTTACGTGCAGCCCGAACTAAGGTTACTCGACTTTTCGGAAATATCATATTATTAACCAAGAATCGAATGAGTCAGCTTCCTCAGAAGCAAGCTGCTGCTTAAATGAGTTATTGCGTCTTCAATGAGACTTACAAAAGCTAATATTTTAATGGTTATTTTAAGTCGTACGATCCTCTCTTGAAAAGGTACGATCTTTTTGTGGTTAGTATACGATCCTGACCATCTCAAAGGTTGGCAACGCTGATATCGGCTGATCCATTCAGTCCAGGAGTGCTATGTCTCTTGCTCGAATGAAATTGATGGTAAAGTCTGTGACGTTTCACTCGGTAAATTCTGTGAAAATTCTAACCTCTTCTCAGAGGCTCTCCATCTGTAGTACATTCATGGCGAGAATGGCGTCGTGTTATTGTCTCCAAACATACACTCTCTTGGATTTAATATTTTTAAAATCATGGTTTGTATTGCGGGTAGTCATGCCCTAGTTCATGAACTATGAGAAACAGCTGTGTAGATTAGGTCGTAAATACACATTATTTTTGTAACAACTCATTCAGTTTCCAATATTCATAAACAACTTTTATTCACAATCAAAACATGTTAACACCAGACCACAGAATGCTCAAAACCCAATGAGTAAAGGAACAAACATTGCCAACCTGAACATCTACAAATATCTCGACAAGCTGAGTGGCCTAGTAAGTGGTCCTGAGAATCTAGATACCAGTTCCTATGAAAGAGGATTGGGCATCTCGGACATATTCTGAGTCGTAGCCCTCCTCGTGATTGGGTGCTTAGGACTCTACAATCGACTTGTGGTCCCTAACCCGTTGGAGGAGAAATTCTCACAGGTACAATGTGTAAGCAGGGTAGCATCCTATTTCAAAGGCGCAGTTATAAGAGGTTATGACAAGGCTGCAGAGTTAGTTACAAATAGAGAGTTGTAGAGGCGTTTAGTCAATTCACAGACTAGACACTGAACGACATAACGCTCTGTAAGGAAGATGCACGATGGCTTCGCGATTAGTGCCCTTAAGACAAGAATCACCTCCATGAACTCTACTTCTACCCTGTCTAATCTCCGTTGGTCAACTAGTATTCTCTTCCTAAATCTGCGGCATTAGATTCGCTTCGGTCGTGTTTAATTGCAGAATTCTTCCTCCATAAATTAGCCACTGTTGTCTTCTCTTTATATGAATACCATGACCATGACTTTAGTGGTGATGTAGTGTGCAGTAGATTTTTCTGTGTAACTTTATCTGCAATAATTCTTCGTTATTTTCCCAGACTTCATTAATTATTTGTCAGCTCAGTTCTGTGTTGCGTTATACGTATGCACTACTAGTGCTTACGACACCTATTTAAAGGTTATAAAACACAGAATTAGATTCCTTTAATGTGAGCTTGCATCCGGGAGATAGTAGGTTCGAATCCCACTATCGGAAGCCCTGAAGATGGTTTTTCGTGGTTTCCCATGTTCACAGCAGGCAAATGCTGGGGCTGTACCTTAATTAAGGCCACGGCCGCTTCCTTCCAACTCCTAGGCCTTTCCTATCCCATCGTCGCCATAAGACCTATCTGTGTCGGTGCGACGTAAAGCCCCTAGCAAAAAAAAAAGATTCCTTTAAAATAATGAAATAATTCCTCTGTGTGTTCAAAGAGACTCTCACTTTCAGTGCATTATTTACCCTCTTTTCTTGGCAGTATAGCAGAGGATCTCTTATATCTTGTTGTAGAAATTGCACCATAACAATAAAACTGTAACCTTTGCTCATGTCTGCCTGTTATCTGTTTATGGAGGTTCATTTCCATCTTCGGCTGCCGCTTGTTGAATATGCAGTAACAAGTACTACATATTACGTACACGTTCTTGTCTGTGTACCGTAAATTAGGTGAAGGTGTTTCTTCGCCATACAGTGCGGCTGGCTATAACTTTTATAACCTTCAATTGCCACTCACTCTTCGCCAATGACCATTATCACTGAGAATATTGCATCTGATAGCAAGTACATGCAGGTATGTAAATAACACTCCTCTCAGAATCAGCATATCTTTAACAAATCTGTAATCCCTAGTTTCGTACGACCATAATTTGTTTTGCAGATATGCAGAACAAGTATATATTACTAGCAATATACCCGTGCTTCGCCACGGCTTTAAACTGAAAATAAAAAATTACTATCAGGATTTTACGTTTTGGAGAGTCCACTGTCAGCTGAGCCTGTAAAACCTTTTTGGGGGAATTATTATTTATTTTCTGATCTAACACTCATTTGAACCCCATACGGAAGAATTTGAATGTTTAAAACCCTATCGTATTTAAAATCTGGGATGTAAAAGCGACCAACCTGTGAAATTTTGAATTTTGTACGTCGAACAGTAACGGAGAATTGAATACTTCTTAAGGGGTGAATGTTTTTAAATATTTATTAACATCTAGGATGTAGAAAAATAGAATGACTGAAAGAGGGTATAGAAGACCAACCTTCATTAAAAAAAAAACTAAGTGCCTGAAAGTGTTTCGGAAGAATAAATATTCTTGAGGGTCAACCACCATCTAACCCCCTTAGGGGAGAAATATTTTGAAGTATACGATATTTTACACCTAGGACATAAAAGAACACCCTTCTTGTAAAATTACAACTTTGTATATCAAACAGTTTTAGTGGGATAAATAATTTCGTTTATCGAGCTAACCTCATTTAACACTTTTTGATTGGAACGTTAAATAATATGTCCTATTTCACAGCTAGGATTTGGAATTTTGTCTTCATCCATTAAACCGTTTCGGAGGAAGGAATGAATATATTTATTTTGGGATCTTAACCCCCATTTAACTCTCTGATCGGTTAAATTTATTTCAAACCTTCTGTTATTTAACACCAAGGATATCATATGAAATTTTAATTTCATAATCAAACGGTTTCATATAAATGCATGTTTTTGTCATCATTCCCCACCCCCAGTCAAAACCCCCTTTCCGAAAGAAAAATACATGTTATTTTATTTTAAAGGAGATTAAACATACCCATTTTCATGTTTGTAATGTGTGGTAAGATTTTTTGATAAACTGTAGATATGCTCTTTTTAAAAATTCACCCCTTCAACACTTCCCCTTGAGTGGATTTTCGAAAAACATATTATGCATGTTCCTTTACTTTTACAGGAGATCCAAATACCAATTTCCACGTCTGTAACATATTCAGTATTTGATATATATCGTCATGAAAACAGTTCAACACATTCTTCAGTTCCCTTCACCCACCCCACCCCCTTAAGTGAATTTTCCGAAAACAAAAGAATGCGTGTTTCTTCATTTTCAAAGAAGATATACAAATTTTCATGTCTGTAACATCTTCAGTTTTTGAGATACAAGTATCCTCATAAAAAGAGCTCAACTCACTTTTCAGTCCCTTTTACAACCCCCCTTAATGAATTTTCGGAAAGCAAAAATTCGTGTTTTTTATTCTGAAATGAGATGCCAAATACCAGTTTTCACGTCTGTAATATTTTCAGTTGTGGAATACCAGTTTTCTAATAAAAATAATTCAACCCCTTTTTCAGTCATTTAACCACACTCCCCTAAGTGTTTTTTTCGAAAATAAAAAATGCGTGTTACAGTATTTTTTAAAGAGATTAAAATACCAATTTTCACGTCTGTACTATGTCAGGCTTTTGAGATATACTATAGATTGCTCATTTTTAAAATTCACCCCCTTTAACATCTCCCCTTAAGTGGATTTTCAGAAAACAAATTATGAGTGTTCCTTTACTTTTACAGGAGATTCCAAATACCAGTTTTCATATATGTAGCGTGTTACGTTTTTGAGATATATCATAGCTATACTCATTTTAAAAATTCACCCCCTTGGTGACTCCTGTTTATCCTTTCTTAAGAAGAGTTTTCAAGGACAAAAAAATACGCGTTTCTTTTTTTTAAAAGAATATTTCAAATATCCATTTTCAAGGCTGTATCATTTTCAGTTTTTGAGATATAAGTATCCTCATAAAAGGTACTCAATCCCTTTTTCACCTTTCTTCACACCCCTTAAGAGGATTTTCCGAAACCAAAAAATAAATACGTGTTTCCTTATTTTTAGAGAAGATTCCAAATACGTCTTTGGGGCGGGGTATCCAAAAATCCTCCCTTTCTGAGAACCTACAATGTAAGATAAATGCATCCTCAAAATTTCATTTCTTTATGTCCAGTAGTTTTGGCTCAGCGATGATGAATCAGTCAGTCAGTCAGTCAGTCAGTCAGTCAGTCAGTCAGTCAGGACATGTTATTTTATATATGAAGAGAATGTGTGTGTTTTGTCATTTAATCTGATCTGCTTCAACATTATGGAGAAAATCAGTTAAATAATACTTTAATACATATCAGATGTAAGGCTTTTCAGGCGTTTGCTCTATTAACCAGCGTCTTAGATCTGGCACTAGACTCGTCAGAGTGGGATGTGTCAGACCCTACCCACTGACGCTGGGTTTATGCAGGTGTTTTTTGTTTTTGTTTTCGGGGGGGGGGGCGAAGGCCGCTCCCCCCGCGTGACCATCGACTCAATCTACATGGCCTCCGACATGCTATTATTTCTAAGAAGAAGAAAGAGATAGCAGGGAGGAATGGGAAGTGATACAAGGAGTATCTGCCGGTTTCCGAGTCAGACTCGTACCACGGCAAGAGTTTGTGTGAGGTATATGGTGTTGAAGTATGGTATTGAAGGGTCAGGGAAAAACCACATAGGCAGAAAGAAGAACGAGCCTACATGTAAAACCTGACATCTTGTGATAGCACATGCAAGGATGTGGGCTGGATAAAGTCCAGAGGTTGTGTTAGTTAGGAATAGGTGTCATGCAATCATAACCATTTCCTTGCAATTTTCTGTTATTATGGGGATCAGTCCTTCTTGTCACTGCCGGGTCGGCTCGCGTCTGGGCTTTGGGCCACAGGTTCGTCCCATTGTCCAGCAGCCAGCAGTCCCTGGTGCCAAGTCTCCTTTTGGAGAGGGGGGAATTAGAGCCAAGCCTTGCATGCAAGGGGTATCTTCTTCCTCCTGTCGACGTCCCTCTATGCGGTGTTGTTGGAACACACTTGTCACTGCAGATCTAAAACTAAGGTTATTAGTAACATATGTATATACAAGTTCTCAATGGAGTGCCGGCTGTTTGCCTGCTCTCGTGTCCAGCGTTCAACCTAGATAGGAGTGAGATAACTTATTAAACAGATAGATATTAGTGCTGTTTGTAGGGCGCGGGCTGGTGTTCCGCTCCCATGTCTCTGTCGGGAGGCGGGGGTGGATTGATACGTCCTTGGCCGTCTGGCTGCGTTGCCGTCGTCTTCTGAGGTTGTACTTTTTGTCAATCTTCCTCGCCTGGTCCCTGGGTCTAGGACAGCTGAAACATATTTACATAGGTGTCTGCAGTGTGTGTGAGTTTATATGGTATATAGGTGTCAGCTTGGCGGGAGGGGGTTGGCTATCGGCCCCTCGCCCACCCAACCCTGTGGCTGAACAGAATGTGCTTCGGTGTAGGATACTTTTTGTAGAGATCGACGTCGTAGCGTCCGATCCCGCTTATTAACGGGTTGATCTTATTACTCCATGACTCTCTGTACATATTTAGTGTGTGTTTACGTATTTGGTGCCTTATTGAGCTGACTTTCGCAATACTGCGTAGTTGGCGTATTGGCGTGTCGTAAGGGAGTCTGGTCGCTGCTCGTAGGCATTTATTTTGTATTAATTCCAGCTTATCCAGGTTCGTCATTGCAGTGAACCCCCACGCTGGGGCTGCGTACATGATTATTGGTCTGATTAGGGCCTTATACATGTTTATGGCTACTTCCGTGTTAATACTGGACTTTTTGTTCAGTATAGGATATAGCTGGCTAAGTCGTATGTGTGCTTTTCTTTGGATATCGTTGATGTGGTGTAGCATGGTGAGCTTTCTGTCTAGGACTACTCCTTGGTATTTGACTTCGTCATGCCACACTATATCTTCGTTGAAAAACTTTAGCGCTTTTATGTTGACTGGTCTGCATGTTCGTCTGTTCTTCTTAGTGAACAGCACTGCTTGGCACTTGTCAACATTGACCTTGATGCGCCATTTCGTTAGCCATGGCTCGAGAGTTCTTTGCTACTTGTAGCCTCTTTCGAGCGCACGCTAGCTTATCAGAAGCCTTATATGAGGCACAGTCTGATAACTGCATACGGGAGATATATCTCCACAATGGAATTATTGCCCGCCTAGCAATTCCGAATGGAAAATTCTAAATTCCCATGGAGGGAATTAGATATTTTTCACCAATAGAGCATGTCAAAAACATATCAGATGTAAGGCTTTTCAGGCGTTTGCTCTATTAACCAGCGTTTCGTCTTAGATCTGGCACTAGACTCGTCAGAGTGGGCTCAACTTCAATGAGAAGTTCGCACCACCGAGCTCGATAGCTGCAGTCGCTTAAGTGCGGCCAGTATCCAGTATTCGGGAGATAGTGGGTTCGAACACCACTGTTGGCAGTCCTGAAGATGGTTTTCCATGGTTTCCCCATTTTCACACCAGGCAAATGGGGGACTGTACCTTAATTAAGGCCACGGCCGCTTCCTTCCCACTTCTAGCCCTTTCCTATCCCGTCGTCGCCATGAGACCTATCTGTGTGGCGACGGATAGAAAATACAAAAATTTGAAAAAAGAAACTTCTCGGCCGCCTCTGTGGTGTAGTGGTTAATGTGATTAGCTGCCACCCCCAGAGGCCCGGGTTCGATTCCCGGCTCTGCCACGAAATTTGAAAAGTGGTACGCGGGCTGGAACGGGGTCCACTCAGCCTCGGGAGGTCAACTGAGTAGAGGGGGTTTCGATTCCCTCCTCAGCCATCCTGGAAGTGGTTTTCCGTGGTTTCCCCACTTCTCTTCCAGGCAAATGCCGGGATGGTACCTAACTTGAGGCCACGGCCGCTTCCTTCCCTTTTCCTTGTCTGTCCCTTCCAAACTTCCCATCCCATGCAAGACCCCTGTTCAGCATAGCAGGTGAAGCCGCCTGGGTGAGGTACTGGTCATCCTCCCCAGTTGTATCCCCCGACCCAGAGTCTGAAGCTCAACACTGCCCTTGAGGCGGTAGAGGTGGGATCCCTCGCTGAGTCCGAGTGAAAAGCCAACCCTGGAGGGTAAGCAGATTAAGAAAGGAAGAAAGAATGAAACGTTTCGCTTCCACTTCTCAGTCACGTCTCCGGCAGTTGACTTGGTCAAACTGAGAAAGGTGGAAATCGGCCTGACTGATATGGCAACCGATAATCATTCCACACTCGAACTCACTAAGTTCCCTTGCTGCAACAATTTTGCAGGTATCTCGTAGCACTGAACAAAGTTGAGCCCTTGCCCGCCTGTTATGGTGGTAGCAGCGGTTGCAGTGATGTCTAGGCTCCACTTTACGTATACAGAGGGGTTCGGATACTTCTAATCGGATACTTGATTGTGACTGAATGATATTTTATTTTCCGCATAATTTTTACGGTCGCTGCATAATGTGTGAAAGAAGCTATCTTTCTCCCTGACACACCTCTGCTTATCAATGATGAGAACTGATTTTTATGTAGTGCCTACATGCCAGTCTGGTACACTATCTTGATTGTGTAATAATTACTTCTCCTTGCAGTGAGTTAACGACTGCCTCAACTCGCATTTCCAGACCATTGTGCGTGCGTGGCTGCGTGACACAGCACGATGACAGGTCGCGATTTATGTCTTTACACGCAAGTGGGGCGGGTTTAAAGTGTCCAGCATGTCCACACACGACCTGGTAAACATGATCAACAAATAATAAGCTCCCCCTTGAACATACAAGCTCTTCACAATACTTCACACTCCCTTCTGTTTGCATGCACGAGAAAACTCCCCACAAAACATTCCTGGCTCTCACATCTTTTGAGATGTGTGGAGGAATCACGGGAGCCTGTGTGTTGTTTTGGTAGAGGATAATATTGTATGTAAGTTGTAGGAATGTTGGTGACAGCACAAACATCCAGTACCCGAACCAAGGTAATTAACTGTTTACTACTAAAAACTCTCGACCAGCCGGGAATCTAACCCGGTTACCCGAGGCCCGAAGACCAAGAGAGTGACCACTCAGCCATGAAGTCGCACATGATGATGATTATGATGATGATGATGATGATGATGATGATACCGAGCAAGTGGCTGTGTGGTTAGGGTCACGTAGTTATCAGCTTGCATTCAGGAGACAGTGGGTTCGAACCCAACTGTCGGCAGCCCTGAAGATGGTTTTCCGTGGTTTCCCATTTTCTCACCAGGCAAATGTGGGGCTGTACGGTACCTTAATTACGGCTACGGTCGCTTCCTTCATTACCCCTGGCCCTCCCCTATCCCATCGTCGCCATAAGACCTATCTGTGCCGGTGCGACGTAAAGCAGATAATAATAATAATAATAATAATAATAATAATAATAATAATAATAATAATAATAATAATAATAATAATAATAATTTATTTTTATAATTCAGTCCTACTAACTACTTTTCACGGTTTTCAGAAAAGGCGAGGGGCTTGAATTTAGTCCTGCAGAAGTTCGTTTACGTGCCAGTAAATCTACCGGCACAAGGCTGACATATTTGAGCATCTTCAAACATCACCGGACTGAGCCAGGATCTAACCTGCCATGTTGGGGTCAGAAGGTCAGCGCCTCAACCATCTGGGCCTCTCAGCCCAACAATAATTATAATAGTAATATTGTGTCAATCGCGGGCACAGGACATTGCTGAAGCAATCACCAATTAAGTGTCAAAAACGATTTAATTTTTTTAACTATGTAGCAAAACACGCGTTTAAACCTGTCACTAGTAGTTAAAGCCGGATATATCACACTTACTTGACGGACTAGCATTCATAATGCGATTACTTTACATTCTAATTTTGAAGAACACGCTTTTCTCAATACCGTTCAGTGTGTTTTTGTGTGACTTGCTGGGCTGTCTTTCTTTTTTACGATGTTGATAACGAGCTGGCTGTGTAGGGCTGTTGGTAAGGTGTTCATGTTGCGAAATAGAACCCTGCCTGGAGACCCATGTCAAATAAATACTTCTATCCCCCTGTGGGTTGGGGCAGTAGAATAATACCAACTTTATCCCCTGCCTGTCGTAAGAGGCGACTAAAAGGGGACCCAGGGGCTCTCAGTGTGGGAGTGTGGTTTGGCGACCATGGGCCCCTTAGCTGAGTCCTAGCATTGCTTCATTTACTTGTGTCAGGCTCCTCACTTTCATCTATCCTGTCCGACCTCCCTTAATCAACTCTCGTTCTTTTCCGACCCAGACTGTATTAGAGCACTCGAGGCCTAGAGAATCTTTCATTTTCACACCCTTCGTGGCCCTTGTCTTTCTTTGCCAATACCTTCATTTTTCGAATAATCTGATCCCTCCCATATTTTCTCTCTGATTAATGTTATGGTTGCCTAGTTGTACTTCCTCTTAAAAATATAATCACCACCACTCAAATTCTTCTGTAAGTAGTTAATAGAAGTCTTAGGAAATATTCCTGAAGTCTCGTCCCGTTTCGTCGGCACTTAAGAGAACATTAAACGCATAATTGTGGCGGAGGTAGTGTTGAGTTTCTTCATTTTGTGTTGTAAAAAGAATGTGATTCCTAAATCGTCTGGAGACATACAATAAATAAATAAATAAATTGACATAGACTGTCTAACGTTTGCTGATGAAGACATCTCTGATCCACAGAAACAGATTCCTATACTGGAAGAGCAAGCAGAAAAAATAGGACTTATTATTTCAAATATAAAATTTGCTCTTTCTGAACTTACCATTGATATGAATAAAATCACAGGAGTAAAGGAATTTAAGTACTTGGATGAATGGATCACTGAAAATGCCAATGAAAACCAATCAGTAGTTTCACAAATTCAGAAAATGGAAATTGATTTTCGACACACAAAGAATGTTTGTGCTGGGCGAGCTGGCCGCGTGGTTAGGGGCGCGCAGCTGTGAGCTTGTATCCTGGAGAGAGTGGGTTTGAACCCCGCTGTCGACAGCCCTGAAGATAGTTTTCCGTGTTTTCCCATTTTCACACCAGGCTGTACCTTAATTAAAGTTACGGCCGCTTTCTTCCAACTCCTAGGCCTTTCCTATCCCATCGTCGCCATGAGACCTATCAGTGTCGGTGCGACATAAAGCCGATTGTAAAATATATATATTTGTTAACATACAAATGCTTGTCCTGGAACAGTAAAATTCGTCATTATTTAATAGTGTTCAAACCTGACGCTCTCAATGTTTCAGAAACGCTCAATTTACACAATAAAAATGTAAAGGAACATAGAGTTTAAAGAAAAAAAAATCATGACAGAAATCTTAGAACGAAGAATTAAAAATGGAATACATTACCCCAAACTAGTGATGGGACTATTGAATGAAAACTACCGAATTATTCGAAAATCGTCAACTACCGTTACAACCAATTGTTTCCTTTTGCATTCGATTTTTCATTCAGATCACAAATTCTAATTGTTTCCACTAGTTAGCGCTGAAATCGGCCTCGGAAATGTAATACAACAATCCACATTTCGGTAGTTACTAGCAAATGGCTTATTACTAGTTACTGGTACTGCCGCAGTACAAAACGTATATTATTACTTTATAACCGATTTCAAACCGAATGAAAACTGTCGAATCTTTTTATTCGATAGTCAAGCTTTACAATCGGTAGTCTACCGATAGTTTAGAACATGCCATATTCCCATCACTATTGGGCAAGGAGAAAAGCTTAACACATGTTAATTCCGCGTGGTCCTCAATGACAATTCGCGTAGTAGTAGTAGTAGTAGTAGTAGTAGTAGTAGTAGTAGTAGTAGTAGTAGTAGTCAGAGTGGACGAAGACCTCATCACCAATAAAATCCCAGTTGGCAAAGGAGTTCGACAAGGTAACACAATCTCTCCAAAGCTGTTTACCCTTGCCTTGGAAGATGTATTCAAAACCCTTCATTGGGATAACAAAGGAATAAAAATCAACGTTGACGTTGTGCTCATAAGTGAAAATCTAGATGAGCTAGAAAGCATGATCCAAGAATTAAAAACTGCCTCTGCTAAGATTGGTTTGGAAATGAACATTAATAAAACAAAAGTACTAAGCCCAGACAGTCAACCACTTAAAGTGGGATCCAATATATAGAAGCTGTCGATGAGTACATCTATCTTGGACACAAGATAAAACTTGGAAAAAAACAACCAACGTGCAGAAATTCCTCGCAAAATACGTATGAGTTGGACAGCATTCCGAAAACTAAGATTCATCCTCACCAACAAGGATGTTCCAATTAACCTGAAGACCAAGGTTTATAATACGTGCGTGCTGCCAGTTGCTACTTACGGTCTGGAAACGATGAAGGGAAGTGCTCGCAAGCTTCAGCGAACACAACGAGCCATGGAGCGACAGATTTTAGGGATCAGCCTTAGGGATAAAATCCGTTTAGAGGACATCAGGAGAAGAACTAATGTAACAGACATCGTAGAGATAGTAGCAAGACTAAAATGGCAATGGGTAGGACAAGACTACAACAGGTGGACCTCTAGGATTGTTCACTGGAGACCATGGGAACATAAGAGAGGCATTGGAAGACCTCAGAAGAGATGGCTCGACGACATAAAGCTGTTGGCTGGAACACACTGGTTCCAAGTGGCTCAAGATCGAAGACTATGGAAGAGGCAGTGGATTGAAATAGGCTAGAAAAGAAGAAGAAGAAAAGACTCCAAACCCAACTCGGAAATATACTTTTGAAAATCGAAACTTACTGATACAATGAGATTGCGAGGAATTCAGTTTTTAAGCTATTTGGAAAGAATGAATAACACCAGACTTGCTTACCGAATACACAGATTTCTGCAAGTCAAACGTACGAGGTCAAAAATGCTATAAGCAAGCAGAGAAAGACCTCACTGAATTAGGGTCACAAAATCTGCTGGATAGAAATAGAATCAGGAAAATTGTTCACACAAGGGCTTTGGGGAAGACGAGAAGAGACCAACACGACGTACTTGGTCGGAGGAGCAGAAATTACAAGAATCGATGAAAATGAACTATTGGGCAAGGAGAAAAGCTTAACACATGTTAATTCCGCGTGGTCCTCAATGACAATTCGCGTAGTAGTAGTAGTAGTACAGAGTCTCGTTTGTCACATATCCCAATATGTTTCAATCTTATTCCATGATCAATAAAGTGACCCCCCCCCCCTTTTTCATATTAGAATCTCTAATGGCCAGGCTGAGTGGTTTAGACGGTTGAGGCGCTGGCCTTCTCTTCCCAACTTGGCAGGTTCGATCCTGGCTCAGTCCGGTGATGTTTGAAGGTGTTCATATGCGCTAGCCTCGTGTCGGTAGAATTACTGGCACACGACAAAACTCGTGCGGGACTAAATTCCGGCACCTCGGTATCTCCGAAAACCGTAAACGTTAGTGGGACGTAAAGCCAATAGCATTATTATTAATTAAGAAGCTCAAATAACCTCCGTATGCAGTTCTCTCGGAGCGTACGTAAGTAGTGTTGATTTGAATATGCTAACATGTAAGAGACGATATGGCTTCGGATTTAAACTGGTATTGTAGTCAACAGTAATATTACCATATCTAAGCGGTGAATGTCGCATTCTTTTGGTGTCTCTTGTAAGTTAGATCATTTACAATCGTTGGATAATTTTTTATTTGCAGAATACATAGTTCTAATTATGTCTTTTTATGATAATATTCACAGATTTGGCTCGGAGTTCACTGTTATATATTTTAACCATACAGCCATATATGTTTCTTTTTTCAGCTTTCTGTATAATGTACCCTTTCTAGTTGAGAAAAATCCTCCCTTTCTGTTTTGTTCCATATCACTGGCATCAATCCAGTGTGGAATAGAACACATCACATGCATTGTGTTTGGCCTGTTGGAACATCCCGCACGTTTGCCGGCCGGCCTGCCTGCCTCCCGCCGCATTACACTACATTGCAGTTGCTGTCTGGCAGCCATTACTGGCTAATGCAGTCTGCATTTTATTAAACAAGTCACTGTTCCCTTTATTAAGGCTGTAATGGCCCCTTCCTTGGCTCTTCTACTCTATGTAGCTCTTTGAATTTAAGGAATGTGTGTGCTTCTAGCTTGCTTTTCAACTGCAAAGTCCTTACTTTAAACATTCTCCACAGTCGGTGACACGGGTGGGGAAATTAAGAGCTTTTAAGTCATCGCGTGGTCTGATATTTAAATTTTTAATTCATTGCACGATTAGGGTAGCTTCTACTTTTATTGGCTCTTCATAGTGGAGCGATATATTTTTGTAGATTTGTTGGCTTTAACCCTTAACAGTGCATATATTATGTGTAACAGTAATATCGACACGAGATTGCAGTGGTTGAAGCCTCCGTGGCTCAGGCGGCAGCGCGCTGGCTTCTCACCGCTGCGTACCGTGGGTCAAATCCCGGTCACTCCATGTGAGATTTGTGGTGGACAAAGCGGAGGCTGGACAGGTTTTTCTCCGGGAACTCCGCTTTTCCCTGTCGTATTTCATTCCAACAACACTCTCCAATATAATTTCATTTCATCTGTCATTCATTAATCATTGTCTCAGAGGAATGCGACAGGCTTCGGCAGCCGCCACAATTCCTATCCTCGCCGCTAGATAGGGGCTCCATTCATTCCATTCCTGACCCGGTCAAATGACTGGAAACAGGCTGTGGATTTTCATTTCATTCCAGTGGTTGCTTAATGTTAATGTCATCCTGGAAGAGAATGCCAGGAGTCAGCTAAGGACCCCGCGGTCGCTAACATACGCCCCCAAGTTGAGAGGAGAGTCAATTTTTATTTTAAACTGTGAAAAACCACATTATCATTTGACAATTGATAGAGAGCCTTTTTGAAAATTCGAATAATAATAATAATAATAATAATAATAATAATAATGTTATTGGCGTTACGTCCCACTAACTGCTTTTACGGTTATCAGAAACACCGAGGTGCCGGAATTGAGTTCCGCAGGAGTTCTGTTACGTGCCTGCAATTCTACCGACGCCGGGCTGAATGGCTCAGACGGTTGAGGCGCTGGCCTTCTGACCCCAACTTGGCAGGCTCGATCCTGGCTCAGTCCGGTGGTATTTGAAGGTGCTCAAATACGCCAGCCTCGTGCCGGTAGATTTACTGGCACGTGAAAGAACTCCCGTGAGACTAAATTCCGGCACCTCGGCTTCTCCGAAAACCGTTAAAGTAGTTAGTGGGACGTAAAAGCAAACACATTAATTCTACCGACACAAGTGGTTAAGTGTAAGAGAGGGCCGTGTGCCTTAACTTCGCCACATGAAAGAAGCCATAATAAATAAATAAAATAAACAAGCACCTTCAAATACTACCGGACAGAGCTAGGATTGAGCCTGGTCAGAAGACTAGCGCCTCGGCCGTCTGAGTCACTCAGCCCGGCATGAATGATAGTAGTTAAAGGTTGAAGTGTGGTGAAATCTTTAGATGTTATTTAATTTATTTCTAACACAACGAAAAATACTTGTGTCTTAAATTTGTGGGGTGGTTTGTAGGTATGAAGTATACTTGTCAGGTCCTGGTATAAAGCCTGAACTCTAGAGATGAGTTTCCTGTCGTGTTTGTTTGGAAAAGGACATCTGCAGAACGCGGTCCAGAGCCCATCTTGTTAATGAGTGAGAGGAGGGCCAGCAGAAACTTCCAGAAATCTAAACAAACACCCCTCGTCATATGCATGTTAACTGCCTTGGTTTCGTAACAAGATTATTACGTTGCGTTCAATATTGAGATTAACATTTGAATGCCCCTGATAATTACTACATTTTGGTCAACATCGCTTAATACTCTGCAAACATTCAGTTAGGAAGGGAACTTAGAGATTATTGCGGCATTACGGAGGTTAAGAGTCACTCCAGACACTAACCATGGCTTGCCTAACATTCCACGCAGTATTCAGGGAGATATTCCTCTGCAGCATAGTTACATTGCATGACCTAGGAAATAATTACCGTAAATAAATAAATAAATAAATAAATAAATAAATAAATAAATAAATAAATAAATAAATAAATCAGTTGAACAATTGCAACTTATTAAGTTAATTTTTTTTCGGGGTGAACCATATCGTTGTTTTATGTGCTCATCTGCCCTGTGCATGTTGCAGTATTGTTTAACAAGGCGGCTGAGGTAAGCCTACCCTTGTTCGATCCGTGAAGATCGGTCTTCCCGGCAGCTGAAATCAACTATAAACTAAGATTTTGAATCTCGAAAGAAAAGTCCGGGAGGCTATAGAAATACGTAAACACCCGAACTATATGAATTTAAAAGAATGGTACGAAATCAGATATTCTTGGATGGCTATTATACACAAATTACCAATATGCAGGTCAGACCATGAAAACACAGGATCCCCAATGTTACAAAGCAGTAATTGGCCATCTGACCATCAAGCGAGAGATACTTCCAGATGTTCCGAGGATGTACCCGGCGCTCACGGTAGCTTTGGGTTAGAGAGACGTTATTGAGGCAGCGGTTCTCAACTTTCTCGAGAGATCGCTGCCCGGTAAATCCTCTTTTCTATAAGACCAATTTACTCGTAAATATTTCACCAGTTTCTTAAATGTCCATACATTTAACTAACATAGGTATTCATAATTATTGCGTGATCTTAAAATGGGCACTATGAATACGATGTGACATGTTGAAAAATATTTATATTAATGATTTCTTTTCTTTTCCTTTACAATTTGCTTAATGTCGCACCGTCACAAATAGATCTTATGGCGACTATGTGATAGGAAAGTTCTAAGAGTGAGAAGGAAGCGACCGTGGCCTTAATTAAGGTACAGCCCAGAACTTGCCTGGTGTAAAAATGGGACACCACGGAAAACCAATTCACGACTGCCGGCAGTAGGGTTCGAACCCACTATCTCCCGATTGCAAGCTCACAGCTGCGTGCCGCTAACGGCACGACTAACCCGCTTGGTTAATATTAATGAATAATATTTTCCAGCACGTTGTTGTTTCTTCAAGCCAGCATTATTTATACTAATTTTCATTGATATATTATTCCATTCTGACTGCCATAATGTTGGAAAATTGATAACGCTGATCATTTTTGTTAATATATTGATTTCAATTAAGCTAATTTTGAAAAAATGAATCTTACTGGAAAAAAAGTTATGCACTTCACTTCACTACGGAACTAAGCAGAGTATGAGCAGCAGTTGAATGATGTCAACTTATTAGCACACTTGTCACATACATACACCAAATGTTTTTATATGCAACTAGCAGTTACCCGCGGGCTCCCTCCCCCTCTCCCTTCCCCCCAGTGTTTCACGTTGTTAATGTTGCAAAGTTTGGAGATAATTGAATAATATATATGATCTCATGTGGTAATAGAATAGAATATTATATCAATAAACACTTTAAAATTTATCAAAAATAAAAGTAGAATTACACTGTATTTAGGTATTTTTTGAAATTGTTGCGAATTATTGAAATCAATTCGTGAATTCATAGATTTTTCCTAATTATGAAATCATTAGTCAGTGCCGTAGGATAAGGACGTTACGTGTGGCACTGTTGGGAGCGCAAATGTATAAATTCCTCGGAGTTTCAACCCTGGAGCAAGTTACTTGTAATTGACCACGAGAGAAACACGCAGTTTCCAAATTAATCCCTGCTAATGATGGTCAAAATTCAGAGCAGACTTTCAAGTTGCTGCAATGTACGGCTGTGGTAAAGATATTGCCATGATAAAATAATTACTTTAATGTTACTTACATCTTTTCAGAATTCGATTTTGATGGTTTATCTGGTTGTAGTCGGTTGATTTATTCATTTACGAATGGCATAAATTACGAAAATATGACCTGCATAAGCAATCATATGATACTCATTTATAGAATTGACGTTAATTTTCCATAGAATAAATACCTAGATTATACGTAGATATTCCTTGCTATTTTAAGTGCCACCGAGCTCGATAGCTGCAGTCGCTTAAGTGCGGCCAGTATCCAGTAATCGGGAGATAATGGGTTCGAGCCCCACTGTCGGCAGTCCTGAAGATGGTTTTCCGTGGTTTCCCATTTTCACACCAGGGAAATGCCGGGGCTGTACCTTAATTAAGGCCACGGCCGCTTCCTTCCAATTCTTATGTCTTTTCTATCCCAAGTCGCCATAAGAAATATCTGTGTCGGTGCGACGTAAAGCAAAATAGCAATATTAAGTGCCATGTTGTATCCGCCACCTGTAAGCGATCATTTGATATTTTATGGTGCTCAGGTTGGATAATTTTGCAGAGAATAAATTGCTAGATTGTATCATTGATGTTCCCCGCTGACCGCCTCTGTAGCGTAACGGTTAGCGCTATTAGCTGCTGTCCTTGGAGGCTTGGGTTCGATTCCTGGTAATGCCAGAAATTTAAGAATGGCACGAGGGCTGATATGTGGTTAAAATGGTACATGCAGCTCACCTACATTGGGGCTGTGCCTGAAAAGAGCTACACCACCTCGGGAGGAGGACACACGTTTGTCTAAATGGTTAGCGTGTTGGTTTTTGGTCACAGGGATCCCGGGTTCGATTCCCGGCAGGGTCTGGAATGTTAACCATAATTGGTTAATTCTGCTGGTACGGGGGCTAGGAATATGTGTCGCCTTCGTCATCATTTCATCCTCATCACGACGTGCAGGTCGCCTACGGGAGTCAAATCAAAAGACATGCATCTGGCGACTCGAACTTGTCCTCGGACACTCCCGACACTAAAAGCTGTACATTTCATTATCGTGTTTCATTCCGCGCTATTTTAATTTCAGTACGATTCGTTTGTCCAATCTATCCGTTAACAGTTACGGTATTAACACACAAAAACTTGTACCCGTATATCACATATTATCACCAGTTTTATGAAATATCTGACGATATAACTACCTCTACGATCCGTCATGAGTGAGATTGAGGTTAATTTTTCAGGGAATAAATCGCTTGATTGTATCATAGAGCAAAATGCGGGGGGAAGTGCCCACGAAAAGTTTAGTACTGTACCTCTGAATGAGGTTTGGCCATATTTCTTGCTATTCTAAATTCCATGCTTTTCGTATATCGTTCTATTCCTTAAGAACTTTAATATCAAAAAGGCTTAAACAAAAACCTTCTGCCCGTATATCATATAATATGACCACTTTACATTTTATTAAATCTTCGACGGTATAACCACCTCTACGACCCGTCGGAGTGCGTCATTAACGTTGGTGCAAATGTTGGAGGTGTGCAGATTTGTATGACGAATGACTGCTTTCGATTTTATAGATTAGATGGATGGATGGATGCGTGTACGTCCAGAGGTCCTTACATACTGAATACAGGAGAGCCAAAAGAAGAAAGCCTCAACTGTTTGAAAAGGTTTCACGTAACACCTGATGACAGAGTGTTGAATAAAACGAATGGTTTCCTAAACTACAGGGCTGAGTGGCTCAGACGGTTGAGGCGCTGGCCTTCTGACCCCAACTTGGCAGGTTCGATCCTGGCTCAGTTCGGTGTCGGTAGATTTACTGGCACGTAAAAGAACTCCTGCGGGATTAAATTCCGGCACCTCGGCGTCTTCGAAAATCGTAAAAGTAGTTAGTAGGACGTAAAACAAATAACATTATTATTATTATTATTATTATTATTATTATTATTATTATTATTATTATTATTATTATTATTATTTCTTAGACAGTCGGAAAATAAGAAGCAAGTTAAGAGAAGTTGAATTTAGTAAATGGTGTGACCTCCTACAGAAGGGGTTGTAATAAGGACGAAAGAGAAAGGGCATATAAATCTCTGGTAAAACCCCACCTAGAGGATGGTTCCAGTGTAATCGGACACCTACTGAGATTACTTGATTCGAGAACTGGAAAAATCCAAAGAAAAGCAGCTCGATTTCTTCTGGGTGATTTCCGACAAAAGAGTAGCGTTACAGAAATGTTGTAAAGTTTGAGCTGGGAAGGCTTTGAAGAAAGGAGACGAGCTGCTCGTCTAAGTGGTAGGTGTCGAGCTGTCAGTGGAGAGATGGCGGTGGAATGACATTAGTAGACGAATAAGTGTGAGTGGTGTTTTTAAAATTAGGAAAGATCACAATTCAAGATAACAAATTGAGGTAAATGTTATTTTATAGGTAGGAGAGGCATTCCCAAGGGAGATGTTCAATAAATTACCAAATTATTTGCAGTCGTTTAAGAAAGGCTAGAAAAACAACAGTTACGGAATTTGCCACATGGCCGACTGCCCTAAATGCAGATCAGTGTTGATTGTTTTTTAATTTTTTTATTGAATGGAAAAGAGTTGTCCATTTGGTCAACACTCTCCATCCAATCGGTGGGATAGTCGCATTCAAGAATTATCTTATAGTGAATGGCGTGATGTCTTGAAAATGAGAGGAAACGAACTGGCCGTACGAGCTATTTCAGGCAGGACCGTGAACATTAACTGTTGTCAGTGCTGCCACAACGAGATGCAATATTCAAATATCTTGGTTCCACGATTGCTTATGATGGCCGGCTTGTCGATGAGGTCAGTGTGAGGATATCCGCAATCTGAATGAAATGGCGAACAACGACCGGCGTCACTTGCGACTGGAGGGTGAACGATATTCTCAAATCAAAAATCTATCGTACTGTCGCACTGTATGGTTGTGCATGTTGGCCGATTACGACTGAGACAGAACGTCGACTAACCGTCGTGGAGACGAAGATGTTGAGGTGGGCAGCTGATGCCACTAATCTGGATCGCATCTTTAATGAATCCATCAGGGAGGGATTTGGCATTGCACCGTTTCAAGACAAAATGCGCGAGAGTCGTCTGCGATGATTTGGGCATGTGCTAAGAACGGGGACAGACATTATCGCGAAGATGGGTTAAATGTTACAAGTCGTCGCCATAACGACGACATCAAAGACCGTCAGACTCCTCCCTGACATTGCCCAGGACAGAACTCATTGGATATAACGAATCCAAGTGGCTGACCCCGCCACCGGGAGAGACGAACGCTGAAGATTATTATTATTATTATTATTATTATTATTATTATTGTTATTATTATTATTATTATTATTATTATTAACTTATATACAGGTATTGTTTATATCATTCATGGTGTTACAAGGTCTCATTTCACAGCCAGAAAATTAATTTCTGTCAGTCAGAATCTAGAATCTGGTAGGAAAGTTTGATACTAAAAGAGTTTTCAGTCATTTAATACTTGAGTTGATCGTGTTCGTTGATGTGGCGTATCCTTTGTGATATTTATTATTTAATATTAAGAATATTTTAATTGATTTACTCTTCTTCCACGTCAGTGAAGCCAAGCTCCAATGAACCTTTTTCCCCCTCTCCCCTGCCCATTAAAAGTCAATGAAGAATGTTGCTATCTTTGGTTCTGTAACGTCGTACTTAAGAGAACGTAAACTTCTTTTCTCTTCTTTCAACTTGAACTTTGTTTCTCTTGAAGAATTCTTACGGATCTGTTTGCGAAGTACATCTTCCTAGTTTACGAGTTCTTTTATGTAAATAAAGAGATATTCGTCGTCCCATAGCTTAATTAAAATACAGTCTTATTCAGCATGCGCTGGGAAACCGTTGCAGTGCTACGTTAAAAATCAAGGTTGGCTCTTTGGTTGCTAGGAGGTTTCATCTAAAGGCTAACTAAACTGTAGGATGTATGTTTCGTTTCCAATCGGGTTGAGTGGCTCAGACGATTAAGCGCTGAATTTCTGAGCCCAAGTCGGTGGGGTCGATCCCTGCTCAGTCCGGTAGTTTTGTAAAAGTTATTCAAATACGTCAGGATCGTGTCGACATATTTACGTTAGATAACTGCTGTGGGATAAAATTGCGGCACCTCGACGTTTTCGAAAACCGTTTGTAGGATGTAATCTTAGTTAAGTTTTGTTTCCAATCCACCGAACTAACCGAGTGGTTAACCTTGCTCTATGATATATATAGAGTGGAACCGTGAATTGCGAGCATAATTCGTTCCGGCAACGTGCTCGTATAACAAATCGCTCGTATATCAAAGCAAATTTTCCCATAAGAAACTATTGAAACCAGATGATTCGTCCACAACACAAGCCCACAAAAACATTTATTCGCATAACATTTCTAAAACAAAATATAACGTAAACCAATTAAACTGCACTTTACCCTACAATAGAATCATTGTTGGTGTGAGGGAATCTCAGTTGAAGTGAGAGATTCCATTGACTTTTCCTCCTTATCCTCGGACGATATCTCCATAACCTCCTCCTGTTGTAGAGGTAGACTTGTTATAAAATCTCGCGATATCACCCACTCGCATACCTCGTTCGTGTTTTTCGATCATTTCCTTCTTAAATTCCATTGTAATCATCTCCTTCGTCCGACCGAATTTCTTTTTAGCCTTCTTTTCGTTCACAGGGCCCATCGTTGCGGAACAGTTATATCACTAATGAGAGAAACAAAACATGTATACTCCTACGGTGTGGACTATGCGAGCGAGGCACGACAACTGAAGTCCAGCGCGGGAAATGATTAGACACACTTTCCCAGGAAAGAGAGTAGCAGGGGGAGGGGAAAACAAAGGTACAGGGGAGGTGGAAACGTACGTACACGTGACGCTCGAATTGCGAAACTTCACTCGCTTATCAAGTTACAATATATTTAAAATGTTTGCTCGTCTTGCAAAACGCTCGTAGACCAAGTTACTCGCAATGCGAGGTTCCACTGTATTGACATGTAGACGAATCCTGACAGTTGACTCGATTGGTGGCCAAATCGTCTACTAAAAAGACCATTGATATCTTTGGTCCTTTCGCAAATATCCACGTAATTTAGCCCTTTTTATGATGTCTGTGTTATAATGTCCATGCATGAAACGATTTACGTAATGCATTTTTTTGTTAAATGTATTCTCTTACACCCCTGTCATCACAACTTTTTAAACTCATAATATTTATTATATTATGTTTATTTACGTTATACATGATAAATTGTCGTTTTATATGTGAACGCGTGGTACGTGTTTACTTCGTTTGCAGTTTGTTTGACATGTTACGCTTTATTACATGTGATAAATCTCATAATTAGACCGTATTGAAGATAATGTATTAAAGTTAAAAACTTTTATTTTATAACCACCTATTCAATAGACGAACGAATCATGTCCTATTAACCAATTTACCTCATGAATATTTTATAAATAATTGAGTGCATTATCTTTGTATTGAATAGGTGGTTATAAAATAAAAGTTTTTAACTTTAATGTTACGCTTTGTCACTAAGGTGGTCAGCAGAGAATTCTCAAACTTCCCGATCATACCAATATGTGTTGATATCTAAATCAGAGGGGGGAGATTGAATTGTGTTTCTTTCCTTGTTCTTCTTCACCTTCCTTGCTCCTTTGAAAATTACTGTGTAAACTCTTTCCTGAGTAAAGCTGCATGTCGATTGAAAATCCTTTTCGACATTGTACTTCTATAATATCCATGTAATCCAAGTGTTTTAGGTGAATCAAAACAATCAACAATGAGCGCCAAGAGTTGTGAGGATAGTAGGCCTACGCTACTTGTACACATCGATTCTGTTTGTTGCCTTACACTAGGGACAATTTTGTATGTACATGGGGCTCGCCCGTTTCACTAGTCCGCTGTACCGAATTATGGTAAATAAAATAATACCGACACTTCCAGAAACAACCGTTTTATTTCAACTTCAGAACTTTCGCATAATATTTCACTTCACGCTGTGTATTTGAATAATCCGTAAGATGAGTTACCAGTTGCACCTCGTTTGTGAGGTTAATTTAGGCATGAAATGATGTGTTGTTACCATTTTGGGTGTCTGTAATTATTTATTTGCACTTCTTTATTCAATACCGACAAGCATAATCATGAAATTCGGTAGTCAAGAAAATTACGAATGAATGGGAAAGTTTTGCAAACTTTATTTTACTTTTCTCGGGCGATATTGATGTAAGTCATTTCGACGTAGTAAAAGTTCATCCCATATGCATTTATTTTCAGGAGCTTGATTCTAATATACGGCAAAATTCAGATCGTGATATATACCAACTGATACAAAAATGTTGCAGTTTGTGGTTGTAAGGTTTATTAGTGGCATAGATAGGCGTTGCTACTGTAACATTACTAAATATTCGTACATTGCATAATGAATTAAAGTTATTGTACCTTTTAAACTGCATGAAACTTATACGCCATTTTCGAAAATCAATAGCGAGGCTGCATCTGACATCAAATCTGTACGGCTAGTTGTATGGGATGAAGCTGTTATGGCGTAAGTAGTTCTTTTAGAAAGAAAGAAATAATACTTGGAAGAGATTCTAAACAGATCTTCGCAGTACTTCTACATGCCTCTATACAAACCAGTTTTATTCAATTTCGCCCACTTTGGGCAGAATTTAAGGTATTCAATTTATTTTTTTAAAGTGTGCATAAAACCAGTGATTTCTTACTTCAAATTGTTAATGAAGATCACTCTCATGCAAACGGCGCATCTTGCGAAATCTGCTGCGTTATACATTCACCATCCAGGATAACAACGGAAGGAGGTATTGTTTCAGAAATTTTTGGAAGAGAATTGATATCTTCATTTCATGTATTGAATGTTTCTAAATTTGCTATTCTTGCTCCCAAAATTGATAACTGTTAAGAAATCAGTGCAGAAATGACCTGAATTACTCAATCCATACATCAGCGTAAGCAGTTCACTCATGGAAGAAGAAAAGGAACCCCCTGTAATTTCCAATAGAGTTTATAAACCACTGCAATTAAGTGATTTGCATCCACATATCCTCACATTAACAACCTGTGCTATCGTGATAGTCTGAAAAATGCTTGTGTAGGCCTTTTAAATGGGACACGTTTAATTGTTTGAAATATGTACGACAACTTCCCAGACCTCGTATCGTTATTGGTGAAAAGCAGGTCTAAAATTTCTGATTCCAAGAATCAGTCTAACAGCGCTTGACAAAACACTGTATTTTCCTTCAAAAGACGACCATTTCTTAAACGTTATGCTTTTTGTATGACTATTAACAGCTTCAATCACAGACGTTCGGATTGCATTGATATCTCTACTCCAGCCAGTATTTACTCATGGTCTGCTGTATGTTGCAATGTTTCGAGTGCGTTCTTTCAATAATTTGGATGTGCAAATATCTCCTAGTGGCCATGCTACTCTCAATGTAGTATGTAAGGAAGTTATTTGAGAAGCGCACTGCATGTAATGAAAACGAGATAAATAATTACTAATTATTTTCAGAAAATTATTATAAATTGTTTCTCTTACCGGGCGAGTTGGCCGTGCGGTTAAGGGCGCGCAGCTATGAGCTTGCATCCGGGAGATAGTCGGTTCGAATCCCACTGTCGGCAGCCCTGAAGATGGTTTCACACCAGGCAAATGCCACGGCCGCTTCCTTCCCATTTGTAGGCCTTCCCTGTCCCTTCGTCGCCATAAGACCTATCTGTGTCGGGGCGACGTAAAGCAACTAGCAAAAAAATGTTTCTATTAAATTCAAGTATGCTGTTTATTTCTAAAACATTTTTCGAAAATAGCCATTTGTTGTATTTTAACCGGGTCAAAATAATAATAATAATAATAATAATAATAATAATAATAATAATAATAATGATAATAATAGTAATAATAACAGATAAATACATAAAGACATTAGTTCTTGAGTTTTATGTTCATGCTCTTGTTCGTTTTGTCTTTTCTGTTTCTCTTTTGTATTTTGTGGCTGTGCTTCTGCCAAGCACTGTCTACTGTAGTTTATGGCCGCTCTGCACAGTACATATTGGTTTTCTAATTCTTAAGATTGTGACCTTTTGGTATCTCGAGTAGATAGACGTGCCAGACTTGCAAATGGAATGGAAGACCGGAAGGGCGTGTCTCAATCTCGTGGCTTGAATTTATTCAGAGCTCGCTCGTATTACTGGTGTGGGTGTCTAGCGCCTGCCTTGTGAGTCACTGTTCACTGATAAAAGAGTGCTTAGAACATTTGCTTCACAATGATTGCTTCATGTTTTTACCACACTTGGAACTATAATGAAAATTCTGATCTCATAAAAAAATAGTTTGTATAAGGGACAACGATGACCTGTTCTATTAATTTCTTCTCAAATTCCGAAAGTGCGTTTAAAACATCACCATTATACGCTGCAGTAATGAAACATTTTAGTACTGTATTTCTCAGCTTTTGGACTGCAGTCCAGTACGTACTCTTGGCATGAAAACTGCCGAGTCTTGAATATACGCCCAGTGAAATTCAACGTTAATACGATTTGACCGAAAAATTTGTAGCGGACTTAGGAGCTTCCACGCCAAGACAAGGGATTGTGTACACCTTCAGGAAAGTTGGAGGCTAAAACATTCTGTGCTACGGGAAAGGGAGGGATAAAGACAAATTGATATTGATAATTAGTAAATAAATCGGAATAAACAATATTCATTCGTTAAATGTAACAAAGTGTTACTTACAGTACATGACGAAGGGAGTTTGTTAAGGCTGTTAGCAGTTGAAAAGATAAACAAGTAACTTCCGGTTCCCTGCACAGTCTCTGTCAAATTGTCATACAAGGAACTGAAGTGTGATTCAGTAATTCTAAGGATCAGTACAAATTATGGATAAATATATATTTAGGGATATCCAGATCTTGCCATTTCTTACGGAAAATCAAAGGTACTCTCCCTTGAAGAGCTCCTAACTACAGAGGAAATCTAATTAAACGATTGATCACTAGTAATGTTGGGAAATCGTATTTTTCATCCTTATAAAATGCTTTTATGTTTACTGATCCATGTTGCCTAAATAATTTGATAAAGTGTATTCTAGAGACGTAAAAAATCTGCCCTCAACTATTGTTGGGTTTGATAAACTGAATTTTTAGCCCAGGCATGGCTTCAGAATCATTCAAACTGACTGTGCGTGACTAAGGTTGTAAAACGATGTAAGCATAATATTTTATTGGCAGCATTCAGTCCCTAGGCAAGGGATGGCGAACCTTTACCGACTTGCGTGTCAGTTAAGCTCTTATTGACTACTGTTTACTGCCCTGTGTGCTACCGGTTATTTTCGTTTAAAATCATAGTGAAAACCCCTCATTTTACTTCATTCAGGTATTAGACTGCGTTACATATTAATCCATTCGACTGAATGTCAATTGCTTGTATTTTGCAATCATCACTGAAAATTACATTTGAAAAAAGAGGTAGGCCTGCATTTTGAGAATAAGGTATATTTTGCTTAACCTAATAAAATTTTTAAAATATATGGCCATATAATTAATTGTGACATAATTCTTCATTAAAGCGTAATGTTAAAATATGCCGTGTTGGTAGATTTTAGACCGGTTCATTCATATTATAAAAACATAAAACTTTGTCTGCATGTTGTGTGGTGTGCCACTGAAGTTGTGTTCGCGTGTTTACCTAGCGTACTATCCAGTGCGCCTGCTTATAAGCCCTAGGCAACCTGCAGTATGCAGTTCCTTAGCGGTGTAGTATGACTTACTCCTGGGTGAAGTTCTGAACACCGTCCTGATTGCACTTTCTACTACCTGTATTAAGAGCCTCCGTGGCTCAGACGGCAGCGCGTCGGCCTATCACCGTTGGATACCGTGGTTCAAATCCCGGTCACTCCATGTGAGATTTGTGCTGGACAAAGCGGAGGCGGGACAGGTTTTTCTCCGGGTACTCCGGTTTTCCCTGTCATCTTTCATTCCAGCAACACTCTCCATTCTCATTTCATAGCATCTATCAGTCATCAATAAATCACTTTGGGAGTGGCGACCCCATCGTACTAATAGCCTTTATATGATTCATTCATTACATTCCTGACCCGGTCAATGACTGGAAGACAGGTTGTAGGTTTTCATTCACTACCTGTATTATAATTGGTGATTATCTGATTAAATTAACAATGACTGTCTAGCTAGCTAATGCGCATAAACATTAGGTGTTGCCTAAAGCATTTCCCCGAAGGCGATCTCTTAGTAATATCGTAGTATAAGAAAGGCATGGAGTTTTATTAACATCAGAATCGTCTTATGGTATTGTAAGATCAGATGTTATTAGCACTATAACATCCCTCACAAGGGCTCATTTCATGTGAAGACCACGATACTAGACATATTGTCTGACATTGCTACTGTTTACTTGCGCCACGCTCCTCTCTTTCATCATCTGTATCCCATTTCTCATGGTCATCTCACGTTCTCTTCTCTTTCTTTAGCTGATCCCATAATTCTTCGGGCAGTGAGACCTCTGGCTCTGTTTTGGATTTACTTAATGTTTTACGTCCCACTAACTACTTTGACGGCTTTAGAAACGCCTAGGTGCCGGAATTTTGTCCTTCAGGAGTTCTTTTACGTGCCAGTAAATCTGCCGACATGAGCCGGACGTATTTGGGCACCTTCAAATACCACCGCACTGAGCCAGAATCGAACCTGCCAGGTTGGAGTCAGAAGGCCAGCGCCTCAACCGTCTGAACCACTCTGCCGGCTTTAAAAAATACTATTAAGGCTGATGATCCAGTTTTTACTCCATAAACCAACAACCAAAAACTCTCACTCGATTTCAACACCATGACCGTCTTACGAATGGGATTGCAAGATCTCTGTCTTAGACATTTTAAACCTACAGTGGTCAAATTGTGCACCCGAACTGCTTTCTGTTAGCTGTGTGTAATGTGATCGTGATATTTATAGAATGCTGTTTCCTAAAGCTATTCTGCTTTCTGTAGTTTTATGTATGAAATATTCTGCCGGACTGAGCAGCACAGATGTAGAGCTCAAGTTGGTGAGGTCGATCCCGATTTGGTCTGGTGGTATTTGAAGTTGCTATTCGCGTCGGTAGATTTACTGTCACCTTAAAGAACTCCTGCGTGACAAACTTTCGGCTTTTTTGCACCTCAGATAAAAGTAGTTAGTGGGACGTGAAATCTATATCATACCGAGCTCGATAGCTATAGTCGCTTAAGTGCGGCCAGTTTCCAGTAATCGGGAGATCGTGGGTTCGGAGCCCACTGTCGGCAGACCTGAAGATGGTTTTCCGTGGTTTCCCATTTTCACACCAGGCAAATGCTGGAGCTGTACCTTAATTAAGGCCACGGCCGCTTCCTTCCCATTCCTAGGCCTTTCCTGTCCTGTCGTCGCCATAAGACATATCTGTGTCGGTGCGACGTAAAGCAAATAGCAAAAAAAAAAAAAAAATCGATATAATATTTAAGGTATACATGAAGTGATCGTGAGAAGATCGATGAGAACTACCGTATTATGAAGGGGGTGAATGGCGTTAGGGCGCTGACCATGTGAGATCCAGATTGTCAGGTTCAAGGCCTGGTTAGTCCGATAGTATTTTGAAGGTGCTTGAATACCTCAGCTTCGTGTTGGTAGACATACAGACAAGTTAGAGAACTCCTGCAGCCCAAACTTTCGGCACCTCAGCATCTCCAATGACCGTAAAGCAATTAATGGGATGCAGAATCAAGAGCATTATTTATTTCATTGTCTAGTTATTATTCGTATATCAAAGGTCATATTTTGGACGGACCGCGAGTTGGACTTCAATTTTGCCACCATGGGTGAAGCCTTCAGAGAACATAATTTATTGGACTTCAAATAAAGGCGCTGTTTTAGTGCCAGTCAGTTGTGGAATACGCTTCTAGGCGAAATTCATTTCTGACAAGCGGTTCTACAAAAGGTTCAGAAATAATTCAGTGATGTGTATTTAAAATGGTCCTCAACCTAATCAGCTAACGGCCGGAAAATGTGTTAAGAGTATAAACCTTTTTTTGGAGATGGCACAGAAGGTTAGCTTTTGTCATCCTCCTGTCCACTTCCGTAGAGTAATGTTTGTCGCTATTAGCTGCCGTCCCCGTTGACTTGGGTTCGATTCCCAGTACTTCTAGAAATTTAAGATTGGCAGGAAGGCTTGTATGCGATTAGAAAGGTACTTTGCAGCCTGAAGAGAGGTCGAGGACACGGGTTTACATTATTACGTTAAGCGCCGAAAAATCAGTGTTTGTGTAAAATGCAATTGAATTTCATACTGAACTAAGGTACCATAGTTTCTGAACAACTCAGATATATTCTCACCCTGATTTCATTGTATCGATACGATGTTACGCAGAGCAGTGACGAAAAGAGAGTGTGAATTTTTAAGAGCTGTGGTGCTCGAAATACTCGACACTTCTGATGACATTTTTGTTAGTGTTAAAATCTATGACCACGTGATCCTTCACCGCTGCTTTTATATTCATAAGCATATTCATTTGGAGATATTCTGTTCAAGAGAATATATAAACCTTCTGCGTGTGAGGTATTGTAATAACGTTGTGTAATATCTCTGGCCATTTATCTCACTCTCGATGGATGCGCCATTTTTTCCTCCTCCCAGCTCGTGTGAAAAGCCCCATTTTTTTTTGTTCCGTCTCTCTCCTTCTCCAGAAACTAATGAAACAGCTCATAATTCATTTATTACTTCTCGAGCGTTGGCGCTCGCCGCCAAGAGCACACTTTTCATGCGGCATGTCACCAGCGCGGCGGGCGGGATTTGAATACGAAAACCACCACCACTGTGCGGCGCGGAGATCGACCAGATTTAGGGAACAAATAAGAAGAGAATGGAAATACAAATGCGGAAAGTGATTATCTAAGGACTATAAACACAAGCGGGACTGTGGACTTACAGGGAATAATAAAAACCAGACCAGCATAAGGGTTGTATAAAGAATGAACCTAAAAATACTCGGTGTTATTTTTAAGGAAGAGGTGTATTTTCATTAAAAATAGAGCGTGTAGATATTGGGGTAAATTGACTTACGGTCATTGAATCGAACAAAAGGTGTTTATTGAAACTTAAAACTCTTGGATCGATGTACTCATGACCCCGCTTTTTATCAGTAATGTCGTACTGTTGTCGAATGGCTGTGGTTAATGCTTAGAAAGTGGAAAAGCTTATATATAAAATAAGAGTTTGGTCTGTACGTTGCTGAGAATTAAACATAAATGATGTTTTCGTATCGACCGTGTCCACAGTAACAAGGAAATTCACTTTTTAATTTTCCGTCATCTTTGTATGTATGTACACATGTATGTACGGGCATCACGAGAAAGTGGCTGAAGATAATTTAATGAAAATCGGTATGGAAAGTCTGAGAATAAGGCACTACAATCTAGGCTATAAATAATTTTATTCACACAAAGTGAAATGGTAGTTTAGGGGAAGGCCTAAAATTCAATTCTCAAAAATCAATGGTCCTATCGATAAATACTGCATAACTTAAGTTATATAGAAATAAATTTACGATCATTTATGTCTTATACATTTTTACCGTACCGGCTAAATTAACAGAGGAATTCATACATTTTTTTGTTGCCAAGTCCACGTCAGTGCCGAGACACGAGAAAATGGGTGAACATAACTTAATGAAAATCAGTATGTAAAGTCGGGGAATAAAGCACTTCGGTCCAGGCTATAAATAACTTCATTCACGCTGGATGAAATGGTAGTTTAGGGGAAGGCGCCTAAAATATAATTTTTAGATACCTATGTTCCCGTCAACGGCTATTCCTTCATATGATTTCAGCCGCAGCCATTCTCTTTCCGTAACAATGATTTTTGAATGTAGGATGAAAACTGCAATTTATTTGATTACTCTAAGGATAACAGGGACCAGCTGTGAATAATGGCAGGTTACCCGGATTGGGGAGATGAAGACTAACTTGTGCGTGTACTGGGAACACGTGGAGCGAGTGTTGGTTACCTAGCGGAATAATGGCCTTGCCTATGGAAGGAAAGAGAATCAGAGGGAGACCAGGTGACGAACGTTAGATCCAGCTTTGATGATAAGGATAATAGGTGTGGAACTAAGCAAAATCACAGAGCTAGTTGTAAATGGAGGATTGTTGTGCCGCTTACTTAATTCACAGAGGCTTGCAAAGTGATCACTGAAAGACATAACCGTCTGTAACGTATGTACGTATGTTTGAATGAATGAAATATACAGTGTGAATCACCGCACTCCAGATATTTCTGAAATGGAAGGTGCTATTATTGTGCTGTTTTCACAGAAATGATGTGTAACAAAGTGCTCATAACTGTCGCCCATACATTGATTTCAATAATTATTAGAATGCGTTGTTTGAAAAAATGTGCATTTTAAAAATGGAACAATGCCTTCCTTTTCTACCGCTTTTCCCACATCTGTGGGGTCGCGGGTACGAACTGCGTCGTACATGTGGATTTGGCCCTGTTTTTACGACCGGATGTCCTTCCTCTATGGAGGGATGTAATCACTATTGCGTGTTTCTGTGGTGGTTGGTAGTGTGTTGTCTGAATTTGAAGAGGGGAGTGTTAGGACATACACAATCACCCAGTCCCCGAGCCAGAAAAATTAATCAGATGCGATTAAAATCCCTGACCCAGCCGGGAATCGAACCCAGGACCCTCTGATCCTAAGGGCAGTACGCTGACCATTCATCCAACGAGTCGGACTAACATTTAATCTATAATACTAGAGTAAACTAGAATGTCAGTGGTGGTTTTTCCAGGATTCTGGTACAAGTAGTTTACGAGTCGTCATAGTTTAAAAATTTTAAAGACCGGGAGGCGTTTCTCCATTCAACTGCTTACTTGCAAGGCTTCCTTGACAGTACAATGATTGCATATCGACTTACCCGTCAGTTATTTTTGTGATAGTTCAAGAAGTAGTGAAGTGCAGTCAGGACCCTTTGGATCCTCACTTTTTCATTCTTCAGATGAGGCCATTTCCAAAATCTTCTGTGATGTTCATTAACAGTCCTATTGTAAATACTTTCCGGGTCAGGTTTAGTTTGCGCACACGGCAAAACTGCAGATGTTTATTGGCAAAGTGAAATGTATTTTACTGTGTAACCCCACATCTCAGTATGAGGTGTTCAAAGTTTGATACTAATTTTTCCATACAGGAGCCCTCTCAGTTTTTACATTGACGAATAGAAAGAGGTTTTTTTTTTTTTAATTTTTAAATAGCCCTGATGGATCTTAGCCTACCAAGCGACCACTGTTCAGCCCATGTGGCCTGTAGATTTTGAGGCCGTGCGTGGTCAGAACGTGAATCATATAGGCCATTATTCTTAGTTTTCTTGACCGGGGCAGCTATCTCACAGTCAGATATCTTCTAAATTGTTCTCACGCATCAGCTCTGAAATCCATGCAGAAACTCCCTGTATCGAATTCGGGGCATCGCGGTAAGACGCATCCTTGCTGACCCTAATAAAGCTGCATCAATATTTAAAGTAAATTTACTCTTCAGTAACAGAACCAGGGGATTCGATCTCGGGTATTTGCAATTTTAGCTGAGTTGTTTTGTTGCAGTTTAAAATATTGGTGGTGGACTTTTCCAATCCTGGACCGAAACTTGTTTATCACGAGGAGAAAATTGGATGGTTGACTTACGTTCACGGCATGTCCGTTTTAAAATTGGATCGTTATCAGAATTAACCGTGGAGGATTAAGAACGTGCTCCCGGCCGCCGTAAGTAATATCTGTGTCCGGGTCCGACTCCTACAGTAGCAGCACTTCCTTCCTCGCTTGCCTCCCTGGCTGTTATTACGCCGCTTGCAAGTTGTGCTGCTTGTTTATTGCTCGCTATAGCGCGAATGAAGGTGTGTTCTTGCTCCAAGCTCGCTCCATGTGCTGAGTTATGATGCTTCTGTGCACTAGGTATCCTGTGTTATACACAAGTTGAGTGGAAATACTTCATGTACATACTACCGTTTCCAAGACACGTCTTCATCAGCTATGCAGCCTTTCACAGAAGCCGTCCGCCTCTGCTGTAGCTGCTAGTTCTTGTGTGTTATTTATAGGGACGAATTGTCGTGGAGAGGAAAAAGACAACCCAGAATACAGAATACGAGAATGGTCTGTTCAGGAAAATACTCAAGTGGAAGTACTTTTCGATTCCATCGTACTGTGATCAGTTTTTTATAAATTAGTTCTCTCTATCCGAGCGAGTTTGCTGCTTAGTTCAGGCCGTTTATCAGTAAGTCTCTTTTTTTTTTTTTTGCTAGTTACTAGTCTTATGGCGACGATGGGTCAGGAAAGGCCTAGGAATGGGAAGGAAGCAGCCGTGGCCTTAATTAAGGTACAGCCCCAGCATTTGCCTGGTGTAAAAATGGGAAACCATGGAAAACCATCTTCAGGACTGCCAACAGTGGGGTTCGAACCCACTATCTCCCGGATGCGAGCTCACAGCTGCGCGCTCCTAACCGCACCGGATTTTTATGAATCTCTATCAAAGAGCAATTTTTAACGTATTGCAGTGCATCTCTTGTACCGTACCTTAATTTCTTACATGATATGTATATTTCATTTTTTATGTCTAACACTGCACTGTATCTTAAATTGCTTGAGCTTTCAAAGGAATTTTATTTTATGTAACCAGTCTCAACTTCAATTCTATAAGTTGCGCATACATTTTTCAAGACTTTTGTGTCTATACATTGTTTATTTTCTTCGATGTGTTGATTTGCTTTAAGGCTGATGATGACCTACAGTTAGGTCGAATCTAATCCCTGAACGTAAACGTAATGTAAAACATTGTACAGTTTATATTGAAAAGGCGGACCTTAATAATAAATCATTTAAATACTATTGTAATCACAGTTCAATACGGATCTATCATAATGCATTTTATATCTTTTATTTAACTGTGATAAACCGAAAACAAAAGAAATCCAGTCAGTTTAGGAAACCTTAAGTTAACATTATTCTATCACTTTAGTAGTGACATCTGTTGACCAACGTCCCAATTTCTTGCATTAGTTGTTTCAAGTCTTGGGAGTAAGATGTCAGTTCACAAGGCGCTTGATTTGAATGCACGGGGCGGGTGTACCCTCGCGATACAACAACAACAACAACAATAATAATAATAATAATAATATCTCTTTAGTTGTGAATACCGTGCGAGGGCATGATATACCGGCATGTACTATCACACTGCTCTTAAACTGGCTCAAGGCTGTTGGTTTTATGTTGGCAACCTGTTAATATCCCTTAGTCAATCTAGTTTCCCTTTTCCTCGGACTTTAAGATATGTTATGTGCCGTATTTGATTTACTGATCCTCCTTTTCAAGTCACGGTCTGTCTGTCTTTCTTTCTTTCTTTCTTTCTTTCTTTCTTTCTTTCTTTCTTTCTTTCTTTCTTTCTTTCTTTCTTTCTTTCTTTCTTTCTCTCGGCTTGTCTTCCCATGTAACAAAGATATACTAAATAGACCAAGAATTTGAGAAACAAATATCCAGTCCTACAGCTCTACAAAATTATACGAGCGAATACCACAGAATTTCTACACCCAGCCAAGCACCGTCATATTATATTCCAGAACGACCCGAGCTATTTGAACAACGATATTATTTAACGTAATACAAATATATACATAAATTCAGCGTTAAACATGGGAAAAAATCTAATGGAATTACAAATGACACACATAAATTAAAACAGTCGAACCAATGTTGGCATACAAACGATATGAAAATGATTTCATGAAATTACGCATACATAATCTACAGAATATTGAAATAACGCATATGGTACAGTCGGGAAACCAATATGAAGGACATTGTTTGCGGTAGGATGGAGGTAATTCACGGAGCTCGAGAATGATTGTTTACGAGGAAGAAACAATGTGAGAAATAGATTTTAATTTCACTGGCCATATATTGCTCATTGAATGGAAGGTAAGAGTTAACTTGTTATTTATTTATTTATTTATTTATTTATTTATTTATTTATTTATTTATTTATTTATTTATTTATTTATTTATTTATTTATTTATTTATTTATTTATTTATTTATTTATTTATTTATTTATTTATTTATTTATTTATTTATTTATTTATTTATTTATTTATTTATTTATTTATTTATTTATTTATTTATTTATTTATTTATTTATTTATTTATTTATTTATTTATTTATTTATTTATTTATTTATTTATTTATTTATTTATTTATTTATTTATTTATTTATTTATTTATTTATTTATTTATTTATTTATTTATTTATTTATTTATTTATTTATTTATTTATTTATTTATTTATTTATTTATTTATTTATTTATTTATTTATTTATTTATTTATTTATTTATTTATTTATTTATTTATTTATTTATTTATTTATTTATTTATTTATTTATTTATTTATTTATTTATTTATTTATTTATTTATTTATTTATTTATTTATTTATTTATTTATTTATTTATTTATTTATTTATTTATTTATTTATTTATTTATTTATTTATTTATTTATTTATTTATTTATTTATTTATTTATTTATTTATTTATTTATTTATTTATTTATTTATTTATTTATTTATTTATTTATTTATTTATTTATTTATTTATTTATTTATTTATTTATTTATTTATTTATTTATTTATTTATTTATTTATTTATTTATTTATTTATTTATTTATTTATTTATTTATTTATTTATTTATTTATTTATTTATTTATTTATTTATTTATTTATTTATTTATTTATTTATTTATTTATTTATTTATTTATTTATTTATTTATTTATTTATTTATTTATTTATTTATTTATTTATTTATTTATTTATTTATTTATTTATTTATTTATTTATTTATTTATTTATTTATTTATTTATTTATTTATTTATTTATTTATTTATTTATTTATTTATTTATTTATTTATTTCGTTCGTTTCGACCCTTAAGATCTTGAGTGACTTGTTCAGCACGTCTTCGTTCTTCCCAATACCTCTTCATTCTTTTCCTCTTACTATTTCTCTCCGATTCTGTGGTTTTGATCTTAGGTCGGTCCATTTCTGACTTTCGACTAGCTTTCTGTAAGCAGATCTATCCTTCACAGTCGTTAGTGCAGATTTATCTCTTATGCCATAGCCTTCCAATCCTTGTTAATTTCCTTCATCCAGTTATTTTCTGGTAAGCATGTCGCATTCCATAACTTCTTTGTTAACCTGTTGTCATCCGTCCTCATCAATAGGACTCGGATGTTTATGACATGTCATATTTTATTTCTTTGTATTTTTTCCATGGAAAATACAAGTTAAGCTTAATTTTATGTACGGTGACTGAAATTATGCAATTTCCATGGGTCATGGTCATATTTTGGCTCTTTTAATTTTTTCTTCATTTTCGGGTAATTTTTCGTATTATAGTCATATTTCACCGTGAATTTTCTTGTTTTTATCATATTTGTTATCTTTTTATTCCATTTCGCATACCTGCATTCAGTCGTCTCAAAGACGGATTTTTCACATCTTCTAATTGTTGTCTGTAATTTCTTACAATTATCTTAGAAATATACAGTGTGTTTCAAAAATGGGGGGCATAATTTGAGGTATGTATTTGTGATATGTAGACAATCAAAATAGTTCATTACAACATGTGTCCGGAAATGCTTCATTTCCGAGTTATGGCCTTCACAACACTGAACTTCACCGGAACGTTTTTCTTCCGCAAGTCATTGTCATTACAGATGTTCAAAACGTCCACCTCCTGCTTGAATACAGACCTCACATCGATGTCTCATTGACTTGGATCGAATGTTTCCTGATCGATGGATAGGTAGAGGTAGCCCGATTGCTTGGTCTCCACGCTCACCTGATCTGAACGCACTCGTTTTCTACTTGTGGGGCCATTTAAAATCATCAGTGTATTCGTCTCCGGTGCCTGGTGTGGAAACCCTTCGGAATCGAATTGTGGCATCGTGTGAGGACATACACAATACTCCCGGAGTTTGGGATTGTGTTCACAGGTCAATGAGACATCGATGTTAGGTCTTTATTCAAGCAGGAGGTGGACATTTTGAACTTCTTCTGTAATGACAATGACCTGCGGAAGAAAAACATTCCGGTGAAGACCAGTGTTGTGAACGCCATAACTCGGAAATGAAGCATTTCCGGACACATGTTGTAATGCACTGTTTTGATTGTCTACATGTAACAAATACATACCTGAAATTATGCCCCCTATTTTTGAAACATCCTGTATATTTATGTGAATTAGGAGGTAAGCTGTATAGAGAGAGACGGATGCGTAGAAAGCGACAGAATAGTGAGCCTCAATTGAACTCGAATGATTTGACGCAGGCTCAAGCGCTTCCTGCGATATTGAGTGTTTTTCCCATTACAAGTCAGTGTTGCATAATAATAGAAGACTGGGCGAGTTGGCCGTGCGCGTAGAGGCGCGCGGCTGTGAGTTTGCATTCGGGAGATAGTAGGTTCGAATCCCACTATCGGCAGCCCTGAAGATGGTTTTCCGTGGTTTCCCATTTTCACACCAGACAAATGCTGGGGCTGTACCTTAATTAAGGCCACGGCCGCTTCTTTCCAACTAGGCCTTTCCTATCCCATCGTCGCCATAAGACCTATCTGTGTCGGTGCGACGTAAAGCCCCTAGCAAAGAAAAAAATAATAGAAGATCGTTCCTTTTTGATAACTTTAAAATATATGCTGTATTGCTATTGTTATTCTTTCTGATCGCCCATTAAAATATGACAGTTATTTCATTCTGTGCGGAGTCGAAAGTTACCTCTGGATTGAGAAATTAAATATATTCAAAGTATAATAATAAAATTAAAATTATTTATTATTATTATTATTATTATTATTATTATTATTAATGAATGGATGTTCTAGATTGTAATTGTATGTTTTCAATATAATGTTAATTTAAATGGCGGCAACATTTCGAAGAATTCGAAAATATGAATGGGAATACAAACAGCAATTGAAAGCAGTACGTTTCAGTATATACCTAAGCATGCATAATTTGCACGTACTATCATCTCTCAGAAGACTACTATGACCAACCTTTCAAATAAAAATGAATATCACCATCACAACTTAACATCCGCTTATATTATCATTTCATTCACCATTTATCACTTCATATATAAACTTTATTGCGCACAAGTTGTGCAGTATTAGGATAATTAATCAATACAGAGGTCTATGATTGATTTCACACGATTTTTACACGACAGTACGTGATATCGGTCACCATGTTTATCACAGAGTTCACATATGCACATCGAGTCCGGGTCGTGGTATGTCTTCGACCTACAGATTTTGTGATGGTAGCCATGGACTGCCATGGAATTTACAAAATGTCTCAGCTCCTGGTTTGTGCCGGTCCATGCTCTGTTCATCATGGCCTCTGAAGAGTAGAACTCTGGCCATATCACTTCAAATATCACATAATATCCATATCGAGCATTCATCTCATTAAATACGCTGCATATGTGCCAAAACCTATACATATAAAACATTATCCTTACCGTCATAGTATCAAAGAAACGTGTATTACAATACTAAGCTGTACTACAATACTTCGTCGTAAACATTCCCTAAATACGATCTCCAAGCTTGCTATTCCGATAAAGCCATCATACATGTATCTTGTCATTCATATCATACTCTAACACTTCACTGATAACGATTAAAATAACTATTACTTTCTCTCACACCACATTGATAAATTTGCGAACGGCTATCACTGGTATTTTACGCCTATATATGGGATTAACAGTAACTTCAGATGAGTACCTACATCCATGTAATTACACTTCCATATTATATACGCACGCACAATGTCACAAATCATATCTCACACAGCCAAAAATAAAGGTTTCTACTTACGAAAAACGACTCATAGGGGACTTAACTTTGCTTATTGGGCCCTGTTTGCCATCTCGCTGTTGGTCATCGGGAATGGTAGGCCTCGCTCCATGGTTCTGCTTTAGGTAATCGGGTCCATCTCGTCTTCTCAGCTGATTTCCAATCCTCCTGGGTCATCAATCTCGTAAAGCGCCACCATAGTCGGAGTAGTCTCTGCCTTGGTTTTTTTAGAACATCATAGTGGTCTCTGGTACGTTAGGAACAGAATAATACAATGTATTAGTTAATGTTGTCATTTTGTAATTTATCTTCGTTTTGTACTGTCTATGATATCAGAATAAATGTGCTCTGGGCCGTCTAGTTTCGCTGTGACAGTTCTAACTGTGCTACTATTTGTAAACTCTCTCGCTTGCCGAGTGAAATGCGATTTTTCCGTGCTTCTCAGGAATGCACTTGACAGCTGGTTGGACTCTGCTCTCTACGATGTGCAGTATCAGACAAATATAAAGCTTCCAAGTCCAGCCGTGACGTATTAGTTGTACCAGACTTGATGATTCCTTTTTGCTGGTCTTTAAATTTCGCGCAGTTATTTCAATCTATGCAGTTGACGTTGAGTGGGCTGCCGCGGTTTTTATTCTCCGTCAATAGTTGATCTTAAAAACAGATAAGTTGGCTTATTTCTTTGCTCGACTCCGTCCTACTTGCCGTAGTGCTGAATTGTGTCGAATATTCTCATGGAAGTCTCTTTTTTCTAATAATTGGTTTAAATAATCCACTTATGTCATTCTTTTCTCACAGCCTTCTAAGAATGGTTCTTTCGGTGACTACCGGTTGAAAGGATTATCATTTCGGCTCGTACCGATGTTAGTTGCTTTCACATTTACCTTTTAATGGTTCGAACGCCATTTTTGTTCCTACTGATGCAAATATAGAACGGTGAAATGGCACATAAAGAATCTCCTTCCCCCTTTTTTTTTTCAATGACTGGACCCGTTACTCTCGTCGTGGTTTTCGCCGCATATAGACATTATTATTATTATTATTATTATTATTATTATTATTATTATTATTATTATTATTATTATTATTATTATTATTATTATTATTATTATTTTGAGCGACTAAACGTTGTATATTTCAATTCAGTCCTCATGTCTGGTTGTCCAGGTTTTCTCTCTTCAAAATCTGGTCATCCTGTAAACGTACGTGTATTGCAGTTTGTACTGAAAGTCTGGCGTTGGAAGAGCCCTCTCGGTAGCTTCATAGCCGTTGCAACGACTCGCTGTTGCTATCTTTGCTCGGTTGTGAAGCCGTATTCTGTCAGTATTGAACGGTTACGTGAACGCTGGTGATCCACGAAATATCACTGTAATATTTGTCACAAATGGAAGGTGATCATTGATTTACTGAAATAAAGTCTCAAATCCCAGGTTGATTAAGAAATACCGTCGTTACTAGCAAGAAATATGAATACGTACATACGAGCTGTAAACAGGAGTCCATTATGTTGTATTCCGCTGCTTGCGCCGTTTTTTGTTTCTTTCTTGAGGTCCAGGGCTGGCTATGTAACCGTATGGGAGTGCTATGTCTGTGATCTTTGTTATCTTTGTCCATATGTTTTGCATTCCGCTGCTCGCGCCGTCGTTTGTTTTTTCTTAAGGTGACAAATATTACAGTGATATTTCGTGGATCACCAGCGTTCACGTAACCGTTATATAGTATTAAGCGAGTAGATAGCTCTCTTTCTAGCTCGTTGGCTGGCACCGATGAATGGGAGTGCGGGTATTTTGTTGAACCAAAATAGCATGATCCCTGGACCAATACATATATATATATATATATATATATATATATATATATATATATATATATATATATATATTACAAGGAAAATAGCATGATCCCTGGACCAATAAATATATATATTACAAGGAAAATAGCATGATCCCTGGACCAATAAATCGTTTAATGAATTGGTTATAGTGCTCTTGAAGTGACAGCCCATCAAATTACATCGAATGAGAAAAATCAATAAAACGACACCAAAGAACTTCAGTGAGCAAAGACTGGACAAACAAAACACTTACGGAAGCGCTGCGACGTACCAGAAATAGTTGTAAGGCAGTAAAGTATGTATTCTCTAAAATAAAATATTTCGTATTATTTCTTAATTTACCTGGGATTTGAGACTTTATGTGAGTGAAAACAATTACTCTCTTCAATTTGTGACAAATATTACAGTGATATTTCGTGGATCACCAGCGTTCACGTAACCGTATTGAACTAGTAGGCCTAAATTGTGAATCTTGACAACGACAGAAAAAGGATTAGTTTTCTTCGAGGATAGGAAAGATTCCACAATTTCGTAACAGAATGACAGGTTTGTTGGGGACTCTGAAGAAACGTGATCGAATCACATCTGAGTGGATTGGTGTCAGTATGAGTTACTTCAGCACGCGACACTCGTGTCGGTAGCTTTTCTGGCTAATTGAAAAACCCGTTTTCAGTACAAAACTGGGACGTTTCTGTTTGCTTGTTGAATGAGTGTAAAAATAGCGTCGATGATGCTGTACTGGCAGTGTAATGCTACCGCATTCGAACTCCTGTTTATTATTTCAAATATTTCTAAATATTTTGTTGTATAATACGTCTGTCGTTTCGTTCCAGTAGGCCCTACTGAGTTCACATCCGTTATGTAGCGGTCAGCGTTATTAGCTGCCATCCTCGCAGGGCACAGGTTCGATTCCCGGTACTGACAGAAATTTATTGAAGGAAGGGCTGGTATGTAGTTAAATAGGTGAGAAGAGCTGCACCACCGCGCGGTGATGATACGAATTTACTTATTGGGTCCCTCGGTCAAAATCTCCATCCCAGAAATTTGTATGCCTGGCTTGCTTCAGAAATTTGAAAACTTAGTTTTTTTTTGTTTTTTTGTTTTGACTTGAAAAGAGGGCGGTACAAAGAGTTTACTCAAATAGATTTCAAGGTCAGGTAGCGCATTAGTGAATGTCGTGCACATGCACACTTTCGTGTTTAAATCTGAGCTCGGATCGTTCGATAAAATGAGTACAGTACAACCTCTGTTAACAGGAACGAAGTTGTGGGGGGGGGGGGGTGGTTTCGGATAACCAACATTTCCGGAAAATAATACAAATTTAATTTTTAGAGGTTAAGAGACAGTTTTTGACGTTTTAGATGAAAGAAAATGAAGACAGTACATACACAATGTTAACAAAGTATTTTAATGAGTACGGATTACTATATGTAGGCTGTTTAAAAAACGGTGTTCTATAGTACGTCTATTTTTTACTACACAGTATTTACTTTTTTTAAAAATCTGTTTTCTTTTGTTGTTTCTTTCCACATAGTTTTCTGGTTGCTATGTCATGCCAACGTTTCATCAGTAGAACGTCAGAAGGCTTTGATTCATCGAATCACAAACTAAGGTGGCAATGGGGAAGAGAAGAAGGTGGTCAAGGTCAGAGTCCACGCATTCCATTACTCATCCCCTTTGTAATGACATAACTGAATCTATACTCATAATGTTAAAGTAAGCGTTTTGACAGATACGGCTGGAGGGAGGAGCATCGCACGGGCCATTGCAGGTGTTGACACATTCCTCCATTCCTTTCTCCTTCCCTTCACTTCTGGCTCACTTATTCGTCCTTGCAGGCCGCTGTGTTCTGTTGTACGTAATTCAGAAGTGAGAGGTGTGGCAATCAACACGAGCCAGCCAGTAAGCTTGTCTCCATGGCAACCGCAGTGGACCCCGCCCACGTTTCCATGTCAACCATACCCCCTACTCCCTTCTCCCATCACAGGTAGGCAGTAAACCGTCCTCCTTCTAAGAACTGTCAGAAATTATCTTTCAATATTACGACCATAGCAGCTGAGTTGGTAATAGCTAAGGGAAGGACGCAGTCAAGGTCAGAGTCCAGCATCCCGTTGCTCATCCTCTTTTTCATAACATAACAAACGATTCAAGAATCAATTCACAGTCACGGAAAAGGTCTACATTAAAACACGGTTATATTTGAGGTAGCAAATGATGTTTCTTTACGTTTTAACTTAAAATTTATCTTTTCTATTTGGGTTAAGCACTATTTCGATTAAGAGGGTTTCGGATAGCAATGGTTCTACTGTTTAGTCTAACCGAGGAACGTGACGAGATGTTGTTCGTTTCGACTATACGACATATATCGATATATTTAATAATATCTGTGCGAGAAATTGATTAGGTACTTGAAAAATGATGAAATAATTGAGAACTTCGTGTTCCGAAATGGCTCAATGTTTAATTTAAAGAAAGCGTATCGCAAATGGAAACAAGAAAAAAGAATGAATGAGTCGAAAAGAATCGAACAAACACAAAATTCCCGAAGCCGAACGTAAGAGAGCCTAAATAAAAGGTAAAACTCAGTAGATTTACTGCTCCCATCTAGTCTAATAAGGTGGACACGGAAGAAGATGCAGTGGAATCGATCAAGGTTGTAAATAGTGTGGTTTGACAACATTCGTAAAGGGTCAGCCCAGGAAAAAAAACAAAAAAACAAAAAAACCATTCTAAACCTAATTTCTGACAACTCACTTATTTCTAACACCCACCCACATCCACGCCACGCATTCTACGTTCAAAAGGCCTATGGTCATGGCTCTGACAAAATCCCCGTCCCGCATATTTTTATTTTGCAGATATTCTGTCAATAATTATAGCTCTGAAACTATTTTTCGTCCGATGGTATACTAATGCCTTATCAAATCAGCGTAAAAGGAACCTTTCTCTCGGTAGTGGAAGAACTGTGTTTATGACATTCTACAATAATACAACAAAGGCCTGTGACAGCGACGAGCATTATTAGATCCATTCCTGAAAATTATGTGACAAATAGGTTATGTAAACTTGCTGGAAGTTTGTAATAGCATGTAAAATTAACGATATTAGTAATAAGCAAGTGGGTCCCCCCTCCCGATAATTTTGCACAATTTGCATTGCTAAGATCCAACCATTAACACAGTCCGACTCGTTGGCTGAATGGTCAGCGTACTGGCCTTCGGTTCAGATGGTCCCGGGTTCGATTCCCTTCCGGGTCGGGGATTTTAACCTTCATGGGTTAATTCCAGTGGCTCGGGGGCTGAGTGTTTGTGCTGTCCCTAACATCCCTGCAACACACACTACACATAACACTATCCTCCACCACAATAACATGCAGTTACCTACACATGGCAGATGCCGCCCACCCTCATCGGAGGGTCTGCCTTGCAAGGACTTCACTCGGCTAGAAATAGCCACACGAAATTAATTACCACTAACACACACAGAGCAGAGCGTCTCCAAACTTTGAGACAGTTTGATGAACCTGTATTTGTGAAGGCACGTAGAAAATAGAATTTAAATAAAGAATTTCGAGCGATTGTATTGAGTGTGATCTCCATCCTCTCTGACTCACTCATACTTTAGACAAATGCTTGCAATAATAAAGTTTCGGCCCACCGAACATTGTTTAGCTTAAATAACTACACTAAAAGGGATATTGATTTTCTGTTGATACACTGTTTGTAGTATACATTCCACTGAATCCATTCAATTTTGCTGCACTTTTTTTTATTCAAATGGAGCAAAATTGCATGCATAGAAAGCACCTTCTTATAAGATACTGTACTTCGCGAAGAACTTACAATAATCTGTAAACAATATAGCAGATCATTAATTGGTTCCTGGGGTGGCTTTGTGGTTCCTGAGCCAGTACTTACTCAGATGGTGCAAATTTGTATGCATGACGCACAATAAATAGTATATATGTGTGTGGCAGAGAGAGAGAGAGAGACAGAATAAAGATAAGTACATGAGTGCAATGACAACGATGATCATAGCACCTTTATGGAGTTTTTATTTTATCTTAACAACCGGGGAAACAAAATCAGTTTTTGTGCTCTTCAGTGTGTGTGTGTGTTGGATGAAAATCGTTTTCCAATAATATACCAGGAAGTGTAGTCATTGCATGCATGTGTATGTGATAAGCATATAGTAGAATCTAGTATTCTAATCTATGGAACTGTATAATTATATTGTATAATCAATGATTGTGGCCCGTTGCTCTTAAAGTGGATGTGTTCGCAAGCGCGGTAAATAGACTTCATCTCTTAAAGAGCGCAGGAATGTAGACGAAGATTGAGGGGAGAAATGTTCATAGATTTTTTTAAAATGGGTTAGTGCAAAATTCAAACATCGACTTTCTAGGAATTAACAAGCCATATGATTTGATAATTGGGCTTTCCTTATGTTCTCAGAAGAAGCATTTATTTTTGTTGGTAGGTTTCTAGGGCACACTTAAAAATTAGCAGGCTACTTACGATGCTGATCTTATCGGTATTTGCGTTATTGTGACCTTCAGAGTTTTTTTGCTTTTTTTTTTTTTTTTTTTTTTTTGCCGTGCGGTTAGGGGCGCGCATCTGTGAGCTCGCACCTGGTAGATAGTGGGTTCGAATCCCACTGTCGGCCGTCCTGAAGATGGTTTTGCGTGGTTTCTTATTTTCACACCAGGCAAATGCTGGGGATGTACCTTAATTAAGGCCACGGCCGCTTCCTTTCAATCTGTAGGCCTTCTCTGTCCCATCGTCGCCATAAGACCTATCTGTGTAGGTGTGGCGTAAAGAAAAAAGAACTACATCACCTCGAATTGTATGTGCATATTCTGTTTATCCGAATCTAATTTCTCAGTTTTCGCTGGATTTAGACGGAGTTTTAAGGAGCCTGTCCGAAATATCGAAAAGTTTATCTTCCGTTAAAATTGCTGGTCTACTGATCTTCGCAGCATCGAATACAGCGAAGTATTCGTATTAAATCTCGCACAGTATCACGATGCCGTAGAACTGAGTTGGGAAACCATTCGTGTATTTGTCACCTTCCCGGGCAAACTCACTCCACACTAAAAACGTTCGCTCCCCTGTAGAAAGCATCTTAAGTCTCACGAGCTGCTGATCATCTCCCTGGACCTTGACTTAACCAGCATTGCATCCCACTCGGGTCAGCTGGAGTGTTGCCAACATATATGCTGTATCACCGCCAGCCAAGGTCATTGCGGAGAGTCATTTCTAACGCACTGTAGAAGGCTCTTTTATTAAAGAGCCCTCATCTCATCATGCACATTATTTCATTTGTGGTAGTATCTTGGACCCTCAGTCAGCTTCCCCCTTTCATTGCTCTAAATCCTACACTTGTCCACTCCAGATTCCATACAAATTCCTCCCGAAAACGATTCTTTAGATGCAAATACATTTCTTTATCCATTTTAGTTTCATTTGCTGAAAGACATTAATGATCATTTTATTTTCTCAAAAGGAAGGTGGACGCCGTTGTAAAATTACAGTATCCGAGACGGTATTGACTTTCTCGGTTCACTCGCAACTACAGGGTCTCTCATACTAACTCAGACCAACGCACGGTGTTTGTGCTTTGCGCTATAGCAGCTGCCACAGGCGAACTTGCGTCGCGCGCGACCACCCTTAAGCGCGTGTACAATCTTACATGAAATCTTACCTTATAAAAGATGTTGGAAGTGTCGTTCTTCCTGGGTTAGACAGGCATTGTATCTGGTAACCACATTCTGGCTGACGTGAGTGAGTTCTGCCACTGTAATGTTCTTTATGTCATTCATAATGTTTTCTTTCACTTCCTTCATTGTGTGAGGATTTGTTCGATACACTTTTCTTTCAGTTTAGCACACAAGTAAAAATCGCAAACTGTTACTGAATCTTGTTGAAACAACCCACGTGATTTTTCTTCTTCCGTTAACTGGTGGAAAGAACAGCATCTTGGTACCTCTGTGCATTTACTGTCGACTCGAAAAATTAGGCCCAGTTATTCGTCTTGCACTAACAGCACACCGAACACCAATTTTCTTATCATAATGAGGGACTTCATAATCAGTAGAGCCCGGATTTCCATACACTATCAAATCTCAAAATATGCATGCATTCATCCACTATCATATAGCAAAACATGCACGATAAACTTGGAAATATGCACAATCAAAATTCACTTCCTTTTGAAACGTTTGTACAACTAATTTCTCCAAATTGCCTTGATTTAAGCTCGTCCGTTTATCTGTCAGCACATCCTTAAGCACAGAAGTTCTACGTCACAAAAAGTGAGGTCAAAGTGTACGTCTTTTACATTTTCACTACAATACGTCTTATATAATCTTGACGCATCAAAATCAGGATTTGAACGGATCACTTTTTTTTCAACTTATATCTAGCTGCCGCAGTTATACTTCTCCGTGGAATGATGGCAGACACATTTGTATCTCCTCAATAACTGGCATTGATTGCCTGCTGCGATAACAAAGTGACGAGTGACAGTTCCCGGTAGGAAAATCCAGGATAAGAACGGAAGAGGGTTCTGTGCAAAACCAGCCGCTAGCTCAGTAACGCGGCGTCACAGAAATACGATACAAGTTTTATTTTGTTCGTCTAACACAGACGAAAGAATGAGCCGTCAATGAGTAATACACAATTTATGGTTCGATTTATAACAATGTATAACTGGGCCAATTTAGTCCCAAGAATTACACAGATCGACGTGGGGCCTTCCGGCTTACGTCAATGTTTACTCAAGCAACAGATAAGAACGCGTTTGGTTAATTGGATGATGTACTAATTTTGGTTGTCATGTAGGATGCCAGGAATACATTCTCTCAGTTTCTCAGTAATAGACATTCTGTATAACGTGGAAAAAAGGCCCCAAATTCTGCAAACCAACATTCCTAAAAGGCACTATCATGCAAGTTAGCATTATATATTTGCCAAAGTCACAAGAAAAGTCATATTATGCAATATTAAACGTCCAAATATTCGCTATTAAATCCAAAATCTTCAAAATATGCATTATGCATGAATTTTGTCCTAAAAAGGCCAAAACATGCAAACATGCACGGAAAAGAACGGTTATTTGGAATCGTTAAGCCATAAAACGAATATTTGCGAAGTTTGAGAATTGTAACCAGCTTATTTAAAAACATGCATTTGCATGGAAATCCGGGCTCTAATAATCAGCATTAGGATTTTCTGCACACCAACAGCGAGAGTTAAGATGAAACCGGAACTTCTACGTACGAAAATACAGTGTTGCAATAATAACTGTCTCAGCATGTAAATAGCTGAGATTCAGACTGGCGACTCACGCTTGTCAGGTCGAACACGTGCAGGCTGCTTGCAAGGTCAAGAACTATGCGCGCGCCTACTGCAGCCGCCGTAGCCCGGAGTACAAACACCGTGCGTTCGGTGTGGGTTTATTTGCGAGACCCTGTACACGAGTACGATTCTCTGTCATCTCTCAGGTGGAACCGAGACTTCCACTTCTAGAGAAAGCCTTCGTTGTTCAGGCGGCAGCGCGCCGGTCTCTCACCGCTGGGTTCCGTGGTTCAAATTCCGATCAATCCGTGTGAAATTTGTGCTGGACAAAGCGTAGGCGGACATGTTTTTCTCCGGGTACTCCAGTTTCCCTGTCATCTTTCCTTCCAGCAACACTCTTCCGTATCATTTCATTTCATCTGTCACTCATTAATCATTGTCCCAGAATAGTGCGATAGGCTTTGACAGCTGGCACAATTCCTATCCTGGCCGCTAGATGAGGGCTTCATTCATTCCAGCCCTGTTCCGATCGAATGACTGAGAACAGACTGTGGATTTTCATTTTTACATCCACTTCTGGAGAAACAAGCAGCTCTGCCATTCACTGAGGTTACACCAGAAGTGAGGATCTGCTTGATACCTAGGGGCAGAGGCGGCCGTGCATAGAGTTAACCACCTATGTAAAGTGAAAGTATTTTTTAAAATATTGCTAAAGTCACAAATGAAAAGGATCCATACTACTGTAGTTTAACTGCGCGAGTTGACCGCGTGGTTTGGACTACGTAACTGTGACCTTGCATTCGGGAGATGGTGGGTTCGAACCCTACTTTCGGCAGCCCTGAAGATGGTTTTCCGCAGTTTCCCATTTTCCCACAAGAAAAAATTCTGGGCCTATTACCTGCATTAAGGCTACAGTCGCTTTTTTGATAATTCTATCCCTGCACTGTCGCATCGTCGCTGGCCAGTCTGTCAGTGCGAAGTAAGACAAATACTGTTGGGAGATCAGAAGAATGCACATGCCCGGTGAGGCACGGGGCTAAGGGGTTTTCACTAGCAGAGCCAGTGACGCAATGGTTACCATAGCAACTCCGCTACTACCCAGGTGACTTTATATTATCTTCTACTGGCAGCTCTTCGCTCTTGTCAGTTGTAATCCAGCAAACTGCAAAGTGTGAGTCAATGGTTTCGTGTAGCAGTAAGAGTAGATAAGAACCGATCTGTCTGAGCAGAACAGGAAGTTCGTGCTTGCAGGCCACATTCCTCATTCTTGCATTCTTCTCATCTCTACACAGTATCAAAACTGTTGGTTAGGATGTATTGTAGGTCCGTTAGGTCCCATTGAATAGTGATTATTACCAATACTTTAAATGGTTAGTAAATTAACATACATTTTATTTGCTTCTAACGCGTTTCCATATCCCTTGCCATATCATACCCATGTACACCTTCAGCCAGCTTGTCCTTCATCACTGAATCTGGTGGTAAGATGATGTGCTCCGTGGGGGCGAGACCTTCTCCATTTCATATATGTGACACTCTCCAATCTCCTGATAAAATTTTACGCTACGAAGGAAAAAAAAGGGAAAAAAGTGAAATTTTTAGATTTCAGTGACAGTGACGTGACCATACGGAAAAGTCTTCGAAAAAGCTCAACTTGGAAACAAGCTGTGCAGTCTAACAAAACCATACCTTAAGTCGCAATGGGAATTTAACACTGGGGTCTTAAGATATGGTTTCTTAAATGGAGTTCCTGCATTGTTTTCTTGTACCAAAATATGAAATATCAAGCATGTGCATAAAGATAATGTACGGTATAGGTAAAATTATAGACATTTACTTGTCTATCACCACTTCTCTTCATTACTGTAATGGATGAGGTTATAAAAGCAGTGAAAATGAAGGATCAGACAACAAATGCACTTGTATTTGCTGATGATATGTTATGGGGAAGCAGAAGTTCAAGCTAAACTCTAGATATATGGCAAGAAGAATTTGAAAGAATGGGAATGATCATCAGCCGAACTAAAACCGTCGGTTGAGTGATAAGTCGAAATCATGAAGCAGTCCACCTGCGAGTGCAAAATGAAGAAGTAGACATTATCAATAACTTCATGTACTTAAGAGAGCTTCGTTCTTCTCTGACAATAACATAAACCAAGAAATAGGCAATAGAATACCAGCTGCATCAAAATTCTACCACTCCGTTCGTCAATTACTTTGGGATGACTCATTTCCCCAAGCTTGCAAGCTCACGCTGTACAAAACATATCTTGTACCAATTCTAACATCCGGACTGGAAGCAGCAACGTTGACTAGATCTGCACAAAGTCGCCTACAGGCGACTGAAATGAAGTTCCTTCGGTCGTGTCTCCAAAAGACAAGGAGAGACAAAATAAGGAATGAAACTATTTGGCAACAACTTGGATTGGACAGGAGGCTGTTGGAAACCATAGAATTAAGCAGATTACGATGGTATGGGCATATGAGAAGATGACTCCAATTAGGACCCCAAGAGCATACTATGAAAGGAATGTTGTTGGTAACAGGCCCAAACGGAGGCCTCGTGATAGTTGAGAAAAGCAGATTTTCAAAGACCTTGCCAAACGTGATGTAAATTGGCAGCAAAAGGTAGAATATCAGCTGTGGATGGAAAGAACGAAATGGAAGAGGCTCGTAAACACGCGCACCCGGCTTGCTGGAGCGGAAATCGATGATGATCATGATGATGATGATGATGATGATGATGATGATGATGATGATGATGACGACTTGGCTGCATTTATATATTTACTGGACTATTGGTCTCACGAAAAGGAAGTACCGCGTGACAGATATTGTCTTCATTTTCCCTTTTTTTTTTAAATGTTGAACGTGTTTATATATTTAATTTGTGGAAAATAAAACTTTTTCTAAAATTTTAATACGCAGAGGTAATATCCCCTTATCCAGTGAAACAGTCGGATTTTCTTACATCCTTCATATATATTATCGGAGTACTATACTCCAATTTTCAGTCGATTTTCTCGAAATTCAATAAAGTCTGTCTTATAACTTCAAAGTTGCATAAAGTGATCTTGTTTTCACGAAAATGATCGCAAATTTACCTGCTGTGAAGTTATGCAATAAACAAAAAATGCTGTTTTCCAACTTAAGGTATGGTTTCCTGGAGATCGTCGCATATAGAACTTCCTACGTAGCCACGCCGAGTGACTCAGGCGGTAAAACTGATGGCATTCCGTGCCGAAATTCGCGAGATCGTTCCCCGCTCAGCGTGTTGGTATTTGAAGGTACTTAAATATTGAACCTTCTGTCGGTAGGTTTTCCAGAATTTAAAATAACTCCTCCACGACAAAATTCTGTCACCTCGGCGCCTCTTACGTATCTATAAGTCTACCGACATGAGACTGGCTTTCAAATACCACCAGTCTTGGCCAGAATTGAACCCGCCGACTTGGGCTCACAAGACATCCGAGTCTGAGCGACTTCCAGAGACGGCGATAACGTCCTTGCAGTCCGGGGGGGGGGGGGGGAGGGGATGGTTTCTGAGAGTCCCATGACTGTTTCTTAATTCACTAGATGAAGAATGATTTTACATATTGATAAATGTACAGCACACAACACAGTATCATATGTATTACAGAGGCTTATTCCAAACTTGAGGCCGTCGTAGTGTAGAGTTTCTTTCGTCAGTAGGACTACGGTAGTTATTTCTGAAGGAATGTGGGTTTCCCAATCTGTTCCAATAATAACCATCCCTGCTGCCACTCACAACAATCAACAAGGCATTGGAAGTAATTAGCCAGTTCTGAGAACCCAGTAGTCAGCGAAGATACCATAACTAAGACATCTTCCTTATCTAAACTCTAAATACTGAAGTTTCCAGCCAGTTTAGAAATCTCGGCCGTCACTGTAGCTAAGTAGACCATCGATGGACGGTTGACTTGTGAATAGTAGTAAATTATTTGGTCCTCGGAACGAGATTATTTCTTAATATTGTGACGATCAGCGTGTTGTGGTTATTATAATTGGAATATGCATTTTTTGTGTGTGTACGTGTGTTCGTATTATAAGTGTATTACTTTAATCACTTCGATTTTGAAAACTAAGTTGTGTAACATTATTATTATTATTATTATTATTATTATTATTATCGTCGTTGCTATTCATTGCAGTAATACACAACCGTGTACTACGGATAAACTTGTAACGTCCCTTACCAGGGAACGAGGGGCCAGTTATCATTTATTGCGGGAGAGGGCGGGCGAGCTTCATAGCGCCGCTACTGGCCACTCCATACAATAAATAAACGAACGTGAGTGCTACAAGACCCTATAGACATATTGTAACAAAAGTAGTGTTCATCCTTGTAAGCCACAACGTGAAGTACAGGATGTGGGGTGCGTGATACGCCGTGCCGTGACTCAGCCTTTTCGTTCCTTCAGTCACGCCACGTGTTAAGATTGAGGCACGCATGCCACGCACGGTACACAAGTTTGTGTCTCTCCTCTCACCTAGTTTGCACACCATATTTTTCTTTTCACATTCGAGCACATTTTTCTTGCCGATTCATGCCACTCTGTATTTTATAAATGGTGATTTTTTTTTTTACAACCTGCTTTTACGTCGTACCGACACAGATAGGTCTTATGGCGACGATGGGATAGGAAAGGCCAAGGATTGGGAAGGAATCGCCCGTGGCGTTAATTGCCTGGTGTAAAAATGGCAAACCACGGAAAACCATCTTCAGGGCTGCCGACAGTGAGGCTTGAACCCACTATCTCCCGGATGCAAGGCGAATTGTTGTACATCGAAGCGTGTGAGATCGACCAGAATGCATGCGAGTTATTCCCAATAATAATAATAATAATAATAATAATAATAATAATAATAATAATAATAATAATAATAATACCGTAATCTAGCGTCTGCAGGCATTATAATATGACGCCATCTGGTTGCCTGCTCGGCAGCAGGTCTGCTAGATGTCAGAGTAAACCAAATTTCTTCTGGGTGTCTGTGGCTGAGTTTTAATTATGGAAATCATCTGAGAAATTGTCTTCTGCTTGCGTACGAACGGTGTTTGCATAATCCTAAACAACTGTTAAGTTAATGTGAAATATTGCAATGACAGAAAGTTTATTATGCTTACTGTGTTGGTCATGATGATATTTAGACCAACCGGTTGGTGTGTTAGGAATAGTTTGACCATTGAAACACGTGACTACTCATGGGACGAAACTACTTTGCTACTATGATCATACCGTTTCCCACAACAAACTTGGTTCAACAACTTTTATGTTAACTCGAAGGCATCGGTACATGAAAGCTACTTGCAGGATCAGGGTCTTGCCCAAAAGACCCTGGAGATTTCGGTGACCTGAACCACATCGTGTTGAGATATCAGGATAGTTGAAATCATGTATAATTGGTCCCTAAAATTAAATATGATAGATTGCCAATTTCAGTAATTATTTATAAAAGTCACCAAATATCATCAAATCAGACTATCTCAATGCAGGGAGCAGTAATGGAGGTCCATTTACTTGAGTACATTATTCATAAAACTTAAGATAAATGTTAATAAGTACAATGTTCGTACATGCCATTATTATACTCACCTGATACTACACAAATGGCCTTACAGTCCAAAGGAAATGTTGACTGTGATAACAAAAAGAACCTCTGGGTGATGGAGAGGATCAATATTAGAGGAAGTGAAAAATAAATTATTTTTCTTTCTTTCTTTCTTTCTTTCTTTCTTTCTTTCTTTTTTCTTGCTTTCTTCCTTTTTCCTAATACGATTCAGCATTGGAAAGGGTATTAATTTCACAAGAGAATGTACATATACATATAAAGTTGCTAGTAAGAATTTTGTATCTCTCGTGTCATCATGATATTACGCAATCAGAGGTACGAACTATTATGGATTGTGCGTAATTATTACGGATTTCACCTCACGATTACGGAATTACAATCAATAGAGAAATTATTACGGAAAAGCTGTCATTATCACGAAAAAATCATTTTCTACGGTAAAAAAGTAAAAAAGGAAAACTGTTCAATCCTTTCGATCCTTTCTCCTAAATCGTCCTCATTTCAATGCTTGGGAGTTGGCAACGATACTTATTTGATCGTGACTTCCTTTTGCTGCCCATAAGCGTTGTAAAATTCATTGTGAATGAAGGAGCGCAGGCGCTTCTCTTCTCCACTACAAATCCTTCAGTAATGTTGTATTTGCTGTGTTAAGTGTACCTGGTAATTGACAGAAAGATTGAGAAAGAAGTGAGACCTACATTAAACACATCTGCACTGGAACCGCTTATGGTTCAGAAGACGAAAATGTAAGGAGGGATGCTTCAGAGTCTACTTTAGAATAGATTGCTAGGGGGAAGGGCAAAAGGGGTGTCATCGAGAAGGAAGGAGCATGCTTTGGACTTGACGCGAAATTTTTCTCTGGGACGGAGAGCGATTACTGATAATCCACTTCAAATATTGGCACCTCTGCAAATGTATTTCTCGAGCATTGTCTTGTCTGGTATAAGTTACCACTGGCGTGGATTTTATGAGCTCAGGGGTTCACAAGTGAGTTCTTATAGTCACATTTCACGCAACATTTCTCGGTGCTGACAAAATTACTAAGATGTGGAGGTGCAGATTTATTTACACTGAACCGTACAAAATTTGGCCATTGCAGAACACGAGTTTCTTTGCAAATCCTCTCGTTTTAAATAGGATGAACATATTGTGCGGGTGGTAGGATTCCGAGCATCATCTCTTCGGCCATCCGTTATCCACAGTTTACGAATGTCCTCACGTTTCGAGAATATATACAATTAAATACTTCTTTGCCGACCAATGTTTGTGCGGTTGAGTTTACCTATTGTGTGAAGATGATATGATTTTTTAAAAAAAATAAACGAACGCATGTCCGGACACACTTTACGTAAGAGCTAGGAGCCTTTTTGTATTTCACTATGAACTTTAAATGATTAATTCATAATACTTTAAATTAATATTAGAGTAATTAAATATTAGCAACCCCCCACGACACTAAAGCCCTTGAAGGGCCTTGGCCTACCAAGCGACCGCTGCTCAGCCCGAAGGCCTGCAGATTATGAGGTGTCGTGTGGTCAGCACGATGAATCCTCTTGGCCGTTATTCTTGAAATATTAGCACCAGTTACAACAAAATATCCGAAATATCTTCCACCAGCCTTGATACAGGTATGGCAACAGCGCGGTATGAAATGCTGCAAGGATTCGAAGCCCGGAGTGCTCCTGACTTTGTCGTCTTTTGATTCCACTGGAGTATCGTAAACGAGGCTTTAAGATGATCCCACACAAAAAAAGGCAAAAAGGAAGTCTATTGGTGTTATGGCCAGGTGAACAATTTAAATGGATCTTCTGTATTAATCCACCTTCCTGAAAAACGACCTTTACGGACAAAACGAAACTGGAGAAATAAAAATGTATCTTCGTTCGGGTGAAATTAGTCCAATCCTGCCTGCTGTCATTTCTTGATGGATACAGTACTTTTGCATCCATCTCTTGGCACAGGCCAGAGTAAAGTGTAGCTTCCAATGAAGTCCCAGTCTCATCCATGGCTGTGACAATATGGAAGCTGCTGGGGTATGGGTGGTGCTGATTAATGACATTCAGAGCACAACCAGTGTGTCTGAGTGTCATGAAAGGTATTGCTCATAGGGTTAGTTGTGCTACAGTAGCACTGCCTGGCCCAGTGAGAAAAGCAATGGCAAACTACCTCACTCCTCATCTTGCCTAGTACGCCTCATTTTGGTACTGCCATTGGTTTTTTTGGTTTCCCTATAACTGCATAGCCTTTGGTGATGCTATTTGAGGATCCAACCAGCCTCTGGTCTGATGACCTAACAGACACGCATATGTTTACAATGCGAATGTCAAGGTCAGCATTAAAGAAAATAATGTAAACTAATGCCTTTGCGGGTGGGACCTAGTGTTTATTGTGCACTACGTCTTCTGGTATAGGCTAAAGCAATTTTGTTACTTTCATTTACCTGTCTAAGTCTTGCCCTTGACTTTGACAATGTGAAAGTGACTGAGGTATGAGCAATGCTAGTAATGCCATTCCTTATGCAGCAGTCCCCGCTATGAATGGTGCCCTTTTCAATAGTTTCATGAACATTTAATACCGATATATAGTAACTGATTCGTTCACTTCTTTCCATACAACATTCTCTGTGCTTCGAACACTCGGCCGTATGTGGATCTTAACATTTTCAAACGATCTTCCCCGAGATAGTGCAACATACAATGGACCATGGCTGAATACTGGTTCTGGTAAGTAGAATACCCACTTTTTGAAGAGTTTTCTCTGAGCTTTATTAACGGTCATACAGAAGGATATTCGATTTTATAACTTCCCGTCTGTATGTACGTAGACTGTTTTCTGTTAGCAGCATGTAAGTTATTAGAAACGTTCTGCCATCTGTTGAGTATAATTAGAAGTCGGAGAAAGTCAGAGAATCAGATAATAGAATTTTTCCATGAACGGAAGAAGTGCATACTCTCTTGCTAGTTAGTAATCAAACATGGCTGCATGCAATGGCATTACTAAGGATGAAAATTACATCAGTATATTAATGAAAGCGTTAGTCGCTTAGCAACCCGCTAAGTACAGATTGTATTGTGGGTTAGGGTAAGCCTTCGCCTGCAATTATTGGAGTGATCATTTAATTTGATTTTTATGATAGTTGGCTGAACTTAGAGGCCTAACAATGCATCATGATTCACCGGCAGCTAATTCCGGAGAGAAAAAACTGAAATGAAACAAATCGGTCCAGCAGAACGGACGGATGGATTTGCTAAAGCTATTTTTAATAAAACTGTTTTAATATATGGATTAATTTGTTTTCCAAAGCACTCCAGTTTTTCCCTTCTTTTTCTCTTTTTAATAAAGAATGTGATTTAGAAATATGTTACGGGAAGCAGTGATATGAAAGCACCTAACTATCAAGTGGAGCATTTCCGGACATGGGTTCCCGTACTAAAATTATTCATACTAATCCCTTCTATCATCCCTGAGAAATCTGTAACATAGTCACAGGTGCACTCGTTATATCAATGAGTCACTATCCGAAATGCACCAGTAGTTACTTTCGCAACAATATGAACGTTGGCAATAGTTCAACTCCTCAAAAATCGCGACAAATGCTGCCAACATGCAAGTTAGAAGATAACTCGCGAATGTTCTGTCGGCAAGCAGGGTATCCTCTCTGTATGAGTGGCAATGCAGAAGGCAACCCAAAAACAGTTTAAAAAATATTTATAAATCGCTAGGTTAATTAGTAATAAGGAGAAACGGCAAGGTTTCTCCCTTAAGGACCCCCGTTAGATGAAGCCGACTGTACTCTGACAACTGGAGCGTCTGAATTCTTCTCCTCTGAAGTTGAATATCCCACTGACAACCTCAGCTGCCATCCTAATATCATTGTCACGTGCTCTATCGCTCATTACTTGCCAGCCTCTAGTATTACCACTGTCTGTAACCATAGCATAGTGCTTAGTACACTGTGCATTTCCACCTTCCACATATTGTGACGCAATGGAACATCAACATAGACAATGAACCTCTTCCCCACAATATCCTTTATTGTCATATACTTTCATCTTTGTATGTTACTTGGAACATTGTCTTTCGAGTCTTAATCCCATGCTCAAGTAAATAAAATTCATAATAAAATAAGACAACTATCTTACCATTTTGCAACACATTGGCGATCATTTCCGTAGGCGTAAAAACGGCAGTGTGAAAGGAGACTTCTACGTCATGAGTTCTAGAAATATTTCTGTGTTTGTGGTCGATTTTTTAAAGTTATTACAATGTGTAGTCCGTATGATAAATAATTCATGAAATGGCAATATCTTCATAGTTTATGTGTTCTTCGTGATAACTCGACTCTTTTCAGTCGTTCCGAAACCCTCAGAAAGTTAGAATAGCCCTTCTAAAGCCGCAATGCCAAGGAATGAACGAGTGAGTTATGAGTGGTAGTTGGTTGGGCAGTCCTCGCGTGTACCGATTCTTGAGCGTTCGTGTGATTGTTATCGTTTAAATGGCTCACAAATTTGATTGAATGGAACGAGTTAAGGGTGCTTGGAGCCCAGTGGCTTGAGATCATCTCTGGCTCTCCTCTAGCTTCCTTGGAGAGTTTTCTTTTGGTGCTAAGTTTCACGTTCTCGTATTTACTCTTGTGATAAAAAATCTCGGTACAATGTGGAGTATCGCGATTTTGGAATAGATGGTGGTAGCGCCTTGGTGTTCTTCAATTTCTTCTCTTACACACCATGGCTTGTTTTTACGCACTGTTAGTACGCCTCTACTTATAATTCATGTTGTTTCATACTGATAGGTTCTCCGCACGCTTAAATTGAACAATTCCATTTGTTTTATTTTATTCTGTACAGTTGGGTTCTTCGTACACTTGTATTTACACATTGTTCTTGTGTATAATTAGGTTCTCCGAATGCTTCTACTTACCAATTCGTGCTCTGATGTATTGTTAGGTTGTCCGTACATTTGTAATCACCAGTTCCTGTTCTTATGTATAGTTCGGTTCTTCTTTCAATTGGACGTATCCATCCTAGTGTGTTCTGCTGTATGGAATTGGTTTAATACATTCCAAGTTCGCCTCCTATACAAGTTGTTTGAGAATTATTACCAATGTCATTCAAATACTCCCTTTGTGAACAGAGAAAGGAAACCTTCAAGACATGAAAGAAAAGTTAGTTTTTGAGTGAGCAAAGGACTAAAACTTTTATTCTTTACCTTACCCTTTCCTTATTGCGTTCAGTTTATAGTTGAATATAGCAATAACAAAGAATATACATTAATCGTGCAAGGGGACTTTTGGGTAGATGTATTAGGATTTGTGTAATATTTGGAGATGATCGCAATTCGATTGGGCCAGATATGCAGGCATTCTCGAGAAAATTTGCTTTGACATGACAAGTGAGCCCATGGCTTAATGCTCCCGGGCCTTGTAATCGAGAGATCGCTGTTTCGCTGCTACATTCACGGTTTACTTCCCCCCCCCCTCCTCCTCCTCCTCCTCCTCCTTATATTTCTAGGTGTGAATTTGCTTAATGGTTCAAAATTTGGGTACAAGAATGGAAAACGCCGGGTAGAAAATGGAACATGTTTGTAATTTTCCTTATCAAATCACAAATTGAACCCTAAGATGTCGTAGCCAAGGCTAGGGTTTATACAGGGTATATCTTAATTATACCGACAAAAATATCAGGGATGCTCTTCGTGTTATGTAGAGAACGATGGCTCAGTCGGATTGGCGGATGAAATTTTTCTTTTTGGGCTCGCGATTCAATTTGACGAACTCACCGTATTTGCTGTCTTAGAGCGTAAATCGTTGCCCAGGTTCTGACCACACGTAGAATTCAGTATGTTCTTTACTAGGTCGTTATAGAAACTAAAATATTTTGATTAAAATTATGATGCTTGTTGTTTAAAGGGGCCTGCCATCTAGGTCATCGGCCCCTAACTAAACTATTGTCCAATAGACATTGTTAATTCATAGGCCTACTCATGAACGCATCCATTTAACTGCTCCAAGAATAGTATTATTTTCCTCGACTTTGCAGCATTTTAATTTTTCCGTATTCTGTAGACATTGTGCGAAGTCAAAACCTCCATTTTCCCACTCCTCATCACTTCGTGCCTTACAATTTTTGCTGCCCGTTCGGTGATGGCTATTTCAGTGAATTGCTATTTTTTTTTGTCGAACTAACCTGTTGTCGTCTTTCTCTTCCCGGTTGTGAATTATATCTTCCTCAGTAGTCTTCATAAATGCTTTGTCGAGTGCAATTTCACTTCGTTACTCCATTTAGTAGTTTTTCTTTCTTTCTTTTTTTTTTTTTTTTTTTTGAAGCTGAATTTAAAATTTGCTTTCATCAGCAATGATTTATTTGACTTTGCTGTGTATAAACTCCATGGTAAAAGATGGTAGGATAATCACAACACACAAGTAGGAAACAGTTTCACCTAAGTAGAAGACGTCATATATGTATCGAATTATATCAGAAGCTTCGGACGAGGTCACAAAAGCCAACAATAGGACTGAGGATGTCGTCACGGCGACATTTGCACTCCAAAATCCGCGGGCCATCTGGCTACGCAGGCGATAGCATTTAATGGACTGTTTGTCCCATTAGTCTGCGGCAAACAACACACAACCTCTTCACGACTCATTGTATTACTTCGAACAGAACGGACGTCGCTCACTTAACTTGAATCACATAATGTGTAACTGGAAATGATGAAGAGAGAGAGAGAGAGAGAGTGTATGTGTGTGTGTGTGTGTGTGTACACTAGTTTCGTTAATTAGTTGTGATATTTCAGTTATCACTGGGATGAAACCATTGAAATTCAATGGAATACTAAGTCGTTGGTTCGGTGAAGTATATTTTTGTGGCACTTCAAAACTGTTGAGTCACAGCATTTGCTACGTGTAGTTAGCAGTGGTTAAATGCAAGACTCCAGGAATAAACTTACAGACTGAAGTGTGTAGCACTTATTACTATGGAGAAAAGCTTTTCTACAATGTTTCTGAAATGTACTGCTGTTAGAACACCTCTTAAACACTATTTGGCACTATTTGAAATGTTAAAGTGCCAAATTATTGTACTCGAGACATGTTTACATACAGCTGACCATGGCTAAATACAGGCTGGGATAAATAAACACCAACACGGTCTAAATCTATTTTTGAGCTTTGTTAATCTTAATACTTAATGCAAGATGAATAAGAAACTGGCGTCTTTTGAAATCAAATGGAATCGGATGGCAAAAGCAATTCTAGTAATCAAAACTCCCCGTCCAACATTTAATCCCGCATGCTATCGAGATCCAAACAATTGTCATGCATTTTTCCTACACTGAATCTTGTTCCGTTCAGAAGCCTTTGTGAAGCATTTTAGTTTCTTAATAACATTTCAGTTGTACCAGGTTTTAATTTAAGGAGTCTAGCCACTTAATTTTAAGTTGATGAGAAATTCTGTCGGTAATTCAGAATTGATATAACAGTGTTCGTTTCCAGGGAAAGAATGGTAATTTTGGAGATATTTGTAGTATCTTCTGGTTACTCAAATTTATTCCCGTAAATATCAGAGACGATGTCTTGCTTGTTGATCACAAGGGTCGTAAATCAGTAACAACAAAAAATTCATGCGATTCATGATTTCAGCAAACATTCAGTAAAGTCGACTTCTTCTGGTCTTGTTCGCATATCGTTAAACAGATGAACTATTTTAAATTGTGACCAAAGAGGAGAGAATCTAATATACAGTTGCCTGCCAAATTATTACACTCACTAGGAGAATAAGATAATTTCCATTTATTTTGAAATATATAGTATATACTTACTGATGAAAGATTACACTTCCTGTATTGTATGAATATATTAGATGGTTTACAATGAATTTCCTAGACAAAAGCAATTTGACAATCACCAATTTTCTTCAAAGACCTATGTGCAGTATCCAGTAATTTATGAAGTCGGCCTCATATGCACTCACTTGAAATGCATTTTCTTGTTAGTTCCCGGCTTTTCCAAGACTCATTTACTCTTTCTATCAGCATATTATAGTTGGTAATAACTCCGTCTGTCTTAATTTTGTTTCTTCTGTGTCATCCAAATATTTTTCTATTGGGTTCAAGTCAAGAGAATTTGCTGGCCAGTCCTAGACATTGATTTCATGATTCAATGGGACAGCTGTAGCTTAAAAATAACTCGTGTTGATCCCTGTCCGTTGTTCCTTCAACATACGGACGTCTTAAGAAACGCAGAACCTACCAGTGAGTATAGCAATTTGGCAGGCCACTGTAGTTCTGAAAAACAGCTTGGTTGAAAGCATACGGAACAACAGCCAAACCTGTCTAAAATCTCCACCTAGAACAGTCACTTCCCATTCAAAAGAGATGGAATTACCCATGATGTCTTTCAAAAGTCTGTTAACGCACATTAGCTATTTGTGCTTCATCCTATACAGGGTGAACCGAAATTCGCGCACTCGGGCGTCGCTGCGCAACTCCTCACATGCCAGCCATAAAAAAAAATGTCTCTCACAAAAGTTCGTCCTGCGAGTATATCCGGCAGAAAAAGGACATTGAAGTGTGGCAATCTGGCAACACTGTCAGCACATATTAGTCGTGCTGTACAGTTGGTGCAGTGGATAGAGTCTTGGGTTAGCATGGAGGAGGTTGAGGGGTCGATCCTGGGTTGAGGCGTATGTTTTTTATTTTGTAAACGTAGTCCAGGTAGTATGGTATCTGGCATCTTAATCGTCAACAACGATTGCAGCGGGTCGTCTAGAAACAATTTGCACTTACATACTACGATCCTAGAAATGGACAAACAATCGTTTTCATTGGTCAGCTTTGAAAGACGCCCTTTCCACGTTGTGGGCGTGAAATTATTCGTTGTGGACGATTAAGATGCCAGATACCATAGCTCCTGGACTACATTTACGAAATTAAAAACATATGCCTCAACCCAGGATCGACCCCCCCCCCCCCTCCGACCTCCTGCGTGCTAACCCAAAACTCTGTGCACTGCACCAACTGTACAGCACGACTAATATGTGCTGACAGAGGTACTTACCCTACATGTGGTTACAGTGTTGCCAGATTGTAACTCTTCAACGTCCCTTTTCTGCCGGATATACTCGCATTACGAACTTTTGTGAGAGACGTCTTTTTTATTGCTGCCATGTGAGGAGTCGCGCTGCGACGCCCGAGTGCGCGAATTTCGGTTCACTCTGTATAATCAGATTTGTTGACCCGAATGCACCTGTTCACTTTTAGAGATAAAAAAGTAAACCCGTGTCCTCATCCTGATGTGGTGCAGCTCTTTTCACGCACACCCTCAATGGAGGTGAGCTGCATATACCATATACCAGCCCTCGTGCCATTCTTAAAAATCTGGCGGTACCCGAAATCGAACCCGGACCCTCGAGGACTGCAGCTAATAACACTAACCGTTACGCTACGGAGACGGACTCTTTTAAAAATGAAACAGAAGCTTTGTGTAATTTCAGTGACAACTTTAATCTACTATGTACAGCCACTGGCATCACTTTCAAACCCAAATCAGTTCATTTTTGAATGAGACATTGGTACACAAATGCATTTGGTACTGTTAACAGCGCTGTCCGCAGAGAATATACGAGCATGGAGTCGATGTCTGGTGATATCTTCTTTGGTTGCAGAGTCTTTGGTGGAACCCATGGTCTGCAGTTCTTGTGTACACGTTTCGGAGTGGGAAATGAGGTTTTTTTTCCATTTTTCAGTGTTTATAGAAGATGTCTGATAAAAATGTGGATTGTCGTATCCTAGGGAATGGCCAGGCTGGGTACTAAGGTTCAAATATAAGACTGACCATAATAGAAAATACTTTCTGACAACATTAAATTCTTACTCTATTTTTTTTTGAACAGATTGTCAAGTATACTACAGCACACCTGTAATTATTCTTCTTTCAACATTAATCTTAAATAATCAGTTTATCAGTCTCTGACTTGTTTAAAAAACACACACACACTTCTACATTTCACTATACAACACTTATAAATTTTTTTCACTCTTTAAAGTCTCTTACCTAGTTGATACTTATCTCGGGTTTTGAAGCTTCTCTCTTCTTGCTTATTTCTTGAATCCTCGCTGTAGGGTTCCTCTGAATCTTTCCTGACCGTTTCAGGTCTCGAACACTCAACTCTTAAGGTGAACGCGAACTGAAGCTACAGTCTTCTTCAAACACTCAGTGAGACCTCTACATACCGTCTTTGTGCCTTTCCCTGTGGGACACAGCTAACCAGTTCTACTGCTTGGCAGTCTCAACTACTGCCTAATCTGAATAACTTCTTATACAGTTTTCTTCACTGACTGATGGCAGGCTCAACAGCTGCCTGATCTAAATAACTCCATAGACTGCTATCTTCACTGACTTTGTTCTACAGAGTTTGCTATCTGCCAAGTTACCAGAGTGACTGACCGCCCAGAATGCCCGATCAGAATGGCCACCAGAATGACTGCCATAATCACCACCAGAATGACCAAGGGTCTCCCTTGTCACTCCCTTTTATCACTTCTCTGAGCTTCTAGAAAAAGTCATACCCTACTACAATGTTCCCTCACATCACTGATCTATTAACTTCCTATTGGTTCCTTCAAGTGTGGTCCCATCCGTCTCCTGTACCTACGTGTGACTGGTGACCTTCCACAGAATGCTTCTAGAAGGAATGATTGCACCACTACGAGTGTTTTTATTTTACGGGGCACCTTCCTGCGTGACCAACAACAGGCTTGCTTTTCCTGGTCCACCCACTTTGAGCCTCTAACTATGTTTACTTCCTTGTCTGACAAATATTCTTATTGCCCATTATTGCTTCACTCTATGGCCCACTGAATGTTTCAAGTTAAGACTAGCTTTAAGAAATGCTTTTAATTATAATCGTAATTCTGCACGTATTCACTGCACTGATATTTCATTTACACTTAATCACACACTTCCACTGTTTTTGCTTTATCTTCTCTTTATATGTTACACTTAAATTACTCATGATTATTAGGAATTCTGACTGGGAGGTCACGGATCGAACCTCGTTCGATGCGCTCGCTGCGTAATTTCCCACGAAAGGACGTGTTGCGAATCGGCGCTCGCGACAATAGTTGTTACTTTCTGTTCTCGTTCTGGTATATGAGCTTCGTATGCAGGTTTGAAGTCAAGGTCCCTCAGCAGCAGTTCCTTAATAAAGAAATCTGTCTCTGCTCGTATATTAACCTGGTTCGTGTGGTAATATTTTTATTTTATTCTCGTAAATATCAGAGACGATGTCTTGCTTTTTGATTACAAGGGGCGGTAAATCAATAACAAAAAAATCATGCGATTCATGATTCATGATTTCAGCAAATATTCAGCAAAGTAAACTGTTCTAAAGGAGAAACATGTAATTGCAAATAAATATCTACATTGCATTGTCTTATCCATTTTAACAGATCAAAACCTTTTTTTTTTTTTTTTTTTTGGTACACTGATTTCACGTCATACTGACACATCCAAGGTTTTCGGTGACGTAATATTGGGAAGTTAGCGGCCCAGCATTTGTCTAGTGTGGAAATGTGATACCTCGGAAAACGATGATGGGATTCGAACTTACCATCTCCCGAATGCAAGTTCACAGCTATGCGACCCTACTCGTTCGGTAGAACAAAACTTGTTTTCTCCCACATTTAAACTCAGAATTATTCTCCATTTAATGTGCAGTTATTTATTTTATGCTTGAAATTGGTTCAAAACTAACAGTTGATGTAGAAATAATTGGTCGGCTTGTGCAAATGCCAAAATGAAAGTAATAAAACGTAAATCGTAAATGGCAAGTTTTTAAATGATTTAGTAGGTATGCACTTAGAGTACAATCTTTTTCTTCAATTGATACATCGAATTTGCTCAAGTTACGCGTCCAAACATCATTTTTTTCAACTGGTGGCTAAAGTTAAATGCAAGTATATCGGTCTCCTTATAACAGTTCTTTGTAATCAATAGTCTATGTTATTTATTGTCCAGTTGTAATTTATACCTGTCCTAAAGCAAGAAAGGAAAGTATTGTGTCTTCAGATATCTTTATTGAATGGTCGATAAAAGGTATACTTCGACTTCAAGTGGTTTGGTCTGCTTGGTAATGTCACCCATTATGTGAGAACATCTAACCTAAGTCTGTGGCCAGTTTAATGGGAGGCCGGGATGCAATCTTTTATTGTCTACAATTTCCTCGTATGCTCAAGCACTGGCGCGGCAGTAAAACGGACCTTATCTGTCTCATTCATCTTCACCACCAGTGGCTATTCCCGTTGGCCGGTACGTGTCCTCTTTCTCTGCCATGTCTTTGGATCCACCTACGTTGAAAAATGATTACTTGTTTATTAGTAACTAGCGATCCGTCCCAGCTTCCTACGGGAACAGTTTTGAGTTCATGATGATAGATTTCCTTGTAATGACATTAGGTTTTTCATCCTGATGTATGAACGTAGCTCATTGCAGCGTTTATTCAAGGCCCTTCCGGCTCGCCGCCTTCTTCATATAAGATATTCAAACCATTCTTGTGCGTTCACTAAAGTGACGATATCTTCTAATCCGTTCATAAAATTAAAAACTGGGAAGGGTACTTAGTAGGATTCAAAGAATGACAAATATTTTAATAAGGATTTTGTGTTTAATCTCAAAATTTTCATATTTTTAAAACTGATTTTTACATACATTTTTTCAATTGCCTTTACGTCGCACCGACACAGATAGGTCTTTTGGCGACGATGGGATAGGAAAGGGCTAGGAGTGTGAGGGAAGAGGCCGTGACCTTACTTAAGGTACAGCCCCAGCATGTGACTGGTGGAAAAATGGGAAACCACGGAAAACCGTCTTCAGAGCTGCCGACACTGGGGTTCGAACCCACTATCTCCCAGATTCAAGATCACAGTTGTGCGCCTGTAACTGCATGGTACATACATATTTACTATCTGCGCACTTTTTAGCGATAGATTTGTGTACGGGTTTGAGGAATAAGGAGGGAGCCCTTCCGGTTCCGTTAGTACTGCCAACTGAATGGAAATGAAATCTGAATTGAATCGATAATATGATCGATCGATATGAATTTTCTAAACCTTAGTTAGTTTAAGCCAACAACTGTGTCACATACACATTATCTAACATTATATAACATTTCTCGATGCAAATCTTATTCCTAGAGTGAATTCTGTAGTTTGGCTTTGCTGTGTAAATAACAACAGTACTAGTACGTGAAGTGTACGCCAGACGTCGCACAGCGATGCATAAGCGATTCATAGTTTGTGTTTCAAAGATTGCCAGTACGAATCTTGAAGATCGCCGAGGTCGACCGCTTCAGCACTAGGGAGTAAATCTATCGCTTATATTTGTAACTAGCTCTGTGGCTTCGTTTATTTGTATACTTCTTATATTTAAATCACTGGAAACTGAGTCTAACTATACCGTCTTCTTGGTATCCTTCTACTTCACTTACCTTCCATGAACGAGTCCATTATTCTCCTAAGTAACCTATCCTCCTCCATTCGCCTCACATGACTACATCACCGAAGCCGGCTTATGCGTTCAGCGTCATCAGTTGAGTTCATTCCTACATTAGCCTTTATCTCCTCATTCTGAGTACCCTCTTGCCATTGTTCCCACTGTTTGTACCAGGATTATTCTCGCTACTTTCATGTCTGTTCCGTATAACTTATGAATAAGATATCCCGTTATCCAAAGTTTGTCTGAAAACAGACCGGTGCTAAGATACTTCCGTTGGGGAAGTGACATCTTTCTTCTTGATCGCAACTGAGAACTCACTGCCTTCGTTTTGCTGCACCTTGATTCACTCTCACGTACTACACTGCCATCCTAAATACTTAAAATTATCTACCAACCCGACTTTCAGGTCTCTTGGGTTTCTTACTTACTGCCATCACGTTAGTCTTGGAAAATCTAATTGCACCTGTTTTCAAGTTCCAAGATATTAGAGTTCAGGCTTTAAGCACAGTCTGCCATTTGGCATAGGCCAGATTGCTTACTACATCTCCACCTGACTGAATCCCTCCCTGCCACTTTATACCTTTCAGCAGTTATCCAGATTATCCATTATAAATTATGAAGAACAAAGTTGAAAGATTACAGCCTTGTCTAACCCTGTAAGGACCTGATTTCACCATCAATTCTCATTGCACAAATGCCTTTGATTGCTTTCGATAATCAACCCTTAATCCTGTAGCCCCGAAATACGGCCAACACCTTTTCCCTCGGTATTCGGCCATCCGCCTTCTCCAGATCTATGAATGGCGTTTGGCTTTTAGTGCCGGGATGTGTCCAAGGACTTCGGCTCGCCAGGTGCAGGTCTTTTGATTTGACGCGCGTAGGCGACCTGCGCGTCGTGATGACCATGAAATGATGAAGACGACACATACACCCAGTCCCCGTGCCAGGGGAATTAACCATTTATGGTTAAAATTTCCGACCCTGCCTGGAATGGAACCCGGGACCCCTGTGACCAAAAGCCAGCATGCTAACCATTTAGCCATGGAGCCGGACTCTAGATCTATGAAACATAAACATAACTGTCCATTTCTCACGTAGCGTTCTGCAGTTACCTAGCGCGTGCTGATTTTTTACTGCAGACTATAAAATAAAACGCTTATTGAGGGCTATATTTTTACAGATAATTATGTACCGTCCCGGACACTTTTGTATAGTTTTTTTTTTTTTTATGTTCAGCTATTCCTCCACATACATTCGGATGTCTTTCGTTGACCGTTTACACAGCATAAGCCAAGAAAGCGCTATGGCAGTCAATCACTACTGATCAGCATTTAGGACTTTCCGACTCGTTGGCTGAATAGTCAGCGTACTGACATTCGGTTCAGAGGGTTCTGGGTTCGATTCCCGTCCGGGTTGGGGATTTTAATCTTCATTGGTTAATTCCAGTGGCTCGGGGGCTGGGCGTTTCTGCTCTCCCCAACGTCCCTGCAACTCACACACCACACATAACACTATCCTCTACCATAATAACACGCAGTTACCTACACAAGGCAGATGCCGTCCACCCTCATTGGAGGGTCTGCCTTACAAGGGCTACACCCGGCTAGAAATAGCCACACGAAATTATTATTAGCATATAGGGCTGTTGCCCAGGTGGAAGATTCCCGATCAGTTGTTTACATACATTTTTCTTAAATGATTTCAATGAATTTGGAAACTGAGAAACGAATCAATACGCCTCCATTTATTACTTGGTATTTTATAAGAATCACTATTGAAATGATTTCACACATTATGAGAATGAAATCAATATGAACGACCAACGCCTAGTTTGGAAGAAAGTAATAATAATAATAATAATAATAATAATAATAATAATAATAATAATAATAATAATAATAATAATAATAATAATAATAATGCTATTTGCTTTACGTCCCACTAACTACTCTTTTACGGTTTTCGGAGACGCCGAGGTGCCGGAATTTAATCCAGCGGGAGTTCTTTTACGTGCCAGTAAATCTACCGACACGAGGCTGACGTATTTGAGCACCTTCAAATACCACCGGACTGAGCTAGGATCGAACCTGCCAAGTTGGGGTCAGAGGGCCAGCGCCTCAACCGTCTGAGCCACTCAGCCCGGCAGTTTGGAAGAAATATTGATGGTAAAAGGGTATGAGACAACCCTAGAAATGGCTCAGTGAGATTAGAAAAAAAAGACTTGAGCAGGAGAAATCGAAAATCCGAGAAGATACAGGAGAAGAAATAATGGCAAGGTAGATGATTAGGGAGAAGTAGTATAACCATTTTTCCTTGATTTCCTTCGCTAAACTCGCCATTGCTCGGCTTCCTTTTGTCGGTGATTAATATTTTATATATCGTAAACCTTCTCGATAAAGCACATCGAGATCCTTTCCGGGTTTTTTTTCGAGATTGACCAGCACAAGCTCAGCATACATATATCAGGGACTTGCTTTTTATAATATGTTTAGATGGAAAAATTTAGGAACAGAGAATATGTATAAATTCTGTCTGATAAATAACTTACGTTCTTAGAATCCCTTTGTGTAAACTGAATGGTTAAGAGATGAGCAGGTGGCAATGAAGACGCTGTTACTAATGCGGCGAGCTTGTTAACAGTGTGTGTGTGTGGCGTGCCAATTACTTTGTGACGCCAGCTATTTGCACATTGGTGTTTGCAAACGTGTTAATCCAGGCGCCTCAGGTGGCTGGGGCAGGAGGATCGAACCTGTGTCATGCCATTATCACCCAACGCCCCACTCTGCTTACATGCTTCTGTCATCTGACAAACACGATGTCATGACATTTCACTCTGCGTAGGTGTTATAGTATTCATAACATTTGCCGTGAACTTTTTTTTTACCTCTCAAAATCATATGTATCATCCCTTAGTCCCATGCTGCCTTCTTGCGATTCATTCGAGTTAGGGAATAAGAAGTTTTCTTATCCTCGATTGGTCTTTCAAACTAGATTACGGTTTTAATGGCCATCGTCAAATCAATAACAATATCGAGAAAACATTATTTTCTTTGACTAACACACTACGGGGGGTGTGAAACCCGAGTCACATAGTCACTGGCTTCTTGCCAAGGCGACCAAAGGTCGATCCTCGGCCAATCGCATGTAAATGAAAAGATCACGTCCCTTTGATTCGGATTCAACGAAAATAATGTCATTGTCTTTACGTCCCACTAACTACTTCTACGGTATCCGGTGAAGCCGATGTGCCGGAATTTAGTCTCGCAGGAGTTCTTTAACGTACCAATAAATATACCGACACGAGGCTCGAGTATTTGAGCACGTTCAGATACCACCGGACTATGCCAGGATGGAATCTGAGCCGGGCTGAGTGACTCAGACGGTTGAGGCGCTGGCCTTCTGACCCCAACTGGGCAGGTTCGATCCTGGCTCAGTCCGGTGGTATTTGAAGGTGCTCAAATACCTCGGCGTCGTGTCGGTAGATTTACTGGCACGTAAAATAACTCCTGAGGACAAAATTTCGGCACCTCGGCGGCTCCGAAAAACCAAAAAAGTAGCTAGTGGGACCTAAAGCTAAGAACATTATTATTATTATTATTATTATTATTATTATTATTATTATTATTATTATTATTATTGATGGAACCTGCCCATGTTGGGATCTAAACCGTTTGAGCAACTCAGTCGGACGATTCCACGTACAACTGGCGGTCCCGAGGCTATGATCACCATTTTGGGCTGTCACGTAGAACTAAAAGTGAGCTTATTTTTTTACTTACAAATAAATAAATACATAAATAATATTAGTGTGCGTTACTATTCCATTTGCAGTTAATGGTACAAATGAACACGTGCTTGTAGGAAATATCCCTCAAGCGGGCTCGTTAATTTGCCAGTAAATCGACTGACTAATGGTCGATACATTTAAGCACCTAAAAGTGCTTTTATTATGTTTGATTCGATCCCATTGCCACGATAATACAAGCTAAGCGCCTGACCACCTGCACAACAAAAGTAGCCTCATATAGAAACACTAGTAGTCAATACTATTATTGTCCGGTGTCTTGACTGAACGATCAGCTTTGTGAACTCCGGTTTAGAGAGCTCCTGGTTCGATTCCTGACCGGACCTAGGATTTTTACTGCGAGTGATTAATTCATCGGGCTCGGGGACTGTGTGAAGTGTTCATCTTAATACACGTTTCTTCATCTATATACAGTACGTCACACTTAAGAACTTTCATAGAAACACGCAGTAGTGGCGTCGGGAAGAGTATGCGGCCGTAAAACTGTCAAGTGCCGACCCGAAGAAACAGGGAAAAGGGTAGGAAGAGGACGAGCGAGTTGGTCAAGCGATACGGATCGTGTACTGTAGCTTGCATTCAAGAGATGTTCGAACCTCATTGCCGACAGTCCTGTAGACGATTTTTCATGGTTACCCATTTTGTTTTTATTAATTTTATCGAATAAACGCAGAACATGCTACCAAAATTATTTTATATGCCGACATCGTACATCGTAGAGAGATTATTTTTAGACAGTAACTTCCGGAGAAACTCGCTTTTCGGACAGAGACTGTGTAATGCAATTATCGTTACTTTGATTGAGACTTTCTTTGCCCTTACATGAGCTAGAAAGGTGGTAAGGGGTTTCATGTGATATCATGAAAATAGATTTTTTTAAATGTGGATTCAGATGGTAAGGGTAAGGGTGTATTCTGCCCGAAGGCAGGTCCGAACCTCCGCAGAGGTGTGTCTGAGCCGGAGTGTGGCCAGTTCCTTTCCGCTCCTCCATTCCCTTACCCCCACCAACAGCGCGTGGTAACCCATCCAAATGTTGAGCACGCCCAATGTTGCTTAACTTCGGAGATCTCACGGGATCCGGTGTTTCAACACGGCTAAATCTGTTGGCTAGTCACCTCCGTACAGGCCATGAAGGCCCTTGGAGGAGTGGAAGGTAAAGGCTTCCACCATTGTTAACTTCAGCACGTGATGGGGTAGAGTGGTTAGCTCTACTCCCGGCCGCCTTTGCCCCCAGAAATTAACCTGGTACTCATTTTTGGTGTAGGCTCAGGGCCATATGCACCTCCGGAAGTGGAAATCTCGTTTCTTAAATTTTACGACTTCCTGACGGGGATTCGAACCCACGTCCTTCCGGGCGAACCGAGCACGCCTTTACCGCCTCGGCCAGGCAGCCCCTGATTCAGATGGCATATTCTATAATTTATGAGACAGTAACTTCCGGAGAAACTCGCTCTTCGGACAGAGACTGTGTAATGCAATTATCGTTACTTTGATTGAGACTTTATTTGCCCTTACATGAGCTAGAAAGGTAAAATTTTCGAGTTTGTCTTGAAGCCTTACCGTAATTAATGCATGATCGCTACCATCGTAGTAAAGGCGATAATACGAAAACGATGACATTCTGGTGATACGCAGTCCCGGTGTTCCTATACGAGATTGATCGCCGGAGACATAAGCTAAATAGTGATAGAGATTGCCAGATAATGTTTCTCTTCCTTTCCAAGTTAGAGCTCTTTACCTGCGTCCTAGGTCTTGTCCTTTATCTCTGCCTGAGTTTCTGGTACCTCAGGTCCAAGAAAAAAGTTGGCAGCCGCTTGTCTCGTTCATTTTAGTTACGACAAAGCTGACAGCATCTTTCTTTTATTGCTCACATTTTACGACATCAGAAAGAATATAGTTCGCGACCAGGGCATAATCTTTTTCTTCTTACTCACTCGGTATTTATGTGGACTAGTTTTGTGTGCCGCTGCAGTAGACAATATTTCTGAATGAATGTACGTGTTGTGTGTTAGTTCTCTTGGAATAAAATATTGCTCCTTCGTCTTGTTGGAGACTGACGAGTTGTTTCATTCTAAATTCAAAGAGAATTGCTCAAATAAATCTTCCTTGTAAATGTAAAAATATTAAATTATCTTGTGTATTTCGGGTTCTGTGTGTAATATGCTAGTTGGTGTCCCTTCGTTCCTTTGCGATACATTCGAGTGTCCGGAGATTTTAGAGTGAGATTTTAAAGTGTATTTTGTTTGAACGTTTTTAAGTATGTTTATTCACCATTTAGTCTGAATATAATTTGATCTTTCAGGCAATTAAAACAAATTACTCGTAGAATTGGGGTGAAGACGTTATCGAAGTGACCCTTGACAAGAATGATTACCAGACAATTTTCGGTGTGATAATGTTTGTCGACACCAAACAGTAGTCATAGTAGGATGGCAACAGCGTCCTGTAAATATGTTTGATGTAGTTACATCCAATCTTGTAAATGTTTCTACGTGTGCCAATATGTCGCCCGTGGTCTAGTTGTACCAAGTCCACTTGTTACCCGTTGAACCCGGGTTCGATTCCCGGCAAAGTAAGACATTTTTTTTACCAGTTATCTGTAGGCTCGAGGTCCTCTCAATCTACGCGAGAATGATAATTGAGGAGCCATATGGCGGTGAGATGGCGGCCCCGGTCTAGAAAGCCAAAAATAATATCCAAGAGGATTCGGCGCGCGAACCACGTGTCACTTAGTTATGTGAAGGCTTTCGGGGTTGAGCAGCGGTCGCTGGTTACTCCAAGGCCCATCAGGACTGTAGCGCGCGATAAGGTTTGTTTGTTTGTTTGTGTGTTTGTTTGTTTGTTTGTTTGTTTTGTGACAGTATGTCATTGGCACATTGTGATAAAGGAACACAACTCACTTTCTGCTTGCTAGTTCAGGATTTTTCTGTTGAATACATTAGTGTAATTTCCCCTAATGGTTTCTGTGTACATCCATATTATTTTATCATATCATTATATTGGAATACCTTATTCCAAATTACGGCTTTTAAATCACACCAGACTTATCTTGCACCTTTACTCGTCCATTTTCTAAACTCAGAATACGGCTTGCAGTTATAACATAGACAGGATGGTCGGAAATAACGTGAACGGTCTGTATGAGCGTTAGAGGTTTTTTTTTCTATTTGCTTTACGTCGCACCGACACAGATAGGTTTTATGGTGACGATGGGACAGGAAAGGGCTAGGAGTGGGAAGGAAGCGGTCGTGACCTTAATTAAGGTACAGCCCCAGCATTTGCCTGGTGTGAAAATTGGAAACCACGGAAACCCATTTTCAGGGCTGCCGACAGTGGGGTTCGAACCTACTATCTCCCGAATACCGGATACTGGCCGCACTTAAGCGACTGCAGCTATCGAGCTCGGTCGTTAGAGAATTGATCATGCTAATAAATAATTCGAAAAAAATCAATATTTCGCACCGTCGTTATTTTATCAGCTGCTGAACTTAACCAATAAGATCACTTCGCGGGCGAATTCAAATGGGCTTTGCGTGGCGGTGTTGCTAAATCTGCAGGTGACTTACGACCGGATTGAGAACTATGCCGAGAAAACAGCATCAAACACAAGCACACAGTTGGTTTCAGCCAGTGTCACTGTAGCGTACTTGCTATGGCATGATCCTTGTCAGCTCGGAGCTCCATATCCAAACTCCTCCTCTGGCGAAGTTTTACTTTTCGACTGGTGCTCTAATGCCGGTCTTAAGTCAAAGCTAGCAACACCGCCTCGTCTGCGAAGCGATCTGATTGGCTAAGTTCAGCAGCTGATAAAATAACAACGGCGCGAGATACAGAATTATTTTTTCGAATTATTTATCAGCATGGCTAACCCCCTAATACTCATATACCCTGTTCACGTTGTTACCGACCACTCTGTATTGTTGGTTGTTAAGATTGCACACTAGGGAGGAAATAAACTGTCAGAGAAAGAGTAGCCAATCTGTGTCTCTCAGATGGTAGAGCACTGGTTTTCTTGAACAAAGGTGATGGGTTTGTTTCTGACTCGGTCCGGACGAATTTGAAGGTGCTTAAATTCACCAACCTTCAACAAGATGGAGCTCCACCCGACTTTGGATTGAATGCTCCCAACCTTTTTGGTAACGCATTGACAGAGTAGATCGGACGCCGAAGGACTGTTGATTGGCCACCACGATCGTTTGATCTGACGCCATGTGATATTAGTCGGGGGAGAATTGTGAAGAATGTGGGTGATTCCTGTATCGCCAAGAAATTAGACGAACTGAAAATCATCACTAAAAATGCATTTCAGGCTGTAATAAATATAAACCTGTACTGTCCGTTATTTGTGAATCGATTGTACGGTACTGTAAATTGTATGAAATGTATTGAGCAAGGCAGTGGCAATTCAAACAGTCCTTGTCGTAATGGTTGCGTAGTATGTTAGGGGATTCAGACTCCCTTGGCATGTATACTACAATATATTTGCATGGGTGAATGATCAGAATCAGTATCTTCGCAAAAGCTCACGCTGTGATCCTTCATTGCTGAATGTTCATTGCGATGAGGCTTGGAGTCTCACTTGACAGCTGCTAATACCTCTCACAGCCTGTGGTCAGGCTCGTCATTTGTATCATCAGCAGATTTCAGGATTAGAGGAGAATTTAAATGACTCGTTCAACGTGTTATTGTGACAGGTTTTATGCAGTAGCATTCACTGGAAATCACACAATACTTCAGAGTTCGTAAAACATTTATTTTGAAAATTAGTTGGAATAAACGTTTTGCACAAGGCCCTGAATGAATGTTGTTCTGCTAAATTTTCTGTATGAGAGTGTTTAAATGAGGTTAATCGGGTAATTGTGAATAGCCGGGAATTATTCGAAGTTTGCGCACCTTTTCTGTATTTATCTAGGGTGAGTGTCTAGAATCAAGGTGGTCACGAAATCTTCTCTACTCTACCTTCCATTGCTAAACATTGATATATTAAACGATTTATAGTCCCCATAGGTCCATACTGCAATAGTGAATCGAACACAAACACTGCGCATAATTATAGTTATTTTTGTATGGTTTTCGAAAAGATTCAGAAAACTACCTTTCTGTTGAAATGGCATGACTTATCTTTTCTATATCGGTTAGCTTCTCAGTAGCGCGCTTGCCTTCAGTTGTGGACGTAACTGGATCAAAACATACGGTGGTCTGTTGACAGCTAAAAATGTCCATATCTGGGGATTCCTATAAGTTAAAACTGTTGTATTTCGAAAACATCTCGCCAGTCTGTCGTCCTATTAGATTAGTAATGGTCTAAAGGATGTTAAGCCCGTAGTAGTAGTTGTAGTGGTAAGATTAGTATAAGTAGTCTTTTTTATCATATGAGCTTTAGTGCCGGGAGTGTCCGAGGACATGTTCGGCTCAACTGGTGCAAGTCTTTCCATTTGACGCCCATGGGTTACCTGCGCTTTTGGATGCGGGATGATTATAACTGCTATAGCAAAAAGGTTTTTGTTTTGTTTTACAATTTTGCTTTACGTCGCACCGACACAGATGGGTCCTATGGCGACGATGGGATAGGAAAGGCCTAGGAGTGGGAAGCCGCCGTGGCCTTAATTAGGGCACAGCTCTAGTATTTGCCTGTTGTAAAAATGGGAATCCACGGAAAACCATCTTCAGGGCTGCCGACAGTGGGGTTCGAACCCACTATCTCCCGGATGTGAGCTCACAGCTGCGTGCCCTAGCCGCACGGCCAACTCGCCCGCTATAGTAAATAGTAAATTAAATGACAAAGAAAGGGAGATTACCCCCCCCCCTCAACTCTTATTCATAATTGATGTAGAAAAACTCATTTATCTCATGGTAGACCACATTATTTGTGGCAACTCCCTGGTCTTTTCCTGGAGCAATAAAAAGTCCTAAATGAACCGAAAAACGGGAGCGGCTCATAGCAACATGGCCGTGCGTAACTACCATTATCTGAATAAGTCAAGGAGTCTCCCGTAATTAGCTAAGCGTTGCGTGGCAATTTGTGGCCCCGACGGATCCTTTCCTGAAATTGGATCCGGACGAAACTTTTGTTCGCACATCGAGTGGGGGTAACGAATCACTGTGTGAATGTTAGTAACTCCTGTGGACTTATTAAAGAAACAACGATCCCCGTTAGTAAATGTATATTATAAACCAGGTGCGGACAGGGTTATTGGTTGACTGATCTGTATTCGAATGCGCCAATTTGGGCTCTAGAAGGCTAGCGCTCTACCATACTCAGCCCGACGGTACCGCAGATACACAAAGCTTTACGTCCAATCACTTGTCACGGTCTGTGTGCATTGTTATGACTACGCTTTAGGCTTCGTTCTTTGTTATTTTGAATTGTTTCTTGTATTGTCCACACTTGCCTCTTAACTATTAGCGTCGGATTAGAGATTGGACAGACAATAGTAGTTAATTTTCGGTCAAAATCTATCCTATTATTCCTTTTCTATAAATATACTGTGTTACATGCCATCTTTCTCAGATCCAGTAATTTCAGAGGGAATTACGATTTACAACCATCTAATCATTCACGAATCCGGTTTTACTCTACGTACACACGTGGGTGAGCAGGATTAGTCTTTCAAATACGAAATCCACTGTTACAGCTCGTAATATTGTGAGTGGGAAACAAATGAAATGATGCAGTACCTGATTTCATTGCTGTAGAAACGTCAAATGTACGCTTTCAATAAGTTGTCCTCGATAGGATGTACATATAAGCTAATGGTTTGGCTGTATCCCTCTCTAGTACTAAACTTGGTTTATGTGTCCCAGCTTTCGAAAATAGTACTGTAGAATCTTCTGTGTTTATGTTGTAATGTCTTGCTTCTTTCTTATTTCTTATCCTCCTGAGACCCGGGACTTGGATTTTTTCAAGATTTGACTTAAACTAGGTTCTGGGGTTAAGGAAAGAGTTAAAGCATATTGTGATTTTTTCTGCATTGATAGTTCTCACTAGTTCCCACAGATGTCACCATGTGCTAGAAATGCAGCAAGTGACAATACAAGAGGCCACATCATGCCTCAAACCTAAGGTATAGTATACTATACCGGGGGTCTCAGGAGGATACACATACAGCTTCACGGTAGCTTGAGTGCCTTTCTGCGTTCAGTCTGCGGACCTCTGTGAATGATCTAGGTGCCTCCACAATAATCTATTTGCGACTGCGTAGCTCTCTGGCCTCGTTTTGTTATGATTAAAATCCGAGTCTAACCATCGTCGTTGAGGCAATTTCTGCATGATTACTACGGGAAGAACAACTTTCTCTAGGTGGTGAGTTTGATTGGAAAACGTGGAAGACCGTAAACAGACTTCGAACAGGGGTCTGAAGATTCATAAGAAATTTGCAGAAATGGGGGTATCAGGGAGATAAGGATACTACACTATGTGCATGTGGAAAAATCCAGACTACGAGCGTATGAGCCATCTAATTCAATGCCTTTTGGTCCTGTAACCTGCATCCAAGAAGATTCAGTGTATGGTACGGACGTGGCTCTGCAAGTAGCACAGTACTGAGCCGACGTAGCTTAACTTAGTCTTACTGTTAGATTTGTATTAGCCGGGCTGAGCTGCTCAGACGGTTGAGGCGCTGGCCTTATGCCCCCACCCCCACCTATCCCCAACTTGGCAGGTTCGATCCTGGCTTAGTCCGGTGTTATTTGATGGTGCTGAAATACGTCAGCCTCATGTTGGTAGATTTACTGCCACATAAAAGAACTCCCACGGGACTAAATTCGGGTACCTTGGCATCTCCGAAAACTGTAAAAGTAGTTAGTGGGACGTAAAGCAAACAACATTATTATTAACAAATGTATGACTTGATCGGACATTCCGAACTTCATTCCCATCTGGTGCTCTGAGACCTCCACGGTAACAGCATCTAAATGAGTTGTGGTCCAATTACAGTACTTCTCTAATTGTCCTGGGGCGTGGCCTTGAGAATGGCCCTCGAAATTGCGTGGACAAGATGCATTGCCTGGGAGTAAGCTGTGTTAGTTAGTAGGAACAGTAGAAATGAGATGGACTCTATCATTGTAATAACCCCTTCTCTTTACATGTCAGCAAGTAACTTGTCGTGCGGGTTAGTCTAACGTCAGGCTGAAGTTGAAAGAAGCACGGAATGTTTTACTTTCAAAGGCATTAGAATTCCGTCGCCTGTAGTTAGCGTGATAGCTTTTAGTCTTCAAGGTCACAGGATCTATTCAAAATTCCAACTGAGTCCAGTGGATTTTTGAAGACTATGGAGTCATATCTTTCATATTGGTGTATTAAAAAAACACTGGCGAACACATAATTCAGTTTTTATTCCGCAAAATTTAAGTCGATATTCTACTTCGTCTTTATGGAGTTCTCGTCCTACGAGCGTTACGATTGTAGTTAATTACTGAGTGGTGTAACCTTTTACCAAATATCACAGGTCGTGACAAACGGAACACTTCCATTTCGGTGGCCAAAGTCATATAGTATTAATAATAAAAATTCCGTCATAATAACTACTTTTACATTTTTCGGAGACGCCGAGGTGCCGGATGTTCGTTCCGCAGGAATTCTTTTACGTGCCAGTAAATGTACTGACACGAGGGTGACGTATTTGAGCACCTTCAAATACCACTGGACTGAGCCAAGATCGAACCTGCCAAGTTGGGATTAGAAGGCCAACACCTCAGCCGTCTGAGCCACTCAGCCCGGCGAGTATTATTTTACCATCTGTTGTGAAATGGGAGAGAGACTCCTGTAACGGCTGTTTAATTAAGGACGACTTGGAAGCTGACACTTTAAGCATAATGCACGCACAGAAATGTTTTCACAAAATGCAATGGAGGTTTTTGATTCTAGGTCAGTGGATACACTCGCCCGCCTCGTGACACACAGGCTTCGGGCCTGTACACTGCGGGGGGATTTAAGAACTACCGGAGAGTGTAGTGTACAGCTTCCAATTGTTATGATTTTGTTTGAAAATCGTTTCAAGGATATACTGTTCAAGATACTTAAAACGTGTCAGCAAATCTTTTCGTTTCTCGGAATAAATTAAAATCATTTTAATCGAGTCCGCCTCTGTAGCGTAACGGTTAGTACTATTAGCTGCCGTCCTCGGAGGCCCGCATTTGATTCTCGGTACTGCCAGAAATTCAAGAATGTCAGGAGGGCTGGTATATGGTTAAAATGGTATATGCAGCTCACCTCTAATGGGGGTGTGCCTGAAAAGAGCTGCACCACCTCGGGATGAGGACACGAGTTTACTTTTTTTTATTTATTAATTTAGGGAAAATAGGAATGATAGGAATATAGCCGAATATAGCTTCTAACGACAATTGTTAGACACTATGGGCCGGTTTCAGAAACGGAATTTAGACGATGTTTACGGTTAAACAATGTCTGATTATGGCTGCCGCATTGCGAAGACGTTTTATCACTTAGACACTGTCTAAAACCGATGTTTAAGCACTGCTTAACGTCAAATATTAGGAGTGAATCACTATCGGAGGTTATGTACCATGAAACATATGACCTATAGGGCAGTCCGGTAACTGTCAAGTTGACTACACTTCTTGGCAGCTGATATATTTTATTATACTTGTGATAATTTCCCCGGAATTTTAGGTCACTTCGATTACTTCCATATAAGAATAGCTTGTCCCGATCGTCAGAGGGCTGTCACATACATCAACCGGGAGGGATTCAGTTACTACATTTACTGTCAAGTAAGCACACATAATAGTGACACTAAAAAAATAGCTTATGTGTTTATGTTTTTTGCGGATAACCGTCGAGCTAATTCAGGTAAGATTTCGGCATCTATAAGATAGGAAAAGGCAAGAACTGGGAAAGAAGTTTTGCTGCCATAATAACGGCCCCAGTATTTGCCTGATGTAAAAATGGAGAAACTGCGGAAAACAATCTTTAGGGCTGCCGATGGCGTGTTTCGAACGTATGATCTCTAGAATGCAAGCCCGTACAACTCGTGTGGTTATCACAGTGATATAATTTCATCTTCCCTTCGCAGAAGCTATTCAGATTACACTCTCCGTAACAACACTATAATGAAGGCTACACTTGCTCGTACGGTGGGGTGTCGCTTAGTGTTGATAAACCGAAAGCGATATTCTTATCTGTGGGTGTCATGCTCATACTTAGCCATATTTGAGTAATGTGTAGGAAGACGACAGGTGACTAACGTTTCGTGCCGTTTGGCGCACGCACCGAAGAATTTCATTGGTTGCGACAAACAGAGCGTTCCATGGATTCTTCTATTTCCATTTTAGAATCAATATTGAAACTTTAAGCGCGTGTAGCTAAGCACCGGCTGAATATTGTTTGTGCAATGGAAGATCATGCCCGATTTAGACGTTTTTTAAGGTAGTCGTTGTCTAAGAAAGATTTGAAAGTAGTCATCGTTTGTGCATTCGGACCTATAGAACCACTGCTTTTTACCTTATAAATACATGAAACTTGTAATTACAACTTCGTTTTAAGTAATTTCTTCAGGAAATAGGTTTTTTTGCCTAAAATCCAATGTCTTTTTGCTATTTGCTTTACGTCGCACCGACACAGAAAGGTCTTATGGCGACGATGGGATAAGAAAGGTCTAGGAATGGGAAGGAAGCGGCCGTGGCCTTAATTAAGATACAGCCTGGTGTGAAAATCTGAAACCACGGAAAACCATTTTCAGGATTTGCCGACAGTGGGGCTCGAATCCACTATCTCCCGGATGCAAGGTCACAGCTGCGCGCCCCTAACCGCACGACCAAGTCGCCCGGTAATCCGATGTTTACAGATATTAGCTGGTTTACACAGTGATGCTATTGTGATGGTTTTCATTGTGGCCTTACAGCAGAATAACGGAGTGAGGTTTGGGGAGGGTAAAATAGCGAGTGACTCCATTGTAGTTTCTGATAGATCTGCCATTTGAAAATCCGAGCGTAGTGTGGGTTGCAGATAGACAACAGATATGAAACCTACCTTCCGATGCGTGTATAAATGTATTATGTGCCCACCCGAACTCTCTGTTTAACTACGAAATTTATAGTGCAGGTTAACAGATGAGCTGCAAAAAAAAAAAAAAAAAATTCCAATGAAAAATTGATAAGCGGAAAATGTAAATTTGTGGAGTGATTAATTGCAGTAGGGGGAGAGATGTTGCGGGAAGCGTTTTGAGTTCTGTATATATCCGCTACATATTTCCCAGAATAGGTTTCCATATTGAATTCTGTTTTTGCGGGAAATATTGCACAAATGGTTTACTTAATATTATTTTTTATAAAGCTGTACGTTATTTAAAATATGAAAGTGGCACGCGTTCGGAAAGATTCTAAGCCACAGACGCGACTGCTATGGATTGAATAAAAGCGGATTACGAACTAAGGCATTTAATCACTGGGTTAGCAACTCACGATTTGAATCATCGACTGTGTTACAACGAAGTCTTTCCCATGCTGAATCCAGGCTGTGTTAGTAAATTGAGATCTGTAATAGATGCCATGTTGAGAACTGCTCAAAGAAACAGACCACTGTATTGAAATTGTGTTTATCGACCCAATCTCTAAGAAACGTATTAATATAATTTCAATTTAATGTCATTGACTGCTATCAAGTTTTATCACATGTGTTCAGAATATTTTATATGGCTTAGACCCAAAATTATATTTTAGGAATACCCTGTTCATTGTATGGCTGAATGTACGGTATGCGAAAAAACCTACGTTTCCCTGAATAAGTATTTATTTATCCATTGTATATTTTGGCATAAGCGGAACCTGCACCAATGCGGGACTAAACGTTAGGAAAGAAGAAGAAGAAGAAGAAGAAGAAGAAGAATCGTTTCACATGTTATGAATTCAGTGTTGTGTTAATTCCTGCAATTATGGTTCTCACATCTGAGGAGAATATAATTTGCGGTCATACGGCGTGCTGGGGCTGAGTAGCTCAGACGATAGAGCGCTGTCCTTCTGAGCCCAACTTGGCAGGCTCAGTCCGGTGGTATTTGAAGGTGCTCAAATACGTCAGCGTCGTGTCGGTAGATTTAGTGGCACGTAAAAGAACTCCTGAGGGACAAAATTCCGGCACCTCGGCGTCTCCGAAAGCCGTAAAAGTAACTCGTTGGACGTAAAATCAACATTGAAATGATTATTATTAAATAATAATTAACCATAAATCTTACCATATATGTTGAATGCTCATCCCAAAGGCTGGTTGGTTCCTGAAAAGCTTCGCTAGCAGCTATCATAGATGGCATACGCGTCCATGAAGAGGTGTATTGGGAAACATTGAGTGAGATAGTTTCCCGTTGCTTTCAACGCCGTGCCAGAAGTTGCTGACACATACCACCCTTTTGAGCGACATTTTTGCACCATCCAATGTCGGGACTGGCTGAATAAGAAACAGCTTTACTATCATCACTCATACCATTACTACCACCGTATTATCAAAGCCAAGGATGAGGAAAAACACGACAGTGAAAGTAACAAATTTGTTGTAGCCCATACCAGAGGACATAGTGCTTTGTTAACTCTAGGTTTCGCCAGCAGAGGCTGGAATCTTATCACAACGTGTAAAAAATAATATTTAAATCGATTAATATTACAGTATATACTCAAATAAGTTGCATTGCCTTGGCATATGGTTTGGAAACAGTGCCAGTGACAAAAGCCTCTTGAGGAATGAAAATGCTGCAATGGGCATGCGGCGTGTCAAGGAAGGACAGCATCCGAAATTAAACTACACGGGACTATGTAAAGTTGGCCAATGTTAAAGACAAGATCCAAGAGTCAAGACTAAGATGGTTTGGCCACATCATGGGGAGAGGAAGTTATTATGTGGGAATAACAGTCTTAGATATGCCACTTCCCGGGAACAGAAGAAGAGGGGGACCCCGTAAGGGATGGAAGGACTCGTCATCTCAGATCTCATAGAACTGGAGTTGGAGGAGGACCTAGTATTCAAGAGAAATGAATTGAGGAGAATAATGCGCATCAGCGACTCCGCGTGTCAGCGGGACTAATCATGATGGAGGAGAAGAAGAATACATCAGCTTGATGAACGCTCAAATAATTTTAAGACCAGTATGTCCTAATGAACTATTTTAACGCACAATTTCTTCACCGTGAAACTAAGGTTAGATGGTGTTGATGATGATATATCATGCTCGCAGCAGTCGCGTTTTAGACCTATATCGCAGGAATTCATGAAGTCTTTCGGTAGCAAAGGGATATGGTGAAGTCAGAACTGTGAACTAGGTGGCGCGGAATTTCAAATAACATGCTTGTGATTGTTGGCGCAATACATGGCTATCATGAGTTTTGTCTTCCTCAAACCCTCCTCCCGAGCTCGATAGCTGCAGTCGCTTAAGTGCGGCCGGTATCCAGTATTCGGGAGATAGTAAGTTCGAACCGCACTGTCGGCAGCCCTGAAGATCGTTTTCCGTGGTTTCCCATTATCACACCAGGCAAATGCTGGGGCTGTACCTTAATTAAGGCCACGGCCGCTTCCCTCACACTCCTAGCCCTTCCCTGTTCCATCGTCGCCATAAGACTTATCTGTGTTGGTGCGACGTAAAGCAACTAGCTAGTAGCAAATCCTCCCCTGCCTATGGTATTTTCTATTTACTTCAGTTAAGTGCTTCAGGCATTTTAACTCCCGCTGGTACCTTAGTTCACTTATTTATTCTGCTGAAGGCACGTTCTAAACGAATATCTCACATTTGTTGATAAGTCCAGATTTTAGTCTAGGCCCATACAAATTACTCATTCTGAACTCTCCTGTTTCTTTTTATACATCCTTCCGACGAAAGTGGTCCACTGTGTCTCCTGACATTGTGGGCTGTTCCATTCTTATACTAACTGTTGTTCATTTTCTTTTGCAGGTGAGTCGACCTCGTGAATGGTGCTTTGGTTGTCGGTGAGTGTTCTTGACTTAGTTAAAATTGTAACAAAAATGCCTTCAATGAAAAGTGATGATATTCTTGGTGATTTCCTTTCTGCAAGTTTATTTTCTTGCACGTTCGAGATAGTGATAGACCCTTCTGCAACTTGCTTGGGGCTGAATGAATGACCAAAGCAGGTAGGATTTTGATCTACTCGCGTTGTATTTAATTTAAAATGTTGTGACAAAGAAAATTCTTGTAATATTTCTTTTGTAGTCCTGTGCTAAGTTTTGTTCTTGGGCCATTTTATGTGCCTTCATTACTTTGCTATTACGTGTCTACGCTGAAGTACCTTGTGCAGAAAAATGTCCGTTCTGGGAGGATTTCCGTTTAATTCAATTCAGTTCAGTTCAGTTTACTAAAGAATTATGCTCCTATTACAATATACTATTTTTACAAAACGCTTCTTTGCACATTACAACGTATTTAACAACCACAATGATAATTAAACGAACTGTTGAGATGTCTTCTATAATAAATTACAGTAACACACTAGAAGAGAGCACAAAATATCACTGAACCTTCATGCTCACCAGTATACAGAGTCCATGCTAAATGAGCTCTTTCCCTGAAATGAATGAAGAAATACGACAACATAATTCAATTTCTCACTTGCAGTTTACATTTCAAATTTTCCATTTCATTATATTGGCAAGAATTACGTTTTATTCGGGGGATTTTTCTCTTCCAGGACTGAAATTACCGTTCTGATTCAACGTTGGACATGTTCGGGTTTAGATCATGTTAAGTGCCGTGTAGCTGACCCGTAGGTCCCAGGTTCGATTCCCGGCTGGGCAAAGATTTTCACCTGGATCTGAGCCGGGGCGCATGTCGATCAAGGCCCGTCAGGGTGGTAGAAGGGTCTACCAAGTGACCACTGCTCCGTCCACAGGCCTGCAGATTAGGAGCTTTCATGTGGTTGTACCGTGAAACCCCTCTAAGTTGGACACCTACGGTTCGTTAAAAATGTGTCGAATGTTGTTGGGGGTGTCCGATCTACAGGGCGAGTGTACAGTATTTGAAAAGTACACTGGCAATACAGGAAAGGAAAAACTGAGCTAGTGTGTAATGAATATACATCATAAACAAACAGTGGTTCTTTGAACTTGGATACAGTACAATACACCGAATTTCATGCTTTCTAAAACAAAACAAAAACACCACAGTACCCACCCATTACTGCTTAGCGAAAAAATCAGTCAAAAGACTTTTCTTTTTCAACTTTTGTACGTGTTCTGATTCATTTTTCCTGCGTATTGTAAATACAGTTTAAATTATTTCTGGTTGTTTGTACTCAAACGAACACCGGGCGAGTTGGCCGTGCGGTTACGGGCGCGCAGCTGTGAGCTCGCATCCGGGAGCTAGTGGGTTCGAACCCCACTTTCGGTAGCCCTAAAGATGGTTTCCGTAGTTCCCCATTTTCACACCAGGTAAATGCTGGGGTTGTACCTTAATTAAAGCCATGGCCGCATCCTTCCCATTCCTACGCCTTTCCTGTCCCATCGTCGCCATAAGACCTATCTGTGTCGGTACGACGTAAAGCAAATAGCAAAAAAAAATACTCAAACGAATAACGTTCCAAGTCATCAATACAATGCACAGCTTTGTGATGAGTATTTGGCTCATTGGGGACTGAAACGTTTTCTTCTTATCATCGCGAACTTTCAACATACTGTATTATCGAAATCACTGAAAATGCTAACGTCTCACACTTCATTGCGAAGGACTTCAGAGAGATATCTCAATTCCTCAGTTAAGCCATTTCACAATTGTTCCTTTAGAAGCGTTCATCCAAGCACCATGGGTCCAGCAAATTGCGCCGAGGACCGTATAACTCCATGTAAATTGGATTGCATTGTTATTGTTTTTAAATGCTCCAATGACAATGTTAAAATTGTTTGCACCAAACCATTACAAAACAGCTAAACAAAATAGTTTTGATCCTGTCCAAACTGTTATTTAATGGCTGTCCAATGTCCAGAGTTGAGGGGTGCACAATGTACAGAGGATGTTTAACATGTAAATGTATAGGGAATTAAACGGAACATTCAATATATGTCCAATTCAAAGGGGGGTCCAGTCCATCGAAATTTCGAGATATATAGAATATCGTTTTTGAGCATTTATAGCACATAATTGATTCATATATATATCTACGGACTTATACTGAATACATTATTATTAACAGTATTTAAAAATATACAATCTATCTTTTACGGCATCACTTTAATAATAACCCTTCCTATAGAAACTTTTTAGAAGGCAGGATACAGTACATACAGTAGTGAAACAAGATACATACCTCCGTTAACACCTTTGGAGAAAATTCATTAATCTCTTCTGTTATAAATGGAGCTTGTCATCCGCGACTTCGGGGGTTGCTTTCGTACGTGACCGCTAAATTAATTCAAACCCGAGAAACAGCGAGGCTTCGCCGATTTTGCGATCACTTGAAATTTTAATTTTTCGGTTCCCGTCATATTACCTCCCATCATCACTGTAAACCTTTCTTTACTTCTTAACTGTTCCTCACAAACTACAAATGCTGTATTGCACAGTTAATGTTACAGAGTACTTTTTACTTGAAGGGAGGAAACGTTTGCTTCGAGAAATCGAGAAATTCGTGTAACGGAATTTCGAGTAAAAAAAAAACGAAACAAGCATTGTACCCGTGAACAATACGACAAACGGCTGGGAAATTTTAAGGGGAGTATGAATGGCCTATCCCGCTAATGTTAAATTTGCTTATTTCACGACCCATTTTCTCAAGAACTACTTCATGCAAGGTAATGAAACTTTTACAGATTATTTATACATGCTTTATGCACTTATTCCTCTAGTTTCATTGAAGTACATTTTCTAGGAATTGGGTTCTAAAAAAATTCTCTGTTGTTATTTTTTTTTTACAACTTTTTTTGTCAAATGTTTTAAAATTTGTCTTCAAATGTACAATCTATCTCTATCATTCTAGAGGTGTGGTATTACCAGGATATTAAACATGAACAGCGAAAATATCAAGGGTTTATCTTCTATATAGATCCGGAGATAATGGATCATTTGTCTGAAAAAATGAGTTTTCAGAAATTGCAATTAAAAATTTAGATTGTAACTCACTTTTCAATATCAACAAGAGTAAAAAATCACCGGAAGTGTAGTCTTCATCATCTCCTACATTGTCCGAGTGTATCCTCTTCTTCCTCCTCAGAGATCTTGCCTCCTTGGACACTTTTTGGGCCTTGAGATATTAAGTGTTTACTGAAAAATGGTTTATGAAATCCTGAAAATGCCCTGAGCAACTAAATCAATTAAAATAAATTAAATTAAATATACTTCTTATCAAGCAAATTTAATAAATCATACACCAAATTGATCAGCAAATTCCAAATAATGTTTGGCATAAAAATAAAAAGATACGATTTTTTCAACAAAATGGTCATTTAAACTCCCCGTAAGTTACTTCGAGACACTGAAAATTCGAGTAATGGGGGTTCAAGATATCAAGGTTCGACTGTATCTATTCTGTATCTTACTTCAAGTTCTTAAGCCTACACGATCTTGACCGTACTTGCTATTTCAAATAGCCTATATATACAAACAGGAGCTAATCATCCTGCTCGACTTCAGAACATTCATTCACGGTGGATGGCTAACATATGTTCGGTCAGGCTGTTTCTTCTGGTCAGTAAACCCTTCCTGCTGCTAGTCTGCCAGACTTAACGAAACGTAAAGGACTCTTTTTCCAGGGCAGGCTTTAACGTCCTCAAATTTGTTAACGTAACTGCGCGCTGTTCTTTATATATCTCTCGTACGCGTTAGAAGTATAATCTAAATTAAATACGCAAACGAGAATCATGTTCTCTCCCACTGAGAGGAATCTAGTAATTTATTTTAATGTAATTTCGTACGACGAGACCGGAGGGAGAGAATCCTGTAGAAGTTTCAGAGTAACCTCATTTGCATCAACATTTCTTACTTCCTTTTGTCGCTGCCAAATAAACAGTATTAAATGACTTAGCGCTTTCTAAACAGCTTGAGGTGCCGTAGCCAGGAGTGCGTTGATCGAGACAGATATTGAGTCGCTTGTTCATCAATATTTACCTGCTAGAGACCGAGAAGAATTACATTTCTACAGATTAGAATGAAGACCCGTGTGCTTTCTACTTTTACCTTAAGCAGGGTTCTCACTAGGAACTCGAGAGTCTTATTTAGGCTATCAGTCCGCGGATTGGTTGGCAACAGCAACCGTTGAGATTGATGCTTTCATGGCCCGTAATTGTAGACAGGTAATAAGCTTTAGGGCTTTTGTCATGTCAAGAAAACAAGGTGAAATTCTTTGTTTCACAGAGAAATTTGCTGCGAGTCTTCAGAAGAAAATCTCGACTGTTCACAACGAAGACTTCTGCAATAATCAGGGTTGCCAACTCCTAGATACTCATTATCACCAGATATGGATTTGAAAAACACCAGAAATCACCAGCTCTGGATTTGAAAACTCTATAAATTCTCCAGATTTAGTAAGATAAGGCATTAAAATTACACTTACCTTCCTTCAGTTGTGCTGTTCTACCTCTGAAGTTTAGTAACTCTAATGGTGTCCTCTTGTGATGATAGGTCTAGCGTATATTATACCCATATGGTCAATTGAATACAAGTCACACTATAACACTAGCACTATTATAATAATACAATGTTCACTGCTTTTTATCAGTTATCGTAATCCTAACATACGTCTATTTAATTGTGAACTACATACATTTTTAAAAACTGAACTATATTTATTTATGGCCGACATTGGCACAGGCAGCTGGGCTCCTCGCATGAATCATTGTAACTTTTCTAGTTACAATAGAATGATGTTGACCGCGCTATCATTCACCTTAATAATAAGGTCAATAATGCTTGGAAATACATCATTCATGCTGCTAAAAATCCCGCGCTCTTGCTCACGTGCGACAATGGCGCTGTTTTTATTGTCAAGCGAGTAGCTTACGTAAACATGTTAAAGTCATAACAGTTTACTAAGTTATACGTCTTATGACCGTATTTCTTTTTAAAATTGAAATTTTGTTATAAAATCACCAAATATGTCACCAGATTTTAAAGAAAAACACCATATTTTCGACATGTCGCAAAATTCAAATTTAGTCAGCATACGACTTTCTGAAAACAGCAGATCTGGTCACAAAATCACCATATTGGCAACCTTGCCCATAATGAAGGTTCAAATTTAAGAATGCTTTACCGTGGTCTACGGTATGTGGTACTTTCATTCGTCACCAGATGACTCACTGTTAGCATTCCAAATGGAAGCTGACGACACAGTCTGAGCTCCAATTAAGATGTTTCTTGTTACACCGTATGTGTGTTGCGAAGTAACCGCAAGATCATCAGACGACTCAGGGACGAATGTGATAGAAGAAATAACTACACTGCCGGAAATAATAAAACATGCAACATCCTCAAGAACAAGGTCATTTTATTCACAAGTGAAGTGACAGGTTCATCATTGCAGGATTATACCATTACAAATTCAGACCAAATGAAATGCATATGCCACAGCAAAGGATGCCCAATCAGTACACATTGCATCATCTCTCGCGCCAATGCAGGTGTGTATTAGCGCACACAAACGATTACAAAGATGCCGAATGGCATCCTGCGATAGATTGTCCCTGTGATGCAATTCGGCAATTTTCAGGCTTTGGAGAACGCGTAAGTTGTCTCTTCAACATGTGCCATATGTGTTCAATTGGCGAGAGATCCGGTGATCTTGCTGGCCAGAGCATTTTTTGAACACCGCGTAGAGCTCGTTGCGTCGCAGCAGTTGTATGTGGACATGCGTTGTCCTGCTGAAAGAACCATCACCTTCCTGTAGAAGAAATGGCAATAGCACGGGGACAACAACCTGTGAAATGTAGCGGGCACTGGTTAAGTTACCCTGCAGAAACACCAGCTGTGAACGAGAGTTGTTAATAACGGCCCTCCACACCATGAAGCCTGCGGTGGGACCTGGGTGTCGTGAGCGAATGCACTCTGGAATAGGCCGCTCACCAGGTCTACACCGTACACGAGTACGTCAATCACTTGCATACATATAGAACCTACTCTAGTCACTGAAGTCAACAGAATGCCTTTCGCCTCTCCAGTCGACTCTTTCACGACCCTAGTGCAGTGTTGCCAACTTATATTTTCAAGATCCGCTAAATACTACTAAAAATCCGCTAAAATTCCGCCAAGAAATCCGATCTCAAATAATGGGCAATAATAATAATAATAATAATAATAATAATAATAATAATAATAATAATAATAATAATCTGAGGAAAATTCTCGGCCCCTGAAAAACAGAAGATGGTTATAGACTGAGGTCACGCAAAGTGACAGAAGAGCTTTCCAACATTGCATCAGACACCCGCAAAAGACGTCTGAAATTTTATGGGCACGTCCGCAGACTGCCGGCAAGTAGACTGACACACAAGATTCTCACCTACATGGAACATCTAAAAAATATTCCATGGGTACTGGAAGTGAAGAAGGATCTGGAAAAAGCCCAGATGAACTCATATGACACCGCGGATACAAACCTGTATAGGAAAAAAATTAATGGATGGAAAGTGCAACCAGAGAACGAAGTGAAAAAGAAGACTGGAGCAAAGTGGACAGAAGAACGAAAAAGGATCCACGGAGAAAGGATGAGAGCTGTTTGGCAACTCAGAAAACAGAATCGTTAGAGCTTTGCGTGATCCATTGGGTCCATACGCACATAATAATAATAATAATAATAATAATAATAATAATAATAATAATAATAATAATAATAGTAAATGTCTGTACTCACCTGATCTGTGAGTTCCACTGGGATTAACCATCTGCTTGCGAGCCGGCGAGCTAAAACTTGTAGGCGTTTTACTGCCAGGTGCAAACAAGGTGAATCTCCTACCTCAAGGGCCACACACAAAACAGGCCAGTTCATAGCATAAATATAAATGCTACTCTCTCGCAGTTTCATTATCTGTCGTCATTCGTCAACTAAGAGATAAGTACCCTTTCCCCACGCATTACAAATTTATGATACCACGATCTCATAACATCAAATCCAAATAACATGTTTTCCTCATGTGACTGCTAGCTTCTGACAAGAAATACGGAATAGCTCACAGACAGACTGGAGTACAATTGTTTTTTTAAAGTAAAATGGATAAAACGCTAAATTACGCTATAATAAAACTAGAATTCCGCCAAAAAATCCGCTGTCCGCTAAATTTCGTTCCTGGATGATATTCGGTCGGCCACCGCTGCTCGCACAATGCGTTGATCTTGACTGGCATCCGTACTACACGGACATCCGGATCCTGGTCTACGGGTGTGGGAATATTCCACAGGCCACTGCTGAAAGCAGCGACACACCACCGATATATTGTACCCATCGATACGTCCATCCAGGTTCCCGCCGACCCGTTCAAATGGCTGCAGTTGTTCTGTAGGATCACGTACTCGTTGGCGGGTCAAGGTTTTACCCTGGAATGAATGTTGCAAACACTGTTCACCTCTAACCTCAGCACGGTTACTGCCTGCAGAGTCAAAACAGAGTGCTCACGGGCAGTCCTACTGAGAGTGATTTGATCACCGATGACCGTGACAAATGAATCACTAACACAAGAACCCTTCAATATGCAACGAAAGACTCACAGGATAGGAAAACAGAACAGAGCTGAAGGATGGAAAGAAAGTGTGTAGAAAAAACAGAGGATAATGAGTATGAGTCAGTCTTACTTGTCATCTTAGCACTGCGCTGGCAAAGCGGACGCTGAGACTACGGGACTTTAATGATGATAAAAATAATAATGTTATTAGCTTTACGTCCCACTAACTACTTTTACGGTTTTCGGAGACGACGAGGTGCCGGGATTTAGTCCCGCAGGAGTTTTTTACTTGCCAGTAAATCTACCGACACGAGGCTGAGTGAGGTATTTGAGTATCTTCAAATATCACCGGACTGAGCCAGGATCGAACCTGCCAAGTTGAGGTCAGAATGCCAGCGCCTCAACTGTCTGAGCCACTCAGCCCGGCGGACTTTAATGAATATTGGTGTCAACGTTGCCTGAAACTACCAGGTGCGGCCGCTCTGACAGACATGTAGTGTATTCCACTGTCGTGCAGACCAAATAACATGAGTTTCTGTATCTCGTGGTGCGATGAGGTGGTGTCGATTAGAGTGCATCAGTTTTTGACCGTGTTCTGAAATTGTGATGTTTTGAGAAGTGGTGAAATTGACAGCAAAAGTAAGGAGGTGAAGATGTGTAGTGGGAGGTCAACGTGACTATGATCCGACACAACTTTGAATGATTTAATGATGAAAAGTGTGGAACTAAACACGGCCACAGAGCTAGTTACAATTAAAGGATTTTGGAGGCGCTTTGTTATTTCACAGAGGCTTGCAGACTGTACACGGAAAGGCAAAACATAGGGCGAGTTGGCCGTGCGGTCAGGGGCGCGCGGCTGTCAGCTTGCATCCGGGAGATAGTGGGTTCGAACCCCATTGTCGGCAGTCCTGAAGATGGTTTTCCGTGGTTTCCCCATTTTCATACCAGGCAAATGCTGGGGCTGTACGTTGATTAAGGCCACGACCGTTTCCTTTCCACTCCTAGGCCTTTCGTATCTCATCGTCGCCATAAGACCTATCAGTGTCGGTGCGACGTAAAGCAAAATTGTAAAAAAAAAAAAAAAAAAAAAAAAAGGAAAACAGTCTATTATGGAGATACTCGTACGTTTTTTCTTTTCTTCTTCCTCTTCTGCTTCCTCGTTATGCCCGACCAAGGAGCGTGATTGAACTTATTTAGCTGATGTCTTTGTCTTTTTCTTCTTCCAAAATCTCTTCATCGTCTTGCTGTCGCTTTTAGTTGTGAACTTCTGTACAGGTTTTTTTGGTGGTAGTACTAGGATGCTGTGTAAAGCGGTGATTGTCGACTAATTTTCTGAACTTACATCTGTGTAATATAATGTAACCTGTGGTGCCTTTACTGAAGATCGTTTCCAGCTTCGAGCAACCAGTTGTTTTTAGCTTCATTGATAGGGCAGGGTTCAGAAATATTTTGGTCAATCTCTGATTACTTATTCCGAGAATATGTCCGTAAAATTTGAAACGTATTTTCCTAAATGTGTCTAAGATTTTCTCTGTGTATTTGTACAGGTAAGAAGATTTCCTTATCATCCAGATTTCCCCTATACAGGCGGGTCCAAAAAATTCCTTAAGAGTTTTCTTTCTTACTTTTCTGTATCTTTAAATGATTTTAAATACCTCGGCTACAAACTGTCTTTCTTTGAAGAACTGGACATACCCGAGAAAATCTCCAAATTCAGCAGATGTTTGGGAATCATCAATAACGTTTTTAGACCGTCGTTAGTTCAAAAACACACCAATACAAGAATCTATAAAACCTTGGCAAGACCTGTACTTTGCTATGGAAGTGAAGCGTGGACCCTGAGGAAATGCGATGAGAGAATAACTACAGCTGAAATGAAATACATGCGGCGAACAGCAGGTGTCACTAAGTGGGAACACACAAGAAATACAGAAGTGCTGAATGACCTTAAAAGCAGACCTGTATTGGTATACATCTGTGAATACCAGAGAAATTGGCTAAACAGGATGGACAGAAGCAGGATCCCCAAAGCAGTCATAAACTACTGCCCCGTTGGGAAGAGATCTCTGGGACGCCCCAGGAAGAGATGGCGTGAAAATGCAAGTCTTTTGTATAGACCGTAACAATTCTTCTATAGGACTAATACATGAAAGGATTATTATTATTATTGTTATTATTGTTATTATTATTATTATTAGTAGGTAGTATATTGCATTAAAATTATGTTTCGTTCAGCTTACCCAAAGAGAATGTCCACGCATTGCCACTGACACACTACAAGTCCAGAATATGGCAAGTACACTAACATTACAAGACAAATTGTCAATCAACGAACTAACTAGAGGAGAGAGCGCGAGGAGATCAAAGACTGTACCTGCGAGTTGAGCGAGTCTATCGATCGGTTCAATTAAGCTGAGACGATGAGTATTACGTGATAAAGTGAATTAAAAACACATCGACACGGACGTGAGGTGAGTGGCTCTCCGGTTGATGTGTGAGCTACTAACTAGTACGAACTAAGCTCATCACCGCCACCACTCTGCCTGCTCGCCGCAGACGCAACGTCATCCCCTCGAGAGACAAGAATAAATGTTAGAGCTACTTCAAAATCCACGTATATTTTTATACTACCTCACAATATGTATAATAATTATAATAATAATAGGCCTAATAGTTACGGAGTTTCTGTGGTTCACAAGGGAATAAGGAAGCGCCTGAGTTGAATGGCTCGACAAGGAACATAACAAAATTTGGAAATGTTGTTTCTTCCCTTTCTTAAAATTGAGAAATAGAAAATCTTATAGAATAACAGAACAATTCAACAGGTTAATTATGAACTCGTCAGCTCTAACAATATCTGGGACTTAGAAGTCCTGAAATTAGATACAAAATATGAGATAATTAGGCCCTACCTAGTCGTTAAATTACATAGAGAAGAGCATTATTGCTCCTTACAGGTACAATATCTTGAAACAGCACGATTTGCTCCGAGCAGGTAAACTACACAGGAGTCTGGGCTCCAAAATACAAGAGTCTACCCTCGAAGAGGCAATCAGTTTCTCATGACGCACTTAAAATTACACTGGGTAACCTATCGGGTGACCCCAATTGAAAGTTTTCATCATTGCTTAACAATAATAGTAGTCACTGTTCCCAGTGGGAACTAATATGAAGAACGGGTACGTTATGAATAATACAAGATAAACAGGGGCGTAATTACCCATACTACATGGCGTTAAGAGTAAAAGAGAAAAGCTTGCACATAGCACTCCTCATAGAAGAGTCTAGAAACCTAAGTGGACTTACGGCCTAAAGATACAGAGACTAATCCTGTACTAAAGGGAGTGACTAAATGAGGAACATTTAAGGCCGAGACAAGATTTGCAAAATTTAGAGGTTGAAAACTTCAGTCACCCAATTCCAATGGCAGAGGGTCACCGCTCTTCGTTCCCTTACATTACATATTTCCCAGCAGGGAATAGAACCAGAGTCCTCAGACTTCGCCGAAAACCCTACATTTAAACCACCAGTTTACAACATACATTAAAAGAAAACGGCTGAAACCTTCCCTCTCAAACTCTCCGCATGCGCTATCACATGTTAAGGTAAATTCTGCCATCACCTTGGATGCGTCCCTGCCTCCCTAGGCCTCCGTCAAGTCGCACTCCCAAGCACTGGAACAATTCAGACAAGACGGCTCTAAAGTGTCCTGCTTTTATAGTTCCGTACGGGAAGCTTCCAGATTAAATTGAACTACACTTTGCTGATAGGCTGAATTCCCCCACACACCACCGGATTTGATTGGCTAGAGAACATATTTATAAGCATATGATAGGTAGATTACAATAGAGGGGGGAACCAGCTAGTGTTGACAACTTCGGTACATTAAAAGAACAGTCCTCAGAAAAAGGTTTACCAATAACAAGAATGAAATTTCCTAAGTTGTTAGTTTGTTTTTAGTCCAGCAGGTAGCGTTAGGACATACGTGGTAGAGTTTGAGTTGAAATCAGTTGGCATAGAATAATAATAATAATAATGCGTGCTTTTTTCTAGCAACGGTAACCAGTACCAGCACCTCTTTCTCGAAAGAAAAAACTGGATATTATTCGGAATTTTCCTATCACATTTTCTATGAAGTGTTGGCTTATGGCTTAAAATCAAGCCTTCGAGCATATGTTTCGATTTTTTCCGTAAAATTATCGTTCTTGTCTTATTAACCATTTCGTTTCGTCAGTTCGGAGTTAAATAAAATTATAATTTTCTTCTTGGTCTTTCTTGTCCTTCCATATTTTTGACTACTGGAATACATTAGAATTGGGGGATGGTTTTCTCACCCTTCAGGAAACAAACTGTCCTCAAGGAAAATCCATCGATATTTGTGTTGCACCAAATGCCGTTAATAGTAACGTAGCAGCAAATAACTAGTAAATATCAGTCCGTCATAGTTAATCTGGGGTTAATGTGGGTTTAAACTGCTTTCGTTGTTTTTTTTAAAGAATTTGAAAAGCATAAAACACTTGTTTTGTGTTGCCGAGGCAAGCGACTTCATATTTATTGAGTAGGAGCAACGGCAACAATATAAGAGAAGACGAAGCAACAGAGAGAGAGAGAGAGAGAGAGAGGTTTTTAGAAGGAAAGTGTTAAAAACGGAAGGAATCCAAGGTCGGGAGGGGAAAACAGGTTCAAAATGGACCGGGAGGAAAATGAGACATAGTGAGCAGATGAGGGAATATAGGAGTAAGGAGCAACAAGGGATCAAGCATTGAAACTGTCACGTGGGCCCTAGAAGACCCTAAAAAGAAAGAAATGTTTAAAATACAAAATTAAGCAAACAGACCTGAAAGTATGTAGTTAAAGAAACAAAAACCCTTTAACCGAGCGAGTTGGCCGTGCGCATAGGGCCGCGCAGCTGTGAACTTGCATTCGGGAGATAGTGGGTTCGAACCTCTTTCCTCGTCGCCATAAGACCTTTCTGCGTTGTTGCGACGTAAAGCAGCTTATAAGGAAACCTAAAAATGGCAAACAGTAGAAAATTCCTAAGAATAAAAAAAATAGCAAATCATGACCAAAATGATATTATAATTAAACATTTTTATAATCTAAGTATCACCGAGCTCGATAGCTGCAGTCGCTTAAGTGCGGCCAGTATCCAGTATTCGGGAGATAGTAGGTTCGAAACCCATTGTCGGCAGCCCTGAAAATGGTTTTCCGTGGTTTCCCATTTTCACACCAGGTAAATGCTGGGGTGTACCTTAATTAAGGCCACGGCCGCTTCCTTCCCACTCCTAGCCCTTTCCTGTCCCATCGTCGCCGTAAGACCTATCTGTGTCGGTGCGACGTAAAACAACTAGCAAAAAAAAATCTAGGTATCATGGCAGAAGTTTCTATGCAAGTTAGTGATGTGTGTGATACGTCATTTAAAAATGACATGTCAACAAAATCGGCGCCCTGTTCATGAACTTCAGTCCTGTTTTTGCTCCATTATGGGATTAATTCAATTTGTCAAGTGAACATTGTGTGTAGCAAATAGGACTTTTTCCCGTGTGTCAGCTAAGCATCCACTGCTCTTAATCTTTGTTTTCGTATGGCTGAAGTTTGCATTTTGCGATGATTCCTTACGATTCCTCCCCATCTCGTTGGCCTGTGATAGTGAAAGAAGGATTTATAACCAGTGATAAAAAGTTTGAACTGACGTGGCTAAAAAAAGTTGCATGCGTTCGCATTGTGAGCTTGAGTTCAGTTCAGTTGAGTAGATCCTCTCTCACAGTTTCTTTTTTCTTGTACCACGAACAGTTCCTACATTATTGCCTGTAATAATAATAATAATAATAATAATAATAATAATAATAATAATTTCTTACCTGGCGAGTTGGCCGTGCGGTTAGGGTCGCGCATCTGTTAGCTTGCATCCGGAAGATAGTGGGTTCGAGCCCCACTGTCGGCAGCCCTGAAGATGGTTTTCCGTGGTTTCCGATTTTCACACCAGGCAAATGCTGGGGCTGTACCTTAATTAAGACCACGGCCGCTTCCTTCCCACTCCTAGCCCTTTCGTATCCCATCGTCGCCGTAAGGCCTGTCTGTGCCGGTGCGACGTAAAGCCAGTTGTAAAAAATTCTTCTTTTTTATTATTCTTTTACCGCTTTTCCCACACCCCGTAAGATCGCGAGTGCGAACTGTGGGGCCCTGTTTTACTGCCAGATGCCGAGTTTGTGAATGCGTTTTGCCGATTATTTCACGCCGTCATGTCACGTGTTCTCTGTAGAAGTAATATATCAGTGTTGGAGGTTTCTGCTATTGCTCCAGTGCTGCCCCAAGAGCTTCGACTCGTTCATTGCGTGTTGTTTTGGCACCACCACTTCCTTCCTCTTCGTTTACTTTTTCACTGTTGTCAACAATGCCTTCATCAGTCACTTAAAACTGGTCGTCAAGCGAAAACCACTCACTGAGGTTTTCATTAGTCGTATCTGCATATCTAGGGATTTGTTTCATCAAAGACAACGTGTTTTCCATTTTTCGTGCACATTTCTTCACTGTCAGAATTTTTCTCTGACTCCTCCTCACCTGACAAAATGTGCCACAATTAGCAAGTTGTGTCTGAGAAAACGGTACGTCGGATAAGTGAGGGTCGATTAATCGGTACTCTACTGTATATTATAAAATCGTCCTTTTTTTCTGTACTTCCGGAATGTCAACCGGATACTTGCTTTTCACAACGAGTAGTCCAATTAATGGCCTTTGACCGGTTCAGTTTAATTTTTGTCTGTCTCTTGCAGTATCACGGGAAAACGGATGGGTGGATTTTTGGGAAACTTGGTATTCAAGATTAGGACAAGGACGAATAGAAATTTAGCTGCAAGTTGTTTTTAAAAAATCACCAGTAAGTGCTATTCAGAGGGAGCTTGAAACATAAAATTCGTTGCATCTCTCCTAACGTTCGTTTTACTGGAGAATCGTCCATCACAGAGTTTATTTAAAATATTATTTATTAAAAAAAATTGTCCTATGCTTTTTTCGATATACCCCCTGTGGGTGGGGGACGCATACGAAGAATACACTCACGGTATCCCCTCCCTGTCGTAAGAGGCGACTAAAAGGATTGACCAAGGGATGATTATATTAGAACCATGAAACTCGTTGTGATTAGTACCACCACGCGGGGGAACGCTATGAGTCGCTTTTCGTTTTTTCGTTGCGTGTAGTACCACTATGTTAGGTACGAAATAAGTTTGTGATTAGTAGCACTATATGAGCAACACCATGGGATGACGGAAACCATGGCTCTGGCTTGCCTATGATTAGTACCCACTATATGAGGAACACCACGGGATAGTACGAGTGCCTGTAGTTAGTACACTTAGGTGATGAACACCATAGGTTTGCGTTGCCTGTCACTGGTGCCGCAATGTGCGAAGCACGGTAGGTCTGTAATACATGTGCGAATTTCATTACCTGTGAGTAGTACGATAATGTGTGGAGTATCGCGAGTCTACGCTACTCTTGATTAGTACCGCAACATGTAAAATACCATGGTTCTACTTTTCTAGCGATAAGAACCATTATGAGGGGCCGCTGACTTGGATTTTGGACTTCTTTCGACTACAAGAATAATCGATTCAGTATCGTTCTATAGAAGCAATCTCTTGGTCAGTAATACTATTGTTTTACGCCAGCTTCTGTGCATGTGAGTCACTGTGGGTCGGTTCCACTGATCGTTTTAAATTCATATCCATCCAGCCATTCATTCTTTGTCCTCACGTTTTGAATTGTGGTCAGTGGAGGATTTGGGGTTTTTAATTTGTCATTTCATTTCGTCTCATTTCGTACCATTAGGGGCCGATGACCTAGATGTTAGGCCCCTTTAAACAACAAGCATCATCATCATTCGTTTTCGATAGATTGAAAATTAAGGGAAAATTTAGTGGCAATCGTGTGAACGTTCCAGTCCAAGATTCTGTAAGTAAACAGAGAGTTTTAAGTGCTTTGTACATCTCTTTGTACTTTTGTGATATTAATCTGATGTTTGGTATTTGTACCGGAAGGAAGAGATTAAACGTAGCAAATATGAAACTGCACAAGACCAGATAGAGCCAGGAAACGTTTCTTGTCAGACAAAGTAGAGGTCCCCATTCTACGAAAAACGTAAAATTACGCAATTTCCTCAATTGTGCTGAACGTTGAAGGGATAAAGGGCCCGCAAAGGTTTCAAATTGTGAGTCTTGGATAGCTCTATCAAACTAAAAAACAAGACAAATTTCGAAAATCACTTCCGCCCTAAATGCAGTTTCGGAAAAACAGCCTAAAATCGCTTGTTTCTTTACTTTTTCTTTTTTGATTCAAATTCTAGCCAAATTAACTTATTTACGTAATTCTTTCTGTAATTTTTTCCTTGGTTCAATACCCTCAGGCGTTTTTTATTTTATTTTTTTTGAAATTGTCCACACCGAATTTAGCTATAAAGTCTTAAGTGAAACTATGCATTGACTCACATTAGCCCTTGTAGTGGAAGAGAAAAGGCAAACTGGTAATCTAATCGACCGGATAACGATGATTAAGAATAGGATTGTAATTTTTAGGAATAAATAAAGAATATATTATCATATTTATTATTATTTGCGTATGGATCCTGTTGGATCACGCATCACATGTATGATTCGCCTTTCTAACAGACCATATTGTTTTCATTCTTTCACTGTGTGCCTGTTTTCTTTTTTGCTGATCACTTAGTCCCGGATCTTTCAGGGAATTCATTCTCTGGCTTTACTACCCATCTATTTATCTTTTGACAACAATTTTCTCTCCAGTATTTCTGATGTTTCTATCTAGGCGTTTTCCAGATCATTTTTAACATCTTGTATCCATGGTACGTTCTTCAGTTTTTCAGTATATGTCAAAATCTTGAAGACGATAGTCTGTGAACTTATCCGTACAATTTCAGTCTTCGTTTCCTGATGTCTGCAGCAAGGTTGGACAGTCTTTCCATAGCTTTGCGTGATTTGAGTCTATACACTTCTTCTTTCTCTGGTGTAACCGTCCAGGCTTCTCCAGCCCTACTAATTTAATATAATATCATTTTGCATCAAGTTTATCCGCCATTGGCAATTATTCGTAATAACATATTTATTCTACGTCAAGCATTTGTAAATAAGGTTTTTGCAATCATATTGTATATATTATAACGTCATTTATTATTTATTATTATATTATGAAAGATAGGAATTTATTATGTATTGGATATGGTCAATATGTTGAGACATAATTGTTGTCATTTCATCTCATATTTGTGTATACGGAGAAGGTTATTCTTATAGCGTGGAAAATTACATGACTCATGGGTTTAACTCTTGAGCACCAAGGCTAGTAAACAGCGACCCGCGCGCGAGGCTTGCAAGCTGGTCAGCTACATCATCGCCACGCCTACTGGACTTGTCAAGAAAGAAGAGAAGGGGAGTTGATAATTCGATCTACGAATCAGATATTTCGTTGTATATTGAGTTTTGAGATTGAACTGTTACCAAGAGTGGGGGTGAGCCCGGATATATAGAGATTCTCACCACGAGAACGGGACCTAACTACAACTTCTGTTGTGAACCTAACTACTATTGAACTTCTACTTTGAACATCTACTTTGAACGACGTTACTGATTTTGAGACATTGAGTGGTCGCTCCGCGACATAGTTATTTTAAGACGGTATGTGCTCGCTTCGATACAGTACTTAGTTGCGGTTATGTTATCGGATCTGCGTGAGACGAAACAAGCTTACGGCTTGTGTTATATTCAGTAAATCTTCTGGACGAAGAACTATGTTTAGTTCAAGTCCACAGAATTTGGTACAAGTCTGTACGGTATACATAGTATAGCTCAGTTGGATTGAGATTTCTACTAATATGGAAAAATTCATATCTCTGAATTTTCTCCTCATACGATCAACGCTGATCAGTTTTTACAAGTATAGGGCCAATGTCTAATTTAAAGACTAGGCAATTAGGGAGTGCTAGTCCAGATAGCCCGTACCATATCAGAGAAGGAAGGAAGGATGTCCATGGAGCCAATTATACATGAAGAAGAAGAGAACGAGTAACCACTGAAACCCGATGACTTCAACGAAAGCTGCAATTGGTGAGCTTCAATTAGATAAAGCGAGCAATTAGTAAAGTCAGTAAAGTAAATTCTAAATCCCTCCACGCTTTAAGGAACGTTTCCGATTCATCTGATTTTTTGTATAATAAATTCATTTGTATTTTATATTGCGTTAATTTTCTTTCTTAAGCGATACTTAATGGTTAATTATTTAAAATCCTACCCCTGTGATTTAAGTATAAGTCTCTATGCTAGTAAATATAAATTTTGGTTTACAACCCTGGCGCCCAAATATCACATAGAGAAATGGGAAACCATGGAATGTTAATTGTTTCTATTTGCGTGGCAATTTACGGGCAAGCCACAAATAGTTTATTTGATATTCATGTGTCCCAAGGTAATAACTTTCATCTCCCCAAGTGTCTTGATGAGGAGAGCGAACAGTTACACTGGGCCCAGAATTTTCCTCAAGATCTTCCTTCCCTCCTTCAAGATGTTTTCCAGATCACCTTTATTATTAAGAACCACGACTTCACTTTCATACAGACAGTACTTCAGGTTTAATCACCGTGTTATTATGGTTTTCCACTTCCGGAGGTGCATATGGCCCTGAGGTTCACTCAGCCTACACCAAAAGTGAGTACCAGGTTAATTCCTGGGGGCAAAGGCGGCCGAGCGTAGAGCTAACCACTCTACCCCTTCACGTGCCGAGGTTAACAATGGTGGAAGCCTTTACATTCCACTCCTCCAAGAGCCTTCATGGCCTGTACGGAGGTGACTTTGCTTTTTGCTTCTATTATAATGGTTGGTTTTTGTATGTATGGACATGCATTCCTTGTTGTAGATGCCATGGGTTCTCCAATATTTTCATATTTAATTATACTTTATTTACCTAAAATTCGTAGCTCATATCCTTAGGATGTTTTCAACATTGAGTTACTTGCCTGAAGGGTTAGAACTCTGTGGATTTCTACGCCTGACGCAAACCTCAGTCGAGGAGCTATTGAAGAGGAAATGAATGTTTGTGAATGGGGAGAGAAAAGGAGGTGGGAGGATTCTTTTTTCTTTTTTTGCTACTTGCTTTACGTCGCATCGACACAGATAGGTCTTACGGCGACGATGGGATAGGAAAGGGCTAGGAGTGGGACGGAAGCGGCCTTAATTGCCTGGTTTGAAAATGGGAAACCACGGAAAACCATCTTCAGGGCTGCTGACAGTGTGGTTCGAACCCACTATCTCCCGGATGCAAGCTCACAGCTGCGCGCTCCTAACCCCACGGCCAACTCGCCCGGTGTGGGAGGATTCGACTGTGACCTATGAATTGGAACCTTCCCGGCATTTGTCTGGAAGTGAAAATAGGAAACCAAAGAAAACCATTCTCGGGTTAGCTTATGGTGGGATTCAAATCTACTGTACTCGTCTCCCGGATGTAGTACTTGGCTCCATAGCCGTAGCGCGGTAACACGCGCGGTCAATTCACTCGGTTATTTCAAATCTTTTAAATCACTTAGTTAATTTTTGGAAGTCATATTGTAGTTGATCGATTGTCCAAATGCACTGCGAACTTCAAGAGATATGGTGTCCGCTCACATAGCCCGTCAAATTTGAGTGCGCTAGATCCAGTCTGTCATATGTCGTCATATGATGTCCAAACGCATTATAACAGCTTCCAGTGTGACATGTCGTATTAGCTTGTTAATGACGCTGTTGTAGAGTGGATCCATCGTGCTTGCTTCTGATTTTCAAAAGCCGTTCTAGGGGCTGTCCAAGCAATATAGTTTATCATTAGTGCAATAATATGATACATCTTGAAATTTACTGTAGTGAATTTGGTCGTTGGTTTTTCCTATGGAAACAGTCGCGTTTTTAATTTCATGTAGCTAATGATGAGGATGAATATCTTCTAATATTAAGGAAGGTGAGGAAAGTAAAAAATCCACGAATAAAATTTGGTAACGGATTTTACTTACTATGAGGGGAAATCTAGAAGCAAGTTTGCCTGATATTTTGTTGATGGACAGGTTAAGGTATATCAAGATAAAGAATTGTGCTTTAATGAATATTTCATGATCACAACCGCATTGTACTCGAAATAAACTTCCAACGTATAAGGTCGTGTTCAGAACATGTCGAAGAGATTTTTTTTAAAATGCTTTTTGTTCGGGGCGTCGACCTATGAAGATATTTTGCTCCTACTTGCACCATATGTGAGGAACCTGCGTGTATTATGTAAATGGCGGAAGTGTACAGTGTTGAATGTGAGGAGAGGAACGTTAAGAACGACAAACACTCACTCCCCAGGCCAGGGATATTAATCATTTACAATTAAAAACCCCTGACCCGGCCGGTAATCGAACCCGGGGCCGCCGGGTGACAGGTGGACGCGTTTCCCCCTACACCGCGGGGCCGGACTATCGAATAGATAGACATGATAATAAGCTTTTGGGCGTTTGTCGTGTCAAGAAAACGACGTGGAATGCTTTACGTTTTGCATCGAACTTTGCTCTGCTTCTTCAGGAGAAAATATCATCCGTTCGCGAGAAAGACTTCTAAGAATTAGAGTAGTCGTATTAGAAAAGTCTTCGTTGCGAACGGAAGAGATTTTCTTTTGAAAACTCGGAGAAAAGTTCTCTGCAAAACGTAAATAATTCCACCTTATTTTCATGACACGGCTAAAGCCAAGAAGCTTACTATCATATTTACAATTGCAGGCCCTGAAAGCATCACTTGACCGAGAAAAGGACTTTGCATATATTCTGGGCCCCACCATTTGGTGTGAGGTCGACTCAAGTCAGCCAGCAAAGGTAGACGCGGAGCAGTGAGCCATTTATGAACCAACCATCAGCTACTTCAGAGAATCATACATCATCTCCTGTATAAGCGTTGTAGGACTTTTCATTGGAGCAAGGGTAACTCCTAATACAGTTTTGCAAAAGTGTGGTCATTCCCAAGAATCTGTACTGTGGTTTAGCCGTCTTGGCCATTAAAAGCTCCGCCCAAATCGTTAGAAATTTTATAGCAGTGCATACGAGAAGGATTAACTCCAGAAAACGCGTGGTGATTAAACATACATTCAGTGTTAGGGTAGATTTTGTCAGATTTAGGCAGCCTGTCATTGTAGGAAGTACAAATAAATAAATATAAAAAACAAAGATGGCCAACAGGACACCAAAGGGGTTGGATAACCCAACCTTCCGATTTTGTGTCGGATGCTCTTTCCAGTTGAGCTATGGTGGCGTAAGTCACATTTATTCTGTTGAAAAAGATTGCTTTATTTCGATATCACTTCTGTATTTTTCGTCTTAATCATTGAAGTTCTTCAAGCGTTCGCGACAACGTGAAATGAGTGTCTCCTTTCCTTTACGATGGTGTCCTCTTCATTGAACACGTTCTAACTGATTCAGCATTGCACGCCTGTTCCCCCGTACCATTTTCATCCGTGGCATTAAAGAATGTACCTGATGTTAATGGACGGCCATTCCTCTCTTCGACTTATGTACAGTCGTTCGAATATCTTGCACATTCGCGATATCACTTCCACACTTGTTTCACAGACAACACTTACAGACACACTCCTCCTATGAATGTTGCCTACTGTGCGGACCACCTCACATGGATTTTCATCTTTTCTTGTTCCTCAGCAAATTCCTGTCCTTCTGTCAGCATTTTCACGCGGACAAAGAACTGAAGACGAATGTTACACGCCGGTTCCATTTTCAAGAGGCAGACGTCTACGACACCGGTACTGTTTATGGTTTGTGTTTCTGAGCAATAAAATAGTGAAACTGATTTCTCGACTTAGGCTGATGACACACGGAGCGGTTTTTGCCGAGTCGGCAGCCGCGTCGGCCGCCGCCTGTGATTGATACACAGAGCGGTTTTTGCCGACTGTGACGAAACCACTGCCTGCTCGAACTGCATCTAAAATGACTGCTTATAAGCAGTCATCGGGTGCGTATCGAGCAGGCAGTGGACAAAACACATTAGTGAGCGTGACGTTAGGTGAGGAAGCTAGCTAAAATTACCGAAAAATAAAGGATTGTTCTTATTCTTATTCCAAAAGTCTACTTACTCTATATGTCCTTTTACGTGTATATTATTGAATTTCAGAGATACTTCATGATATCTAATACAAGAATACCTATCAATGATGCAATCGCCGCGTAAATTCAGCCACGCCCGACTAGAGCGAAGCATCAAGTCGGCCGTGATTCAGCTGAATGTATTAAATCTATGGCGCTAGAGCGCGCACAAAGTCTTCAAAACGCTCGCTGCACCGCCAGCTACACGACAGGCCGAGTCGGCAAATCTGCCGCCTGTCGGCGAGCACCGCTCTGTCTGTTTCATCCCATCTGATACAATAGAAACATGCGCCGACTCGGCGGCCGACTCGGCTGCCGACTCGGCGAAAACCGCTCCGTGTGTCATCAGCCTTAACCTCGTAGATTTGGGTTGTTTCGGATGACACCTCGAGCCTAACACGCTGACCAGTTCCATGTCGAGCCTAGCTCCAGTGACACTCACAAGTATGATTATCAAAGCTGACCAAGAGTATCTGGCAAACATCTTCTGCACACCAGTATCTTTCGTAGACCAACTCCCGATATTTTATTTCCACAGTTTAAGATTATTGGTGCCTATCATAAGCGCAGTGTATCTGTTTCTAAATGTCCCGTTTGTGCTGCTTATTATATCTAATATCTATCAGATCCTACAGGGCACTGAATCCCCTTCTGAGAAGTAAAAACTTAAGCAGGAAATTAAAACTGACTCTCTACAAAACAATAATTAAACCAGTGCTAATGTATGGGAGTGAGGCATGGGTATTGACTGAGGCCACAGAGAGGAGATTAAATGTGTGGGAAAGGAAAGTACTGAGGAAGATATTTGGACCGGTGAAGGAGGGAGATTTATGGAGAATCAGAACAAATGAAGAAATAAGATTATTGTATAAGGAGCCGGACTTGGTGACATCAATCAAAATGAGACGAATTGGATGGCTGGGGCATGTACAACGGATGGAGGAGGGAAGACTTCCAAGGAAAGCACTGACAGGACACCCTGGGGGCAGGAGAAGGAGAGGTCGGCCGCGGATGAGATGGCTGGAGGATGTGGAGACTGATCTGAGGACCGTTGGAGTCAGAAGGTGGCGTAGGCGTGCTGAAGAGCGGGACGACTGGAGAGCTGTGGTCAAGGAGGCCAAGATCCTTAAAGGACCGTAGAGCCATGGAGTAAGTAAGTAAGTAAGTAAGTAAATCATATCTAAATCTCTAATGGTCACATAATGCTTCGTCGATGAACGAACAAATACTAATACTAGTTTTTGCAATGAATAGAACAATGTTGTTTATCCGCAAATGAAAAGCAGGCAAACCGAGCGAGTGGCTGCGAGGTTTGCGTCAGCTTGCATTCGAGAGATAGTGGGTTTAAACCCCACTGTCGGCAGCCCTGAAAATGTTTTCCCGTGCTTTCTCACTTTCACGCCAGGAAGTGTACCTTAATAAGGCCACGGTTAATTATTTTCAAATCCTTTTCCGTCCCATCGTCGCCATAAGACATATCTATTTCGGTTTAAAACAAACATGCATGCTGGTGGCTACCTTTACGTGCGTGACTGTAGATATCATAATCATAGGACGGGAGCAAGAGTTTTTGCGTAGCTCCGAACCGCAGAGGAGTGACTTTCCATTTTAAAAATGCATTTGCCAGGGCTCGAACCGCAGCCACCTGTATGAGAAGCTAATGTCATTACCACTCAGCTATCCTTTTTTTCTTGAAATAAATTAGACCTACGGCGATTACCACGCTCATAAATTGGTTTATAGCCCGTAAGTACGCTGGAATAGCTCTTCCTTAATTTTAGCATTCAGATTGCAATTCCACTATTCCTGAGTTGTTTTGAGGCTAGAAAGAACCAAATACAGGAGGGAATAGTTGTTAGCTTATCTCCCATACTTTGTTGCAAAGTAATGTAATAATAATAATAATAATAATAATAATAATAATAATAATAATCTGTTGACAACACCTCAAGACAGGTTAATATACAGAATTTTGGAAAAGCTTTGGAAACGAAAACAACAATCTGTCTGGATAAAAGAATTAAAAGAAGACATGAAAGAATTAGACATGACACTGAAGGATTTAAAGAATAAATCAAAGTAAATAAATTGAAGAATAGTAAAATTAGATTCCTACCAAAATGTGATAAAAGAGAAACAACTAAAAGGGTATTTTCAGAAGAAGAACGACAACGAAGATCAGATAGAATAAAGAAAAGAAATACTGAAAGAACAGAAAAGAAATAAAACCACAAAACATCATAGAAGACCGGACAGAAATTGACTACAGTGGTCCAATGCGGCCGTAAAAACACAATAATAATGATGATGATGATGATGATGATGATGATAATGATAATAATAATAATAATAATAATAATAATAATAATAATAATAATTTTAACGCCCTATCGATTGCTGTGGACATAAAGAGATGACAGTATATGTTGGAATTTTGTCCCGCAGCACTAGTTAAATTTACAAGAAGCCAACGATACGGAGTCCTAAGGAAACACATTGGGTACCCCTATTCAGCTATGTCGTTGTATTATTATTATTATTATTATTATTATTATTTATTTTCCACTAATTGTAGTTACAATTTAGGGATGGTGAATGGAGAAAGAGCATAGCCCCATATACACAAAAGTGCCTCCATCACCACTTAAAATTATAATATACAAATATACAATTACATTCTACATGATGTTCTTATATACAAATTGTTGAACTTGGCTCCATTTCGCCAATGTACTTGTAATGTTTGTGTCGTCGAAGGGACATTCGCATAATCTCTTGTTAATGTTGATAAATCTACGTGATAATTATCATTCCTGTAGCAACTAGGTCCGTATAATTCTCTCCTCTCCACACTTGTCGCTATTCGTGAACAACGCTCTTGTAATGAACGAGCCGGCCTGAGATATATCATTAGTTGTCTCTTGCACTGCTGTGTTTGCAGTCCGCTTTAGCTTCGTTAGCTCGCCGTTGTTATACCATGCCAACATCTTCCCAAGCATACTGAGTGTGCACTAACTAGGAATGGAAAGGAAAAATACCATTTACTTGGCAGCCAGAGAATGAAAGGGAAATGAAAGCGAAGACCCTTGTTCCTCCTCCTGACTCTAGTTAAGTACTCATTCCTACAATTAAAACTTCCAGGTTCACTTCACCTGAAAGCCTGTCTCAGCATCCATCGTCGACTGATGTACACGATCTCTTATTTTGACAGCGTCCAGGCAGAAATGATGTAGTTTAATGGAAAAGTACTCTCGAGTTTAAGGTGATGAGCCTAATGAAATCTGAGCGTCCATCCCCTCCCTCCACATGCATCTTACTAATTTATAGTTTGTTAATATCACACATAATAATGGAATATCCTATATCTGCTAATATATAAATCGGAATGCTGGTCTTTTTATGTTTCTTTCACTTGAACATTACTTGACCGATCGATCTAAAATTTGACAAGCTCATATAGTGCTGGTAGCTTCGTTAAACATAGAGGCTGCATACTATCACGCTGTTGTGAAGAGAACAGTGGCGTATATTGAGGGCTACCAGGGCTATCGGTGAAGCCCAAACCTCATATGAGAACGATGGAAATCTTAAAGCACATTATAATGTAAGCATCTGCATTGAGAACAAACGTCGCTAGTATTTCTGAGTGCAAGGCATCGGAGACAGACATTGGACTCACCTCGCGCGGCTTGCTGCAGGGTATCCGATAGGTGAGGGGACCGAGGGGTTAGGTGTGCAAAGCTTCGCTCCGTCAGATCGCTACTGCTAACCAGGGAGAGAGAGCGACCATGCGTTCCTCATCACATATACTTCCTCACCTTATACTTCCGACTGAATTGTATAGATAACAGAGTGCTGGTATTTCACTCCCGTCTACTGCTAGGAAGACACTGCAATGTCTGCTGTTATAGGAGTAAATTAATTTTATTTTTGTACGTAGATCTGCTAAAAGGAAATGCATTCTGTCAGGTTTAGTATTCTCTTTTGTTGTTTGGAATCGAACCCGTGATCATGGGTCGGACACCACCACTGATATACCGAGGAAGCTAATAAACCAGTGAATGACGGGTACGGCCGCTTGTAACGCTGTAAAATTCTACATGTTAATTTGATAATGTTAAAATAATAATAATAATAATAATAATAATAATAATAATAATAATAATAATAATAATAATAGTGCATAGCCTCTGGAAAGGCTTGATGGTGACATATTGAGGGTGAAATGAATAGCGAGGACGCCATAAACACCCAGTTCCGAAGCGAGTGGAATGAAGAGTACGGGGAGATTGATTCCGAGAATTGAACCGGCGCCATCGGACCAAAAGCAAACATTCTACCCATTTAGCCATAAACCCGAGACTACCCTTTCCATTGACCAGGTGTAGAATATTGGCACTGGCAGAGACCAAGGCAGTAACTTTTGAAACAGCATCGACAACACAGCAGGCTTCTCCGGTGGCTCCAAACGCTTAACGCTTGACATTCACTAAACCAACTATCGAAAAGGAGTGACCTAAGTCTAGTGATATCCCACGACTTGATCGCAGCGTACGCCACTGGAAGCGAAATAAATTGTGTAAAATATCAGAGGAAATGTGTGCCTCGGACCCTTCAAAATAATTAAGATCGCAGCGTACGCCACTGGAAGCGAAATAAATTGTGTAAAATATCAGAGGAAATGTGTGCCTCGGACCCTTCAGAATAATTAAGCTGTCGAAATGATAGTCGTATAAAAATTTTGGTTTTAGCCGAGTGTACTTAGAATTCAGTATCCTAGAAAATAGTTTATATAGATTTTCTTCCTAAAAGATTTCCTGAAAAATCATCCTCTCTCTTGTAGCGCTTGATTTATCCAATGCAAGCCAACATAACAGACAAATTATTAATATTACAAACAAAAGAACCATACGTACAATATTTAGAATTGGATGTCCAATACAAACAGTGGTTTTCTTAATAATTTTAAGAATTTGCCAGAAATAGCGCTTTCTTTCGTGTTAAAGGAGTATTTCGAGCATGCAGTCGGGGGCACTGACACGTCGAGTGCAGAATCGGAAAAACTGTTGGTTAATTTATGCACCAGTATTGTAAAAATATCTGCACAGAATCAGAAAAAACTGTTCGTAAAATGCTTGGACCAATGCTGTAAAAACCTCCAAATTCTTCTACCTACAAATGAACTACTCAGTAGGAAATAGAATTTACAAAGACCTATAATACGTGCCACGATATGTATATTCGATCAGTAGCATACCTGTAGGAAGTATTCAGGAAATTACACAGTCTTCTGCGGCAGGCGGAGGCGAGGGGAGACGAGACGGAAGGATCACCTTCCTACTACCGTGGTGATGAAATTAAACAGTGAAGAAAATTAACCCGTTACTGCAAGGTCCGGACTTAATTTCTTTGAGTCTTGTCGAGGGATTGTCATATATGTCGCTTCCGCCAACTACGGTCATACTGACAAGCTGCACATACTGCACACACGGAGCGCTGAAGCGTTGCCGCTGTCTCAAGGGGAAACAGGCGCGAGCTACTTACGTTGAAATTCATATAAAACTGGACATAATTTCACGCGTGTGTAGCCGCAGGCAAAAGCTAGTTAACAGTACGTAAATGGAATTTACTAATTAATGAATTGACAGTGATAAAGTACTTTTTATTTCCATTAACTTCAAATTATCACACATAATGAGGAAGTTGGCACTGCTTGGATTTTGTTAACTGCCCAGTGTCAGATTCAGTATTATATTGCAATTTACTCACACCCTTCCAAAAGTTTGTAAGTAGCCTGTATCGTCCTTCTGATTTCAAATGATTCTTCACCGAAAATTGTTGTTTACACACGAAGATGCTCTCAAATAAAGCTGTAATGTTCATTGTATGATCACTGAGATGGTCCATTTCTTTAGGTAAGTAGAGCCTGTAAAAATATAATAGTGGCGCATCGCCAAATTTATTTTTTATTTCGGAGGTTTATCTTCAATATAATTTAATTTTATGAAAAAATTGCAGGCACTGTCTCAACATCAACGTGAAAGTACTACAGTTTCAAAGGCTGCTTATCCAGTTACATTTAATTTCTTTGCTTTTAAATTTCTCATAGCCTAATTGCAACTATTAAAGATAACAGCTATGCTCTCGGACCTAATAAATTCCGAAATCTGAAAGGGGTCAATAATCAATTTTATTTGCTCGAAAAATTTACATAATTATTGTTAAAATATGAAAGGGAAACAGGGGATGAATTTCGGAATTTTACGAATACTATAAGTTGATTGATTTTAAAAAATAATATGAAGAGATTGCTGGAGTGTTGTATTGTTCTATGTGAAGCCTCAGCTAGCGTTTAGCTGCTGGAGCCTGTCATACATGTCTGTACTGGTGACAAATAAATGATCAAGAAGCATTGCTGGCGTGAAGTAACAAGGGCAAACGGAGAAATAGGTTGAAACATATATTTGACATGCAGTCTGAGATAACTTCTCCTCAAAAACAGCTCAACGTCTATAAACGTCTGATTCATGACGGTACCTACCTCATTACTTTATGATTATCTGAATTAACCTTCAGATATGCGGTTTTATGAAGCTATGTTCAGAATATTCAAAGGATGATGCTGTTTTGCTGCAGATAATCCCAAAACATACCTGTAGCATGTCATATATTTCCCATCTTCACGGCGTAACGTGACCAGACTTATACCAACCCAAACCATATGGCACTACAGCCCTTGAAGGGCCTTGGCCTACCAAGCGACCGCTGCTCAGCCCGAAGGCCTGCAGTTTACGAGGTGTCGTGTGGTCAGCACGACGAATCGTCTCGGCCGTTATTCTTGGCTTTCTAGACCGGGGCCGCTATCTCACCGTCAGATAGCTCCTCAATTCTTATCACGAAGGCTGAGTGGACCTCGAACCAGCTCTCAGGTCCAGGTAAAAATCCCTGACGTGGCCGGGAATCGAACCCGGGGCCACCGGGTAAGAGGCAGGCACGCTACCCCTACACCACGGGGCCGGCTGACCAGACATATACGAAGAAAATACCCCGGCTGGTATTTAGGTGCCAGATGCTTCGAATTTTAGGGACTCATGCTTGAAATGATTTTCAGTATCATCTCCAAGAAAATAGGCTACTGTGATTCTTTTAAAGGGCAGAACGCTAAAGTTCAGTGACGTTTAACGGCTGTCAAGATCAAATTTGTATTCAAATGCCAGGCCCTCGTACATATCTCAGTAACAGTAATGCACTCTGGACCGTTGAGCTGGTGACTAAAGATACTTGCTATCTGCGAGGGGTGGGGGAAATTAAACTGAAAAAAGATTATGTAATACAATATTTTGAAGTACGTAGGTCATGGCAGGTTAACGTTTCATATTGCATTTGGATAGAACTTTTTGAATAATAATAATAATAATAATAATAATAATAATAATAATAATAATAATAATAATAATAATAATAATAATAATAATAATCGTATGGTCTCAGATACAGTGTGCAGGCACTTGAATTTCACGCCATTTAGGCTGCCTGCTTGTCAATTTTGCCGTTCCGTTTTACTCTACCAGGTGGTCGAGTGAACGGGATCTCTGTTCGTTGATCTGTGGCTGGGTTTAAATTAGTATTGTCGGATGAACACCAAATGTGTCACCTGAGATCTTTTACATGCCGACGTCTTACGACATGGAGTATTGAATGGATATTTCTTCTGCCCTTCAAAAATCCAACTACCCCCGGCAGGTTTGAACCCGCAGTTTTGGGTTACGGAGGCTGGCACTGTACGAGTGTTTCACAGAGGGAGTTACTTAATGTACAGTAGAACTCCAATATATTTGAAGATATTTTAAGGTTTTATATTCCGTAATATTAATATTGTGTATGAGCTGCAAATTGAACTCGGGGAAACTAATTCCTCTACATATTTTATGTGTGCCATTGACCCACTGCAATTTATTTAATTATATTAATTTCGGTGAAGAGTACATTATAGGCCATAGAATATCATAAGCCTTTTGTAACGGGTTTGCTCGTAAAATTAAACCAATTAAGGGTGCTACGATTTACCATTATCGGCTAACGACGACTAGTGGACGCCCCAGTTAGGCCGGTATTAGTGAGCGGTCATATAGATTGTGCTTGTGGAAAACTGGGGGTGGCTCCATTCGGGTGTGATGCTGCTGGGGGATTATTTGAGTGATCTGGCGAACAACCAGAGATCGTCTAGCTCGATACACTGCAACACGTGTGCTTCCAGAGTGCTGTTAGTGCTACAACACTAATACCTACAGATCGGGCAGAGCAGAGCTCTTAGGCACTGTGTAAGCCTTTTGTTCGTCTGGACACAGTCACATTGTGGTCTGTACTAGGTGCAGACAAATAATGAGGAAATTTTCCAAACATGGAATTAGTGGCTTGACTGTAATACAAACTATTCTGCGCAGTAAATAACCACATAAGTTTGTAAATTCTTTACAGCATTATCGTCTTAATGTAAGCCCCCACCACCACCACCACCACCACCACCACCACCACCACTTCAGACATGATTTTTCGTGGGCTGTTTGGCTCATGGTTCTCATGACAAATCCTATATAAAAATTTCACGAACTTCAACCAATCAACGCTATTTTATCGTATTCCTGTTATCACTTTCATTATATTGCACCTTCCTGTACTTCTCAAAATTTATTTATTTATTTATTTATTTATTTATTTATTTATTTATTTATATTGTACATGTAGAATCCAGGGGTGATAGATGGATAAAAGGAAAGCCCCACATACACAGAAGGGCCTCCATGTCATTGTTAACTAAATGAAATGTGTTTATTTTTGGAGTCAAGTTAACATAATAATAATAAATAATGTTATTGGCTTTACGTCCCACTAGCTACTTTTATGGTTTTCAAAGACGCCGAGGTGCCGGAATTTAGTCCCTCGTGAGTTCTGTTACGTGCCAGTAAATTTACCGACACGAGGCTGTCGTATTTGAGCACTTTCAAATACCATCGGACTGAGCCAGGATCGAACCAGCCAAGTTGGGGTCAGAAAGCCAGTGCCTCAGCCGTCTGAGCCACTCAACCCGGCAAAGTTAACATAAAGATGTTGTTAGTTTATTAGAGATTAAGTTTGTTGTGGACCAAAAAGCAGAATATGTCACGGAAATCTAATTCTTGTTAATTAGGTGAACAACATTTTGCGAGAAATTCTAGTGACCATTTTTCTTAAATACTGAACTGTTCTACTGTGGTATGTAGGTCTCCCAGAGAGGTTGAGAGGTATGGACAGGGTGGGATTCCGAAATTATTGGCAGACGGACTTCGAGATGGTTGAGGCATCGCTGAGCAAACAAATTATTGTTCGACAGTGGTTGGTGTCCGAATGTAGAAGCAGAGCGACCCTCTCAGAATTCCGTTGGGTAAGTCAGTGTATGAACAAAACTATTGCAAATGTCCATAGAAGACAAACGCGAGGTCTGATTTGTTGGATTATGGGAGTTTATAAAAATAACGGATGGATTAGGGAAAAGGATTCACCAAGGTGCCTTCTCTGTGAAGAAATTAGGGAAGAATTTTACTTGCCGAGATCTTGTAAAGAAATACTAGCTGTTAGAAGGAAATATATTAATAAGTAATGAACGACGTAGTGTTGAGTCTGATTGGTTATAGAATCATCATGATGATAAACAAAGAATCAGCTAAGTCTAGAAATTTAAATAAATTGTTATTAGTAATTAGAAATATGTACTCAAGAAAACTGAAAGATCATGAAATCCATGCAGGGCAGACTTAAGACGAGATTAATAGTCCTGTTATAAATAGAACTAGAAGGCATAAGATAACAGTGATAATTAGTCATTTATTATTATTATTATTATTATTATTATTATTATTATTATTATTATTATTAGTATTTACCTTTGGTGTCTGTCTGTCTGTCTGTCTGTCTGTCTGTCTGTCTGTCTGTCTGTCTGTCTGTCTGTCTGTCTGTCTGTCTGTCTGTCTGTCTGTCTGTCTGTCTGTCTGTCTGTCTGTCTGTCTGTCTGTCTGTCTGTCTGTCTGTCTGAGTTCTTATAACTTTAAAAATACTGGATATAATTCTACCAAACTAAATATTTTGAATCCACTTGTCCTTGGGTAGGTTTTAGGGCCAATATTGTTTCTAAATCTCCGAATTGACTGGGGATTTATACGAAACTGAAACCGTGATTTTTCACTCCCGCAAAATATCCACAACCAAAACTTAATGGAAATCTACCTGCCTTAATGGCAATCAATTTCTAAAACTTTCTTCTCATGTGCATCATTTCGATACTAAGATTAATGAGGGTGATATCATTAACGGACTGTTTTACAGGCTGTCATGTCATTTCAAGGTGGGTTGAATGGTTTAACTAAGGATCCATTTTACTCTACTGGATATATTTCTACTAAACTTTGTATTTAGAATCCACCTGTATTAGGGTAGATTTTAGGGCCAATATCATTTTTAATTCCCGGATTGGTTTCGGGGGTTTATAGGATGTCGGAACAGTGATTTTACCCTCCCAAAAAATATAAATAACCAAACTTAATGGAAAACTTCCAGCCTTAATAGAAATCAACTTCTAAAAACTTTTTTGTCATGTGCACATTCCCGATAGGATAACAAGGGAGATGCCAGTAACGAACTGTTTTACAGGCTGTCATTGTCATTTCAAGGTGAGTTAATGGGTTTAACTGAAGAGTCACTTTACTCTTTTCGATAGAACGGATAATGAGAGAGGTTATCGTCAACCATGCGTCTTCAACCTCAGCGCCACTCCTGGTTTCAGGTGAACAATATGTAGCCGAGTAGTAGGAAGAATTACGCACGACTTCGGACCAGGAACTGTACCGTTCAATAAACTCTGTTATCGTCCTCATTCTGTCTTCACTTTGTTCAGATTGATCGTAATTCGCGTTACTGCTTTCGTAGAAGAATATCCGTTTAAGTGCCCTATTAAACTTTTGAATGCAGGCTTGTAACTTCGCATAAATTCATGAAGAAGTCGTGAAACCAATGACCAATTCCCGTGCGAAGAACGGGTACATATGCTAGTTAATTTTAATGTAATTAAATGTTAACTGCATGTGGATTTTTTCCTAAAAGTTCGAATTGATGGAATGTTCTCTCCTCAGCTGCTAGAGTTCCGTAGTTGTAGGCTGAGAACATTAATTAATTAATTAATTAATTAATTCATTATGAATACTCTCTCTCCAGTTGGTGGTTATCTGTGACGGGGAGAGGAGAGTTTTGTATTCTTTCATGCATACATTCATTCATTCATAATGTCTGTGTAATTGGAGGATAACTTTGTTACAGACTTGTGTCAATAAAATTTAAAAAATAGTTCTACCAGCATTTCGCACAAGTTGTGCATTATCGCGGGACTCGTGTGTATATATTTAGATGAACTGCGAGCTCTCGGCGGGGAATAAGTATATGGATACACTGGAAGTCGAGTGCAAATGGGTTAAAACTTCATTAGAGGACTGGAATCACACCCGCGGGTTTGTTTGGTAACAAGTTGGCTACAGTGTGTAGTGTTCAAAATAAAGTACCCCAGTCGCCTCGTTTGCATGCCGAGACTTGACATTGGCGGACAAACAAAAGTGGATGATTATGGTAATGTGGGGAAAGCGGAGAGTCCAAGGAAGAAAGGAAGGGACTGGATGCGCGCAAGGTGCTGCTGGTTGCTATGGTTACCGCTGCTGTGATTGATGCTGCCGTGAATGGTACAACCATGGCTAAAGCCTGATCTCTCTCTACCTTCTGGCCAAGAGTTTCGTTGCAGTAAACTGTGATTAAGAAGGTCGCCTTTTTATCGACATAGGAGTTAACAAGTTTTATTGACCTTCGGCCTATATCTTGACTGAGATGCAGTTGGAGGAGAAAATCAGTTGTAAAAACGGCAATTAATTAAGTTAGTCATTCTTTCTTCAGTCATCTCGAACTGCCTTTGTGTAGTGTAGTTGGCTCCCTTTCTCACTGATCTGAGCGTTGGCCTAAATACTTCGCCGGTCTCAGTCGCATTCTGCTCTTGAATATTAACGTTTTCTCTTCGAATCCCTGCAGGAATTTAACCTGTAATATATAATATTTTTTGATATTATGACCTAAAATGTGTTACGGGAGTTTAAGAACTCATCAGCAAGTTTATATATATTTATAAGTTGTTTTACGTCACGCCGACACAGATAGTTATTATGGTGGCGGTGGGACCGTGGCCTTAATTAAGGTACAGCCCCAGCATTTTCCTGGTGTTCAAATGGGAAACCACGAGAAACCATCTTCAGGACTACAGACTGTGGGGTTCGAACCCAAAATCTGCCGAATACTGGATACTGGCCGCACTTTATTTATTTATTTTTTCAAACGTATGTTTACCAAATCGGTTCCTCGGTAGTGTAAAATGTTAAGATTTTAAAATGCGTGATTATTGTTACTGCTAGCTGCTAAATGTTGCACTTTTACGTACAAACTTTCGGCGAAATTTGGATGGGAAAGGCCTAGAACTGGGAAGGTAGCAGCCATGGTCTTAATTATGTTTCCCACTATCGGGAACTCTGAAGATGGTTTTCTGTCGCTTCTGCATTTTCACCCAGGTGTACCTGCTTAGTTTCTGTTCCTAGCTGCCCTTGGCTAAATCGTTAGCATGTTGGCGTTTGGTCCAGTGGGTCCCAGGTTCGATTCCCGGCCGGGTCGGGGATTTTAACTTTGATTGGTTAATTCCCCTGGCTTGGGGACTGGATGTTTTTGCCGTCTCCATCGTTACTGCGGTCGTCCCGCGAGAGTCGCGTGCGTACGGGGTAAGGTGTACAGAGGGTAAGCATGGCTGCTGCGCATGCGCCAATCTCAAGTCTCAAGGCCTGACAATAAACATCTGTTCCGTCCGCGGTGATTTTTGTGAACTAAGGTGCTGCTGTGAAGTTTCAAATTGGTAGTGAAATTGTAGTTTAGTTACACATTTACTGTAAGTACTGCATAATGGAGAGTTTAGTAATGAACACACATTTCTTTCAGAGAGCTCACACTGTTCATAACGACTAGTGTTTGTAGCTTAGTGTAGTGCCGCGACTTCTCGTGAGACGCAGAAATCATCTAAGGTAGGGCCCCATCATCACGTGTGTGCAAGTCGCCTATAGGGAGACAACTTGAAAGACCTGCACCAGGCCACATGACATCAATAAACTGGAGAAAACATACTTATGGCCGTCGAGAGGCATTTCCTCACAACCAACATGCGTGTGCTTTTCTATATTGATATGAATCCCTCACATGGCAAATGAGTCGACGATAGGTACGATAGTAACGCACATAAAATACCGGTATTTCTACATATATGTTTATGATGTATAATGGGATTCAGTTACCTGGACCTTCATAATGCTGAGTACTCAGTTTACCTACACGAGAATTAGTATAAGCAGTAGTCGGGATTGATTGATTTATTTATTTTATTTTATTTTATTTTATTTTATTTTATTTTATTTTATTTTATTTTATTTTATTTTATTTCATACGTCAGTGTGAGACCAACATGCTGGTTTGAACTTCACGTTTCATTGACACAGATTGGAATATATATATACTAGCTGATGTGCCCGTGCTTCGCTACGGGATTCTCAGAAAGACTGACTTTGTGGTTTTCCTAACTGATATCAACATAGGTCATTACAAAAACGTAAGTATGGATGTAGCGATTAAGAGCAATGCTATCATATAAAATACTCGATCAAATGGAAAGCCGCACGTTTTATCACTTTTAACGAACAGTGCTGCGGTTAGATTGCGGTGCCGATCTAATAGTCCAAAGTTCCAGAGCTGGGATGACCAGGCCGCAGATTGCCATGAACACTCATATGTCATTATTCTGCTAAATATGCACACTGTTCATTCCAATCAGTACCTCAGAGTAGGGATTGAATAGCCCGAATGCTATGATGATCCAGTGTGTTACGTACCAGTAGTATCAGCAAATTTATAAACCAGGGGAATGGCATGCTAAAGAAGAAAGTTATCTAACTCACCAGCTACTTCCCATCAATATTCAGGCAGGCTGTTACACTCTGTCCGACTGGGCGAGTTGACCGTGTGGTTAGCGGTGCGCAGCTGTGAGCTTGCATCCGAGAGATAGTGGATTCGAACCCCATTGTCGGCAGCGCTGAAGATGGTATTCCGTGGTTTCCCACTTCCACACCAGTCAAGTGTTGGGCCTGTACCTTAATTAAGGCCTAAGTCACTCCTAGCCCTTTCCTATCTCATCGTCGCCATAAAACCTATCTATGTCGGTGCGACGGAAATCAAATAAAAATTACTCTGTACGCAGCAGTAATCCTATCTTCCGGAGATGAGGGGCAACAGAAGACACAAACATCACGACAAACAATGGTCAATGTAATGTTATTGTTGATCAGTGTTATGAGCTTTCTATATTGTAGGCCTACACATTTAGTTTTCTTTCGACTCTGTGATTTGTAAAATATTTTGTACCGTAAACTGTAGTTTCTTATTCTCCGACTTTACATACCGATTTTCATTAAATACTGTTTACCCATTTTCTCGTTACTCGGCGCTGATATGGACTTAGTAACAAAAATTCAAATTCATGAATATCTTGGTGATCATAGCCAGTACGGTAACAATGTATAAGAAATGAATAATAGGAAATTTAATACTATATAACCTTAGTTATCTAGCATTCACCGACTACACTTCTAATAAGAAATATTTGAGAATTACATTTTAGGCCTTCCCCTAAACTACCATTTCACTCAGCGTGAATAAAATATTTTACAGCCAAGACTATAGCGACTTATTTCCTGACTTTGCATGCCGATTTTCATCAAGATAGGACTACTAATAACAACAATATTTGAGAATTAAATTTTAGGCCTTCCCCTAAACTACCATTTTTCTCAGCGTGAATACAATTATTGACAGTCTAGATTCTAGCAATTTATTCCCCAACTTTGTATACTCATTTTCTTTAAAATACGCCCACTAATAACATAAATAGTTGAGAATTCAATTTTAGGCCTTCCCCTAAACTACCATTTCACTCAGCGTGAGTAAAATTATTTATAGCCTAGATTGTAGAGGTTCATCCCCCGACTTCACATACCGATTTTCATTAAATTCTCTTCAACCGTTTTCTTGTGATGCGTGTACATACATACATACATACAGACAGACAGAAATTACGGAAAAGTAAAAAGTGCATTTTCTTGTTACTATGGACATGACCGATACAGAAATACCATTATTTTCAAATTCTGAGCAATGTACAGACAAAACTCTTATTTTATATATATATAAGACACATGTTGCACATTTTCAAATTATAATCATGTAAATATCCATATAAAATGAGTCAAATGTGTAGGCAAGTTTCTGTTATATAGTTCCTAATAATATGTACACTTTTTTGTCTTCAGTCGCCAGTAGTGTACTGATTCAGGTCGGTAACTGTTGCTTAGCGCCAGTCAGAGATGTAATCAACACATCTGACTGTTTGTTGTAGTGAGCACATGCAAAATCGACTAACCATCACATGTGCAGTATGTGTGTCCACTACAATGAGACGATGAAGGTGACTTCCAAAACTTGCGTGATTGAATCTCATTCGAGGGAGTGTCGAGATGAATCATTGTTGAGTATTCCATTGTGCGAACCAAGGACATCGTGGGGGATTCTGGTCGATCATTGAATAATATTTACCTTCATGACCCCTTGTTTCCTCCCACTTCATTGTCCACTGACTATAGGCTCTTTCCACACGCATTACTTCTCCACCTCTACCTGCTTCCCGCCGCTCACTCGGTGCTTAAATGAGCAAATTTGATGATGATGCTTGTTGTTTTAAGGGAACTAAAATCGCAGGTCATCGTCCCCAAATGAGCAAATTTTGACGCCCCAGAACGGGTGCTCAATTCTACGACTGGGCATGTAAGTTTGACGTGCCTAAATGAAGCATTCCTACAGAAGTCGTTGTACCAAACCTCTGTCAGATCGGAGACTTACACTTGGAAGGGTTTTCTTGTTAGATCAGCTGTGCGGCCAGCGTAGGCACGTTGAAAGTATGGCTGGAGGTAGCAGCTATGTCTGAATGGAAACAACAGCAGCTTCTTCGGCTGGCTTCCCACTGTACATGCATTAGCAATTTGTGAGGCTCATAGAGGGATAGATTCAAGACCTGGAACCTGTTTCTTAGTACTGTAAGATGTATTCATTAATATACGTGATCAACAGTCAGTTTCTCCTCACAGCAGCAATCAATCAAATTATGGCAGTGGCAGTGGCGGCGACAGTAATACCTGTCACAGCTCCTGTATCTTGCTGTACTCGCCCGCCGACACTATGTTAGACGGATTATTAATTAAGACCAACAGCGAACAGTCCTTAAGACTAAGTAGTAAATGGCCGGTCGGCGGCGTGAATCCGTGATATACCGTCCCTGACGTCACATTAATAGTTGTTACGTCAATTACTCCACTCTGTTGGCCTGGAATTCTAACTTAATGGACAACGCTTTAATAAGGATTTATTCTCACATGCAATGTTAATATTGTTTAATGAATTGCTCGCTTATTCTCAGATTCCATTGCGTTGCATTCTCTCATAGCTTTGAAATATCTTATTCCTTCAGATTAGGGAATTAACATTCGTTGTCCTGATCAGCCTCTTTTTCTTTAGAAATTCCATCAACTGATGCAAGCAAGCAAGCAAGCAAGCAAGCAAGCCAGCCAGCCAGTCAGTAGCTCGGTAGAGCGCTCTGATTTTGTGACAAGAGGTCCACTGGCTGGAATTTCGACCACAACAAAACATCGTAATATATATTTTATTTCGTAGCCGATTAAATTAGTGTGAATATATAAATTTGCTTTTTTTCCTATACAAAGAAAAGTGAATCACGCTGACAAGTTGCCCTCGTCACTTGCCATGGTCGTCTGACGAGAAATCGCGTGAATGTGGGGCGAGGAGTGCAAAGGGGGGGGGGGCGGCATGACTGTTGCGCATGCACCAATTTGAAGTCTCGAGGCCTGACAATAAACACCTGTTCCGCCCGCAGTGAATTTTGCGAATTGAGGTGCTTGTTGTGAAGTTTCAAACAATTGTGCATTAATTACACATTTACTATAATTATCTGCTTGTTATTCATAAGTGTTTTTGTAAGGTATTTCTGTTATGTTATTTCTTTAACATTCCGTTATTCAGCTGATCCAGAGCTCTGTACCTGACACTGACCTTGGCAACATCCCTCCTCTCGCCCCGTCACCTCTAACCTACGGCTTTCTCCTCAAACAGGCATTATCTCCCTTTACCAACTGTTTACAGTGCTGTCATGTCAACGCACTCTCCTTGGTAGCGCACTTCGAGGAAATTCAAGCCATGAGGGAAAATAATATCCATAATCTTGGTATTAGCGAAAGCTGGCTTACACCGAGCATACCCTCTGGTATGGTACAACTTGACCGGTATTCCCTCTTACGTCATGATAGATCCGATGGCAGAAGAGGAGGTGGGGTGGCCTTGTACTGCAGAAACGACTTAAAAAGCCGGGTGATATGTGTATCATCTAACAATGCACAGCTAGGGCCAGAATTCATGTTTGTTGAAGTCAGTATTAACCAACAGAAACTCCTTATAGTTATTGTATATAAGCCACCCAAAATAACAAATATGACTGAATTCGAATTTCGCTTACTTGACCTACTGCCTAGTTACGAGCATGTTATTGCCATAGGTGACTTCAACATTAACCTACTTACTAAAACGCATGAAACTAAACAATTTATTGACATGTTTTCTTCATGTGATATGACCATCCTCCGTTTAGAGCCTACTAATCGCACTTACACAGAAAACTACGAAACACACATGCTCATTGACCACATTGTGACAAATAACACAAACAAAGTTATAACTCACGATAAGATTCCAGTCCCAGCCATCTCCACTCATGACCTTATCTACCTATCATACTCCCTCCGAATGCCAAAATATAAACCTAAGTATGTTATTTTCAGAAACACAAAAGGCATTGATATGGACGAGTTAAGACATGACGCTTACAATCTACCCTGGAATGACATACTCCTATTGGACGATATAGACACGAAAGTAGACAAGTTTAACTCCCTTGTAATCACTCTGTACGATAAACACGCCCCTTAAGCTGGGTTCACACGGTGCGAGTAGACTCGGAGCGAGTGGACTCGCACGTTGCGTGCGCATGTTTGGCCCGCCACTCGCATCATGTGGACAGTTCATGCGAGTCCAGTTGCCTGAGTTTGAGAGAAGCGAGTCAACTCGGACCGTGCCCAACTTTCTGCAAGCGAGTAACAAATCCAAGATGGCGGAAAGCTTGAAGACAACGAGCTAGAATAACATAGAGGGGCTGTAAGCCTGTCATCGGCGCTCTCTGCTTGAAGCAAGTTGATAAGGGGCAGCCATGTTAACGGTTGTCAAAACAAAGCGAATTGGCGCGAGAGCATATGTTGAGGTGACAGGGAGATCATGCATGCCAATTAATTTCCCTAAGTTTTAAGAAGTGAAAACATAGATTCTCGCTTTCAAGAATGCCAGCCGTAAGCTCAGCGTATGGTTGTTCTAATCGGAGTAATAAAACCAAGGATATATCGTACTTTAAGCAAGTATTACTGAATTATAGGCGAGATTCCTTTTTGTAATTTCTGTTTGTAATTAAATCCATTTTATTGTTTACTTAGCGAAAGTACGGATAGCCACGGTAATTATTTGTCGAATTTTGTTTCAGGTTTCGTTTAAAGAACAAGGAATTAACGGAACAATGCGTTGTGAGAGCGAAAAGAGATAAATGGTATCCCACTCAGTTCAATTGCTTATGCTCTGTACATTTCCAGTCCTATTTAATTTTCATTCACATTTACAAATAAAGGAAATGGAGCGCCCACAACCAAGAAAACGTAACCACAAAAAAACACTTATTTCGTTCAAACGTACACTAAGTATGGTAAATACAGTATTTTACTGCTATTTTTGAAATGCATACCGCCTTTATTGTAGATGTGTGTTGCCTTGGTTTTTAAAACTATGCCACACTTCATAATGGACAACTTTCAAGCTTACCTTTCAGCTAGTAATCCCAGTATGATATGGTATGGGAGAAACATGATATCCCCCCTATATTATAATAAATAATTACACTAAACGATTATTGTGGTAAAGTATTCATGGGTCGCCTCTGTGGTGTACTGGTTAGCGCGAGCAGCTGCCACCCTTGGAAGCCCGGGTTCGATTCTCGGCTCTGCCACGAAATTTGAAAAGGGGCACGAGGGCTGGAACGGGATTCTATCAGCCTGGGGAGGTCAACTGAGTAGAAGTGGGCCATCCTCGAAGTGATTTTCCGTGGTTTCCCACTTCTCATCCAGGCAAATGCCGGGATGGTACCTAACTTAAGGCCACGGCCGCTTCCTTCTCCCCCCCCCCCTACAAGGCCCCTGTTCATCATAGCAGGTGCAGCCCTCCCTCACATTTGTATCCCCCGACCCAATGTCTCACGCTCCAGGCCGTTTCCTTTCCTCTTCAGGGAATTCAATCGTCGCTGAGTCCGTGGGAAAAACCAACCCGGGAGGGTAAACAGATTAAGAAAGGAACACAGTACTCATGAGGATGCAATAATTTTAAAAATATGAACAGAATGAGGTTGTAACCTATTGTAGGTCCCTATGATTTTAAGGCTTCCTGTCATAAATATTTATGTCCATCGTTTTTATTCTAATTTACGCTTAACCACAACAGCCAAGCAGGGTAACGCTCTTGTTCCGATTTCGAGGCCTATTCGTATGTCACTGTGCTATAATTTCGAACTACCCTACAGTCAACTGATCGTGATGTTGGCCTCGTGCCGCAATATGATGAAGTGGCGGTATTCGCTTTAATGCTTCAAGCTATCGGCAACGGTTTTTAATTCTCCCCCAGTGATTCTAAAATGCGTATTTTCTACACTTTTCGTCATTTAAAGGCTATGCCCCCTTGCTTGTGTGACAACAGGAAACATGGCGGACTTTCGTTCTGTTAGCTTCACCCAGGCAGCGCTTCCGCCTCTCTATGTTATTCTAGCTCGTTGCTTGAAGACGGTGCAAGGAAGGAAGTGGAGCGATACGCAGACAATAATACTTGTACAATTGTAAGAATCTGAAGAAGTGTTGTGGAATGCTAGGTTTCCCAGTTATAAAATAAAAGATGCCAGGGATTCAGCGTTGCTACGGATTGCTGAAAAAATGAATATTCCTGGGGTAGGCGTCGAAGAAATCGACAAAACCTAAAAACATTCGTAGCACGTACAGAGAACTACTATTAAAAATTAAGAAATCCAAGAAGTCAGGCACATCACCCGAATAAATTTATTCACCGACAATATAATGGTTTAACATCGCTGATAGATTCCTGAATGGAGTAATGAATACGAGAAGCAATTTCACCAACTTGGTAACAGTGTGATATTTATTTATTTATTTAGTTGCTACGAATGTTTTTAGTTTTTGTTGATTTCTTCGACTCCTACCCCAGGAATATTCATTTTTTCAGCAATCCGCAGCAACGCTGAATCCCTGGCATCTTTTATTTTATAACTGGGAAACCTAGCATTCCACAACACTTCTTCAGATTCGTATAATTGTACAAGTATTGTTGTCTGCGTATCGCTCCATTTCCTTCCTTGCACCGTCTTCAAGCTTTCCGCCATCTTGAATTTGTTACTCGCTTGTAGAAAGTTGGGCACGGTCCGAGTTGACTCGCTTCTCTCAAACTCAGGCAACTGGACTCGCATGAACAGTTCACATGATGCGAGTGGCGGGCCAAACATGCGCACGCATCATGCGAGTCCACTCGCTCCGAGTCTACTCGCACCGTGTGAACCCAGCTTAAGCGACAGATAAAAGTTACTTGCCCATCTTGTCCCTGGTTAAATAATGAAATTAAAAACATGATGGCCCTCCGCGATGCACTTTACCGACGCTTTAAACGAACTCGTGACCAAAGTGACTTCGAAAATTATCGGGTCCTTAGAAATAGAGTTAAACAGTTCGTTAGAAACCGTAAATTTACTTACTTGCAAAACATGACTGCAAACACGAATTCTAGCAGTGCTTGGAACACGCTTCGTTCCTTAGGCATAGGGAACCTCAGCAACAACCTCATGTGCCAGACATACCACTCGGTAAGTTAAATGAGTTTTTTACTAAAGAAAGAACACCACCTAATGTACTAAATTCCCCAAACTCAGTACCCAACTCCGTTATGAACCCTTTATCTGACCAACATCATTTTACATTCCACCCTGTTACTGCTAATAGAGTTAGAAAAAGTATTATATTCTATGAAATCAAAAGCCAGGGGAGAGGATGCTATCCCTATAACTTTCTCACACAACATTATTGGTGCTGTTTTAACTATTATTACCCACATTTTTAACTACTGCCTTAAAAACGGAACCTTTCCTTCACTATGGAAACTAGCTAATGTTATCCCTGTGCCTAAGAAACCTGACCCTTCCCTACCATCCGACTACAGACTAATTTCTATCTTACCAGCGATTTCCAAAGCACTCGAGCGTCTGGTTCATGAGCAGGTGTTGGAATACTTAAACAACCATTCTCTCCTAGACCCATTGCAATCTGGCTTCAAGAAGGGACACAGCACAGCAACTGCCCTGCTCAAAGTGACTGATGACATATGACACGCAATGGACCAAAGACTGGTGACAATACGTACTCTCCTCGATTTCAGTAGCGCATTTGACACTATAAACATCCAGACTCTATTAAACAAGATGCAATCTTACTACTTCGATCAACGAACTATTAATTTCTTTTCATCGTACCTCAAAAATCGCGCGCAACGACTTACAGTAGAATTCCAGTAGTCCGGCATCCAACAGTCCGGAACGCCCGATGGTCCGGCACCATTCCAGGATTTTTTAAATGTTATTATATCTTAATAATGATCTCTCCTGAACAATTTGATGCATCATTTGTCGAAACCATTGCAAGTGTATTTTTTATTATTTCAAAGTGAATACAGTCCAGTTGTAATTCATTGACTTAAATATCTCTATCTCTGGAAATATTCAGTCTAGAAGGCTGTGTGCTACACTGATTACTGCAAAGAAAACCATATGATAAAAAACATATTTCGAAAATTGAATCTATGGGCCGCGTTCAAAAACGGATGGGACCATGCCTTCAAAAACTAAAGCGGACAGAAGGAAAAGAGAAGTTGTAGATTGAAAGACTCTAAATGGCAAAGGAAAACTTACAGATTAAAAAAAATCGATGAACTGCGGCATTATTATGGAATGGCAATAAGAAACAACACGTTTGAAAAGAGGAGTGGGTTATTAAACCAATGATTCTGCTGTACAACATTTTACTACAAAACGCCGTGTTACAGCTCTTTTCGCTGTACGCCTTATCGTAGTAAGAGGTCCGCCCGATAGTCCGGCATTTTCGGTAATCCGGCACCGGTCCGGTCCCGAACGTGCCGGACTATCGGATTTCTACTGTATAGCCCTTGATCAAACCTCTCACTGGCTAACCAGGAAGGAAGGCACGCCGCAGGGTTGTGTTTTAGGCCCATTGCTCTTTATTTTGTACATAAACGACATTTCATCTAATTTAAAGAATTGTAGCTACCATCTTTATGGGGACGACTTAAAAATTTACTGTCACTCTAAGACCTCTGATTTGCCTCATGCCATAACAGTCATCAATGCTGACCTTCAGCGACTTAATGATTACTCCTTGAAAAATTCCCTCCTTCTTAACCCCTCCAAGACACAAGCGATCATTATTAGCTCTCAAAAATTGTTGGCCACACTAAGATACGAAACTATTCCTCCAGTTATACTGAATGGTAGAGTTATCCCATTCAGCCAAACTGTGAGAAATCTTGGAGTGACAATGAACGAAACTTTAAATTGGTTTGAATATATTAAGAATGTGTGTAAAAAAATATTTTCGGTACTTCATTCGGTTAAAAGAAACGGCGATATTTTACCTTGTAACGTGAGAGTCAAACTCATACAAACGCTAGTGCTTCCCGTCCTCGACTACTGTGACGTCATTCCGGTAGACGCAACAAAAGAGCAGACTTCGAAACTTCAGCGAGCGCTTAATTGTTGCCTTAGATTTATATACAGCGAGTTATGATACACGTGTCACCCCATACTATCACACTATTTCATGGCTGAAACCTGAAAAACGACGAATGTATCACATACTGATACAGATATATAGACTGCTCTCTGAAGACAGACCACTATTCATTTTATCCCAGCTTAAGTATTTGTCTTCCTTTCACAGCAGTAATGCCCGCTCTGGTTCCTCCCTTTCTATTCCTGTCCACCGATCCTCTATGTACAGCAATTCCTTTGTTGTGGCGGGTTCTAGACTTTGGAATTCCCTGCCTGTCAGTGTCAGAAATTCCACCTCATTACTTAAATTTAAGACTGCATGTCGAGCCTACCTGCTGAATGCAGCTAACTTGTATGACTGGAAGATCGAATGAATGTGAGTTAGAAAAGTGTATGTATTTTTGTGTAGGTTATTATTTACTATATAATATTATATATTATGTACTCAAACTCTGCTCCCAATGATGTATCACTACAGTGGTTTGTAAGAGAGGGCCAAGATCCCTAAATTTGCCACCTGCAAAGACATAATAAATAAATAAATAAATAAATATGTACTGCATAATGAATGAACATGCATCTATTTCTTCTGTCACGACGAATGTTTGTAATGAGTGTAGTAAATATCTGTTACTCGTCGCGTTCGTACAAGCTGCTGCGACTTCTCGTCAGGCGCAGATGGTAGTTAAGGGGGCCTTTTACAAAAAATGCTATTTATTCGCGGCGTCGACCTAAGAAGATCTTTTGCCCCTATTTTGCACCATATGTTGTGAACCTGCGTGTATTTGGAAATGGCGGAAGCGGAAAGTGTTGAATGTGAAGAAAGGAACATTAAGGACGACACAAACACCCAGTCCCCATGACTGGGATATTAATCATTTACAATTAAAAAGCCATGACCCGACCGGAAATCGAACCCGGGGCCGGACTAAGGGGAGGCCTGCTCTGGTGGGGTAGTTGGGGGGTGAAATGCCAGCTGCTTTTTTTTTGCTAGTTGCTTTACGTCCCACCGGCACAGATAGCCTAGATCTTATGGCGACGATGGGACAGGAAAGGCCTAGGAATGGGAAGGAAGCGACCGTGGCCTTAATAAAGGTACAGCCTCAGCATTCGCCCTGGTGTGAAAATGGGAAACCACGGAAAACCATATTTAGGGCTGCCAACAGTGAGGTTCGAACCCACTATCTCCCGGATGCGAGCTCACAGCTGCGCCCTCCTAATCGCACGGCCAACTCGCCAGCTCCTTGCCGTTGCTTTCATCAAGGTTACCTTTTCTTTCTCGATTATTAGATGAAGTAATCTCCTCCTCTTCCTTCTCCCTGAGGTTGATAGGTAACATGCATGTCTCCAAAGCGTTTCCTTTCTTTGGCCAACAGCTTCAGCTGGCAAGAGGTGTACATGCCTTTAATACTCTCTATATATTGTACTCTCTATCCTTCTACCTTCTAACTTCCCTTCAGACAGGGTGATGCACCAGTAAACATGACGAAGCGAGTGGCAAACGAAGCTGCTGCTTCTCCTGTTTAAAGCTTCAACCAAGATGCTTGTCTCATGTGCTCTTTTGAGAACGTTCTCATTTGCGACGCTGTCACTCTTAAGGTATCTTTAGGAGTCGACGCCGCCACCACCACATCTTAAATGCCCTGATTCTCAGTACTTCCGCCTTCCGCAGAGACCATGTTTCTGACCATAGTTTACGACACTCCATACAAAACTTTTCACGAAGTGCTGTCGTAACTCCATGCTGATGGTCTTACATGTTAGTAGACCCTTCCTTGTTGACAAAGCTTCTTTCGTCTGTGCAATTCGGTCGTTCACTTCTCTCGTTCATTTTCCATCACATGTGATCAGACATCCTACATATGTGAATTCCTTAATCTAGGTTTTTTTTCATCCACCTGTACATTGGCAGTTTGGTCATTCACTGTACATGTCATTATCTTGGTCTTTTATTATTATCATCACACCACACCTATCTTTTAGGAATTCGTTCATGTGATTTAGTGCCTTTTCCATATATTTTTTTTCATTCCCAGTTACCAGTGCTATCATATGAAGTAATAATAAATAATTGTATTCGTTTTATGTCTCGCCATGCGCTTTTACGGCTTTCGAAGACGCCCAGTTGCTGGAATTATCTCGTAGTAGTTATTTTACGTGTTGGTAAACCTACTCACCGTGAGCACTTTCTAATATCATCGGTATGAAAAGGGATCGAACCCGATAACTTGGGGCCAGAAGACCAGCCCTCTTCCGTCTAAACCACTCACTGTTCAGAGTGATTCCGGCTAACCATTGTTTAGATGCAATATTGGTTGGAACTGTAGCATTATCATCCCTTGTGAAATATCTGTTGTACCCGTAATTACAGCCAGTGGATTATCGTGTCAAGGAGAAGGGAGCGTCGGAATTGACCCGCAAGTCGCCCAGATGCCATCACTTCAAAATTCTTTGCTTTTAGCAACCCAGACTATATGATATTATTAGCTAACGTTATCATGTTTGTGTTTATTTGAGAGGAAGTGTGGCCCAAGAAGTTGTTCGCGAAGATAGCCTTGATCTTTAAACTAGGAACGACGAGAATACCGGTAGAATAATATTTTCATAGTTCTCAGGTAACTCGCTCTCCAATCACCGCATCTCTTCATATCTGTGTCTCAGTCCCGCTTGTGGGAGAAGTCTCTGTGTGTTTGTTTGCTGTCTCCTTATTGTTGTTAGTGGTGGTTCGAGGAAAAAACGTTGCCCTTGTATACGGTAGACATTTTTTTCTCTGTCTTTAAATGAGCTCATTAAGGTAGAGAGTTGTGAAAGCGTGGCTTTGATGGCGTCTGTGACCCTTCCTGAACACACTGTTGTATTATTCCGGTAGTGACGAACAAGGTTTCGCGCTATTGTGCATTCGGTCTCAGTGAAGCTCAAAGCACTTTCACGTATTCCTTTTAATAACGAAACATTGACTCACCGCTGGTTGTTTCTGTAACAAAGCTGGCTTACTCAATAAACAAAGTATGGATTCACTTAGTGAAGGAAATGACGGGATGAATTCCTCACCGAAACTGTTACTTACTCACTGTCATTGCCTAAGCGGCAGAGTGAATGTTGAACTGTGGAACTTCAGCTGTGGATGAAGTTCTTGTATCGAATAGTGATGTCTCGACGTCGGATTTGTATGCCGTATAAATCACGAATATAAACATGTAAGGATGCGGCAAAAAGTGGTGAAATATGGATTTAAGTAGGCACTTATTTTAATGGTATTGAATGCTTGTTTAAAATGCAAACGTAACTGTTTCGGAATTTCCGTGGATTACAGAGGTGTATGGAGCGGTTGGGGTGAATGGGTGGACGAGGAATGAACTAAATCATAACAGAACACAACGAATTTTGAAATGTGATTTTTTTTCCTTTTTTAAAATTTGATTAATAGAAGTCTGAATAAACAATAACAATATTATAATGAGCTCGTCAGCTCCAACAGCACTGACTTAAAGTCCCAAAAATCAGGTAAAACTTAAGAGAATTACAAATATTAATTTCCACTGAAAAGAGCTGGATTGCTCTTGGCAGGTACACAATGTTATAAGAGTAAGCGCTCCAACTATATCATTGTCCAGCCTCTCAGAGGCATCAGTTTATAATTGTGCACTTCCAACTTATCGGTTGTTCTTAATTAAAAACTTTACACAAGGTAGCCTCAAGGTGGGCTTGTCTATTGCTCAACAGTTTATAACTTAATATCCCTCAAGGGATTTCACAACAGACTCAATTCTACACACCCCAGTAGATTTACAGGGTCATTTTTGCCCATACTCAATGGCCTTAATGACAAAAGAAAAGATTGCTTGTAACCGGCCACAGACAATATGCCGAAACAGTTGCACTCCTTCTAGAAAATCTTAAAACCCTAAGTGAGCTTATGGCCCAATGATACAGAGGCTAAACCTATTCTACAGCGGAGTGACTAAATGAATGAGAAACATTAAGTACCAAAAGAGTGTTAAGACCGGGCGAGTTGGCCGTGCGCGTAGAGGCGCGCGGCTGTGAGCTTGCATCCGGGAGATAGTAGGTTCGAATCCCACTATCGGCAGCCCTGAAGATGGTTTTCCGTGGTTTCCCATTTTCACACCAGGCAAATGCTGGGGCTGTACCTTAATTAAGGCCACGGCCGCTTCCTTCCAACTCCTAGGCCTTTCCCATCCCATCGTCGCCATAAGACCTATCTGTGTCGGTGCGGCGTAAAACCCCTAGCAAAAAAAAAAAGAGTGTTAAGAATTTTAAAGGTTTAGAAACTTTAGTCACCTCATACGAAGTTGAATGGGAATCAACAGATGGTAATTACTCTTTGTTACCGAGCTCGATAGCTGCAGTCGCTTAAGTGCGGCCAGTATCCAGTAATCGGGAGATAGTGGGTTCGAGCCCCACTATCGGCAGCCCTGAAGATGGTTTTCCGTGGTTTCCCATTTTCACACCAGGCAAATGCCGGGGCTGTACCATTATTAAGGCCACGGCCGCTTTCTTCCCAGTCCTAGCCCTGTATCTGTGTCGATGCGACGTAAAGCAAATGGCAAATTACTCTTTGTTCACTTACATTACAGATTTCCCAGTAGGGAATAGAACAGAGTCCTCTGACTGGCCGAAAATACTACATTTAAAACACTAGATTGAGAAATTTACATGATGTAGAAGAGGTTGAAACTTTCCTCTGAAGCTATCTGAAGGAGCTATCACATGTTTATGAAAATTTTGCCATTATCTTGAGTTGCTGGGCCTTTCGAACGCCGTCCGCGGCTCCTGCCCCTTAGTAGGCCTACATGCCGCATTCTATAAACTAGAGCAAGAAAAAATACAATACGATCCAAAAGCTCTGAACAGTTCCTATGACTGAGTTAATATTGTGTGCAGCACCAGAGGTCTTCAACGTAGTGCATCTAGATTTTCCCCCGATTTCAAAAGTCGACAATCTCGACCGAAATACAACCCATCAATTTAGAATCATGAGTCGTCTATTGTACCTACTTCGTTCCATTTGTCTTGTATTAGGCATTGACAGAATGACGTGGAATGTTCCTGGCAAAACAGTATTTCAGTACTGAGAGGGTGCTTGTCCGAGAAAGTGACAGTTCAGCAGGTAAATGGATTACCGACTAGAATTGCGGAATTCATTAAAAAACTACTCTCTGAAATTATAGCCAGAGCTAGATCAAGATATTTTGAACATGTAGTGAGGCTCGACCATCACAAAACATCAACTTGAAGAACTTGGAGAATGAATTCGGAAGACAAGAGACCAAGGGTGGAACAAGAAGAATAACGGGGGGACCAAATGAAACAGGACTTTGAAGCAGCAAAGTTTGAGTTGTAAAAGTTGAATTTTGACAAATACATTTTCTAAGCCTAAATGTAACGGCAGTAAGCGCACTGGATGAAATATTCATTTGTGTACAGTAATTGGGAATTGAGCGATTGGAATCTTCAGTCTTCCAGATAACTTTGCCAGGACCATCAAATACATCACAGTCAAATGGAAGTGTATTTTCCAGGCATGCTTGAACATGTTTCTGAATATAGGAGCACTGAACTGAATATGGTTTGGTATATGAAGGTTGATGACAGCATTACAGCTGTGACGTTATGTCGTGCAAATGTCTCACAAAAATGTTCGAACAACTATTTCCATTCACGACGAAAATGTAGGCCTACACAGAACTGGCGAAATCCCACCAGGTGGCATGGTTGTTATCGTTACTTGTTAATATATAGTTGCGAGCATATTTTATGTGTGGAGTGAAAATCAATTAGGAATCAGACATCGTTACGTTTCGACATTGGGAGAGATGGTGGTGGTGATTAGTGTTTTAAGAGGAAGTACAACTAGGCAATTTTCCTCTATTAACAGTAATCAGAGGAAAAATGGAAGGAATCCCACACTTCGAATAATGAAGTTATTGGCCAAAAAGAGACACTAAGGGCGTGAAAATGAAATACTCCCTAGCCCTCGGATCCTAATAGCGTCACGGTCGGAAAAGAGCAAGAATTGACCAACGGAGGTCTGATAGGATAGATGAAAGTGAGGAGCCTGGCACAAGAAAGTGGAAGCAATGGCATGACTCAGGTAGGGCTCCGTGGTCGCCAACCCACACTCCCAAGATGAAAGCCTCTGGGTTCCCTTTTAATCGCCTTTTACGACAGGCAAGGGATACCGCGAGTGTATTCTACCGCCCTTACTTATTTGTGTCAGGTTCCTCGCCTTCATATTTATTATCTGACCTCCCAGCTGCCTCTGTGGATCAGTGGTAGAGTGTCGGCCTCCGGATCCCAAGATAACGGGCTTAAACCCGGCAGAGGTAGTCAGATTTTTGAAGGGCAGGAAAGAAGCCAGTTCGACACTCCATGTCGTACGATGTCGGCATGCGAAAGATATCTGGTGACACATTTGGTTTACCTGACAAGAGTTTCGGTTTGCTCTGTCTGCCATCTAGCAGGCGTGGAGTAATATTGAACGTCGAAATTAACGAGCAGACAGCCAGATGGCGTCAAATTAAAATGTCTGCACACGGTAGCTGAGGGCATACGATTATTATTATCATTATCTGACCTCCTTTGTTCAACACTAGTTCTTTTCTGACCCAGACGGTATTATGTCTTTGAGGCGAAAGGAAATCTTGCATTGTCATGCCCTTCCTGGGCCTGCCCTTTCTTTTGCCGATACCTTCATTTTTCTAAGTGTCGAGCCTTTTACATTTTCCTTCTATTTAGTATTAATAGAGGAATGTTATCTAGCTGTACTTCCTCTTAAAATAAATAATCACCAACCACCTACCATGTCCCGAATGCTATCTCATAGCTATGTAACCCAAACCACGTAGCCCACGCGCTCGAGTAAAAGTTGTCAAGTTAATCGCCTTCATATGATCAGTAATTACGTCTCTGAACATGCGCGGTATATCTATTAAATGATTGTTGCTGTCCCATTTTGTGCTATTACAGTATGTGTGTAATGTTCAACATTGCCTAGCAAACGGCCTGAAGACAAATATGCTTCTATCGATGACAGTATGGTGTAGTTATTTTGTGGCATGTTTGTTTAATAGTGCTATAAACCCAGAACTGTTAAAGCCCTTGGAGATCTGTTTCGCAGATACTTAAATTGGAGTCTATGTCCATGTGGAAATCAGATAATTGCTGCTCTTCATCATGCGTGAACGATTACATCCGAACGATACGGTATTAGTCTCATTTTAATGGACAAGAATTGCTCTCTGCGAGATCTGTTCTGAAGTGTCCATTATGAGTTGCTTGTTTCGTTCTTTGCAGTTCCAGTTGGGGGTTTCATCCTGTGCACATAGCTCTATGATTTGATTACTGTACCGCGCTTTTATTAACATTTACACGTCACGGTCGTTAGCATTCCTTATTTTAGACTTCGCCTCTTAAATGCATGGTGCAGCATATATGCAGCAAGGTTTTAAAAAGTGATGTTCAAGCATCTCGTGGAAATTTCGTGATCTGGTTTGTGCTTCCCGTGTGCTCCACATTAACATTGGTTTCTTAGTAAGAGTTGCCTCCGTGGCTCAGGCGGCTGTGCGCTGGTCTCTCACCAGTGGGTTCCGTGGTTCAAATGCCGGTCATTCCATTTGATATTTGTGCTGGACAAAGCGGAGGCGGGACAGGTTTTTCTCCGCACACTCCGGTTTTCCCTGTCATCTTTCATTCCAGCAGCACACTCCAATGTAATTTAATTTCATAAGTCAGTCATTAATCATTGCCCCAGAAGAATATGACAGTCTTCGGCAGCCCGCACAATTCCTATCCTCGCCACTAGAGGAGGCTTCATTCAATTCCTGGCCCGGTCAGATGACTGGAAGCAGGCTGTGGATTTTCATTTTCTTAGTAATAGCCTGCATGGTAGGTTTACAGTGATAAGCGTGAAGCTGTTCTATCACGCCACACTGAATTGAAGTTTGGAATTAGTAGGGAGCGGATTTTTATGTGTTAAAAAGTAAAAAAAAAAAACATGTTTTATTTTATGTGCTAAAATAATTGATAAAAATTAAAATTATTTGCTTTAAATATAACATAACCATTCACGATCAAGAGATAAATGAGTATAAAATTTTGTATTAAAATATGGTGCTACCAAACATGCTCCTTAAGGCAAATGTATGGAAAAGTACAGTGTGGTACTCGTATATTAATTTTCGATGTGCCCGAGGAGATATTAAACTCGAGCGGGCTGACTAATTCGACTAAATCATGGAGGGAAACAACTTGTGCAGCAAATCAAATACTGTCTAAAGATTACGCCGTAGCCAGTGACGAATACGTCTTCGAACTTCCGTAGGGAAGTTCATAAATAGCCACAACATTCAGAAATAGGACGTCAAATACACTGTCAAAAACAATATCGTAACCGTAAAATGAGAATATTACGATGATTTTATAACAAAGGAGCATTGTAAATTTCATTAAGTAACAAACATTGCCGACTTAATAAATCTTATTTTTGTCCCGTATTGGCATCAACTCAACTAAGGTTAGGTTGAAGGATGAATCCCACCATCCAATAGTTATTTGGCTTTTTTTTACCGCTAGTCTATATAATTATAAAACATATTCCAGCTTAAAATATAGTTAAATTATTTTAAAAAGTACATGTTTCGTTCCTAATGTGGAACATCTTCAGCTAAAAAAAGGATTAAAAATTGGCATAAATGAAATAAAAACACTTATGATTATGATGATGATGATGATGATGATGATGATGATTATGCTAGTGATGAGATAAAATGTTCCTTCATGTTGAGCTAAAACACTCAACAAGTCAATGTTCAAGTTTGAGATAAAATCTGTATGTAAGGGATCTTCTTTCTTCAAAATGCTCGAGAAGTATGTAGGCTACTTGGAATATATTGAGGATAGACTTAAAAAATTTTAAAATGTAAAAATTTAAAATACGATGACCGGGGGAAACTCCTTAAGAATAACCGAAGTTGGGGTTAAGTTTAAGTTATAAATAGGGTGCGGATGTTTATGACATGCCATATTTTTCTTTATATTATTTCCGTGGAAAATACAGCTTAAGCATGATTTTATATACGGAGACTAAAATTATTCTTTTTTCGCGGGTCATAGCCATATTTTGGCTTTTTTAACGCTTTCTGTCGCCGGTAATTTTTCCTATATTATGGTCATATTTCCCCGTGAATTTTCCTATTTTTTGTCATATATTTTATCTTATTTATTCCATTTTCGCATACCTGCTTGCAGTCGTCTCGAACACGGATTTTTCACATCTCCTGTCGTTGTCTGTAATTTCTTATAATTGTCTTTGTTAGAAATATATATTTATGCGAATTAGCAGGGTGAGTTGTATAGAAAGAGTCACATGCGTATAAAGCGACAGGAAGATGAGCCTCAATTAAACACTAATAATTTGTGACGTATTTCAAATATGCCCCAATAACATCCTGCGATGCTGAGCGGTCTTTTCCCCGTTACAAGTCAATGCTGAGTGAACATTAAAGATCGTTCCCGTTTGAAAACTTTAAAATATATGTAATTTGCTATTGTAATACTTTCTGATCGCCTGTCAAAATGTGACATTTATTCCATTCTCTGCAGAGTTGAGAGTTACCTCTGGAATGAGTACCTAATTAAATAAATTCTAAATATCGTATAATAATAAAATTAATATTAATGCTTATTTATTATTATTGAATGTTCTAGCTTTTAAAAGTACAATATAATTTTAATTTAAACAGCGGCAAAATTTTGAATATTTCGAAAATGTTACCAAAAACTTTTGAAGTCATATTTATTGTCATATTTTTATACTTTTTAGGTCATAAATGCCTACATATTTCTAACATTTTAGGTCATAAATATCTGGGCCCTAGTTATAAAGTTTTATGATGTTGAATTATGTAACAAAAGGAAAGAAAAATTGTTTTAGAAAAAAGAAATAGAGAAAATGTTATTCTTAAGGAGTTTCCCCCTGTCATCGTATTTTAAATTTTGCATTTTATTAATTAGACTAGCAGTAACAAAAATAAGTATTGAAAGGTAGGATTCTTCCTTCAACATAACTTTAGCTGAAACATTGCCTATTTATGAGCTTATAATGGATTTTTATAAAATATTTATTTATTTATTTATTGACTTTAGCAGTATTTATTTACGTAAACATGTTGTGAAATTATATGTTATTATGTGAAATAAGATTAAGTTTTTACGCTTGAGGATACACAATAGGAATAATGAACTTGGCAAACTGTGTTAGACGTGCACAAAAAAATGTAATTATATACAAATCCGCTCCCTAGGAATTAGTTTTGAGGCACCGAAAAGCCACATTTGAAGACTCCAATATTCAGCTGATCACTGGTCAAGTGGGATACCAGCCGAAACCGGCACACGTTCCCTGGATGCAGCGGGTCCACCCTAGTGATGAAGCGAAATGATACACCTGGTTCTTTCGAAAAAGCGGATACTAGACAGTGAATTGCTTCAAAGCAGTGTGTCGACACAGCTAACTTTAATGGACTAATTTGAATAATTGAGACGGAAATGATATAAAACGAACGCTTCACCGTATCGGCTACTGTCGACTATATGTTGTTTTTTATTAAATGTCCTTTCTGTGGAATACGAAGGTCTTTCATTGTATAATACTGTACACTTTTCAGTTAAATAACGCATTATAACAATAGTTTTAGTAACTTTTTTTTTACAAGTTGTTTTACGTCGCACCGACACAGATGGGTCTTATGGCGATGATGGGAGAGTGCGGAGGAAGCGGCCGTGGCCTTAATTAAGGATCAGCCCCAGCATTTGCGTGGTGTGAAAATGGGAAACCACGGAAAACCCTATTCAGAGCTGCCGACACTGGGGTTCGAACCCACTATCTCCCGAATACTGGATACTGGCCGCACTTTAGCGACTGCAGCTTTCGACCTCGGTAATTCTAGTAACTTGCCTCACGGTTTGAAATATGAAGCATCGATCAACGAATGTCGACTCATCTTGAGAATGGCACACGGACGTGATTGTTTCTATAGACGCAAGAGGATAAAGTAGAGTAAGCAACGTCACTGCTTCGAAGCTTTGCTGTTTCGAAGCTTCGAAGTCACAAACATGTACGGAACGACTAGAGTTTATGTTTGCGCGACAGGACAAACGAAGCAATCTCACTGTTTCGAAGCAGTGGAGCGTTGTAGTTTCAAGGCATCGACACAGTCGAGTGCGCCGGTACAGTGTTTCGAAACGCACACACTAGCCAACTTTAGTCGACAATAGTTTCTTGCTTCAACGAACTTCACAAGTTACCAAGTGGTCGGTCTGGTACCTGTTGGGCGTGATAATGCAGTGTTCCTTAAGTGCGAGCTATGTGGAGAAAAGCTGAAACCAAGAAAGCAGGCTGAGTCATAGTTTCATCTGCTGTTCTGACAGTGAACCACTTCACACCACATATGCAAGTTATTTGATACAAAGAAAAGAAAATAAAGAGCAAAGTTTATGTATATCTTGTATGTAGTAACGCCAGTTGTGAAGCAATACTAGAACTTCATTACCAGAAATATGAGGCGCCTGCTCTCTTGAAACCCCCTTCGGTATTTCCTGAAAGGGGTGAATGAGTCAGACTCTAGAGCTACCGCCACGTGACAGCCTCTGTTTCTGTTGTCCTTGGGGCCGATGACCTAGATGTTAGGCCCCTTTAAAAAACAATCATCATCAACTATTGTCCTTGTCGTCTGGTGTATCCGTGAATTTTATGGAAGACTAAACTAGAGCACACGTATTCTGACCGCACCCCGAAGATACTAGAGCTTCATTACCAGGTATATAAAAACAGGCTCGCTTCGAAGAATGTGTTGTGTATCTTGAGTAGTCAGTGACGAGCCGTAAGCTGAAAGTTCAGTGTGGCGAGCGATCACGTGAGTTGATTGTGCAAGTTACCGGCCGTGTTTTCGAGCCTGGAGCCTGGAGCTGCTGTGTGAAGTGACTGGTAATTTCGTATGGCTATTTCTAGCCGGCTGTAGCCCTTGTAAGGCAGACCCTCCGATGAGGGTGGGCGGCATCTGCCATGTGTAGGTAACTGCGTGTTATTGTGGTGGAGGATAGTGCTATGTGTGGTGTGTGAGTTGCAGGAATGTTGGGGACAGCACAAACATCCATCCCCCGAGCCACTGGAATTAACCAATGAAGGTTAAAATCTCCGACCCGGCCGGGAATCGAACCCGAGACCCTCTGAACCGAAGGCCAGTACGCTGACCGTTCAGCCAACGAGTCGGACAAGTGACTGGTGAGTGAGCAGCAAAGTGAAAGGTGAAACCTATCGGGCAAGATTACGGAGAATCGCCCGTTCCAGGTAAAGACTGCCAGCCGACGACTCGCTATGAGGATAAGAGACTTCCGTAAATACCCAGTAATTTTAATTTATTTTTAGAATTGGTTCAACGTCGCACCGACACAGATGGGTCTTTTGGCGACGATGGGATAGGAAAGGTCTAAAAGTATACTTGTGGTCTTCAGTTCTTAATTTGGATGTAACAATTCAAGAGCTCAATCCTGTGTTTTTATAGGTGCTCAGATACGTCAGCCTCGTGTCGATGGATTTACGGACACGTAAAAATCTCTTGCGGGACTAAATTTCGGCACATCGGTGTCTCCGAAAACCGAATAAGTAGTTAGTTGGACCTAAACCCAATCATAATACCTGTATTATTATTATTATTATTATTATTATTATTATTATTATTATTATTATTATTATTATTATTATTATTATTATTATTATTATTGTTGTTGTTGTTGTTGTTACGGGGATACCGTGGTGGACAGAGGTGAAAGAAGGTGCGGGCATGAGCGGGTCGATAGAAGACAATCGGAAGATTAATTTAAAATTTTAAAATTATAGCTATATTTTCTTTCTCAGGTATCCTTTGGTTTCTTTTCAAAATTAAACTTCACAATTCAGGTACAGAAGTTCATAAGATTGGGTAACAATTTTAGAAAATCGAATAACAATTAACAACTTTGAGCTTGAAGCTCGCTTATTATACATCCTCCATGAGCGCTGCAGCTCCTTCCAAAAACAGTCAAGGAGACGGATCTCCCAATTTCTTTTAAACCACTAGGAGACAAGGTGTCCATCAATATCTACACTAACACCTCTACATGAATAGAAAGTGCATCTATGCTTTATGAAATGTACACTTAGGGATCTATTTCCAGAAATTTCCAGGCATTTCAAAGGCTCAACTTACATTTTACAAAGATCTTAGATGCTCGACAGTCTAACATCTTTCCACAAAAAAGGAATGAAATAGAATTTTTACGGGGGTATTGAATACCCATTCTACCAGGCCTTTGTAAAAAACAGAAAGTTACTGGCCCACAAATCAAAGTTGTGTGGAGGCGGACACTTGCTCCCCTTGAAATTTTAAAATGAAAAGCTTAAAACCCTATTTGGGATTATGGGCCCTTAGTTACAGAGGCTAGGCCTATACTACTGAGGTGACTAGATGGAGGAAATTTTTTAGTTACAAAGATTAAAAATAGAAAACGGTTACAAAAATAATAATCACCTCAAAGTCAAGTTGATAGGGAACACTAGAAGGTAGGTCACTCTCTATTCCGTGATTTCAATTAAGTTCCTTTTTCTTGTTTGAAATTTACATTGAAAGTTGAATTTCACGTTTTAGAAATTTAAAGTTACATTATGAAATATTGGAAACCTTCCCCTCGAGCTAACTGTCAGACTATCACTTAGTTAAGACTGCCATTACCTTCAGCTGATAGACTACTCGGCGTTGGCCGAGGCTCCCCGCCTCCTTTATAAACACACACACTAGACTGGAGCGATGAATAAGACATCCTGGTCAAATAATGTGCCAGCTTTTATACCCGAGAAGAAAGATCCAGAAAACTCTGGGCTATGGCCCAACACACCCCCAAGTTTGATTGCGTAATTAAATAAATACATGCCATAGGTGATTGGTGGAAAAATACATATGCAAAATTCCCTATTGGCCCACATCTTACGTTGGCGGGAAGAGCTAGAAGTGTTTTAAACTTTAACACAACAAAAACAAAGAATAATAAACTCAGTTTAGGAAACGTAGGAAACAAATTTATTTAACAGTTTTAATAGTCCATCTTCACACCAGAGGGCATAACATAGTTTGTAGTAGAGACATCTGTCAACAAAAGTTCAAGCTTCTAGCGCTAGTTGTTGCGAGTTTTAGATTTAAGATGGCATTTTCCAAGGCGCTTCATTTAAATGAACGGGGCGGGTGTGTACCTTCCGGTACAATTATTATTACATTTTAAATCCGTCTATTTGTGCTCATCACTTTGAGATTGCAATTTGTCTTGATTGTATTATTGGTAAAAAATTGAATTTGCTTTTTTTTACGCAGAGGTGAACGTGCCTACCCCAAGTAAATTAGGGAGTGCCTAAATGAAAGGCGTATGTACGGCCTTGAAATAAGAATTTTTAGAATTCATACATTTGCATACAGGCCTATATATGTAGAGAATTTTATATTATTATACTGTCTATTGTAGTAAAGTCATTTAGGATATTGTTTTTGTATCTAGATGTCCTCCAGAATCATAAATGATAGTGTGCCGCTTCTATAAAGGAATTGTAATAATAATAATAATAATAATAATAATAATAATAATAATAATAATAATAATAATAATAATAATGGTACCGAACGAGTTGGTTGCGCGGTTCATGTTACGTGGTTGTCAGCTTGCATTCGGGAGATGCACAGTTTGAATTCCACTGTCAGCAGCCCTGAAAATGGCTTTGCGTTGTTCCCCATTTTCACACCAGGACTGTACCGTAATCAAATCCACGGTATATCCCTTCTTAATCCTAACCCTATCGTAACCCATCGCCTGTATTAAGGCCTGCCTGTGTCGGTGCGACGTAACACATACAGCAAAAAAGATAATGGTTTTACGGTCCATTACTTTTTATTTATTTATTTATTTATTTATTTATTTATTTATTTATTTATTTATTTATTTATTTATTTATTTATTTATTTATTTATTTATTTATTTATTTATTCCTGACTGACATTTGTGGCGAAGTTAGGGCTCACCGCCCTCTCTTACACTTAACCACTATAAACAATAAAATTTAAATATGTAAACATAAAAGAAAGACATAGAAATTCTAAAAAGAAATAATACTACGGACAGATAATTCTAAGACTAAGTTAAACCTAGATATCAGTCCGACTCATTGGCTGAATGGTCAGCATACTGGCCTTCGGTTCAGAGGGTCCTGGGTTCGATTCGCGGCCGGGTCAGGGATTTTAACCTTAATTGGTTAATTCCAATGGCTCGGGGGCTGGGTGTGTGTGGCGTATTCAACATTAGAAATCATCCTAGGCAGGGCCCTCATCTTCACAGACATGCAGGTCGCCTAATAGGCTGTGTACTAGAAAAAGACCTACACCAGGCCTCTCCGGAGGCCATACGCCATTATTGTTATAGTACAGAAATTAGTGTGACAATACTACTACTACTACTAATAATAATAATCATCATCATCATAAATGAAGAAAACCCATTCACACAACATACACACAATGACTCACACAACTCAGTTTTATGTTCCCAGGGAAAACTTTCGGCAGGCAGATTTGAATTTATGAAAGGAAGTAAGGTGCCGAATCTCCATTGGGAGTGTATTCCAGAGTCTCGATGCAGTAACTAAAAAGGGAATGATTGTAGGAATTCGTTCGACTTAAGGGAATTTCAAGTAGGGAACCAGAACGGGTACTAACGGGTACTTTTTTAGCATTTTGGAGACACCGAGTTGCTGAAATTTTGTCCCACGTGCTCTTTTATGTACTGTTAAATGTGCCGTCATGAGGTAGACATATTTCAAAAATTTCAAATGCTACCGGGTTCGAAACTGTCAGCTTGAGCTCAGAGGGCCAGCGCCCTACCATCTGAGCTATTAATACTAGCGAGTCTTTATTAATATGTGGTTGTGTGAGATAAAGAAAGAAAGAAATAAAGAAAGAAAAAGGAAGCAAGGGGAAAAGAAAGAAAGAAAGAAAGAAAGAAAGAAAGAAAGAAAGAAAGACCATCTTACCGCGTGAAGAACTGGGAACAATGCACAAGGGACGGGTGATGATTTAAACGTCGGCTATGTCTTCGAGACATGACTCGTTGTTGACGATCTTTCCCACTTCATTACATCCTCCACATGTCATCTTGTGGAATTAGTTCTTGTGAAGCCTTCGGAGAGTGAGCCGCTGGTACATACAGTGGGAGGTCATCAGAGTATGTGGAATTCGCCATAGCGGAGCCAGTCAGAACGCGGTGGGCTGGAGGGCTCGTTTAATTGCTGGCAGTAAGGAGGGTAGGTTACTCCAATCGTGCACTTGGCACAGTTTATTGACCTGGTGGCGCATCGCTGAGGAAGTGCACCAGCCAGGTCAGGCACGTGACCCCACCCGCAGCAGTAGCAGTAGCACTACGGAAGTGACGTCACGATTTACTGCATTGCAGACGCTACGGTTCTGGGGCGGACTCCCCTCTTCTTGTTCCTCTTCCTTGGGATGTCTTATGTCGCCCAGCATCCACCTCGTGTGGACGTGATGGAGTCACCGGTTGGTTCTAAGTGAGGGTGGGGCAGGCCATGCTCCACGGCGCCGCCACTTGACGCTCTTTTTTTTCCCTTCAGGTTGCAGCATGGCCTTTTGGGCAATAAATATTGCTGTCCACTGAATTGTAAACGTTGACCCGCCTTTTGACTTCAGTCTTGCCCCGTAGGATTGTTAGATCCCTCCAGAGGCCAGTGCACCTTGAAGTGATGAGTGCATTAACACTGAAGAACGCCGAATGCTGATGTCGGAATTGTAATTAATTTAGTTATTTCATTTATGTATTGAAACTTGAGAAAGGTGTTGCGAGAAAGATATGAAGATCAGGATTTTGAAGTCGGTAGAGAAGAGACGTTTTAGGTTAGGTTAACTGCGGATGGTAATTCCTCTGGGTTGGCAACTGGGAGTTTGTGTTCATCTTAATAATTTTTTATTCCCGTGTAGGCTACATACAGCTCACCATACCACACCAACAACCACAGAAACAAGCAATAGTAAATACATTCTTCCACATAGCATTGGCGCCGGAAAGGGCGTCCGGCCATAAATATGGGTAAAAAACCATGTAGTGCCGACCCTAATAAATTGCTAGGGGCTTTACGTCGCACCGACACAGATAGGTCTTATGGCGACGATGGGATAGGAAAGGCCTAGGAGTTGGAAGGAAGCGGCCGTGGCCTTAATTAAGGTACAGCCCCAGCATATGCCTGGTGTGAAAATGGGAAACCACGGAAAACCATTTTCAGGGCTGCCGATAGTGGGATTCGAACCTGCTATCTCCCGGATGGGAGGAGGGGCTAATAATAATAATATTAATAATAATAATAATAATAATAATATTTAAGTTATCTGTATCGAATGTCTAACAGCAGACACACACGTAATTTGGGGGTGGCAAGGGGTGGCAGTTGTCACCCCAGTATTTTCTAGGAAACCGATTTTTTGTAATATCACAGACTTAGAAATAATTTTTTTTTTCTTACAAGTTGCTTTACGTCGCACCGACACAGATAGGTGTTATGGCGACGATGGGACAGGGAAGGAATTCAGCTGGAAGGAAGCAGCCGTGTCCTTAATTAAGGTACAGCCCCAACATTTGCCTGGTGTGGAAATGGGAAACCACAGAAAACCATATTCAGGGCTGCCGACAGTGGGGTTCGAACCCACTATCTCCTGAATACTGGATACTGACCGCAGTTAAGCGACTGCAACTATCGAGCTCGGTAATACATATTTTACGAGTAAGTTTTTCGTTACTCTGTTTAATTTAGCGCGATGAAACAAAATGATCGTTGCTAAATTGTGTAGCATAGCCTACATACGTAATGTTTTATAGAAATAATTTATATTATTGTTCATTTTTACCTTCCCCCATCATTCTAATTGAAATGCCGCTAATAAGTTCGGAAAAAATCTGACGGGTGGGCGTCGAACTCCACGTACTGCTCCATGTCAGACAGTGCAACAGTACTACAAAGCTGCAATGCTGTTTCCTGTATTGACATCCCTAAGCAAGAAATAGAGACCAGGTTTCAAGAAAACTTGGATGTTCTCAACCATTTAAGTCAAGTTATCAATAGAAGCGAAGTAGAGGTGATCACTGTAAAATGTTTTAGTACGTTTTCCACTTTAGACAAGAAGCGTTTTCAGTATGAGTTCGGTTGAGTTGAGGAAAGTTTTAGGACCACAGAAAAATGCTGATGGGGAGTAGAGGAATAGAAAAAATTATGATCTCTACGAATACACCGAAAAAAATCACTGTTACCATGCGAAAGCGAAGGTTAAAATTATACGGGTATCTAGAAAGAATGGATGAGAAACTGCTAACTAAGAAATTATTCAAGTACATTACTGGACTGAAAGCTTCGACGAAGTGGTTAGAAGAGTTAAAAAGAGATGCAATAGAAGGTGAACTTACAATGGATATGATTCACAACAGAAAATAATTTAGAATTTAGAAGCCGAGTGGACAGCATCAAAACATTCCAGGAGAAACCACCAAAATGTAGACCCAAATTGGTTATACCTGAGAAAGAAAGGAAGATTAGAAGTCAAAGGATGAAGAGGTTCTGGGAGGAGGAGGAGGAGGAGGAGAAGAAGAAGAAGAAGAAGAAGACGCCTTAGGTTCAGTGCGGTCCACAGGCGGCCAAATTAGGAAACAAGAAGAAAGAAGAGTTACAATTTTGTTTTTCAAAATGGAAGAATCAGAAAATAAGTATGTCAAGGAAAGAGATGCCACTCTTGTAGAGAAGTATTTGCTAAGTGTATTCGGTCTTTTTTTTTTTTAATTTGTCCATGTGTGGTTCACAGTTCCAGTGAATTCAGCAATCTATGAGAGGTATTTTTCATGCTTGCCGGCGTTTAAAAATATACTTGAGGAACAGTATCGTCCAAGAGAGGTCACCCTCTTTGGCTTTTTGGCTATCAAACGTACTACTGATATAGCCAATTCAAAAGTAATTAGTGACTTTAATTCGTATCGAAAAAGAAGACTTCATTTTGTGTAAAAATACGATGCGATAAGATTATGTAAAATAAAGAAAAGATTTGTTTTTTGTCCATATTGTCTGCTTCATTTTTACTTTTACGGATAAAAACAGGTTAAGTAACAAATACATTTGAATTAGGTCTACTTTTTATTTCTGTGTGAAGAATTCTTGATCTTACACTAACTTGGAAATGTACCATTCGATGGAAAACTGCAGTGAAGGGGTATCTGGCAAATGTCTTTGAGACGCTGGTTGAAGGTTCATGGGCCAAAGGATCTTCCAGAAAGAGCGAGAAGGCGATCTCGACATATAGTATATTTTATTACTTTAAATCTACTTTTGAAGAGCGTCTGTGGCTCAGGCGGCAGCGCGCCGGCCTCTCACCGCTGGGTTCCGTGGTTCAAATCCAGGTCACTCCATGTGAGATTTATGCTGGATAAAGTGGAGGCGGGACAGGTTTTCTCCGGGTACTCTGGGTTTTCCTGTCATGTTTCATTCCAGCAACACTCTTCAGTATCATTTCATTTTATCCGTCATTTATTAATCATTACCCCAGAGGAGTGGGACAGGCTTCGGCAGCCGGCACAATTCCTATCCTGGCCGCTAGATGGGGGCTTCATGCATTCCATTCCTGAGTCGGTCGAATGACTGGAAACAGGCTGTGGATTTTCAAATCTGCTTTTGAAATTTAGGAATACGTTCGTTTCAAGAAAAGTTCAACAGACGTAAAATACGAAATAGTTCGTTTATGTAGTTTACTTTGTTCCATTTTATTCTTCACTAAACTTATATCCGCAGCGGATATAAAAATATAAAATATGAAATAATGGTGGGTGCATGTTGTGAAATTAGAAACACTAAATTAAAACTTTCAAAATAACATAATTATTTAATAAAGACACATTTGTATTCATGTTGATGATTACAATAGCCGGCGTCTCCTGTGTTTTTTTTTTTTTTTTTTTCAGCTCATGGATTGTATTTTCTACGGTCACATGTTCCTCTTTGTGTATATAAAAAAGAGCTAACACATTCAGTCTTTCCTGTGCAGCCATGTTCTGCAAATAACCTTTTAAATACCACATTTCAGGGATGAAAAAGTGTGTCCTGGTTTGGCAGTGGTTACTAGTAAGACAGCAAACAGTTTCAGTACTCGATGTATTGTTGGGAAAATATTACCGTCACAAAATGTCAAGTGCAGTAATCAAGTCCATTGGTTCAGGATGATTGCTTTTAAAAGAAAATATATATTTATTTATATTTATTAATGGTAGCATCAACACATTGTTGGCATATACGTAGTTCATTTTAAAAGCAAACAATGAGCTACCTAAAATCTTCACCTACATGGTTGCCACAGTTAATTACAAGATCTAAACTTCAGGATTTCGGGGCGGGGATTTATCCCACCCCAATCCTCCCTTCTGCGTACGCCCTTGTGCATCCGTTAATATACTGTATATTGAAGATTAATCTGTTCCTGTTTTCAGGAAAGCAGTCTAATGCTTCGCATGTCATTTCTCTATAATTCTTAAGTTACCAATTCGATTCCTTGCATTTCTGTGAAGGATAATGGGAGTCCTTGACAGCAAGTGTCATAGTTTTCTCCTCAGTGCAGGACGGAGGAATTAGTCGTAAAAAAACAACAGTAGTAGGTTTTAACGACCGAGCTACGTAATGGTGCAGTATGACTCCATGGATGTCGTACGTTACAGCGAACATCATGGGCCTAGGAGGTAGTGGAAGATAATATTCACCCGATATTGGTCCGTACGGTTAGGATCTCTTTCGCAAAAATGTAAGAACTCATTTGCGGGAAGCATTACGACGTAATTGAAGGTACCTTTTTGGTGGGGTGGGGGGAGGAGGTGGGCCGGCGCCACGGTGTAAGGGTAACCTGCCTGTTACCCGGAGGCCCCGGGTTCGATTCTCGGCCATGTCGGGTATTTTTACTTGGATCGGAGGGCTGGTTCGAGATCCACTCGGCCTACGTGAATACAATTGAGGAGCTATCTGACGGTGAGATCGCGGCTCCAGTCTAGAAAGCCAAGAATAATGTCCGAGAGGATTCGTCTTGCCTACCACACGACACCTCGTAATCTGCAGGCTTTCGGGCTGAGCAGCGGTCGCTTAGTAGGCCATGGCCCTTTGGTGCTGTTGCGCCATGGGGTTTGGTTTGGTTTATGAGGGGAGGGGGACGAATTGATTTAATAGGACCTACGAATGAGCCACAACCATAACACGTAATTGATGCGTGCACACAGTATCACTCAAGAACTATTTTTCAAAACAAGTATAATCCATGGGATGAAATGCAGAAGTTTGTGTGTAGTGGGTCTGTTTATAAACACATAGCTTTCTACAACGTGGATTTTGCAAATTTTTCGTAACACAAAAGTTATACTTTTTTAGAAACAGTTTGAATGTACAGTATCAACTCTTCTTGGAATACTAGCATAGATACCTACAATTTCTTCATCAGCACATGAATGTCACGGTGAATCGACTGTAACCATTTTTATCGTAGTTCAGATGTACTTGTCGGATACGTCTTTGATTGTCTGAGTGTGGAAAAACTTCACTCTGCAAAACATTTCAAAACTGCCGTAGGGACATCGCCTGAGAAGAACACGCTGACGGAGTGCTATACCTTCCACAAGTGTGGCAAAACGTGATAAAGGAGGGAGAATAAAATGTAACTGGTGATCCAGACAAGCTATAATGGTGTTGCCATTACTTCTTCTAGTTTCAAAGCGTCCCTTCAAAATTAGTAGAAACCTCTTTGTGCCTTTCACCCTACCTCCCTGGTATTATAAACATGCATGACCACCTTGTTTCGTACTGGAAAGTGCGCTAATATTTTTGAATCAACAGTGTTCGGAAATTATATAATTATAGGAGGTTTAAAACTACATATAAAATTGTTTTACTGCTCAATAATACATTTTTTGTTCTGAAATAAATATGAGCTGTGCGGAAAAATATATTTTCTAAGAAATTGGTTTACTTGTAGCTCTCTGCTGGCAGTGGAAATTGAATTTAAATATCGCTGAAGAGCCAGTGTATGGCATAGTGTGGCCACCGTTAATGTCGTATGGAAAATAGCTGCTGGAGTGAGTCCCGGATTCTTGACAGTTCCTTGAGGGGACGTGAAGTGCGGCCGAATTGCAGATCGCAGGAACTTGAGGTGACGTGAATGAACTGTCCTCAATCAGCTTCCACCTCCGGCTGTGACTTCTCTACAGACTGGAGTCATTTTTATGGTAGCTTTGTTGATTGTGTTTCCGCACCACGAAATATAAACATTTTTGTTCCGAGTGAAAACGCGTCTTGATCAGCATTTGCGTCATTCTGGTGATGATGATGATGATGATGATGATGATTATTATTATTATTATTATTATTATTATTATTATTATTATTATTATTATTATTATTATTATTATTATTATTATTATTATTATAGTTTTTGACGCCGCGCTGAGTGTCTCATACGGTTGAGGCGCAGGCCTTCTTACCCCAACTTGGCAGGTTCAATCTTGGCCCAGTTCGGTGGTATTTGAAGGCGTTCAAATAGGCCTACGTCAGCCTCGTGTCGGTAGATTTACTGGCACGTAAAAGAACTCCTGTGCGACAACATTCCGGCATCTCGGCGTCTCCCAAAACAGGAAAAAGAACTTAGTGGGACGTAAAAAACAATAACATTATTATAATTTTGACATAGAATACGTTTATCGTTTCGTTCCAGTACTGAGTCCCTCGGCAAAACCCCGTGTGTCCCAAAAAGAGGGTATAAGCCCACCAGAATACCTTCAGTAATTTGAAAACTGTAAAATCCACCAGAATATAAGAACTGATTGAGTTGCAGAGAGGTGTGTGTGTTTTCAAGTTGCTTTACTGTGCATCGACACAGATAGGTCTTAATGGCGACGATGGGATAGGGGAGAACTATGGGTGGGAAGCAAGCGGCTGTGGCCTTAATTAAGCTCTTGCCTGGTGTAAAACCACGGAAAACCATCTTCAGGGCTGCCGACAGTGGGGTTCGAATCCACTAACTCCTGAATCTTAAAAATAGTACGTATATCCAAATACCTTTCGCATCAGATGGCGAAATAGTGAGCACATCCGCCATTTTGTCGTGAAATCGGAGCTCGAAGCCTGCGGTAGAATTCGCATCACTCGGGACCGTGGCATGTTACCTGTAATAATGTTTGGGAAAAGTCTTTATTAAGTACTGTACTTGAAAATTTGTAAAAATAATGGTCACCTTCCTGAAAATGTCCTAAATATCCCAGTATTTTAATTTAAAGATTTTTTCAGTCATCATTGATCTGCATTTAGGGATGTCGTCCGGGTGTCAGTTTACCTAGTTTTTTCTAACATGATTTCAAAAAACTTGGAAACTATAACCGAACATTTCTCTCGATATATTATTCCATTCCCTATAAATAAATATTTGCCGCATTTTGTCCTCTTGAATTACAACTTTATTTCCATATTATGATCCTTCCTATCTTTAAAGAAGGTTCAAGTCTAGCGCAAACAGAAACTGAAATAATTAGTTAAAAATAATAGAATAAGCCCAAATATCAGAGGCAGACTAAAGCCGAGGCGGCTGACTGCCGCTTGTCGCAGCCGAGTACGACTATCCGAAAACACTTAATATGGTGTAATCGTAAGCCGTTCTCTCAAAACGCATTCTTTTCTGCACAAGATTTCTGCACAAAAATAATAATAATAATAATAATAATAATAATAATAATAATAATAATAATAATAATAACTCGCGTTCACCTATGTCTAACACCCACCTATACAGCCATGTGGCGTGTTATACGCCCAAAAGACCTGCAGCCCCTGTTGTCTTTTTCTGGTTCAGTTGAAGGACTGGAAAAAAATAAATTCCTCAGTAGACAGAATAAATGCGAACTTCTGAAGTGAATTGAAATACTCTATCAGTAGATCACGATTTTTTGGGTTTCTAGTTGTTGGGAGCATTTATTATCGCATTTAAGACGAAAGGTCGAAGTTCGAATCTTTATGGATCCCAGGATTGTGTTTTCATTTGAAAACGTGCCGTTAGGAAGGCTCCCGGCCTTAAATCCTCGGTCAAGATTCAGGATGGCTCCAACGACCCTAGGAAGGTGGAATAAGTCGGACAGTATTTGCGTTCTGGTAGTCGAAATCGTGGTCAGTCGGGTTCTTTAAGACGCGAAAGGTAAAGATTCACTAAACATAATCTTAGTCGTGTGAACATCTATATAAAGTAAACGATATTTTAATGTTTGTTCTTGTTTTACACTCAACCGCTCAAAAATTGGTCTGCGAAGAAATGTTTAATTTTATTCATTCTGTAAACGCGAGGAAATTCGTGTAAACTGTGGATGACCAGTGGTCGAAGAGGTGATTATTTTAATCCGACCACCTGCACAGCATGTTCATCCTATTTCAAACAAGATAATTTTGAAATAAAGTCATCTTCTGGGACGGCCAAATTTTGTGCGGTTAAGGGCAAATAATTTCGTCGTAAAATTATTGTCTAGGGAGGGTACTAATGCATATTAAGTCCTTTTTCTAAGCCCGGATGTCCCTCCTGACGCCAACCCTACATAGGGGAATGTGTTTGCTATTGTGCCTTTCTGTAGTGGTTGGTGATATTTTGGGTTGTATGTCAGTGAAGATTTGTATTAAAACGATGACAAACCCCAGCCCCCGAGCTTTGGAGGAATTATTCAAAATCCTCGGTCCGGCCGCGAATCAAACCAGGGACTCTATAAACCGAAGGTCACTGTCCTGAAAACTCATCCAAGGAGCTGGACGATTATAAAATACAGAGTGATGTGGGGAAATAAGTGAATATATAGATATCCTTGATTATCGTTATAAAAATAACTCCATATCGCCAACTTCTAAAGCAAAAATCATATATACAAACATTCTGAGTGTAGATCAGACGTGCGTGAACTTACCAGGTGTATGCATAAGTCTTTTCCGGTTTTGCTAAGAGATGGCGCCAGCGAAGGGTACGCAGCGTATGAATTTGACACACCCGACAGTTTGTTCGTCTGACTTCAACCTACCAAACCGAGCTCGATAGCTGCAGTCACTTAAGTGCGGCCAGTATCCAGTAATCGGGAGATAGTGGGTTCGAACCCCACTGTCGGCAGCCCTGTAGATGGTTTTCCGTGGTTTTCGATTTTCACACCAGGCAAATGCTGGGGCTGTACCTTAATTAAGGCCACGGCCGCTTCCTTCTCATTCCTAGGCCTTTCCTATCCCATCGTCGCCAAAGACCTATCTGTGTCGGTGCGACGTAAAGCGAATAGAAAAAAAATCAACCTACCAACACACACAAGTTGCGTCCGCCAAACACTAGCGTCTGTGTTGTATCGTTCAGTGATCATGTCGACGTTTGTGCTTGGAAAAGAATATTTGCGGCACGCACTGCTTTTATTATTTAATCAAAAGAAAGAAAGTGGTAGAAACATACGGTGAACACGCTCCATCGATTAGAACATGTGAGACATGGTTTCGACAATTTAACGTTGTGATTTCAATATGCAAGACAGTGCGCACTCTGGTAGACCACATGGCATTATGAACTCTTGAAGCCCGGCGAAACCATTAATGCACAACGCTATCGCTAACAAATGATTAATTTAAATCACGCATTGATCGAAAGACGACCCGAATAGGCCAGAAGACATGGCAAAGTGATTTTGATACACGTCAATGCGCCGTCTCACACAGCAAAATCAGTAAAAGGCATCTTGAAATCGCTTGGGTGGGACATCCTTCCACCCCCGCCGTTCTGCCCCGACCTGGCGCCATCTGACTGTCACCTCTTCGCATCAATGCGGCACGCGCTTGCAGAGCAGCACTTCAGCAATTTCGAGGAAGTTAGAAAATGGCTCGATGAATGGTTTGCCGCCAAAGACAAGCATTTTTACTGGCATGGTATTCATAACTTACGCGAAAGATGAGTGAAGTGTGTAGAAGCCGATGACCAATATTTGAATAAACAGAAAATGAATTTCCCCTGAAATTTACATGTTTTCTTTACCACAAAAAACCGGCAAAACTTATGCATACACCTGGTAAAACAAGGGTTTCTTATTACCACTAACGTTCTTCAAAACTGGTGCTTTAGAATTAAATGAGCTATTTAGGAAGTGTATGACACTTCCATTTCTCTCAAGGCTCTCCAAGCTGCCAAATCGCTGTAACTAGAGTTACTTGGCAAACGATGAACACTTTAAAACAGTTTTATTGATGCTTGACGCCCGGCAATAAGAGCGATCTGTCAACGATATTTTCAAGTATTCTTCTTTGACACAAAGCTAACTTTTATTCTTCTGTCTTTAAATTTCCAGTATCAATCTTCTGTATGTTGTCTTTACCACAAGTTGATTTTGGGCTTAGTATAGATAAATATTTTCCTCGTGTTTTGCTGTTAATGTGTTGCTGTGAAATGGAGGCGTTATTTTTTTATTTTTTTTATGAAGGTCGGAAAAATTGGTCCAATAAATTTTTGTGGTTACAATTACTATAAAGAGACGATGGTTATAATTAGGGCTCGGAAGTTGATGAAAAGCTTTTTTTTTTTTCTCTCAAGTGTCCGAAAATGGGGCCGAACATAATATATGTTCATTCTAGATCATCGTATGCCAGAAAATGCTGCGTTTTATTTGTCCTTTTTTGCCTCTTTCGGCGTTTTCGGCTTATTGGTCTTTTTTAGCCCTTTCTTAGGACGTAACGGCCTTTTTTTCCTGTAACTTAACCTTCTTTCGACTGCATTTTTACTGCCCATTCTCAATTAGACTGTTCATCCATCACTTCTTAAACATCCTTTCACTATATTTGAACTATATCTGAAGAGAGAGAAAATGAAATGAAAATAAATGAAACAGTGTGCTACAGTAGTAGCACAACTAAAAAGAAAAGTGCTGGGATACAAAAACAGCAACAACAGTGAACGAAGTTTGACGAGCTGTTAATTACAATTGTCAAAGTTACCATTCAATGCTTATATTCATACACATAATTGTTGTGTTTTTTTTTTTTTTTTTTTGCTTTACGTCGCACCGACACAGATAGGTCTTATTGCGACGATAGGACAGGAAAGGCCTAGGAATTGGAAGGAAGCGGCCGTGGCTTAATTAAGGTACAGTCCCAGCATTTACTTGGTGTGAAAATGGGGAAACCACGGAAAACCATCTTCAGGGCTGCCGACAGTGGGGTTCGAACCCACAGCTGCGCGCTCCTAACCGCACGACCAACTCGCCCGGTACATAATTGTTTAAACATATCGCTGACCATTCAGCCTAGGAGCTGGACGAACAAGGAGGGTTATTATATACTGATAAACTGAACCTCTCTGTTACAGTGAATTGGATAAATGTCGTCTTGGACCCTTGGTGAAATTCTGAATAGCCAGTTTTTATAAATGTTTATTTTTAATACGAATTCTTACTTTTACAGTCCGTTTTGGCAGCTGGTTAATTTGTCAGGTTGTATCATGAACTGGCTCCGTGTTACTCCACGTGAGCTTTATTACCTCAAGGCATGCCACGAACCTGCCGTTGAACCGAAATAGAGTGTCTTATCCTCGACGGGTGCTTCTGAGCAAAGCCTTTAAATTACTGCGGAAACATTTCAAACCTTTCAGGACTTTTCTATTTATCTCCAAGCACTCTCCTTTAAGAAACACCGATCTCCTTTAAGTGTCTTATATCCTTCCCGGTAGACAACAGTGCAGTGTCATTTTTCGATAATTATCTAGTACAATAATCTGAAGAATGGCAGAAACACATTATTGAAAGAATGATAATTTTCTCTTCCTCCTTCAGTTTATTTCTTTATTTTCTCTTGAATTTCCTTTCTAAAAACTTCTCTGAACTCATTTAATACCTTTATCTCTAATTTCTGTTGCTCTTCTCTCACCTCTCTTGCCATCATATTTGTTGTGTTTTTCTTCACATTGTTCAGTCTTCCAACTTACCCTTTACTGCAGGACCTCTAAAACGTCCAAAATCTCACGCGTGCAAACCGCGGTGCAGAGTTCCTGTGCACAGTGCATCGGTCCCGCTCGGCTCGGCTCGGTCCAACGCTTCGTCTCTGGGCTACTCGGCTCAACTCAGCTCGGATTTGGAGCGCTACGGAGCAAGTGGGGAAGAGGGAGACAGGGGGAGCGAGCGAGACAGCCATGGGGAAAGGGAGGGACAGCGCTATTGCTCCAAATCGAGGAGTGGGGGGTCTGCACTCTGGTCAGCTAAGTGAAGTCGTCTTTTGCACCGTGCACAGTGCATGCACCCTTAGAGGCCCTGCTTTACTGCATCAGAAACGTCTTGGACTCTAATATATTTTCCTCAAACCACAATTTCAACAACGAACAGTATTGTGTTTCTTGTGCTGACGCTCATACCATCCTTCACAAGAACGTTAAAGGTGGCCATACAGTTAATAGCTTCAGAACATTTCAGTAATTGGTGCACCATAACGTTCAACTTCGTATAAAGTAACACTAATTTGTAATTTCTTCTTTATATATATATATTGTCGCTGAAGAAAAGATGGAGTGCGTGATATGTATATGTACTGTATGTTCCTCACATTTAATATTTTATTAGAATTTTAATTATTATTATTAGGTGAATGACCTGATTTAGAAGCGAGACTGTTGTAGACAAGCCGCAATTTCCACAAAAATACAAGGCGCGAGAAGTCACAGCAATAAACCTTAAGACAGCCGTTTTTGGTTGTTATTGTCCAAAGGCGGGAAACGGCAATATTGGTTTTGTGATTGTCTCAATCAATAATGTTTCTCAATTATTGAGCTGAAACTTTTCAAATTGGCTGTTTAATTTAAGATTATTTTGTCGTATTGTTGTAATGTCATAATATTTTATTTTTACCAGGTTTCAAGTAGACTAATATTACATTTTGTCTAAAATTCGTAGTGTTACGCATTTTTGTCAGTGAGTGTGTAATTCACATCCCATGTAGATACAAAGCCTGTGGATATCCACAAATAAACATTGTGTCTATCTATAGGCTCAGTTGTTCCGTAGAAAAGTATTACCGTGCATTCATTCTTTCAGCGACTGTACATAAAATATTATTTATTTTATTATGTGATAGACTTTGTTAATTACAAATTTATGTTGCTTAACGAAAGTAAAACTCTGCTCTTCGAAGACTGAACTCAGTCCCCCTTGTGTCTCATTCATATATGGTACATCAGTTACTTTTGGAGACAGCCAGTTACTATTTAGGTAAGTCTTACAAAATTAATAATAATAATAATAATAATAATAATAATAATAATAATAATAATAATAAAGAGATTCATCTGAATGCACAACTAAACAAACTGCAATTTCACTCATCTGGGTTTGGTGATAGATGAGTCAGGAGACTTATTCCACTGGGAGGTTGAACCATGGAAAAACTAAGTAGAGTGTGGCGAAACAGAGAAAAGGTTAGTCATTTCACTTTTTTTCAGTCTTTCTGTATGGTCCTTAAAGGTGGATAGTGAACAATGGAGCCGAAAACCTCATCAATGCCTTCGCGATGTCGTACTGGTGGTGGATGATGTGAATATCATGGACAGCCAGAAAGACAAATTATTCCGTCGTTTAGGATGTGAAAATAGATAACAATCTCTTATGACCTTGTGGAAAAGAAAATGTTGCCATATTGCTTGACCACATGTTGAGAATGAAAGGTACTGTAACACTGTGGGGAAAAAAAAAATGAATTGACCCCTTATGGGTGGGGGACGCAGACGAAGAATACACCCGCGGTATCCCCTGCCTGTCGTAAGAGGCGACTAAAAGGGGCTACCAAGGGATGATTGTCTTGCAACTATGAAACTACTTGTGATTAGTACCACCACGCGGAGATCATGGGTCGCTTTTACTTGCGCGTAGTACCACTATATTAGGTACCAAATAGGTTTGTGATTAGTAGCACACAGGAGCACCGTGCGGTCGGCTTTTGCAGTACCTGTGATTAGTACCACCATATGAGCAGGACCATGGGATGATAGCTACCATGGTTCTGCCTTGCCTGTGATTAGTACCCACTATATGAGGAACACCACGGGATAGTGCAGGTCCCTGTGGTTAATTCTCTTATGTGATGAATACCATAGGGTTGCGTTGATTGTAAATGGCGCCGCAATGTGAGGAAAACCATAGGTCTGTATTATACGTCGAATTTCATAACCTGTGAGTAGTACCATAATGTATGGAATACCGTGAGTCTCTGCTACGTTTGATTAGTACCGCAGCATGACATATACCATGGTTCTACTTTCCTAGCGATAAGTACCGTTATGAGGGGCCGATAACTTGGATTTTGGACCTCCTTTAGACTGCAAGCATCATCAATTCAGTGTTATGCTATAGCAGCAGTCCCTTGGTCAGTAATCCTATTGTTTTACGTCAGTTTCTGTGAATGTAAGGCATTGCGGGTCGCATCCACTGATTGTTTGAAATTCATATCCTTCCATTAATTCTTCGTCCTCACGTTTTGATTTCTGGTCAGTGGAGGATTTTGGACTTTTAATTTGTCATTCCATTTCGTCTCATTTCGTACCATTAGGGGCCGATGACTTAGATGTTAGGCCCCTTTAAACAAGAAGCATCATCATCATCATCATCAAAAATGAATTATTGAAAGTAAAGCTAACAGTATATAATATTTTGAAGACGAGCAGCTGAAAAATGAGTCGGCGAGATTCGCGACTGGGTGGGTTCTCACGTAAAATTTCTGTTCGGAAAACAGGAGATCGTCAGGACTGTCATTAGTTCATCAGTGCTTCAACAAAGCAAATGATGATGAATATTGAATTTTTCACGACCGCATTGTAATCGAAACAGACTCTCAACCTATTAGGTCGTGTTACGTACATTTAGTACGTGTTGAAGAGATGTTAAATACAGAACAAAAATGGCCAACCAGACACCAGTGGGATCCGTACCCACAACCTCCCGATTTCGCGTCGGTTGCTGGTGTCTGCTTGGCCATTTTTGTTCTGTATTTAACATCTCTTCAACACGTACTAAATGTACGTAACACGATCTAATAGGTTGGAAGTCGGTTTCGATTACCCGGAACTCCTTTGCACCTGGACGCTTTCATTCGTACCCTCCCCTTGTCAGACATGATTGAAGCGGCGAGAGAGATATATATATTTTATAAGATATATAATTATCGTTATTGAGTTTGCCAATAAAAACATCAATTTTAAGCATTCTGTCAGTTTATTTCATCCTGAAAATAAACCATTTTGGAAGGACCCGTGTCTTTTTAAACACTAGTTCTTGACGGAACTCGGAATTTATTCTGTTGTGAAGAGACCTGTACTATTTGAACAAGACGGGAGATGGACCTGTGTCTTGAAATAGATAAGCGCACCTTCTGTAGACGGCGATGTGAATTAAGTAGTTACGTTGTAACCATGCGGCCAGTCGCGACAGCATGACTACGCTTGGATTGAGTGGAAAGGAATATTAATAAGGAATTAAATTAAGGTGAGTGTCGCATGCAGCGTAAATAAGTCGTCTGGAAATCGGGAAGCAGACCCCTTTCTGCTGTAATAAAATTGTGACCTGAGCCGAAAGCACTCAAAGTGTATCCGAGAGTTGACGAAATTTCACGCTGTAACGATCTTTTAGTCACGCATGTGTAAAATTTTAAATTTAATTTGCATGTTCATTTTAATAGGGAAAAAACCTTTGCCGTAATGGTACGATTTTATTAACAATCGGAACATATATTTAGAGGAATACAGTACTTATTAAATGCAATTCATTTCAATATATTATTTATGTCGCAAAGTAACCACATAGGCCCATGTAATCTCAAGAAATATATCATAATTTTATGTCGCAGAGTGGCTGCTTAGGGTTATGTAATCTCGTTGAAGAGATATATCTCGCTTCTTTGTGTTCCTGCCTTCCTTTGAATTATTTGTTTTCCAACACCAGCCCCTCACTTGTATATGGAGCACCTAGACTCATTTTCACTTTCGATCTGCTTGTTCTCAAGGTGGATTTCGGGTATTTGATATGTTCGATACCTTTTTGACGTTATAGGTATTATCTCCACTCACCGGGCGAGTTGGCCGTGCGGTTAGGGCCGCGCAGCTGTGAGCTTGCATCCGGGAGATAGTGGGTTCGAATCCCACTGTCGGCAGCCCTGAAGATGGTTTTCCGTGGCTTCCCATTTTCACACCAGGCAAATGCTGGGGCTGTACCTTAATTAAGGCCACGGCCGCTTCCTTCCAACTCCTAGCCCTTTCCTTTCCCATCGTCGCCATAAGACCTCTCCGTGTCAGTGCGACGTTAGGTCATCAGCAAAAACAAAAAATTATCTCCACTCATTAATTGTCGGTACCATCCTGTTTATTTTATTTATTTATTTATTTATTTATTTATTTATTTATTTATTTATTTATTTATTTATTTATTTATTTATTTATTTATTTATTTTGTTTTATTTAGCTTTTGGTACAAGTTAAGCCACGCGCAAATTGAGTAACATTATGAAGGTAACAAATAATTTAGAAAACAGAATAAATATAAAATGTCAAGGTAAAACATAAAGTAGAAATAGAGAGAGATACGTAAAATACAGAAAAATAGAAAGAAAAACAATAAGGAAAATAGAATAATACAAAAACACAGAAATGCTCTAAAACATAAGTAAATACATAAATTAACAAATGAAAACTAAACTAGGATGTACATTTGTTACAGCCACTGAATAGCCGTTGTTGAAACTTTCAGAGGGTCGTCGATAGTTCCGCGGAAGGCTCTATGTCGGCATCTGAAGGTGATGTGTCGAATTGTCTGCAGTTCTTCACCACAGTCACAGCTTGGAGGAGGTCGAAGGCCCCAAGAAATCATCGCAGGGCCACTTCTGCCATGCCCAGTGCGCACTCTGTTTTGTGGGACCCATACAATCCGCGAGGGCTGCGTAGGGTCAAAAATCGATCTCCATTCGTCGGGGGCCTTAACAGTCCATTCTTCATTCCATGTTCGCAGTCCTCAGCAGTTTTCTTTCATCCTTTTTTTTTTTTTTTTTTTAGCCAACAGCAGTGGAGGGTGTCTGCATTTCAGTCGGGTTGAAGTGATTCTTTGGAAGTGATTTATTGGCCTACAGTTTATTTGCATCTCGGACGAGATTGTTCATGCGGCGTAGATCCGGAGGAAGGATGTGGCTAAGGACTGGAAGCCAGTGCAGTGGGGTTGTTTTGATGACGCCGTTGATAATCCGCATTGTCTGATTCAGGAGGGTGTCAGTTTTCTTGGTGCGGGTCCTATTCAGCCAGATGGAAGTGCAGTATTCAGCGGTTGTATACACGACTGAAGGCAGGAGTACGTAAAGTTTCCGCTGTGGATCTCCATGTGCTGGCAGATGGCATAGATAAGACGTTGTTTCTTGTGATTAATTTGGCTACAAGGTTGGAGAGATGTTTACTGTATAACAGTGTCCGGTCCAGTGTTACACTGAGATATTTTGGGTTTGGGTTGTACGGTAAAATGCTGTTATGGACAGTCACTGTCAAGATGGTATGAATCAGTATGTTACTCGGATGAAAGCAAGATGTTTCTGTTTTGGTTGTGCTAGGTGCCAGGCACCACTTTTGAAGGAAATTTGTCAGTAAGCAGAGGTTTTTCGTCATTGAATTTCTCTGTAAAATGAGTTACATTTAAAGAGCCCCTTATATGGGTGTATCTGAATTCCCATTATACATTTAAGGGCTTATAAGGGAGACTGAATAGATAACATTTTGAACAGGAATCCATGTCCGAAAACGTACCATTTCTCCGCTACATGCAAACCACCACGCCTTAAAATGTCCCGCGTCTGCTGCATCAGTAAGCTGAACGGAGTACGTAAGTACGTACCTTGTTTTTGCAATGCTTCTGCGTCCACTTACAAGAACTTACAACAACAGTCGGATTTAGGAGAGTCCGGTTGATACAGAGGAATATCTGCTTGTGCGGATTATGGCGGCGGAGGGTGTTTGTGAATGAGTGTACTGGAAAATGATACGCAGGTAGGCCTAATGTTTGTATCGAAGTAGGTGATCGCCACGCCGAGTCAGTACGTTTCCAGATATGGTTCCCAATTAAAAATATTATCTACTCGGTCCCCCATACAAGCCTCCCAAGTGTGTGATAAGATTTAAGATACACCCTATTACCGACTGCAGATCTTGTCAAGCCGAGTGAGACCATCTTAACATTTACTTGCAGCCATCCATTTGCTCTTCTGGCTGCCCAGCATTATGCTTCATGAACTTAAGACATTTTCATAGACTTTGTCTGTGGTTCTTGTGAGGGAGGGGGGTCACAGAGCACACATGACAGGGATCTTCATTTTATTCTTAATCGAGACTTAACAGCTATTTGCATCAGAATGGAACTGAGATATTTGCACTCTGACAATTTAGGAATCGGCCTGTCTTCTCTAAATTTCTACTTCTGTCACCCAAGTCACATATCATGTATTCAGTTCTGTTGCAGTACCGGGCGAGTTGGCCGTGTGGTTAGGGGCGCGCAGCTGTGAGCTTGCATCCGGGAGATAGTGGGTTCGAACCCCGCTGTCGGCAGCCCTGAAGATGGTTTTCCGTGGTCTCCCATTTTCACACCAGCACACCTTAATTAAGGTCACGGCCGCTTCCTTCCCACTCCTAGGCCTTTCCTATCCCATCGTCGCCATAAGACCTATGTGTGGCGGTGCACCGTAATTCAAGTTGAAATAAAAAGATTTCGTTGCGGCTAGCACGAAGTCCATGTCGTCCCGCTGGCTGAAGGTGTCCTGCAGTAATGTTACGCTCGTATTACTTCGTACCACAAGCATCTTATTTTATACGAGTATTACAAACATATATATACGCTGGCGAGGTTTAGTGTTTACAGTGCACTTTGTCTTCTGGTATGGCCTAGAATAAATTTGTCGCTTTCACTGACCTGTCTGTCTCATCCTTGGCTTTGGCAATTTGAAAGTGACTGAGGTATGAGTGATGATAGTAATACCATTCCTTATGCAGCCAGTCCCTGCTATGAATGGTGTGAAAATATCCCTCATAGGGTATGTTGATGCATACATTTCTGTGGGCTTGGCAGGCTGATATGTAATAGCAACTTCTAGCTCAGTGAAGAAAGGAATGGGAAACTACCTCACTCCTTTCCCTAGTAAGCCTCTTTATTGACGCGTAGGCCATCAATGACAGCTTTTGGTGGAGCTGTGGAGGATCAAACCAGCCTTCGGTCTGAATACCCAACATACACTTACATCGCTAGAAAGGAAAATTGTTGTATGAAATAATAGGCACCATCTCTTTATTAGCTTACCTGTGACTCGAAACTAGTCAACTAAAATATTTACTTGTAAATAACCAGTTGGAGATAATGTACGGAACTTATTTTCAAGTGTGGCGTTTGTATGGAGAAGTAAATATCATGTTTCTTAACCATGCATGTACTCAACATAAAAAATTGCCTCAAAATTAAAATATACATCTGTACTTTCTCAGTCACCAAGCCGTAGAGGTCGTGTAGGTATAAGCTTGAATTCAGTGGATAATGAGTTCAAACCCCAGCGACGGCAGCCCTGAGCATAATTGTCCGTGGTTTCCTATTTTCACAGTAGGCAAATGTCGGAAGTGTACCTAGTCGTAGCCTTTTCCGATTCCAAGCGATATATATAAATGCAACTTTCAACCGGTAGAAAATAAACTTGGTCCTAACTTCTCCCCAGCTATGATCAAGGCATTGGAATCATGATCATTTTGAGCATTTGTATTACAGGATCTAGAAATCTTATTCCATGACACTTGACCTGAAAAGCCTAGATGTAGTGTAAAACCGTTCACGTTTCCAACAACAATAAATTTTTCCGATGCACTCTTAAATAACTAGTTATTTATTGAGTTCCCACTCCTAAAATCTTATTTTTCTATTCAATTTATATTAAGGCATATGGAATTCACAAAACTTTCTTGTACAGACTGTTTACGTTGGAGGCTAGTTGGAGATGCGTGGTGCAAACAATAGAGAGAGAGCTGTTACTATTCCATTGACAGTGACTGATGAGCACATTGCTACATTCACTTGTTGATTGCTGCTGTCAGACAAACTGGGATTACTCCCTCGGCTCCTCATGCAGATACTAACTCTGGCATTCCAGATTATTCCTTGAACATTACTTCGGTAGTTTGTGAAACTGAAGTTTTTCTCTGCCGCAGATCATCGGTACATCTACGAACTTATATCATTTTTTATATGGATTTGCAGATTAAGTTGTACATTTATATTTTAAATAATAGTAACTTCTCTTTCTTGTTTGTTCTTCCTAACACTCGAATAAACTCTGTTAGTTACATACTTATACTCGAGAAATCTGTAGAAATTCATTAACTATATCAAGGCATTAGAGTAACGAATACCGAATGGTAAATTAACTAATCGAGAACGTCTGTCTGTTAGGTCATCAGCCCAGAGGCTGGTTGGATCCTCAAATAGCACCACCAAAAGTTATGCAGTTATAAGGAAACCGCAAAAACCAATGGCAGCACCAAAATGAGGCGTACTAGGCAAGACGAGGAGTGAGGTAGTTTGCCATTGCTTTCCTCACTGGGTCAGAAAGTGCTATTGCAGCACGACTGACCCTATGAGCAACACCTTTCATAACACTCAGATGCACTAGACGTGCTCTGAATGTCATTACTCAGCACCACCCATACCCCAGCAGCTTCCATATTGTCACAGCCATGGATGAGACTGGGACTTCGGTGGAAGCTACACTTTACTCTGGCCTGTGCTAAGAGATGGATACAAAAGTACTGCATCCATCAAGAAATGGCAGCAGGCAAATAGGGGAATGATTTAGAGGCTGATGGGAGTTCATAAAAGTGAGAAAATTAAAGTTGGAAAAAATGTATTCGGGTATTTTTTCAGACGATAGAAAATGCATGTTTGCTGAGACAGCTTGCAAGTACAAGGACACTGCGGTAATAGAAGAGAAGAGAAATAAAATAGAAAGGGAATCCGAATGTCACCAAATTAGGGGATTCGGAAATTGATTAATCCCTCATATACTTGATTCCCCTGATATGGCTTTCCCTCGTATAAACAATATAAGCTTTGGAAAATTGTCAACCTGTAGTAGGCTTGGGAAACTAACGAAATTACTGACGATTGTAAAAGCTTGTAGGAGAAAAAATGAAGGACTTAAATGAAGACTGCTGCATGGATTCGAAGGCGTGAATAGAGACTTAATCTTGGAAAGTAGCAATTTGAAAACATTTGCTTCAGCAAGAGTACTCATTGTTAAATACGACAGATTGATGGATATAACAGACATTTGAAAATGTCCATACTTCTTAAATTCCAAGTCTCGTTTCTCCTGTCTCGGTCAACTGGAGTTGGAAGAGAAGTTTCAGAATTAATAATTTACTTGTACATAACAAGTTGTCTGTCTGTCTGTCTGTCTGTCTGTCTGTCTGTCTGTCTGTCTGTCTGTCTGTCTGTCTGTCTGTCTGTCTGTCTGTCTGTCTGTCTGTCTGTCTGTCCGTTAGGTCATCAGCTCAGAGGCTGGTTGGATCCTCAAACAGCACTACCAAAGGCTATGCAGTTATAGGGAAACCGCAAAAACCAGTGGCAGCACCAAAATGAGGCGTGCTAGGCAAGATGAGGAGTGAGGTAGTTTGCCATTGCTTTCCTCACTACATAACAAGTTAAAATTTGTATAAATGTTAGTTAAAAGTAATACACGGAAAATCTCATTTTTTAAAAGTATCATGACCGTATGGGGAAGTAAATGTCAGGTTTTCAAACCATGTATGTACTGAACATAACATATTGCCTCAAAAGTATGATCAACGATTAACATCTTAGACAAAAATGATTGGTCGATAATTGTTTGATTTTGGTGTCTTGTTCTGTGTTAATATTTGTTCAGTTTTGTTGCTTTCTTTCATATCTTTTATATTTTTCTGCATGGTAGTAGAGTTTTTATGTTCGTGTTGCCTGTAATGCCTAATTGCCAATAAACTAATAATCTCTTCTCAGTTTCTGATGATCAGACAGCGAGAGGTGAGGGGGGGGGGCGATTATTATACTCTACACATAATTCTCCTGTCAGCCTTCTTGAAGGTCCACGTTTGGCAGCCGTAAGTGGCAACAGGGTAAACGATAGCACTGACCAGCGTATTTGGTTCTCTCACCGATGTACAGTTTTTACAGATACTGGAGTTTTAGACTTACCGTTGCGTTCCTTTCAAGTACCAGCTGAGTACAAGAGTAAATCTACTGCATAAACTAGCGGGCAGCAACTGGGGTGCAGATGCAAACACTCTTCGCACTGCTTCACTTTCTCTAGTATACTCGGCTGGTGAGTACTGCGCTCCTGTGTGGGAAAACAGCGTACATTCGAGCAAGATTGACGTACAGCTCAATGAAACCATGAGAGTTGTTACTGGTACAGTGAGGTCGACTCCTACTCAGTGGCTGCCTGTTTTAGCAAACATTGCTCCTCCAGATCTGAGGAGAAAAGCAGCAAAAGTACAGTTGCTCAAGAAGACCTTTGCACACAGGAACTCACTTTTGTTCAATGCCTTACGAGATCCACCTGTGATGAGGTTAAAATCCAGGAATCCACTCTGGACTGATCTACACTCCTATGAAAAATTCAGTGTAACAGCAGAATGGAGACAGCGATGGGAACAATGTCCACCCACTAACGCCTTTCTGATTAAAGACCCAACGAAGAAAGTGCCAGGTTTCGATCTTCCTCGACATGAGTGGTCAAAACTCAACCGTTTCAGAACAGGCCACGGCAGGTGCCGATATATGATGAAAAAGTGGGGATATTGTGAAAGTGCTGCGTGTGAGTGTGGTGCTGAGAAGCAGACATTGCTTCATGTTGTTGAGAGCTGTCCACTGTCAGCATTTAAGGACGGTTTACGGACTCTGCATGAATTGACACCAACTGCAGTGGACTGGTTGTCGAAGCTGGACATTCTAGTTTAATTACCTCTATATTTTAATGTGTATGTTAATTGTATATTTTTACAGATTATGCTTGTAAATGCCATACGATAATAATAATAATAATAATAATAATAATAATAATAATAATAATAATAATAACCAGCCGCCGCTTGTCTTCAGGGGCGCAGTTATCTTCGTCGTCAGGAGAGTCCATTCAAAACTTCTCGGCGTAAAGCTGGATGGAGTGCCTCATGCCGATCAGTGGCTCCTCGTCTTAACAAGAAAAATATATTCAAAGACGATGAAGTGCTACTTTATTTTATTTATTTATTTATTTATTTATTTATTTATTTATTTATTTATTTATTTATTTATTTATTTATTTATTTATTTATTTATTTAATATCCTGACAGTTTGAACCTTATTGTAGAGTACATGAGTATATCAGGGTTATAGTTTTGATCATTTTTTAAAAAAATTATTGGTCATGACACAAACTAAATTATTGGAGACTAGCTGATGTACCCGTGCTTCGCTACGGGATTCTCAGAAAGACTGACTTTGTGGTTTTCTTAACCTGAAATCAACATAGTTCATTAAAAAAAACGTAAGTATGAATGTAGCGATTGAAAACAATGCTACTCGATCAAATGGAAAGCCGCACGTTTTATCACTTTTAACGAACAGTGCTGCGGTTAGATTGCGGTGCCAATCTAATAGTCCAAAGTTCCAGAGCTGGGAATACCAGGCCGCAGATTGCCATGAACACTCATCTGCCACTATTCCGCTAAATATGCACACTGTTCATTCCAATCAGTGCCTCAGAGTAGGGACTGAATAGCCCGAATGCTATGATGATCCAGTGTGTTACGTACCAGTAGTATCAGAAAATTTATAAACCAGGAGAATGTCATGCTAAAGAAGAAAGTTATCTAACTCCCCAGCTACTTCCCATCAATATTCAGACAGGCTGTTACACTCTGTACGACTGGGCGAGTTGACCGTGTGGTTAGCGGTGCGCAGCTGTGAGCTTGCATCCGAGAGATAGTGGATTCGAACCCCATTGTCGGCAGCGCTGATGATGGTATTCCGTGGTTTCCCACTTTCACACCGGTCAAATGCTGGGCCTGTACCTTAATTAAGGCCTAAGGCACTCCTAGCCCTTTCCTATCTCATCGTCGCCATAAAACCTATCTATGTCGGTGCGACGTAAATCAAATAAAAAAGTACTCTGTACGCAGCAGGAATCCTATCTGCCGGAGATGAAGGGCAACAGATGACACAAAGCACATCACGACAAACAATGGTCAATGTAATGTTATTGTTGATCAATGTTATGAGCTTTCTATATTGTAGGCCTTCACATTTAGTTTTCTTTCGACTCTGTGATTTGTAAAATATTTTATACCATAAACTGTAGTTTCTTATTCTCCGACTTTACATACCGATTTTCATTAAATACTGTCTACCCATTTCTGGTTACTCGGCGCTGATATGGACTTAGTAACAAAAATCCAAAATCATGAATATCTTTGTGATCATAGCCAGTACGGTAACAATGTATAAGACATGAATAATAGGAAATTTAATACTATATAACCCTAGTTATGTAGCATTCATCGATTACACCTCTAATAAGAAATATTTGAGAATTACATTTAAGGCCTTCCCCTAAACTACCATTTCACTCAGCGTAAATAAAATAATTTACAGCCTAGACTATAGCGACTTATTTCCTGACTTTGCATACCGATTTTCATCAAGATAGGACTACTAATAACAACAATATTTGAGAATTATATTTTAGGCCTTCCCCTAAACTACCATTTCACTCAGCGTGAGTAAAATGATTTATAGCCTAGATTGTAGAGGCTCATCCCCCGACTTCACATACCGATTTTCATTAGACCACTAATAACGTAAATAGTTGAGAATTCAATTTTAGGCCTTCCCCTAAACTACCATTTCACTCAGCGTGAGTAAAATGATTTATAGCCTAGATTGTAGAGGCTCATCCTCTGACTTCACATACCGATTTTCATTAAATTCTCTTCAACCGTTTTCTCGTGATGCGTGTACAGACAGACAGACAGACAGACAGACAGACAGACAGACAGACAGACAGACAGACAGACAGACAGAAATTACGGAAAAGTAAAAAGTGCATTTTCTTGTTACTATGGACATGACCGATACAGAAATACCATTATTTTCAAATTCTGAGCAATGTACAGACAAAACTCTTATTTTATATATATAGATGTGGTGAATGAACTTAAGGAACTGTTTGTAGCAGAAGCAGGATTTCCTAAACAGATGGTATAATGGGTTTGAAAGTTCTACATTACAATTGTTTAGGTGACACTCAAGTTCGAATCTTGTCCTTCCAAACATGGCACAGTCGAACTGTAAATGGTCCACCGTTTGTAAAGATCCACAAAAACACAAGTAATCGCCTGCCCCCAAAAACACAAGTAATCGCCTGCAATGTTAATTTTGAAGCGTTCAAAGTAGCACTTAAACTTTCCATGGTCGGAGAGAAACTGCTCGAGAATAAATTCGGGCACTCATGTTTTGCACTGGAGTTGGTTATACATATGTCGGGAAAATATCATTCTCTTGTGACAGACCCTTTTTTACTTGATGTCCAGAGGTTGTTCCACTGTCTTATTAGATGTGTTTTTGATTTGGGAGGATGAGGAAGCTGCTTTTACGAGGATGTCTGCCTTTTGATTTCCAGGATAACCGGTGTCTCTTCGGGTATTGACCAATAATTCTTAAACTTTTAAAGTCTGCTGTTAACGTGTGCTGCTTTTTTTTCATAAACTCACGTCGTAACATTTCCGGTGCACGAGCACTATGGATTCTATGCGACTTTCTTAAGCGGTTAACTATTCTCCCCGAAGTCATGTCTTCATGCTGGTCATAATTTGGTCAATCCTTTCCCTGATCATGTCGTCTGTATAGATTTGGCTAAAAGTCGATCGACTGAAATCCGTTGTCTTTATGCAAGATGATAACTTTTGTAGTGATACAGAGATGAGAAGTGTGTAATTAAACGGGCTCATAAGGTTAGTTGCAAACAGAGGATTATAGTAGTGCGGACTGGGCATTGTAAGGCATAGTAACTCATAATGGAAAAGGTATGTATGTATGATAGCCGTGTGACGTCGGCTATCTGGAGATCTGTATTCCAATTTCGACCATGCGATTTGCTGCTACTAAGCAGCGAAGAGGAATTGTTCTGGTCGATTTAAAACGGCGAGTTAATTTTGTGCGGTGAAGATAGCGTGCGCCTCCAGAGGTTTCCAGAATTAGTTTCCTTATTCCACGTCCACGCCCCATCCCGTAGAACCAGAACAACGACCCTGTACCATATTCCTTACTCCCGGCTTTCTCTTACCCAAAGGTCCTTTTCTGTACGTCTCGCAGCAATACCTTATCTATCAACAAGAACCTAGACATCTTCCTATCGTATCCTTCCTTCTGTCGTGATATTTCTTATATAAATTAATTTTTTCTTGTTCTTTCGTGTCTCTTCTCTTGTACTTAGGTGTATTTTCCTTTGTTACGCCGTTGTTTACGTAAATATATAAAATATAGAATTGTAATTTTTTATTGTGTATATATATCTGTCCTTTGTAAATGTTTGTATATTTTTCATTTTAGATTAATAACTATTGCACATATCTCGGATCGTTGTAATTCGGCATTATGCTGTTGCTGACCCTAAATAAATAAATAAATAAATAAATTAATTAATTAATTAATAAAAGAGGTCTGTATGGGACGATTTGTTACATAGAGTGCCAGATGTTTTTGCTAGCCCTTAGAAGATGAGGCTATTTAAGTCAGAATGGTACCAATAAACATGAGGTCATAAATGAAGACACTCCGTCAGTGATCTACCGAAGATGGTAACAAATTTCCTGTTTTGGTTAGCATTCCTAATAGCGAAACGAGAACATATAGACGGACAAGTACAAGAATTACACTATATTTTTTTCAGGGTAAACATCTAATACACCGGGCGAGTTGGCCGTGCGCGTAGAGGCGCGCGGCTGTGAGCTTGCATCCGGGGGATAGTAGGTTCGAATCCCACTATCGGCAGCCCTGAAGATGGTTTTCCGTGGTTTCCCATTTTCACACCAGGCAAATGCTGGGGCTCTACCTTAATTAAGGCCACGGCCGCTTCCTTCCAACTCCTAGGCCTTTCCTATCCCATCGTCGCCATAAGACCTATCTGTGTCGGTGCGACGTAAAGCCCCTAGCAAAAAAAAATAAAAACATCTAATACATGCATATAGCGACATGGCTGTAAATGTTCATGTTTTCAGAATTGACCTACCTTCGCAAGGAGTGAACCTATGATCTCTGATGCTGGGAAGTTACTCGCTGAGCACCTGTGTCGATATCTTTGATATTCCTGATATCCTAAACGCTGCGGTACGATAGCTAGAACTCATTGGATTAAGTCTCTCCAGTTTTTCCTTCGCTTTCAAGTGAACTCGTCTCGTGACCATTCATCTTGTTACGCAGTTCATGGTTGGCGAAGTTAGGAGAGTTGTCTACCACTGCAGATAAGAAAGAGGTGCTGTATTTCTTGCTGGTAGAATTCTGCCTCAGGTTAGACTGCCATTTAGTGCACGTTATCGCTTACCCAAGTTGTAAGCCGTTGTTCGACAATCGAGAGAGCTTGCCTGTAATCTGCGATATGGCTCCGGTTCATCTTATTGCAGCATTGCAGTCTAACAGATTAACGATGTAACTTCTAGTGTTACGATAGTAATCCACTTTTGAACTTGCTCTGTCACATGCACTGTAAGTTTGCGGCGTGTAGCTCTGGTTTTCTGAATGCCTCTTTATCTGGAATTGGCAATGTAAGTAAGCTCTTGTTCGCTTCAACTTACCTTTGTAAATCCCTATTTTCTAGCATGGCCTTACTTAAAACTTATAGATTGGTTAACTGATGAATATTTGGAATCGTGCATTCGGCGCAAATCTCCCGTCTTGTTCAAATAGTGCAGGTCTCTTCACAACAGAATAAATTCAGAAAACTAGTGTTTAAAAAGACACGGGTCCTTCTAAAATGGTTTATTGTCAAGATGAAGTAAACTGACAGAATGCTTAAAATTGATGATTTTCTTACTGGCAAACTGAAGAAATAATGATAATTATATATTTCTTATAAAATATAGCTCTCTCGTCGCTTCACTGATGTCTGACAAGGGGAGGCCACGAATGAAAGCGTCCAGGTGTAAAGGAGTTCCAGGTACTTCACCCCATTTCACTGTCAGGTATGAGGGATTTCGCATATCCCAACAGGCATACATTTTCAGGAAAACTTAAAGCATTTGGTCGTTCATGCAAATACACGTAATTTTTCACTGTATTGCCTTGGAATTGTAATATAGGCCTACTGTATATTTAAAAATATGACCAGTGTTGAGAAACGATGAGCGGGACTCAATCCAGCGATTACGGAGCTTGAACGCTAACCACTCGACCACCGCCATCTCGTGCCAATAATCGCAACGCACAGGCACACGTTTGACCCGAAAACTTCTCTTGCGATTTTGAGTTAGGGTGGGCGGAGGAGGTAATGGAGGTACTGGGTTCGATGGGGTGGGATGTTGAGGTTTAGGAGGGGAATGTGTGTTCGTGTGGGTAAGGTGGTGTTGATGTCTGTAGTGCCGTTTGATTGCCTGTTTAAGATAAAGGCAGCCAGGAAACGAAGCGGCATGATTGCCTCGGCAGTTGGCACACTTCGGCTGGTCCCGTCGTCTGTGCTCGCATGTACCTTACAGACAGAGTGGTGATGAGGGTCACCGCATCTGTTGCAGCGGATGGATTCTGAACAGTTAGTTGCAGAATGATAGACGTTCAGGCAATTGAAGCATTGTGTGACCAGAGTGGCACGGAAGGTGTTGGGGCACGTGTCTTCGTGTGAGTATTGTGTGTTGGCTGTGAATGAGACTTAGAGGGGGGTTTATTACGCCAGTCTGACGGTATGCGCACGTTTATTTACGTTCGGAATATCATGGTCATTACCTCGCATGTACAAACAAGACTGTTGCAAGCAAACAGGCCACTACAAAACATATTTCCCTCCCATTCTTTTATAATTATATACCGAGGTTTTTGGTCGCTAACATCGCGTTTTTAACACCTTATGCAATTACGTATCTACGTCTCGCGCATTGATGATGTGTATACAGACATTATGCAGGCATTGTATATCTGCTACGCGGTGTGTACATATGCACTGTAGATATTTCTCTACAATGAACAATTTATCATACAATCAACCGGTCGCTTAATTCGTCGACCGCCGGGCTGAGTGGCTCAGACGGTTGAGGCGTTGGCTTTCTGACTCCAGCTTTGCATGTTCGATCCTGGCTCAGTCCGGTGGTATTTGAAGGTGCTGAAATATGCCAGCCTCGTGTCGATAGATTTACTGGCACGTAAAAGAACTCCTGCGGAACTAAATTCCGGCACCTCGGCGTCTCCGAAAACCGTAAAAGTAGTTAGTGGGACGTAAAGCCAATAACATTATTAATTAGTCGACCACCGGGCGAGTTGGCCGTGCGGTTAGGGGTGCGCAGCTGTGAGCGCGCATTCGCGGGATAGTGGGTTCGAACCCCACTGTCGGCAACCCTGAAGATGGTTTTCCGTGGTTTCCCATTTTCACACCAGGCAAATGCTGGGGTTGTACCTTAATTACGGCCACGGCCGCTTCCTTCCCACTGGTAGCCGTTTCCTATTCCATCCTCGCCATAAGGCCTGTCTATGTCGGTGCAACGTAAAGCAAATTCTAAATAATAATAATAATAATAATAATAATAATAATCATAATAATAGTCGACCACAGAAGATCCTCAGGTGCAGTGTTGTCATAGTTTGTGTACATTTTTGCAATATGTGTGAAAGATTGCCAAATCACTTCAAACTACTACGTTGTTCTTGTTTCTATATATAGGCTACTCTCACCATCAAGCGGTTGTCGAGGTACCTTGCTTCGTTGTTGTACTTAGCATGTCTGTGGAATGAAACTCTAATCGACTCCTCAGTCTGTTATCCTATGTGCTGATCGCTTTGGTAATTTTTATTGCCTCAATTATTACTTCGTCCTTTTACCTCGCTTTACACGTGCTACTTCGTATCAGGCTGTGTTGTATCCTAAAATTTTCCAAGGTTATCCATTTCAGAGCAACTTAGCGAAATTACTTTCTCGAGCTAATGTCAAGTGGCGTCACGCGACAAAACTTTGGTGTGGTAAGCCATGTCATTTCCTTTCGTGCAGTTTATTTTCTGGCGAAGAGCAGACAATTGGAAAGGAATGTAGTCGTTCGTACTCTGGGTACAGGATTTCCTTCTTATTCGATGCGATCTCCGGTGGCTCGCAAGGTCTTTTGTTCTTTCCTATGGATAACTATTCTTTCTTCAGACTCATTAATGTGACTTCAAAATAGATGGCCACCACACGTATGGTTCTTCTGCATTTCTTAAGGAGTTATTGAAAAGCCAAGGAACTTGGTCTTCTGCACTTCCATATTGTGGATGTGATGCGTCTACGAAACTTCTTGCCCTGGCGAAGGAAACATTGATTACCGGGTATGTCAAGTTGTTATTGGTTTAGTTTGAGGAGCCTTAATATGGAGACAGGCTTGTAGGCAAAGGAAGACCCAGTGGGTCCAGACCCCTTCCAGAGTTTCTCCCGAAAGTTGAAAAGTAGAAACTTTGCGACTCTCAAACAATTAGTTGGGGAAAATGCATTTAAAATTTCAGTTTTTGAATAACTGCAAGTGATTGCTGAATAATTCTCCAGAAAATAATTCCAGTTGCAATTAATTGTTCACCTATTCTATTATTATTTATTACATGTGGAAAGAAGCATTATGTAACAGAATATTTATACCCTGCTTATACACGCTCATTTCAGAACTCATTTAATGGTTGAGTAATAACAGAGAGTTTCTACCGTCGGTTTAAGTCCTTCTATGCACGAATGTATACACTGAGTGGCCAAAAGTTACGGGAAGGCGTGTCCCAGTAGAAAAGTGCCATGTAGCTGCGATGTAGCTGAGCAGTCTGTCACAGACACGTGTCGTGAAGACGGTGATTCGTCGCGAGTTAACCGACTTTGAACGTGAGATAATCATTGACGCGCGACGCATGGGTCATAGCATTGCGGAGATTACACGCAAAGTCGGGTTTCCGAAGGTCAGCAGTATCGAGGGTGAACCTTCAATATCGCACCCGCGTTACCACCCGCTTAAGCCGTCGCACGGGAAGACCACCGGTTTTTAACGAATGGATATCACATCGCCTCCATAGAACCATACTGGGTGCTCGACGGGCTACTGTGAGTCAGATCACCGCCCAGCTGAACTTGGGAGTCAGGAACCCATTTTCTACCAGTCGCATCATTGCCGGCTGTCTAAAACCTACTCCGTTGAACAAATTGTATAGTCTTGCTGGTATTGCCCCTCTTGATATCCGTCGAGAGGTTGCAGCAAAAAACGAGAGGAAGAAGGCGGAAACATGTGAAGCTCACCCTCTGTATGGATACAGGCCAGTTACTCCAAGACTCAAATCAAGGAAAAGTTTCCTCAGAACAACAGAGGCTCTTAATGGGACACCTCAGTAATCCCGAATTGATATGTGGCGCGCAAGCTGCACTCGCTCCAAAGAATGGTTGACACAGAGTGAAGAATTACCACCTGGTCACATGGAGAAATGGAGTACTTGGAGATCACTGAACAGATTACGGGCAGGCGTGACAAGATGTAAAAGCAACCTGCAGAAGTGGGGTTTTAACATCGAGTCTTCATTGTGTGAGTGTGGTGCATTTGTTGCAGTGTAGTAAGTGCCCTAAAACATGGACAGTACAAGATCTACTTCAGGCAACAGAAAATGCACTGGATGTCGCCAATTTCTGGGCAAAAGTAGTGTAGACTTTTTCTTATAAGTGTGACTTTGTATATAATGTATATAATTCAGTAAGAGTATATATGTATTTATAGTATTAATGCTACTGATACGAATAAATAAATAGGAGGCAACTGCACCGCATAGGCTTCACCAGCCGACGACCAACTCGTGTCCCTTTGCTGATACCTCGATACAGAACTCAACGGCGTGCATGGGCCCGCGAACATCGGCAGTGGACCATGGAGGAGTGGCGGCGTGTGGTATGGTCTGATGAATCCCTGTTCCAGTTGTATTGAGCAGATGGCGGCGTGAGAATGTGGCGTGTGCCCCACGAAGCTAAGGATCCTGCGTGTCAACAAGGTTGTGCGCAGGCGGGAAGTGGCTCAGTTCTGGTCTGGGCAGCGTTCTCATCGTCCGGCTGCAAGGATCGCTGGCAGGTGCATGTTATGTGGACATTCTTTCAGATCACCTGCCGTAGAGTGCTCTGATGGAGATGCCATTTTTTTTTCAACTAGTCATTGTGCCATGTCTGTGGTGGCACGGAGGTGGTTGGAGGAGGACTCCAGTGAAGTTGCGACTATGGATTGGTCCTCCAAATTCCCCGATCTTAATATAATCGAGCATTTATGGGATGCTGTCTATGCTGGTGTACGCTCCATGAACTCCGCACCAAATACACAAGACCAGTTGTGGGTAACAGTGCAAGATGCGTGGGTCCAAATTCCTCCAGAACGATTCCAACGCCTTGTAGGGTCGACGTCTCGCCATATTGCTGCAGTTTTGAGGGCTCGCGGGGAAGCATCATCTATATTAACAGCACATTCCGTGACTTTTGGTCACTCAGTGTATAATAATTGATTTGTTTCTTTTTTTAACATTGAAAATGTTCCAAATCGGTTATCAGTGGATGTCCTGAGTATTTGAAGTAGCCTGTATATTAATATTAATACTCGATATGCCCGCTTCCGGAGCGTACACCTGCCGTCCTCGTAGGCCCGGGTTCAATTCCTGGTACTGCCAGAAATTTAAGAATGACAGAAGCGCTGGTATATGGCTGAAATGGTACATGCAGCTCACTACCACTGAGGGTGTCTTGAAAAGAGCTGCACCACCTCGGATGAGGACACGACTGTGCTTTCTAATATTCGAAGTGATGCAACTATTTACTGTGTTCGTATGTTCTTACTTTATTTTCACATAACATTTCAAATTTGGTTCTCATTTAAGTCGAGAGGAGGAAAGCTGAGAATATCTTACCTTGGAATGCTGGAAACAGTTCAACCAATAATATATTTGGGATCTGCAGATGCAACTCTGCGATGCTCAGCTGTAGGGTTGGTGTGTTCGACTGCCGAATACTGTGCTGTTGTCTGACTAAATGGTGCCCAAACAAATATCATCGATACTGAACTGAACACCCCAATGCGTCTCAGCACTGGCACAATCAAATCTACTCCCATACGGTGTTACGTCATACTCCTCCTCCAGATCTCAGACGTAAAGATGTTCTCCTAAGAGAATTCAACAAAATAATAAACAATCCAGAACTGCCGATACATGATGATATCGGTGATGGAAATACTAATTGCCTGCGTTCAAGAAAACCACCAATAATAGATGCCATGAACTTGAGGAATTGCAACTATTAAACTTACGTTGAATGGCAGAAGAGACTCAACGACAAATACTACCCAACAATACTTCGTGTGAAGAAGACATCACCACCTCGTTTCAGCCTCCCTCGTAGACTATGGTCCACACTGAATACGAATCGAACCAAGCCTTCCACTACAAGTGGAACAGAATTTCAACTGCGGTGCTACACAACAGGCGATCCAGCACATTATCACCGACTGTAAAGTATAACGGTAGTACTAGTGACTTTTCTCTCGCGACCCCAGAAATTATAGAGTACATTCAAAATTTAGATACACGTTTATAGAAGCGTAGACCCTACCTAAGACACTGTATATCTAGGCATACGCTAAATAAATCGGAACCGTCCGAAGAGAAATCCTGGATATGGGCCTGTTCGGAGTTAATTAGTCCTTCAACCCTACACCTTTAGAGGGAGGAATTATTGTTCAGATCCCTGGAAAACTGAGGGTGTCGATTAAATAAAGAAATATCTTCGCATGTTTAATACTTCTGGAGTACGTGGTATTTAAAACTCGACCCGATATAAGAGAGAGAGATTCATGGCATGCTTAAATGGAAGCAATGTTAAATTCTGCTGGGTTCCCGTGAGTGTCACAGACACAATCCAAGGCTTCGTCATCACAGGGACCAGACTGAGATATATTTTACTAATTGATTTCACCTCACGTCTCGGCGGTAGAGATCGGGCCAGCTAGGAAGACATCTGGGAGCGCATGCGCACTTTGGACTGTCTCGCGTAGCGTATCCCCTCCTAACAGAGCTCCTGCTACAAGGACAGCTCAGTGCATAAGTTTACACTCAGCTGCCGCACTCTGCTTTCTAATTTCCCGTTGAGTAGTAACTGTGGTTAGTGGTGGTGTACGTTAGGCCTATCTGTGACAGTATGGAAGGCGTTAAAAGTAGCGTGCATCGTAAGGTGTTAAAGAGTCAGACTCGTGCAGCAATCTTGAACGTTATAGACTTTATGGAAAGGGAGGCAATGGAAGAAAAGTTCGTGATAGATTGTAAAAAAGTGCAGGAAAGAGTAGCAGCAGCTGTTGGAGTGTCAGAAAGTTCTTTGGTACGGATTACGGATTAAGAGCGAAAAACGAAAGAATTAGGAAAACCTATGGATAGTCTGTTTGAAACACCAAACAAAAATAGAATGCGCACCGAGAATATTACTGGATTGGACGACTTTGACGAAGGTGCCGTACGTCGTATTGCTAGCAATTTTTATTTAGATGAAAAAATGTTTACCTACAGTTTCAAAAATTCGTGCAAAGTTAGGTAAAGACTTAAAGTTCAAAGGATCCAATACTAGTGTCAAGCAAATTCTTCGATGTTGTTTCTGTACCTGAGAACAAATGTTGAACAAATGAGACGTCAAATTGAATGTGCACTCGTAACTTTCCTCAGAATCAACCAATTTGAATAATTAAGAGCTGAAATGAAAGAGGTTGATCCACTGAGTGTTTTTGGGCCAAAACGAACTCCGTACCTCAATTAGAACCAAAGATATCATTGCTTCAAAGAGACAAAAAATTGAAAAAATCAAATAATTTGAGGAAGGCGGAAGTTAAGTGATTTATAGTACCTAATGACAAATCTGTGCATGAATACCTTTCAGTTAAAAAAGAATAAAGGAAATAGACCGGATAGAATGACCGGACTGACTGACTTTAGTTTTCATAAATTTTTAATATATTTATTATTATTATTATTATTATTATTATTATTATTATTATTATTATTATTATTATTATTATTATTGAGGACGAAACCATTCAAGATAGAATGAAATTTAGAAGCTTAGTAAACAAACATAAATTTGCAGAGAAACCAACAAGAAAAAATACAGGCTGGACAGAAACACGCAGAAAGGAACACAGTGAAAAAATGAAGAGATATTGGGAAGAAAAGAAGAAGAAACATTGTGCAAAATAAGTTCAAACGCGCTCTACAGCTGGGCACAACGAATCAAATAATAAATTATTATTATTATTATTATTATTATTATTATTATTATTATTATTATTATTATTATTATTATTATTATTATTATTATTTCGTTTCACCCTCTTTGGGGTATGTTGAATCAATTCTTTCTCTGTGTGTTGTTCCTTTCTTAGTGCCCAGTATTTCTTCATTCTTTCTGACCTTCGTTTCTTCTCGTCTTCCGAGATAATAGATTTGGGTTTTAATGTAGATTTGTTTTAGAACGTTTTTTCTTCTTTAGTTATTACTTTAGCTGTTCGACCGAATAGTGAATTTTCTGTAATTTTTAATTCTACCATGTCTTTTTCAGTTTCTTTAAACCAGTTCGGTTTTGTTTTGGGTTACGGACGAAGTCAAAATTTGTTCGGTTAATCATAGCGTTCATTCTGAGGAGAAGATGACCATAAAAGTTTATCCTCCTTCTTCGCATAGTTTCTGAGAGTTTTTCAATTTTCTTGTAGCTTATTATTATTATTATTATTATTATTATTATTATTATTATTATTATTATTATTATTATTATTATTATTATTATTTATTATCGAATTATTTTACATGACGTGGCTCAGGTTATGAAGCCTGCTGTTATTGCAAACCATATTCTACACTGTACATCTACAGCGTCGTAAAGTTAATTTTACATCAAATTATAATTTAAAAATAAGGACTACGCAAATTGATACACGGAAACGATTTTGACAGCTACTGTAATGAGAGGTTAAATTATGTTGAAACTCCTTCAATCTATCTGTCATCTGTAACACTTCTAAATGCATTCATTTCGGCTTGGTATGTCGGTAATTTACAGCCGGAAGGGAATTCCACGATCTGAAAATCTGCGGAATGTTACATGTCAGTTATAACAAATATTTCGGATCAACTGTACGTCGCCACAACACTGAGCGAGAAGGGGAAGTCAGCGTTCTCGCTCCCACGGCTCTGCTTTCTCACTCGCACACTTCCCCTCACCGGATGTCTTCCTAGCTGGCCCGATCTCTACTCTACTCTTTTTAAAAGGAACTTCGTCGAAGAATGAGGAGTTTGTAACATAAGCTGCCATCAATCAAATGTGAAAGCAAGTGCCATTTTACATCTCGCTGTGCCACTCCCTCATCGTCTGTCCGTTTCTAGTTTGTATTCTCTGAATTCTCATTACTAAGTGATTTTGCTAATGAAGATGTGAAAATCTACGGCTTCAGAGATGCGCTACCGAATGTGGACAATCTTCAATGCAGCACCGAAGCTCACAGCTAATGGGTCAGTAATTTACAATATTAATATGATGGACGTAACATTTTCTTAACTCACTGATGTATAAACATCAGACTTCCGTGAAAATAATGCAGCATTAATTAACCCACTTGCTACTACTACTACTACTACTACTACTACTACTACTATCCTTACTTTTGTTTGCTAGTGAGTAGGCCTGAGTGGCTCAGACGGTTGACGCGCCAGCCTTCTGATCCCAAATTGATAGGTTCGATCCTGACTCAGTCCGGTGGTGTATGAAGGTGCTCAAATACGTCAGTCTCGTGTCTGTGGATTTACTGCCACGTAAAATAACTCATGCGGGACGAAATTCTGGCACCTCAGCGTCTCCGAAAAATGAGTGTTACTGTCAGTTGTTTCAGCGACTCCAGACGCAGGCATCTATATATACGGTATTTAAATAAAATATTTACTGATTTTATTACAGGAAATTCACCCAAGTCCTAGTTCTGTTTTGTGGGGAATGTGGGAACCTCCTAAATATTTTCACCCCACCCAGCCTAGCTTATTTACGTCTCATTCTTTACCTCGTTACTGCTGGCACCATCCCAGGCTCTTTTTCTTTATCCTTGAGTTGTTTGTGGCAAGTACGCTTCTTTAAGACCTTTTCTGATCGCTTTCTTCAGTTCGAGCCGAAGATATTGTGTGCATAAATTCGGCAGCAGCCCGTAGTGACTTCCTGGCTCCGACAGATAAAGATGGCTGGTCGGCAGGTTTATGTATGCTAAGTGCTAGGAGAAGTGAGCCGTGACTGGGCGTGCCCTTTCTCTTATTGTCGATACCAGCGGTTAGCTCGCAGCTTCATCTGTCAATATACTGTGTAAGTCGAATATAAGGCGGGAGAATTGTAGTATCCCTGGTTTGTTATCTTCACCGCTAGAAGGTCTCGTTATCAATATCCCTTAAACGATGCATTTGATTCGTGCAACAGCGTAACCGTAGCAATCTGGGCTGCCATTATAGACGTACCTGTCAAAGTACGAAAGATCTAAGTTGATGTCATTTCTCAGGAATATCCTGTATATGATTGGTATCTGCCCTCATCAAATTGGAACAACAGTTTTTTTTAGCCGGGCTGAGTAGCTCAGACGGTTGAGGGCCTTCTGACCCCAACTTGGCAGGTTCGGTCCTGGCTCAGTCCGGTGGTATTTGAAGGTGCTGAGATGGACTTACTGGCACGTAAAATAACTCTTAAGGGACTAATTTCCGGCACCTCGACGTCTCCGGAAGCCGTAAAAGTAGTTAGTGAGACGTAAAGACAATAACGTTATTATTAATAATGTATTAATTAATTCTTTCTTTCTTAATCCGTTTACCCTCCAGGGTTGGTTTGTCCCTCGAACTCAGCGAGGGGTCTCGCCGTTACCGCCTAAAGGGCAATGTCCTGGAGCGTGAGAAATTGGGTCGGGGATACAACAGAGGAAGAGGACCAGTGCCTTGGTCAGGCGGCCTTACCTGCTATGCTGAACAGGGGCCTTGTGGGAGGGGGGGGGGGGGAATTGGAAGAGATAGACAAGAAGAGGGAAGGAAGCAGCTGTGGCCTTAAGTTAGGTGCTATCCCGGCATTTGCCTGGAGGAGAAGTTGGGAACCACGGAAAATCATTTTGACGATGCCTGAGGACGGAATCGAACCCACCTCTACTCAGTTGACCTCCCGAGGCTGAGTGGACCCCGTTTCAGCCCTCGTACCACCTTTCAAAATTCGTGGCAGAGCCGGAAATCGAACCCGGGCCTCCGGAGGTGGCAGCTAATCACGCTAACCACTATACCACAGAGGCGGAATGATTAATTAATTTTATTTATTTATAGTTTATTGACCTACCCAGAGGAAAGCAACAGGAAACTATCTCATTCCTCATTTCCCTAGTACGCCTCTTCAGTGATGCGTAGGCCATATATGACAGCTGATGGCAGAGTTGTTGAGGATCCAACCAGCCTTAGGGCTGAAAACTAAACATACATACAACCTACCCAGTTATTCACGAACTGGGGGGCGTAATAAATTTACAGGCGGTGCATAGATAACTTTGAAGAGACCGGTTCCTTTGCTCAATGGCCAACGTACTGGCCTTCGGTTCAGAGGGTCCCGGGTTCAATTCCCAGCCGGGTCAAGGATTTCAACAACGTATAATTAATTATTTAATTTGTCTTAATACACTTCTCTTCATATAAACACAACACACGGCACTAACAACCACCACAAAAATACGCAATAGAGAATACATTTTTCCACGTAAGTTTGGCGCCACAGAGAAAGGGTAAAACTGGGCCAGATCCGTAACAAATGTCGACTTCAATGAATTTGGAGGACCGAACAAGTGGCTGTGCGGTTAGGAGGGCGCAGCTGTGAGCTTACATTTAGGATATCGTGGGTTCGAACCCCACTGTCGGCATTCCTGAAGATGGTTTTCCGTGGTTTCCCATTTTCACACCAGGAAAATTCTGGGGTTGTACCTTAATTAAGGTCACGTACGCTTCCTTCCTGCTCCTAGCCCTTTCCTATCCCACCGTCGCCATATGTCGATGCGAAGTAAAAGCAAATGTTATTTTAAAATATCATATAAATGAATTTTAGTATAATTCTTTATTATAGTTATGTGTTTATTTAAACTTCGCTTCAGGCCAACCCTTTGTATTTCAATTAGTGGCTCTATATTGACGCTGTTAAACTTTATCCTCAACTGCGATAACACGCTGCCCCCTCTCGGAAGGTCTGCCTTAGAAGGCTGCACCAGGCTAGAAATAGCCATAGGCCTACGAAATTAAAGATTAATTGACCCTGTTGAGGTATGGTTCGTTGACAGGGCAATCATATAGCTATGTGCAAAGTTATCTAACTCCCCAGCTACTTTCCGCCAGTATTCAGTAGTAATCCCATCTATCGGAAGTGAGTGGCAGCAGAAGAGAAAATTCATGTGGTAACAATGGTGAATGTAATGCTATTGATGATCAGCTTTATGAGCTTTCGATACGGTGGACTTATTCATTCAGTTTTCTTCCGACTGAAGGGAGTCTTTCTTTCTTTCGTGACTCGGTCTTTTCTTATTCTTCAAGCGATCGTTCCTTTACGGCTTTTCTCCTCATTTTTATAATCGTCTTCACAGGTTTGCTTGTCGATATGGACCTATAACCACGCGGTTTTACACCTTAAAACAATCATGACAAAAAACATTGTCAGTAACACGATTAAACAATACTTCCATGTTAACAGTGCTCGGTAGAGGTGTGACAAACGGTTATTTTGTGTAACTGCTACATCTGTCACGTCTACAATAAAGTAACTGTGAAAAGTAACTGTTAAAAGTAACGTACAGCGTCAATCAGTTTTTAATGGTCACAGCCTGGTCACGGCTTTAAGCTTGTCTCCTTACAGCTGTTTTGCAAAGTCCCATTTATTCACTAGCACATGCGCGCACGCATCACTACACTATTGAAAGTCGGTGCAGCAAAACACGCATTCCTATTTGCTATAACGTTAAGGAGAGACAGACGACGGATGAAATGAGAAGACAACATAGCGTTTTTTCTGAAATCTAGAGGAGTGAGTTTAATAATGCCCCAATCAAGGATATAAGACAAGAGAACATGATTATCTGTCTGCCAACCTTGACACAAACCGGTATAAGAGGATCGTTATCTATAATATAAATATGGAAAGTTAACATACTAATTTATGTATAGTACAAGAACAATTAACGGATGAAACGTATAATAATATTATAATGTAGGTAGCCCTGCGCGATGTGTGAGTCAACGGTTACCCCTAAGCAGTTAAATATGTCATACATTTACACTTTAGTTACCAGATAGTAGCAGCAACTTAACATATACACTGTAGAGTATATTATACACTACAGTGTATTTGACGTAAAACAATCTCGTACGAATCTCTTGGAACTCTGAAGGTCACATTCTGTGTCTGCTAGCTGCTACTAGTGGCAGTTCCCACTTCTCAGTTACTGTTTTCTCTAGTACGTTATTCTGTTGTCGTTACTCGGTAGCCAGTTATTTTTTTTTTGTCCTCGTTACATTTGTAACAGTAACAGGTATGCAATTGTGACAAAGTAACTGCTACATTATTTTTCAGGCATCTCTAGTGCTCGGCGTTGATATATGGATTAAGCTTTTTTTTTTTTTGCTTTACGTCGCACCGACACAGATATGTCTTATGGCGACGATGGGATAGAAAATGCCTAGGAAGTGGAAGGAAGCGGTCGTGGCCCTAATTAAGGTACAGCCCCAGTATTTGCCTGGTGTGGAAATGGGAAGCCACGGAAAACCATCTTCAGGGCTGCCGACAGTGGGGCTCGAACCCACTATCCCTCGATTACTGGATACTAGCCGCACTTAAGCGACTGCAGCTATCAAGCTCGGGATGGATTAAGCAAGAACAGTCTAAATTCCTTAATTCTATTATCACAGTCCGTATGGTAAAACTGTGAAATGATCGGGACTTGTATTCTGTACAGCTTTTGTTATGTAATACTTTTTCGGTAGGACCAATAACATCGGTATTTTAAAATATAAATTTTAGGCATCTTCTCCTAAACTACTATTTTATCCAGCGTGAATAAAATTATTTATGGTATAGACTGCAGTGCCTTCTTCCGAGACTTTACATACCTATTTTCATAAAATTCTGTTTGCCAATTTGCTCGTGGTTCGGCATTGATATGGATTTAACAACACAAATCTAAATTAATGAATATTTCTGTTATCACAGCTGGTACGGTAAAAATGCATAAGACATAAATGAACAAAACAAAACAAAACAAACCCTATGGCACTAAAGCCCTTGAAGGGCCTTGGCCTACCAAGCGACCGCTGCTCAGCCCGAAGGCCTGCAGATTGCGAGGTGTCGTGTGGTCAGCACGACGTTTCCTCTCGGCCGCTATTCTTGGCTTTCGAGACCAGGGCCGCTATCTTACCGTCAGATAGCTCCTCAATTCTAAACACGTAGGTTGAGTGGACCTCGAACCAGCCCTCAGGTCCTGGCCGGGAATGGAAATTAAATTCTCAAGTATTTATGTCACTGGTAGTCCTGTCGATAAATATTACATACCGTAACTAAACTTATACAGAATTACATTTCCTATCATTTATGTCTAGGCCAGCCCCGTGGTGTAGGGATATAGTGCTTGCTTCTTACCCAGAGGCCTCGGGTTCTATTCCAGCCAGGTAAGGGTCCACTCAGCCTACGTGATTACAATTGAGGAGCTATAGAAAGCCAAGAAAAACGGCCTGGAAGATCATTAGTGCAGACTACACGACACCTCGTAATCTGCAGCTGAGCAGCGGTCGCTTGGTAGGCCATGGCCCTTTGAGGCTGTTGCGCCATGGGGTTTGGTTGATTATTTATGGCCGTTGATATGTACTCCGTAGTGTATTTTTTCAAATTATGCTTGTTTGTTTGTTTGTTTTGACCGTAATAACTTATGTAGCCTATATGCCTAATTGCCTGTCAGCTGAATACTCTCTCCTCGGCTTCTGACGATTCGGAACTGGGGGAGGGGAGTATTCTATTCTATTCTATTCTATTCTATTCTATTCTATCATTGTTATCAATATTTTAACTAATTCGGGTTCTTCTTCATAGTTATTGTCTGTAATTGATTAAGCAAGTGTCAGACAACATTGTTAATAATCCATGTGAAATCGCGCTCTAGAAAATTAACATATTCGTAAAAACTAAACTTCCGTACGAAATTATTACTTCTTGCTGTGGATGTTATACTCGCCAAGCCAAGTTGGCGTATATGAATTTCGATTGTTCTCCATTTCGTATCACCATATTTTCCAGCAAGGGTGCACATTTCTTTTGAATTAGCTATGCTATCATCACTACGCTATTCATATTCCTCTTCTTCAATACTCAGTTTTGTATCGCTATTAGATACTGCTACTACTTCACTTCCACTGTTCTTGTCACCGAAACTTTCTTTCCCTCCCGAAGCTTCTTGCTTTCCATAACTGGAATTATACAATACCGATCAAAAGTTTAGGACCACATTAAAAAATGATGAAGTTCCATCTAGAACATAAAATTGTGCTACCGGACTCGTATCTTTTTTCTCCTGAGCTCTCGCATCTAATATGATATTGGTCGCCTGATTTCAGTGATTTACGCCAAGTATTGCATAAGTTATAAATTTTTAACTGTTGGAAGGTCACATCAGAAAGTCAACATTTTGGGAAATATTATGTGCTGTATACTCTAATTGGTTTCAAGTCTCACCGCCAAGATTTTTATATAGACTTAGCAATAGTTGGGGGTTCATTATAGTATAAATATAAAAATTCCGAAAAAATTGGGGCACCGATTTTTGTGCGTTTATTTTTTTTTTTTCGAACCAGCCCTAAATTGGTCAATTTTTCCTTGTTCTTGTCACAGGTCTCAATATGAGCTTAGGCATCAGAAATGTGTTCATGGGTGCCATCCGCAGAGTGCAAATGAAACTAGGGCGGATAAGTTTGACGTTGATAGCTCGTCCTGAGACCTTGGGCCATACATGAAAGGCAAAGAAAAATCAACTATATTGACCCTGGTTCGAAAAAAAATAAAACACGCAGGAAAACGATGCCCATATTTTCGAAATTTGTATATTTATACTAAAATGGCCTCCACCTATTGCTAAGTCTACAAAAAATCTTGGTGGTGATACCTGCAACCAGTTAAAGTATACAGTAAATTATATCACCAATTTTTTTTTTTTTTTTTTTTTTTGTATGACTTTCCAAGAGTTAAAAATTCATAACTTTTGCAGTATTTGGACTAACTCACTGAAATCAGGCGACATATATCCTGTTAGATGTGGGAGCTCAGGAAGAAAATTACAGAGGTCAAGTGGCACAGTTAAAGGTTCTAGATGACATTTCATGATTTCTTTATGTGGTGCTTAACGTCTGACCGGTACCGTATGTTTTGTGTAAAAAACTTTCGAGCAATGCTCTCTAGACTGGAGCAGCCTTTCGCACTGTGATAGGACTGGTGATGCGAGATCTAAACAACACAGCTTCAAGATAACACCGGTGTGTATCCTCTCTGCTAGGAGGTTACTGCCCTCCGGTAAAACAGAACGAATATGAGCGAAGATATATGGTGGATGCAGTATGCAACTAAATAAAACTGTAACAGGCCATTAAAAAATTCCCGCGCCACCTCTCACGGGTTAAGAATATAGTAAATAAGAATTTGAACAATATCATTTCACAATCCAGCTATTGTAGTTACATAAATTAACACACGCGCCTGTCCCTGCAATCGAAAGGTGTGCGTGCCATCCCAGATTACGTAGTGAACTTAATAATATGTAAGGAATAATTTTATTGGAATATTCTAGTGGTAGTTCGATTGGATTGATAATCAAATGGCTGTGGGTCTAAACTCAGCTCCCCTGAGCTCGAATGTAAGAATTCTTTCCTGCAGTAGTAGGATGTCAGGAGTTGTCGCCAGTGGGCACGCCCTTCCCTAGGGAAGTCTCGGACCGGGCTCCTGCCAGCCCAGTGCATTTCAACTCGTTATTAAGTTTGTTGGGGTCACGGGCCCGTAATGGCGGGGATCTGTCTTCGCCGCCGAGAAGCATGACGGGACACGGAGTGCGATTTAAGCCCCCTTTTCCCTTCAGCCTAGTTAAAACAAGAAAGGGAAGAGAAGGAACTGGAGGGAAGGGGTCTGACGTATAGCTCCGCGTTGGCAGGCACGACCAAACGCCATAATTTACTCACAATCTATAGCTTCCGCTTACACAAAACGATATAGGTCACTGGATTTGTCGCACTCTTAAGCCTGTACCTCTCCAAAACTTTTTCTTAACTCGTTCCGTCTCTTAACAAAATTCACGTGGATTCCATTGTGCTAACTAAATTTATTAGTCCGTAAATATTTTTACGACTTGTGCTACTGTGTGAGTTGGAAAAGAAATTGGGTAAAATAATTTTGTATTTATATTTTTGCCATTTACGCTTGTAAATTGTTACTGTCTCAGCGTGTATTATATTTACGAATAAATCGTTACATTTATCTTTTTAACCCGGAGAATATTCGGACACTATCTGTGTATACATTAAATAAACTTGAAACTTCGAATAATAGCTTTTCTTGCACCTGGTTACTTAATGCAAGTAGCCACAAGGTGGCGTGGAAGTTCACCGTTACTTATGAGATTCTCACACAATTTCCCGTCTCACTGCAGAGGGGGAGAAGACGAGAAGGGAATCAAGGTATATACCCGAACACTTGACGTAAGTCTGTGTACTAATGCCTTGCTTCAAAGCACAATACATGGCAACGCACATTTGAAAGTGATTTATGCATAATTATGACTGAATATTATTTTTATTGGTTTTTTTTCTTTGTAATGTGTCGTTTTACATTGTAAGAAGTCTTTTTTCTCTGTCTTTTTTAAGCGCAGTCACTAAAAATTAATGATAATTGTTCACAATGTATTCACTGCGGAGCGAAATTCATAGAATTTACATTTATTTGCAATGGCACCGAACGTATTACAGCTTTAAATACACGGGGTGGTCAGTTATGCTGAACTCCGTTGCGCGGTGTTTTTACTAGGGGCGAGCACGCGCTCGTTTGCGGCGTGCGGTTCGTCAGTAGCGGAAAGGTAAACCATACAACTGCAACACAAATCATTTGAAGAAGTTAATTTTTTGCCAAAAAAATGAAAGGTGTTGAAACTGCTTTCATTGTCCACATATTTTTGGCATCTCGTTAGGAAATTATTCATCACTTGCTGTAGTTCACGTTGAGAAATCCCAGCAATTTCTTCACGAATATTATGTTTCAGTTTTTGTATGGTGTGCGGGTTCGTCTACACGGCATTTTAACATACCCCAGAGATAATAATCGCAGGCCACAAACCCCTACTAATAACTCTGTCCTGTGGAAACACTGTGAATTCTTCTCATGGAATGATGAACAGTACGAGCAGTGGCAGTCGTGTTGAAAGAAATATCTCCGAAAAAATCGGGAGTTATTATGGCATTCACATAAGTAACAAAATCAACCGTATTCTCAGAACAAAAACAAAAGATTCTTTCACCACTGATGGGACACCATACACCGATTTTTGCGTCATGGAACGGCACTTCATGTACAAAGTCAAGTTTAACCGCACACCAATAATTAACGATTGCTTTTGCGCACACTTGAACATTGATGTCCACCAGGCCTCGTATGAGAAGAATATTAAATATGGGCATGTTTGTCCATTGTAGCCTATACACTTTCCAAGCTCCACTCACAAAATGTGCGTCTACGTACAGTGTCACCTGACTGGAGCATGTACCACAATTATTTTGTAGGCTTTAAGTGTAATATTTTAGTAGTCTTTTGTACAGACCTGTATTAAATTCCCACTTATTGTGCAAGATGATGACGTGATTTTTTAAGGATAATTTTCTAAACGATGACCAATTCCATCTACTTTTTCTTCGATGGGCTGAAAGTTTCCTGAAATGTATTATGGATAATATGGACTGCTTTACGACTTGGGACATTTCGACCAGGGAATGTTTCCTGAATCATTCTTCGAACATTACGAGCTGCGCTAACATGTATAAATCGTGCATACAGAAGCTCGATGCGGTCGAAAACTCATGAGCCGTAGTACTCTTTATGACTAATTACACACGTTAGAAAAGAATTTAAAAAACACACATATACTTCGAAACAGCTGAAATACGACTGCGACGTCGGGCAAGTGTACAAGGTTAGCTAACAGGGACGCGCCGGGATCAGGGAACAAATCATGTGATGGCATATCTGACCACCCTGTGTTTAACATTTTTAGTGAATCTTCTTCTTTTTCTACCGCTTTTTTCCCCCCACACCTGTGTGGTCGCGGATGCGAATTCTGACGCACATGTGGATTTCACCGTGTTTCGGCGGGATGTCAACCCTATATGGAGAGATGTCGGCGGTGGCACAGTGGGCTTCGGTTGGTCCGACGGCTCTTCACTCCGATCGACCAACCGAGCAGAGGAGGAGTGGCCGAGGCTCTGCCGTGGCTCCACGCCTCTGCATTCGGGAGACGGAGAGGGACTGGTCCCCAACGTCGGCTGCCCTGATGATAATGGTTTTCGATTCTCCTGCACTAAGGCAAATGCCGGGACAGTTCCTAGTATAGTCCACGACCGCCAACCCTCTCACCTTCTACACACATCTCGTTCACCGTAACAAATCTCCCGGCCTGGGAGAGACGGCATCACCGTTTAAGAGGCCCGCCTCCCCCTTCAAGGGAGGAATGAAAACATTTCAGAAGTAGTGTAGTTATTGCGTGTTTCTGTACTTGTTAGTAATGTGCTGTCTGAATATGAAGAGGGAAGTGTTGGGACAAACACAAAAACCCAGTCCCCGACCATATAGTGCATATATGAATGCATATATTCTTGTTTTTAGTGCATAGATGCATGCTTATTTTGCCGTTTTTAGTGCATATGAATCCGCCCTCTAATGGTGAGCAATACTACAGCCGCTTTAAGGGAAGGCGATAAAGCTACGAAGACGAACTGTGATTTATTTATTTATTTATTTATTTATTTATTTATTTATTTATTTATTTATTTATTTATTTATTTATTTATTTATTTATTTATTTATTTATTTATTTATTTATTTATTTATTTATTTATTTATTTTTGCGTTGTAACTTCCTTGTATTTGACATACCGTACCCTTTTAAGTAACATGACACGTAGAAAAGCACAATGCAGCTTTAGAAATTGCGATGAGTAAGCGCTTTCTCACATTATGGCTCTTTTAGCCATTGCTTTCAAGTGTTATCGTTAGGGAAAGGATTTAAGGTGGAAAGTATGATCAGAAAAGGGGCAAAAAAAAGGTTCTGAAGGCACATAAAAAGGTGTTCATGAAATCATTTTATTTCGGTTCAAACCAGTTACATGATCTTTATCACATTTACTCGATTGTAATAATTAATAAACTCATTATATTGGATTACACACAATATTTCAAAGTTTTTGACAGTAAGTCGCTTCGAGCTCAGTAGATCCGTACATAGCAAGAAACTCTCCTCGAGATGTACAGAATCCAATGGAGCATATCTTGTCAGTACTCGTAAAGGGAGTTCAGTCGAATTTGCAAAGGTTTCCACATGTGGATTGTTCTTCTAATTTAATTGGAATTTGTCTTTATTGCACCAGTCGGGGTTGTCCCTAACTTACTTCACTGTTCTTCCTTCACACTTCCTTCCTGATTTTCGACATGATTTTGTGTTGTGAAAAATACGCTCCGACCTGGACTGGTAGAACATGAGCACCGCCAACAAAAGAGTACACAGCAGAGAGGTAGAACCGTAAAATTCATGCGAGTACTAACTGAACTTAGTTTAAACTGTTGCATCATCATCGTTTAATTGCAGATTGTCCATTCTTGCTGAGGTTGGCCGTTGTTGCTAGGATATATAAATTACTGGTGGTTTCCACAAATTTATTTATTTATTTATTTATTTATTTATTTATTTATTTAATAATAATAATGTTATTTGTTTTACGTCCCACTAACTACTTTTTAAGGTCTTCGGAGACGCCGAGGTGCCGGAATTTTGTCCCGCAGGAGTTCTTTTACGTGCCAGTAAATCTACCGACACGGGGCTGTCGTATTTGAGCACCTTCAAATACCACCGGACTGAGCCAGGATCGAACCTGCCAAGTTGGAGTTAGAAGGCCAGCGCCTTAACCGTCTGAGCCACTCAGCCCGGCTATTTATTTATTTATTTAATTTATTTATTTATTTATTTATTTATTTATTTATTTATTTATTTATTTATTTATTTATTTATTTATTTATTTATTTATTTATTTATTTATTTATTTATTTATTTATTTATTTATTAGTGTTGAGTCCTCGTCAAGCAAAATATTTTTAAAAAAGGTCCTCCGTAAACACAATATAAAAACAGTGTTTAGCACCGTCACTAAAATTGCTCACAGTCTGGGTAAAACCAAGGACAAATTGTCCGCACTTTTACATTCTGGGGTATACGAAATTCCCTGTACATGCGGTAAGGTATACATTGGCCAAACATGCCGGTCCATTGGTACTCGTATCAAGGAACATGAACGTAATATTCGTTTCAACCAACGAGACAAATCAGCAATAGCTGAGCACGCTCCATCGTCGGGCCATGATGTCATGTTCCAAGATGCTCGAGCTCTTACTCCTTGAGACAATCCAGGTCCAAGATTATACGGGAAGCTGTGGAAATACGTAGAAATCCTAACAATTGAAACAGGGACATTGGCTATCTATTAAGTAATACCTGGTTGCCAGCCATTAAGGATTTACGTAGGTAGTTCCCTTCCTTGGCCCTTCACTATTGTTATTTCGTTTCGGTGTTTTCCAAATTCGTTCGTTCCTCATCGCCAGATGTTTCATTTCAGGCTTGTGTCAATGCCGTACCTTCATATGTACATACGCCTGTTGTGTTATGTGACACACTCAGACTGATTCTGATGGTTCCGTCAGCTTCCGCTTCGAACGCTAGCGCTGTACCGCATCCGGGGAACCATCTGGTGACGAATGAACGTACCATTTCCACTTCTATTGGGAAACCTCTAAATTCAAACCTCATTGTTTTACAAGCCTTTCTCGTGGATAGTCGAGATTTCCTTCTGATGACGCAGAGCATAGTTCTCTGCGAAACGTAAAGAAATTCACTTTTGTTTCTTGACACGGCATAAGCCCAAATGCCTATATCATGCCTATTAAAAATCTGTTCAAGAAAGGAAAAAAGGTCTAATATTTTAAAAACGCAGATAAATATGAAGGGAAAAGGTACTGAAACATGAAATAGAAGGGAAAAGGTAGCAACGTATAGCAACCTTACAAAAAGGTGCACTGATGTCATTTCCATGTGAGAATGTATGTAAAACTTGCAAATATTGCATTTTGTGTTTATTTCGCTTCATTTCTTGTCCACACATACATACATTGACTTACCTGTATCAAAATAGCTATATTTTTAAAAAGGTGCTGCACCTTATAATCCTTTCAGTAGTTATCGTTAACAGCGAGGGAAATTATAAATTCTTGTATTGTACATCTGAAAAGTGTCAGACTGTTCATCTCGACATTTGCATAAAGGTGGCAACTGAACCTTGCTGATATGTTATTTCAAGGAAACAAGGGAATATGACCCCACCCTTTGTAAATCTAAATCCATATCATGAGACTTACCTGTAGATTAATAATGAGCTGGTTACAGCCGAGACAGGCCTAACAGTTCAAATAATGATCACCTGCTGTTAATCCGTTATCTCTTGGAACATTTCCTGGCATAGCGGTTGACGAGCGGCGACCACAATCTGTGCTGAGTGACGTGTTAGTTAATGAAAGAGCTTGTAAGTGCTCAGTGGAAATGAGGTGACGAATGTGCGATAATGATAGGTTGTAAGTCTACTCATGCCAGCGTGTCTGGTCTCTTATTACCGAGGTAGTGCCACTGCACACCTTTTAGGGGTAGCAGACTTTTTAGTTAATAATGAGATGAGCGTGTGTTTGTTACACCGGTTATTCCTCTCATGTGATCTCTGCAATGCGTAACTTCTCTTTCCCTTTCCTCCTTCCTTGTCTTCTTCTAATGAGCGAGCTGGTTACGTGGTTAGTTCACGTACACTGTGAGCTTGCATTCGTGAGACGGGGTGATCGAACCCCACTGTCAATAGCCTGGTTTTTAACGTTGAAAAAAATTATTTGCAGACAAAGTAGGGGTTCCCATACGACGAAAAACGTAAAATTAAGCAATTTCCTAAATTGTGCCGAAAGTTGAAGGGCTGAAGGGCCTGAAAAGGTTTCACATTGTGAGACATGGATAGCTTTATCAAACTAAAATAAAAAGAAAAAAAATCCAAAATCACTTTCGGCCTAAAATCGTTTGTTTCTTTACTCGTTTTCTTTTCGATTCAAACCAAACCCCATGGCACTACAGCCCTTGAAGGGCCTTGGCCTACCAAGCGACCGCTGCTCAGCCCGAAGGCCTATAGATTACGAGGTGTCGTGTCGTCAGCACGACGAATCCTCTCGGCCGTTATTCTTGGCCAGCGGGGCCGCTGTCTCACCGTCAGATAGCTCCTCAATTCTAATCACGTAGGCTGAGTGGACCTTGAACCAGCCCTCAGGTCCAGGTAAAAATCCCTGACCTGGCCGGGAATCGAACCCGGGGCCTCCGGCTAAGAGGCAGGCACGCTACCCCTACACCACGGGGGCCGGCTTTCGATTCAAATCTTAGTCAAATTAACTTATTTACATAATACTTCCTGTAATGTGTTCCTTGGTTCAATACTCTCAGCGTTTTTAGATTTTTTGAAAAATGTCCACACCGAATGTAGTTATGAGGGCTTAAGTGAAACTTTGCATTGCTTCACATTAGCGCTCGTAGTGGTACAGAAAGACAAACTGCTAACGATGATTAAAAAAACAGGATTGTAATTTTTCGGAATCATTTTTCATATTTTATTATATTGTATTTACCTAAAATTCGTAGCACTTATCCCTAGGATGTTTTTAACATTGAGTTGCTTCCCTGAAGGGCTAGCTAGACCTGTGGATTTTACATTTTTTTCTCTAGGCAAATGCCCTTAGTTAAGACAACAGGCACTTCTTTCCCATTTCTATCCCTTCGTCGCCATAGTACTTACTGAGTCCGTGCGATGTTACAACACTAGCGTGTCTTCTTCTTTCCTTTCCCTTCCCCCTTCCCCATCTTGAACTCGTTTGCACCTGAACTGTCATTTCCTTTCCCTCTGTGTTCCTTCTCTCTGTCTCTCTCTCTCCCTTCCGTGATTCTACGCGTATCTAATGTTATAAATATACTTTTGTTTTCATATGCAAGTTCCCTTTTTGTGTGTGTGAAAATGGGGCATGATAGCTGAGTGCCGTCGACTGTCTTCTCACCAAAGTGGCTAGGTTCGTAACCGGACCCATGCATATGGGAATTTAAAAAAATGAAAGTTCGTGACCCAGTAGCTCCGTTTGCCCTTGACAACAGAGATTCAGTGGTTAGGATTGTGTTGTCAACAATTCCGGAAAACCGAGCAGTAAGACATAGGACTTACTTTCTCAATTTCCCTTGTATAAAGGCCAGTGCAAGGCACAGTATTGTAAATTTATTCGTGAAGAGACCTCATTTAAATGTCATTCTACGCTATCACTTACATACAGTAGTTCTCAGGATTGATACCTAATCTCTTGTCTCTTTGATTCTTCTTTTCTGTTTGCTAAATTTATTTATTCGAATATTCATTATATCTTTTAAAAAATGTCATTTCCATGTGAGTATGTATGTAAAACTTGAAAATATTGCTTTTCGATATGCTTTGTCTGTCAGACAGCCTCTAAGGATGCAGTTCAAAAAGATATGAATCATTAGTCTAATTGTGAAGTTATTAATAAGCAGAGGACATTTAGGCGTTAAAAATCCTGATTTAATCAACCAAAACAGGCACTAAAAATGTTATAATAGACACTATAAATAGATACTTTCAATATTATTACTACGTGCCAGCCCCGTGGTAGCCCCTTCTGGTGCTTCCAGGAAGGGTCTAGTGACTCAGACGACCGAGGATCTCTCAGTCGGCTTGTAGGGTGTGACCGGCCTATTCGTGTATTGTTCTCGTCGGGCGGCTTACCTGAGGCTTTCCTGGAGATTCAGCGAGAATGTTCTGCCTCTAGCCACCTCGCGAAAATGCTGGCCCATATCACCTGAGCTATAAAGTGGGAGGCTAGCCGCGGACAGTCAGTCAGAGTTGGTCTCCGTGGCGGAGTCAGTGTGAGACTCAGTGTGTTGGGGTTCGGTGGCTGGGCTGAGGGCGATAGAGGTGTTGGCTGTCGTTAGTGTCCCACCATTGTGTGAACGAGGGGCTGTTGTTGTGATGTCGAAGAGTTCAGTGAGTGCCTGGACTGAAGACGTGTAATACCTGAGAGTACTGTGTGTTTGTGTATTACTGCGGAGTGAGGATCGCCGTGAGTCAGCGAGGGAAGCACTGTCGTGGGTGTGAGGGTAAATTGACCTGTGTAAATATTCGCTGTTGCGAGCATCGTCGTCCTGCGCTGAATACTCTTGAGCTGTTGTTGTTAAGTAATAATAATGTTATTTGCTTTACGTCCCACTAACTGCTCTTTTACGGTTTTCGGAGACGCCGAGGTGCCGGCATTTAGTCCCGCAGGAGTTCTTTTGCGTGCCAGTAAATCTACCGACACGAGGCTGACGTATTTGAGCACCTTCAAATACCACCGGACTGAGCCAGGATCGAACCTGCCAAGTTGGGGTCAGAAGGCCAGCGCCTCAGCCGTCTGAACCACTCCGCCCGGCTTTGCTGTTAAGTTGGTCACTGCATGTGACTCTGTGAATTACTGGACAGTCTCTGGAATCGAACCAAGCAATAGTCATTGTGTGTTGTGTAGCCCCCCTGTGTTCAGACCCAGCGGTCTACACACAACTGCTGTATGAGGTGACTGGACTTGGGGAATGAAAAGGTTAGCCGTCCACAGATATAGCAACGGGCCGGACCGCTTGCTAATTCATAAGGAAAAGGGATTTGTAAATAGACAGCAATTAGTACGTGTGGTTATTATTATTATTATTATTATTATTATTATTATTATTATTATTATTATTATTAAGAAGTGCCAATTTGTTATTGATCTAAATTCCATGAAGATATAATAAAACTTTTTTGGTGTAAATTTATACCTCGTTTCAGTTAGGATATTTCGGAGTCTTGCAAACTTCTCAGGATGTGATCGGACAGTACTATCGAGGCCGTTTCCAATCGGCGAAGGAAGTTCCACAGAATACATTATTTATTTATTTATTTATTTATTTATTTATTTATTTATTTATTTATTTATTTATTTATTTATTTATTTCGAACCACCGGGCGAGTTGGCCGTGCGCGTAGAGGCGCGCGGCTGTGAGCTTGCATCCGGGAGATAGTAGGTTCGAATCCCACTATCGGCAGCCCTGAAAATGGTTTTCCGTGGTTTCCCATTTTCACACCAGGCAAATGCTGGGGCTGTACCTTAATTAAGGCCACGGCCGCTTCCTTCCAACTCCTAGGCCTTTCCTATCCCATCGTCGCCATAAGACCTATCTGTGTCGGTGCGACGTAAAGCCCCTAGCAAAAAAAAAAAAATTATTTCGAACCAAAATTCCGTTGCAGAGCTTGGCTCCGTGGCTCAATGGTTACCGTGCTGGCCTTTGGTCACAGAGGTCCCGGGTTCGATTCCCGGCAGGGTTGGGAATTTTAACCATCATTGGTTAATTTCGCTGGCACGGATCCTGGGTGTATGTGTCGTCTTCATCATCATTTCATCCTCATCACGACGCGCAGGTCGCCTACGGGAGTCAAATCAAAAGACCTGCACCTGGCGAGGCGAACATGTCCTCGGATACTCCCGGCATTAAAAGCCATACGCCATTACATTTCCGTTGCAGAGTCTTCCTGAATTTGATCCTGACGCCTTTGCCCATATCTCAAGGAATTTGAGGCAAATTTCTATGTCATCACTGAGTCACGATTTTTCTATTCATTGCAGGCAGTTTGTCATACGGTTGGTCATATGACTGCGGGTCTGCGCACTTATTAAATGTCGCAGTCTGTACCGGCGATCATATGTGGCATATATCTCTGCCGACGAACGAGATATATCGAAGCAAAATAGGGTTAAATCAATATTGTATTTAAAATAATATTGTATGCGCGTAATTAGGAATTTATAGGAAAATGGTAGACAGCAGTCAGATTAAGCAATTAAAGGAAATAACAGAGTATTTTACTCTTCATAACTTGGCCCAAAACGGATTTTTAACTTTACTCTGCACTTGTAACGTGTGATAGTACATATATCACACCCTCGCACTGTATTCACAAGTAAGAAATATTATTATTAGTATTACATTTGTGTACTTATTCTTAATATTTTAACCTGGAAGGTCTTCATATGTGCTATGAGTAATTTGTTGTACAAGCTAATGGGAAAATAGTGCTATTTACTACTCAGAACGTTTCCGTAAGTCATGAGGAACAACCCAGAGGCTGATGACGTGTGGGGCAACGGTTGTAAATTGTTATTTAGATATATTAAAATTGGAGCCTAGCGTGAGGCGATTAAGTATTTTCTTTTATTCATATTTTATTATTTTTAATCATATTTCAGTTGACACCCAACTGGGGTCAATGGTTATTAATTGTTATTTAAATATATTACAACACTTTCAGGAACAAATCATTTTAGAAAACATCCTCAATTTAATTATAAAGTCTAACTGTGCGCTTACAGAGAACAGTGAGTCTGCATGAAATTGGTATAAGATTCAAAACAAACCAATGGACGGGGTATTCTTTTCTATAGGTACACAGTTTCTTTCTCTGGAGAACTTACGAAGTTAAATCCTTATCTTACTATACATGGGGATGTACGATAACTTTTGAAGATTCTTCTACTTCTTAACAAAGTTGTGATTACGAGCGCTGGGGAAGATATTTGGAACAAAGAGAGAAACGACTCAAGTTCATCCAGGAACTGCTTTAACCATATAACTTGTCCATTATCTCACGAGTTGTAAAATCAAAACGGCTATGTAGCAGTTGAGAAGAAACTTCTCCCGCAGTCAGGTGGCCTGAAGCGCTGCGTCACTTCGAGGAATGCAGTATTTCGATGAACAGTATGTCGCGAAAATCGTGCCATCGGCTTACACCACGTGAATCCCCGTAGAAGATTGTTATGGAATGTCTGCCTGCTTTAATTCTTGTATTTGCCAGCTCTACACGTCACTGCTCGAACTCAACTGGGACAGGCAGTAAAAATATCCGAAAATTCCATCCTTCTTTTCATGTTCATTTCGCTTGTTTCTGTGGTCGGTGGATACTGAGTGGATCTCGGCCCACAAGTGGCCACGGCTCGCCCGTGGCCCGACAGCTCTGCACTCTGACCGGCCAACCGAGCAAAGGAGGGGTGGCCACAGCTCTACGCCTCTGTATTCGCACTAAAGTGTATGCTGGGTCAGTTCCTAGTATAGGCCACGGCCGCCAACCTTCTCACTTTCTCCGCACATCTTCACCGTTTGCCGGGCTGAGTGCCTCAGGCGGTTGAGGCGCTGGCCTTCTGACCCCAACTTGGCAGGTTCGATCCTAGCTCAGTCCGGTGGTATTTGAAGGTGATCAAATACGTCAACCTCGTTTTGATAGATTTACTGGCACGTAAAAGAACTCCTGCGGGACAACATTCCGGCACATCGGCGTCTCTGGAAACCGGAAAAGTAGGTATTGGGGCGTAAAGCCAGTAACATTATTATTATTATTATTATTATTATTATTATTATTATTATTATTATTATTATTGTTACGGACTTTTCCGTGGTAGGTAGAGGTGAAAGAAGGTGCGGGTGTGAATGGGTTTCAAGCTACGAAATTATAGTGCAATGTAAAATTAATTTAAAAGTTAACAAGGTTATATTTTCTTTTCAAAAACAAGAGATAACAATCATAACAGGTACAGAGTAGCAAAAATGTAGGTACAATATTACTGGATTCGGGCTCAGTGCCCTTACTTCATAACTCTTGGGCAATCAGCCCCGCCTTACTCCAAAAAAAATTTTAGCCAAGGGGCAGAAAACCCCATTCATGCCCAGGAGCACTGGCTCCAAACATTACACATAAAGCCTGCACGAGGCATACAGAAACAAATTTCAAAGAGCGATCCGCTCTCAAAATTGTAAGCCTATCACAAGGCCACACCAAACTCTACCTTCAAGCTGTCCTCTAAGGACGTATTCACAGGGGTAAAATACCCAACCTACGGAGGTCTATTACATGAAAAGAAGGTTGATTACATGACCTCTAAAATAACAATTTGAGAGGAGGCGAACCGCACTCCTGATACACTTTGTTTAAGACCTACTTGGCACTAGGCCGTTAATACAAGGGCTAATCCCATACTACAGAGGTGACTTAAGAAAATAACAATTTACATTACATCACGGAAGAATGGGTTTGAGAAAATAAGTTCACCTCAAAACAATATGAGTGGGAACTCGAGAGGGTTAGCACTCTCTATCCCAATATGTAGCTTTACAAGAAAAAGATGAAAAGAGTAATTACATTTTAGGAAAAGGTTACCTGATGGAAATGCTTCGAACCCGCCGCGAGTGTTAAACTGCCGACCTAGCAAGAAAAGAAGTTATTAATAGGCCATTACCTGGTGTTGAACGGCTGAAGAAGAAAGGGGCGCTTCCCGCCTCCTGCTATGTACTTAATACACTGAAAGATGGAACAGAAGTGGCCCGGAGACCCCAAAATCAGCAGTTTATATACTCTCGCGGAAGTTTCTAGGCGTTAGGGGAATGAAAACACCCGCCCACAATGTTTTTATTGGATAGGACCCCGCAACAGATACAAGTTGGGGGAAGATACACCAGATTGGTCAGAAATTACTAAAAGAAATTCGGGATTGGATAAATCTAAAACAAGGGGAAAAAGAGGGGTATACAGCCACCTTAAACAATAACAGAAAGAAATTTAACAAGAAACAAACTTTTGAAAAAAAAATTTCTCCAACAAAATAGTTCTTTGACTCCGCACTAGGGTGCGCTATTGTTGATCTTCAGTAGTGTCCTCTAGAAGAGAAAGTTCACACTTCTTACTTCAAGCGAAACAAAAACACATCAAAAGTGACACAGTTCAAAAACTCAAAATTTTCCACGTGGTGACATCTTCTGAGAAAGTAGAGAATTAATAGAATAGATAAAGTTCAACCTTCCTCCAGAAGAGGAGTTTCAACTGGCGCAACTTTTAAATAAACGGTGTAGAGGTGTACCGCCCGGTACAGACCTCCCCCCCCCAAAAGTTCCTCCAGGGGTGACACATGAAATCAGTTTGAAACAAAGTCCAAGTAATGATGTTGATACGAAGATAGATAGCAGAAGCATTTACAAGATTTCTTAATTCAGTTTCAAAATGTTGTTGTTGCAGGTGAATGAAAGTCTTTATGTTTGTAGAATTTGAATTTCTGAAGATAAACTTTTAATACTTAAAGGTGAAGAAAAATTTTGCAATGTCCACCAAATATTGTTGTTGAATTCCCAAGTGTAGTTATTGCTTATGGTGACTGTCCATGTAGTTGATGTAGATTGAGTCGGATGGCCAGACCGGCCGTTGCAGCTTGCGTCCAACGGAGGCCGCTCGGACCCCTCAAGTACCCTGAGATACCGCTCGCCCGCACTATGAGGGGAGCAGAGGTGTTGAAGTACGCCGCGCCCGCGGTGAACAGATACAGGCTGCGGGCATGTAGCAGGTCGTGCGCCGCACATCAGCCTTGGCCGGGAGGAGAGCTCCGGCTCGCCGTGCACATGTCGTCCTCGCTGGAGAGGAGGGGGCCCATCCCCCTCCCCAGTCGCTGCACGGCGCTGCGCGGCTGCGGGGGCGCTGAAACATTAAAGCTAGGCGGCAGAATTGTGTTGGACTATCATCTTCTTTGAGGGTACAGGCTTGTGGAGAGGTTGAGGGGCCAGCGGCGTGTAGATATCCATGGCATTTACTATTATGAAGCCACAGTGTAAGGTGGAGCAGGAGACGGGAGCGTGGTAATGGCCGTGGCAAGAACAGGATGGCAGTTTAACGGGTCGGGGCAGGTTTTACACAAGGCTTACATCTAAAACCAAAATATTACAGAAGGGGCAGAATGCCTTAAAGGTGAAACTCAAAAAAAAATATAACCTTCATATCCTTTCAAAATAATATGAAGCAAGTTAACACAGAAATTACACCGGTTTCACCTGGGACAGGTGAACTCTAAATATCCTCTCGGTGGCTGGATTACTTAGCAATAAGGTAACCGGCGTAAGAAAATCGAGAATGATACAAGGCCCATGAAATCTGGGGGCAAGCTTGCCCGCGGGAACAAAATTTTTGACCATAACCTGGTCACCTACCTTCAAAGTGGTGGGTCTCCGTCCACGATCATACCTTTCCCTAACCTTTTCATGAGACACTTTAAGATTGGCTTTAGCCTTCTTCCAAAGATCTTTAATGTTATCCGGATCTATTGTCTCGGGTAGAATGTCATTCAAAGACCAGAGGTTAGAGAGCGGTGAGTTGGGAACAAACTTGAACATCAAAGAAGCTGGAGTAAACTTGTGAGATTCATGAACCGCCGAATTCAAAGCAAAAGCTATCCAATGCAGGGACGTGTCCCACCTGGAAGGATCTTCATGATGATAGGCAATGAGTGCGGACCTGAGATTACGGTTAACCCGTTCAGCCAGAGATGGTTGAGGGTAATAAGCAGAAGTAGTTACATGAGAGATGGACAAGTCAAAACAGAATTTACGAAATAAATTTGATGTGAACGCCTTAGCATTATCAGATACAATATATTGACACGGACCAAAAGAAGCAAAAATAGAATTTAAGCAAGTAATGGTTGACTGAGCGGTAGCCAGCTTAGTCGGAAATAACCAGAAAAATCTTGTAAAACCATCTACACACACAAAGATGAACTTGTTGGCATTGCCATTTGACTGGGGGAAGGGTCCCACATAATCAATATACAGGCGTTCCATGGGGCGCGACGCTTGATGAGAAGACAAAAGGCCTACTTTAGTGGACATGGTGGGTTTACTGATCAAACAAGATTTGCAAGCTTTTACGAGTTCCCGAATTTCACCGTCCATACCTTTCCATATGAACATTTCACGAATCTTTTCACGAGTTTTAAAGATTCCAAGATGCCCCCCCAATGGGGTCTCATGATAGTATTTGAAGATCATAGGTACAAGAACCGCTGGAACAACAACTTTCATCAACTTATCATGCCTCGAAGGGCAACATAGAACACCATTCCTCAGAACATAAGGGACAACATGTACCCCAGAAGAAAGGGTTTCCATTATCGGAGCCAGCGTCGGATCTTCACGTTGGTATTTCTCAATATCCCTAAAAAGCATGGGAGCATCTGTTAAGATGGCATTAACACCAGATAGTATGGACTCGGGAGGTGATGAACTGTCGACCGGTTCGTGGGTCTCGACGTCGTTATGAAACATACGGCTGAGTCCATCAGCAATAACATTTTCGGTACCTCTGATATGTCTAACATCAAACTGGAAGGCGGAAATACGAATAGCCCAGCGGGCTATACGACCAGTACGACGCGGCCTACCTAAGACCCAGCTTAATGCTTGATTATCTGTCTCCAGGTCGAATTTGACGTGTTCCAGATAGAGACGGAACTTTTCTAAGGCGAATAAGACTGCCAAACCTTCGAGCTCATAGATGGAATACTTGGCTTCTTGAGCCGACAAGGTCCTAGAGGCATAGGCGATAGGTCGCCTCCCTAGTTCAGTCTCTTGAAGAAAGACTGCAGCTACTGCTGACGACGACGCGTCGGTTTGGACGATGAATTTCTTCGAGAAATCAGGCATAGCAAGCACAGGGGCATTACAAAGTGCTAATTTAAGGTCTTCAAAAGCGGCTTGTTGAGAAGGTCCCCACTCGAATTTGATGCCTTTCCTACGAAGAAGGTTTAAGGGCGCCGCTCTATTAGCAAAGTTAGGAATGAACTTCCTGAAGAAATTCACCATACCAATGAACCTGGCGATACCTTTAATGTCCTTGGGAGGTTTAAAATCACGGATGGCCTGTGTTCTAGAATGATCGACTGCTACACCATCGGGTGACACAATATGCCCTAGGAATGACATAGAGGGCTTAGCAAAGGCAACCTTGGACAACTTAACAGTTAACCCAGCCTTACGAAGGCGATCGAGAACTTCTCGCAAATGATCTAGATGTTCTTCAAAAGTCTCTGAAAATACGACGACATCATCTAAATAGTGATATAAGTACTCGAATTTGATGTCGGAGAAGACCCTATCTAGTAGCCTAGTGAGCACAGCTGCCCCCGTGGGGAGCCCGAAAGGCACGCGGTTGTATTCGTATAAGTTCCAGTCCGTGGCAAACGCTGTAAGATGTTTAGACTCTTCGGCAAGGGGAATTTGATTATAGGCCTGATTCAAGTCCAAGATAGTGAAGAACTTGGCCTTACGAAACCATGAAAAGCAAGAATGAAGGTCAGGAAGGGGCACAGATTGCAACACCACCTTCCGATTGAGAGCCCTGTAATCAATGACAGGCCTGAAGCCTCCTTGGGGTTTCGGGACTAGAAAAATAGGCGATGAATACGCCGACTTAGAGGGCCTAATAATACCATCCTTCAACATCTGATCGATGATTTCTCTCAGAGCCTTCATTTTGGGTGGAGATAGCCTATACGGTGGAAAACGGACAGGAATCGAATCCGTGACCTCAATTTTGTATTCAATAAGGTCAGTAACACCAAGAGTATCAGAGAACACCTCGGGAAACGACTGACACAGTTTCCGAATACTATCAGCCTGCTCCTCAGGTAGATGTCTAAGGTCTAACAACATCTCATCCTGGGTAGGCGAAATAGATGAACATGATACAGAATTACACTTTAACAAGGGAATTCTACAATTGGACGCAAATTTGAATGTGCACGACCTACTCTGGAGATCGAGCACAAGACCAGTGTGAGAAATGAAGTCCGCTCCCAATATGATGGGGCAAGACAAGTGCTTAGCCACAAACAGTTTGATTTTCCATGTAAATTTAAAAATACGAATTTTGACCAGTACGGAACCTAGAATTTCTAATGGCGATGAATTAGCCGAAACATATTGAATAAGAGCTGAGACATGGTCAGGTAGTTTACAAACAGATTTCAATTTAGAATACCATTCAGCCGAAATAATCGAACAAACACTGCCTGAATCTAAGAGAGCTGTTATAGGCTCGTTATTTAACTCAATCTTAAGAAAAGGAACAGGTGCGGGGGTATCCGCCGCAATCCTAAGGCACTCTTTGGGGCATTCAAAAGATGTATTCGAAGACTTATCGTTCCCTGAATTCTCGACCTTTTTGCCAGGGGCTGAGCCTTGGGAAGCTGAATTAGTTGACTCAGCCGCAGCCACCAGTCACTTTTGATTGTTGTTGGAAGTTACACCAGAAGTTGAGCAGGAGGGGGTGCTATTCGAATTGGGACAATTCTTTGCGATATGTGAGAAAGCCCCACATTTAAAACAGCCTTGTGATGAACCAGCTCCATTATTTGCCCTACTAGTTTTGATCAGAGGACACTTATTGCGCAGATGGTCAGGCGACCCGCAAGCATAACATTTACGAGGGGTGACTGATCGGCGAGGTGGAAGCCGAGTATTACTAAAAGAAGGCGGGGGTTCTTTTGCCACACGCAAGGAATCGGCATACCTAACTCCTTCCGCAGAGACGGCTAATGCTTCCAGTTCAGAGAAGGTTTGCGGGCACGCCGCGAAACACAAATATGACCTGTAGGGTGGTGAAATCCCTTCGACAATAGCTTGCACGATCTGATCCTCAGGGAAGTGGAGAGCAAACACCCTAGTATAAAACTTAATATCTTGGATGAAGTCTGCCAGGTTTTCATCCAAGCGCTGTACCCGATAATAGTATTTCTGAATAAGAGATGACCTCGCGCGGGCAGGAATAAAATTTGCAAGCAGATGTGCATGGAAATCTTCGATAGATGACTGTTCAGCTATGGCTCTTACTATTTTATCTGAGAGAACCCCAATAGCATAAGGATAGATAATTTGCAAAATTTGACATGGGGAAAGAGAAAACACAAGGGCATGATCCTGAAATTCCACTAGAAATCTTAAAAATGAAATTACGTCACTGGTGGTATTAACGGAAAACTTGGATATACCTCTGAGCAACATTGCCAATGGATGAGGCAAGCTGCTAAACCCGGGCGACATAGTAGGTAAAGGTTTCAATGGCAAGGAAGTTAATTCCGCACGTACATGGTTCAACGATGTGCGGCGTTCAGACTCGTTGTCCAATGGGGCAGAGATAGTTTGAGCAGCAACGGTTATCCTATTGCCTTCTCCCTTAGCAGGTTCTTCCTCACTACTTACATTCACTATGGTGGGCTGATCAGATTTGGGAGGAACTTCCCCAGTTAACAATTGAGTGACTTTACTAGACAATTCAGAGATAGTTTCAAGGAGCGTATTAGCTTGCTTCCTCTGAACGTCATTCACCTTCAGAGACAACAGATCATTAACTCTATTTGAAAAGTGATGTAATCTGCCTTGCACACGCTTAATTTGGTTAGGAGAAGGATCATTTTCATCAAAAAAACTAACTACGGAAGCTAGCCCAGTAATATTCTCCGTGATCGTGGAAAGAGAGTCGTCAATTTCTTTCTCTCCCAAATTGGGGATGGAAATGGGCAAATCAAGGGACTCTCTAAGCTTGTTAGTGTCTATTGCAACCGTGCCTCCAGATTGAACGTTTCTGATAGTTAACTCGTATATCAACTCCTCTTTGCGCAAATAGTTAAGGAGGAGAACATCGCGAGGGCCGGACATGATGACAGAACAATTAAAAAAAACTCAAAAAATTCCAGCAACTGAGAAAATTGTTAGAGTTCGAATTAAAGCAATGTTTAGCCGTCAAAAGGGGCTAAATTGAGACCCATTCAACCACGCTCTGCTACCACTTGTTACGGACTTTTCCGTGGTAGGTAGAGGTGAAAGAAGGTGCGGGTGTGAATGGGTTTCAAGCTACGAAATTATAGTGCAATGTAAAATTAATTTAAAAGTTAACAAGGTTATATTTTCTTTTCAAAAACAAGAGATAACAATCATAACAGGTACAGAGTAGCAAAAATGTAGGTACAATATTACTGGATTCGGGCTCAGTGCCCTTACTTCATAACTCTTGGGCAATCAGCCCCGCCTTACTCCAAAAAAAATTTTAGCCAAGGGGCAGAAAACCCCATTCATGCCCAGGAGCACTGGCTCCAAACATTACACATAAAGCCTGCACGAGGCATACAGAAACAAATTTCAAAGAGCGATCCGCTCTCAAAATTGTAAGCCTATCACAAGGCCACACCAAACTCTACCTTCAAGCTGTCCTCTAAGGACGTATTCACAGGGGTAAAATACCCAACCTACGGAGGTCTATTACATGAAAAGAAGGTTGATTACATGACCTCTAAAATAACAATTTGAGAGGAGGCGAACCGCACTCCTGATACACTTTGTTTAAGACCTACTTGGCACTAGGCCGTTAATACAAGGGCTAATCCCATACTACAGAGGTGACTTAAGAAAATAACAATTTACATTACATCACGGAAGAATGGGTTTGAGAAAATAAGTTCACCTCAAAACAATATGAGTGGGAACTCGAGAGGGTTAGCACTCTCTATCCCAATATGTAGCTTTACAAGAAAAAGATGAAAAGAGTAATTACATTTTAGGAAAAGGTTACCTGATGGAAATGCTTCGAACCCGCCGCGAGTGTTAAACTGCCGACCTAGCAAGAAAAGAAGTTATTAATAGGCCATTACCTGGTGTTGAACGGCTGAAGAAGAAAGGGGCGCTTCCCGCCTCCTGCTATGTACTTAATACACTGAAAGATGGAACAGAAGTGGCCCGGAGACCCCAAAATCAGCAGTTTATATACTCTCGCGGAAGTTTCTAGGCGTTAGGGGAATGAAAACACCCGCCCACAATGTTTTTATTGGATAGGACCCCGCAACAGATACAAGTTGGGGGAAGATACACCAGATTGGTCAGAAATTACTAAAAGAAATTCGGGATTGGATAAATCTAAAACAAGGGGAAAAAGAGGGGTATACAGCCACCTTAAACAATAACAGAAAGAAATTTAACAAGAAACAAACTTTTGAAAAAAAAATTTCTCCAACAAAATAGTTCTTTGACTCCGCACTAGGGTGCGCTATTGTTGATCTTCAGTAGTGTCCTCTAGAAGAGAAAGTTCACACTTCTTACTTCAAGCGAAACAAAAACACATCAAAAGTGACACAGTTCAAAAACTCAAAATTTTCCACGTGGTGACATCTTCTGAGAAAGTAGAGAATTAATAGAATAGATAAAGTTCAACCTTCCTCCAGAAGAGGAGTTTCAACTGGCGCAACTTTTAAATAAACGGTGTAGAGGTGTACCGCCCGGTACAATTATTATTATTATTATTATTATTATTATTCATTTGTAACCTTTATCTGATCTGCTTACAGTCACCCTACAGTACATCTTATTTTTGGGAAACCGGGAGAGTTTCGTTAATTAAAAAATAGGAACATATATTTTAAATGGAAAATTTGATATAGTATTCGGCGTGGGAACGTGCAGCATAGACTGTTAAGGGATTACAGAAGGCTCTGGATGGAAGTGAAAGCGGTAACTTTTGAGGATGCTATCGCGTTTTGATCATCTTTGAGTGAAAGTGGATTACTGAGTCGAATGTCAAGGGAAATCAACCGAGATCTGCTATCAGAAAGTGTCACTGCAGCTGCGAACAGTAGAAGATGCACTTTACGTGGTCTAAGGATAATGCTCTTCATTCCAGCGTTCAGTCTGCAAGTTCCTGTCTCTTGGAAAAAAGAAAAGAGACTGATGTTCATCAAACTTAGATGACATGTTCGGAAATGCGGTAGGTTTTTTACCAGCTTTTACATTTTACAATACACTCTGAAATAATAATAATAATAATAATAATAATAATAATAATAATAATAATAATAAAACCTCCGTGGCTCCGGCGGCAGCGCGCCGGCCTCTCACCACTGGATTCTGTGGTTCAAATATCGCTCACTTCATATCAAATTTGTGCTGGACAAAGCGGAGGTGGGTCAGGTTTTTCTCCGGGTACTCCGGTTTTTCCTGTCATCTTTCATTCCAGCAACGTTCTCCAGTATCATTTCATTTCATCTGTCAGACATTAATCATTGCCCCAGAGGAGTGCGACAGGTTTCGGCAGCCGGCACAATTCCTATCCTCGCTGCTAGATGGGGTTTCATTCATTCCATTCCTGACCCGGTCGAATGACTTGAAGCAGGTTATGGATTTTCATATTCACGTCCATGGTTTTACCCATTATTAAAAAGGTAGGCTAAGTTGAAATGTCCCAGAAAAGGCTGTGTGATTCTTACCACTAATATACTGTATATCATTTTAAGAAATAAATACTCGAAATGCTTAACTTTATTGTTACAACCCAGATTTGTACGCTGGCGGAAAAAATTATCCAAACACCATGAAGGGGTTGGGCTGGATTAACGAACGTTGGTAGGCGTGTTTGTACATCTGAAAGATGACGTTGATTCAAATTTCCCGCAAATCACATAAGCGTGGCGCTAGTAGCGGCCCCATGACGTGCCACATCAGGTTTGCTTTAAATACGCGCTGTACTGTGCGAGAGCGTTAGTTACCCGTGAGATTTGACGGAGGGACTGTGAGTGGGTTAGGAAAGTCTTCACGACGACGAAGAGCCCAGTACCAACAGCTCACTGCGGCTGAACAAGGTCGCATGATAGGGCTACGTGAAGGTGGATTTTCCTTCCGCACTATTGCAGAACGACTTGGCAGGAATGGCTCCACTGTGCATGCATGCTGGCAGCAGTGGTCACGAGAAGATACGCTCGCAAGAAAACCGGGCTCCGGACGTCCCCGTGGCACCACTGAGAGGGAGGACCGCCGTATTCGGCGTATGGCTGTGGTTCAGCGGGCTGCGTCTGCAGCAGCATTTCGAGCGGTAGTAGGCACCGCAGTGACGCAACGAACTGTTCGAAATCGGTTACTTGAAGGACAGCTCCGAATCAGACGCCCTGTGGCGTGCATTCCACTTACCCCAAACCACCGCCGTCTGCGACTTCCTTGCTGTCAAGCGAGAGCTCATTGGAGGATGGAGTGGAGGTCCGTTGTGTTTTCCAATGAAAATCGGTTCTGTCTAGGTGCCAGTGATGGCCGTGTGTTGGTTAGAACGTCAGGTGAGCGCCTACATTCCACCTGTCTGCGGCGCGACACACTGGACCTACACCGGGAGTTCTGGTCTGGGGAGCAATTTCCTATGACAGCAGGAGCTCTCGTGTTTATCCCACGCACCCTGACTGCAGATGTGTACGTCCGTCTGGTGATTCGACCTGTTGTGCTGCCGTTAATGAACAGCATTCCCGGGGGTGTTTTCCAACAGTATAAAGCCGCTGTTGTAACCTAATGTGCTCTACAGAGTGTCGACATGTTGCCTTGGCCTGCTCGATCCCCCGATCTGTTTCCAATCGAGCACATATGGGACATCATTGAACGACAACTCCATCGTCATCCACAACCGACATTAACTGTCCCTGTATTGACCGACCAAGTGCAACAGGCATGGAACTCCATCCCACAAGCTGACATCCGGCACCTGTGCGATACAATGCATGTACGTTTGCATTCCTGCATTCAACAGTAAGGCGATTATATCACTTATTAATGGACCAGCATGACACATTTGCGATGTCTTTTCTTGCGCGGATATTAACCTGTAGTCTTGTACGTTTAATCAATTAAATATGTTACCTCGACAAATATATTGCGGAAATTTCCATATTCTGCATGCCTTATTTCATGGTGGTCGGATTTTTTTTTGTCAGTGTATAGAATATTACAGTATTAGAAATTAATTTCGGGATAATAATAAAAACATGATTGCCTCCATATTTACTTACATAACAAGCTGTCGCATATAAATCATATAAAACAACATAGACAGCCGTGCGTATAACAAGGTACCTGTTACAGTGCCTTCGGAGAATGCGTAACATACGGGTCTCACCTGCTTCTTTCACAGTCTTAGCGCCAATGATTACAAATTGTTTATGTCCTCTGGCGTCTTTTTGCGGTCACACTCCGTTTTCTGAAAATGAATGGGCCCTGCTATCGTACCAAGATCCGTAGCAATCTCAATCATGTATCCAAATTCAGCTAAAAATTAGAGCGCTAGCCTTCTAAGCCTTACTTGGCGGGTTCAATCCTGGCTCAGTCCAGTCTGTTTGAAGGTGCTGAAATACCGTCAGCCTCATGCCGGTAGATTAACCTGTACGTAAAAGATCTGCGGGACAACATTCCGGCATTTTGGCGTCTCCGAAAACCATAAAAGCAATTTATGACATCAATTCTTCTTATTCTGCCGGTTTTCCCATACCGATGCGGTCGCGGTGTTTTACGGCGAGATGCCCATCCTGGCGCCACCTCTATGTGGAGGGATGTGTTCGTGATTGCGTGTTCCTGTGGTGGTTGGTTGTATGATGTGTGAAGAGGAATGTATTGAGACAACTACACTCAGTCCCCAATGCGCTGACCATTCAGCCAAGAAGCTGGACCAAAATCCAGTGACATTCCTTATTGCAGTTTAATATACTATTTGAGAATAAATAAGACACAATCTAAAAGCCGTTACAAACAGTGCTGATAGCGTTATACACTTAATAAAATTTAAAATAAAATCCACATGATTGTGTCGTGTTGGTTTTAAAAATTAGAGGACAGTTGTGCTGTAATAAAAATAGACAACGAATAAGAAAGCTAACATTAGAAAACGTTTAAAGCTAATAAATATGCTTAATATACGTTATGATAGGAAAGACCAAGTATGCCGATTCCGCTGTTTCACGAAGACTGAACATCCTTCACAGCAGTAGGAGTGAAGCTGTATTCTGAAATGGACTGCTTGTCGAACATTTCCTAACTTTTAAATTGAATTATTGTCTAATTGACTGCTTTTTGATACCTACATTGTAAATCACATGTCGAATCATCTGGAGTCCTTCTCCATTATGAGATAGTATTACAAAATTCTTGATGCAATAGATAAAAAATATAACGTCATATTCTCTTTATTAATATGATTAGTGCCACGCAATACAAGCTCATTTGATCGTCATAGTCCTTTTCACCGAATAGCACCGTGGAATACGGTATTGTTCCCTTAAGAATATGGTAAGCCATTAGAATATGATATTACATAACTAATTATTGTGTAATTAAATTATATTATTTACTAAAACATTCTCCGGGAACTCCGGTTTTCCATGTCATCTTTCATTCCAGCAACAGTCGCCCTTAACATTTCTTTTCATCTGTCAGTCATTTATCATTGCCCTAGAGGAGTGCGACAGGCTTCGGCAGCCGGCACATTTCCTATCCTCGCCGCTAGATGGGGGCTTCATTCATTCCATTCCTGACCCGGTCAGATGACTGGAAACAGGCTGTGGATTTTCACTAACAGTATGCGCAGTTATCTTCTATTTATTAATTATGTGTTAAATCCGCAAAACAGTCCTGTTAAATACTACTCGAATTTTTAATTCTCTCTTGTGGCTTAACGTATCAATTAGCTGCCTCTGTGGATCAGTGGTAGAGTGTCGGCCTCCGGATCCCAAGATAGCGGGTTCAAACCCGGCAGAGGTAGTCGGATTTTTGAAGGGCGGAATAAAGTCCATTCGACACTCCATGTCGTACGATGTCGGCATGTAAAAGATCTCTGGTGACACATTTGGTGTTTACCCGACAAGATTCATTAAATCTCAGCCATAGACTCCGAAGAAAGTTTAGGTTGACTTTGTCTGCCATCTAGTGCGCCTAGAGTAAAACGGAACGTCGAAATTGACGAGCAGACAGCCAGATGGCGTCAAATTAAAATGTCTGCACACGGTAGCTGAGGCCATACGATTATTACAAATCAATTAATAATATGTGATGTTTTTAAGATTTACAATATCTGACTGTCATTCGAATTGATTAAAGCACATACTATATTCGTGCGGGTAGCATTCTGTTTGAAAACTCATCTCGGCTATGTTTTCCATCACATCCATAAGCCTTCCGAAGAGAGGAGTCGAAAGCTTTCTAATCTAGTCTAAATGCATCATCACGTGCCGGCGTTATTGTGTTATATACTCTTCTTCAGCCGGGGCGTAACGTGCGGTGGTAAACGCGATCGCTTGTAAACGGATCGAGCCGGTTCTGCTTTATACCCCGGAAGGATCCGATGTGAGGTACGGTCTTCCTGAATGTGTAACGAGTCTGTCTGCAGCGGAGGAAGAGCTCTAGGAGATATTTCCATCCGTTCCTTGCCGTGCACGAGCAGTCGAAGCTGTTGCATCCCTCTTTAAGCACTTTCTGAAGAGTAGCTGGTGTTCTTTTAAATAAATTTTAATAGCAACTGTTTCGATGTAAACAATGACTTAACTGTCTGGCTGCCTGCAAAATGTATTGACTTTCGTTCATATATATTCCATGGAAAATGTTATTTAGGTCATCGCCAGTCAGCAAATCTTGCTCTAATGACGAAGAAGTTTCACTCCTTTCATCAAGAAGCAAACAAAGGAATTACTGAATGATTATCATTACAAATAAGCAGTCCTCCTTTGCAAATTGAATTTACAGGAACATTGAAATTCAACGTAAAAGGAGAATTTCGGTAAAGTGTTCCACTGATAATTAGTTTTAACTTTGTGGATATAGAATTCCTGTGCAATACGGCTATATTTGTTATAAAGATTGTATTGTTCAGTTAGTTCACCGCGTGGTAATTTATTATTACTTAGTTTAACAGGAGTAGGTATTCCCTAGTTCAATTGAATAAGTCTTACCTCTGTTAAAGTAGCTTTACGAATGCTTTGTTGTCGATCAGAATCATCTGTGTGAAGCATCTAATGTGGTGTTGTTTCATTTTGCTGCATGTTATAAGGAATGCCAGTATGCATATCATTTACTGGGATTTCACAGCACGTACAACACCGGTGACGTTATGCACTGAAATAAGCTTCACACACAGGGAACTAACAATATTTTCTTCACTCGTCAGTTATCATTTTTCACAGAGAGAAATCCGATAGGGATAGCTTCCTTTGATGAGGGGTACAGTATGAGTACAACTTTTAAAGAAAGCAGTATTCAGTTATTACTAAAATATTCCATTGTGTGATACTGTAAACATTCAAAATGTTATATCCTGCAGTAGCAACTATCCCGAAAAGGAGCAATGTATTTACTATTATTTAATTACTGATCATAGATGGTGGTAAACAATCTGCAGTGTTTGTCTTAAAACTGTAAAGATATGTTCTCAATATCAATAGTAATTGCCTAAACAGAGGAAAATGTTAACATAAAATTTTGAAATAGTTCCTCGTGCGCCAAACAATAGTCCAACCACCTTCCACGCAGGAACGTGATATTATTCCTCCAGTATCTGAAACACAGCTCGTAATGCTTCCTGTTTTTCAGAGTCTACTCCTGTTGCCTGTACGTCACCTTCTTCAAACCGTATTTTATTTAGCCTTCAGCAGAAATGCATGGAACTTCGCTTTAAATTTCAAATCTACCCGACTCCTTCAGACGTTCGGCAATTTTACTCCTGACCTGTTGGTTCTTAACAGTTTTTCTTTGGAACAGAAACCAAGAACATAGGTAGGGTTTCAGACTCGGTGCGATGGTGGCAGTGGGTTTCTTGGCTCTTGCCGGGTACACAGCGGACTGTGATAAGTGATAGCATTGCGATTCATCTCTACTGTATTTAGCATTAGTCCACTGGGAGGATGAAAGACCTTTCATTTTTGGAAATCCAATTGTTTGATTTGACCACTCAGAAAATTGAAACGCCCCTCTACCAAGGTAAGACAAGTTTTGCTGTGTCTCGAACTGTTGACTTCGTAGCTCTAGGCTTTTTATTAGGACTGACACCCAAGTCTCGTAAGCTCCTTTTTATGTTATCGTTGAATCTTCTTGTTAGAGTCAGAAGTGGATCAACAATGGAGTCGAAACGATTGCAGATATGTTGAAGGAAAATCCACCCATGATGCTCTTACAGTACCCAAGCCACGGGCCCTTTATGAGCGTGCAGTCTGGACTCTCTGTTGGTAAGCTAAAAATTCAGTCTTAAGTTTTGATTGAGGAGCACACCGAGCCCAGTGTACTGATTCAAGATATTAATTTTGTGATCTGGTAAAGAGTGTTGAAATTACGAGGTTTGATATGCTGTTATTTAATTTGAGAATAGTTTCTTTTTTTCTTATCTAAGATGCTTTCTTCATTGTAGGAGACACTCAAATATTTGATAGCTTTCTTTTTGTTCGTTGAAGCTATCTGTAGGCCTTTTAAAGTTCTAAAAAAATGTTCTTTAATTTTCCTCTTTCAATAACTAAAAGTTTTTTATTTACAAACCTTTAGCGTTAGGCCGACTTGAGTTAGACACTCATTACTGTAGAAGTAATCAATCAGAATTGCAGCTGACTCTTCCTTTTCAGATATTAAAACGATATCATTAGCGAACCCCAAGCTGTCACATTATCAGGATATTTTATAAGTTTGTAACCAAACGGTTGGAAACACCGAATCAGGCTTGTACAGAAAACTTTCTTCGGCATATCCCAGCTATTTCTGGGGTTGCTGCAGTCACTCAGGCTCTGTTTTATTTTGAACTGAGGTTTAAGGTCGGATGCCCTTCCTGGTGCCACTTAATTTTTGAGATGAAAATCTCGACCCCGGATAGACCGGGATTCGATCCGCAGCCTTCCGTTTGGAAAGTCGTGTAAAGAAAGTAAGAAAGAAAGAAAGAAAGAAACAAACAAACAAACAAACAAACAAACAAAGAAATTGAATAACTAACTAAATAAATAAATAATATTTCTTTCTTTCTTTCTTTCTTTCTTTCTTTCTTTCTTTCTTTCTTTCTTTCCTTAGCTTATCTCAGTTATTCCCGGGTTCGTTGGATCCATCCAGGCCCTTTTTTGATTTTGACCAAGGGTTAAGGCCGCTTGCCCTTCCTGACGCTGCGTGAGTTTTGAGATGAAAATCTCTACCCAGAATCGGCCGGGATTCGAACCTCAGTCTTTCGGACGGTAAGCCAACAGCTAAGGCACTAAGATAATCATACACCCCACCCCCTCATAAACAAATAAACATGAAATCATTAAGTTCTCTTTACATAATGTCATTGGCCAAGTTAGCCTGAAGGGCGACATTGGCGAAATCTGGGCTACTCCTGGGGTAAATTGAATTTCTCTAATGCGGACAGGTGGCGTCTACCTGTATGTCGACTGCTTCCAATGCTCAAGTTTGAGGAGTCACTTGCGACGCAGACGGCTGGGATTTAGGAGTGGCTAAATGCTAAAGACTTCTGAAGTTTAGTTTTAAAACTATTTTTCAAGAAAAAATTATAACACCCCAGCAAATTTTAATACCGTTAGTAGCTGACAATCATTAACATTATTATTATTATTATTATTATTATTATTATTATTATTATTATTATTATTATTATTATTATTATTATTATTCCGGGGTATCCGTGGAATGCAGAGGTGAAAGAAGGTGGGATGAATGGGTCTAACTACAATATCAAAATTAATTAAAAACTTAACCTGAAGGTTATATTTTTAGAACTTCAAACAACAATTTTTAATGGCAATATTACAGATACAAGTAGCAATCATTAAACAAGATTGGGGAAAACCCAAGATTCAGAACCTTAACACTTTGGGCTTTAAGCCCCTAATTTTACAATTTTACGAAAGGAAGAGGTATTATTTAATGAGGGGCAGAAATCCCCTAATTCAAGAGCACTTGCTCCCTAAATCACAATATCTAGCCTTCCAGAGGCACACTTTACAGTTACAAAACTTGGAAAAGAGCTAACAGGCTCTCAGTTTCTTACTGCCTACTTAAGGCAACGTCAACTTACAAACACTGGCCTCTCAAGGCACAACTTGCGATATGAAAACTGATTTATACAGGGGTATTTAATACCCAACCTACGGGGGCCTTCATAGAAAAGGAACAGGTTAAATAACTGCCCCAAACACAAAATGAATGGAGGCACACTGCGCTCCAATATAATGAACTCTAAGAAAAAACGAAAGGGCCCTAGGCCGAATAAAACAGGAGCTAATCCCAAGGTACTGAGGTGACTCGTATAGAAATTACTTTAACACATTATAGAAGGAAAAACATTACGAAACGTAGTCACCTCAAACCAAGATGAAGGGGAGCTCGAGAGGGTACATCACTCTCTATCCCCAATTTACAGTTAAAGATTTTATGAAGTTTTTACATTAGCCGGCAGAAAGTTACAGTTTTAGAAAAGTAGGTTACATAGTTAACGATTCGGACCTTTCCCTCGGGTTAAACTGCGGAGTTAGCAAGAAAGAAAGATGTTATGTGGCCTTGTAGATGTACTGCTGACCGATGAAAGAGGCCGCCCTGCTCCTGCTTTCACACACACACTCAGTAAGATGACGATCAGTTGGCCAAGAGACGTGAAAAGCCGCAGTTTATAAACCCTCAGGGAAGGTTCGAGATCTTTCACGACTAAACCAGCCACACCCCCTAAATTTTATTGGTTAAATCCCAAGTGAAGAAGAAATACGGGATTGGTTGGAAATTAATTACAAACATTAGGGATTGGCTAGATTCAAACTGGCGGAAGAAAAGGAAGAATTGCCAACCCAAAAATAAATGAAGACCTAGAAATACAAAACTTCTTTAAATTATAAGTTCTTTCACTTCGCACCAGGGTGCATGATCATAGCTTTTAGTGGTGTCATCTGTGGAGGAATGTCCAACCTTCTTGTTGAATGTCAAACAAAACAAGTAGAAATTCACTCAGGTTAGGAAAATTCACAATAACAAAGTTATTAAGTATTTAGGTGGTGACATCTTCTGATTGAAGTTCCAAGTTGGTGTAGTTTCAGTTTCACCAATAGAGGAGTTCATTTAGGTGCTAGTTTTGAATACGCGGCTTTGAGGTGTACCTCCCGGTACAATTATTATTATTATTATTATTATTATTATTATTATTATTATTATTATTATTATTATTATTATTATTAGCCCGCCTGGTGGCTATGATCGTTAAGGCGCTGAAGTCTAAAAACTGTCTAACACCGAGGTTAGCCGGTTCGAGTCCCGTTGGTCGAAAAAATTTTCACCATCAGAATGTTGGCCGGCAGGGTAGGGGAGGTGGTGGTATACAATTTCTAATCACTAGATTGCGTGCCAAAAGCCTGGATTAAATTCCAAACCTCTCCGCAGTGCTCATATGGAGTGAGGGCATATGACGCTGTTGATGGTGATTCGTCCGTCGGATGGGGACGTTAAGCCTTGAGCAGACCCCTTGGTGCTATTCGACAGGAGTAGGCTATGTGCCGGCACCGGGTTTCACCCTCTCCCTACTATCATATATCACGTCATTCATTTCATCTCTCATTAACTCCTCTGATGAGGTTGACGTCAGGAAGGGCATCCGGTCATAAAAAACCGCCACGACAAATTCATCTCTCCTCATACCCGACCCCGTAGGGAAACGGGACAAGGGTTGGACAAACAACAACAACATTATTATTATTATTATTATTATTATTATTATTATTATTATTATTATTATTATTACTACTTGATGTCAAGTTTCCTTGAACGACGGAAACAATCGTAATCACTCGTCATCAGCTTATACCTTGGAAGTTTCAAATCCCTCCCCCAATTGTCTTTTCCCGTAAAAGTGTGAATTTATGTCGGTATATTTGTCTTTATTTAGACATCATGAAGCATTCATATTTCCTTTGTCTTTTAACAAAAACCGAGCTCTATAGCTGCAGTCGATTAAGTGCGGCCATTATCTAGTATTCGGAAGATAGTGGGTTCGAACCCCCATGTCGGCAGCCCTGAAGATGATTTTCCGTTGTTTCCCCTTTTCACACCAGGCAAATGCTGGAGCTGTACCTTAAGGCCACGGCCGCTTCCTTCCCACTCCTAGCTCTCTTCTGCCCCATCGTCGCCATAAGACATGTCTGTGTTGGTACGACGTAAAGCAACTTGCAAAAAATCTTGTAACAAAAAATTGAGAAGAATTATAGTGCTGGTGGCGAGAAGAATGCTTTTTTAACTTCGCGAATATTTAAATAATTATAGAAAATTGTTTTATATATTCTTTATTGGTGACTTCCATAATGCTTATTTTAATATATTTGTTTAGATTAGGAACTTATCACGAACATTATTGACACTCTTTCAATGACAGTGAGAATCTGTTCGTTGTAAAAAATGAATTACAGTAACGAATTAAATACTCTTGCATTTTCTTTTAGAGCGGTTGGATCCACGGAACTAAATTCATTCACACAAAGCAGGGATGTTATTGACAGTTGTTTGCTTTGCCGTTGTGTTCGTTTGAATGTTGAACTGATGTGATGTGGAGATGTGTAGAGTTACTGATTAGTACTTTTGTAAACAAATGAGATTCCGTTTCCTGGCAAACGTTCTCCATTGATGTGAATTCTCTAGTCTGGATACTGGCTGCAAGCTTTTACGATTCGATCGTGCAACTTCTACTTTAAATGCAACTAATAAAGTTAAATTACAGCTGTTTTTGTGTATGGTGTACATAGCAACACGGATTGTGCGTCATAAAAAATTAGTGTAGTTTTGAAGCTGTTTGTTTGTTTGTTTGTTTGTTTGTTTGTTTGTTTGTTTGTTTGTTTGTTTGTTTGTTGTTGAGTCCTCAGCCCGAAGGCTCGTTTGACTCAACAGAACCGTCATAAGTAGTCTGGGTGTCATTGAAGGGCGTACAAGGAAAATAAGGAGTTAAGTAGTTTCTCATTGCTTTCCTCTCCGAGCCATAAAACCATAGTGGTGCATATCAGTCTGCCAAGCCAAGCCCACTGAAATGTGTACACTATGAGGAACACCTTCACAACATTCATCATAGAGACTGGCATCATTCATGCCTCAGTCACTTTCGCATTGTCAAAGCCAAGGACAGAAAAATGGAAGTAGGTAACGAACATATCGAGCCTATACTTGAAGACACAGTACACCCTGAACACTGTATCGTATAAGAGATGGATATCTATGTTACCGAGTGAGTTGGCCTTGCGGTTAGGGTCGCGCAGCTGTGAGCTTGCACTCGGGAGATAGTGGGTTCGACTCCCACCGTCGGCAGCCCTGAAGATGGTTTTCCGTGGTTTCCCATTTTCACGCCAGGCACATGTCGAGGGTTGTGCCGTAAGTAAGGCCACAGCCGCTACCTTCCCAGTCTTAGCCTTTCTCCATTCTTCCGTCGCCGAAAACCTTAGATGTATTAGTGCGACGTTAAACAAACAGCAAAAGATTTGCTGATTTGGTAGATCAGCTGGTATATAATAATTGTCAACTCACATCCACGTTATTGTTGCAAGGGTTGCTGACTGTGACGATTCTGACAGGCTTCATGAAGCACGTATGTGCTTCTATTCAGTGTACAGCACGGGGACATGGGCTTATGGAGTACATGCTAATATAAGGTATATATTCATTTTGTATAATGCTTCCAATCAGTGAATACTTCCCGTTCTTCAGTTGTAAATGCGAGTCCTGTGAAGTGCTAAGTTTATTGTACCGAATAATTTGAGTTACGGGTCGTAAAACAATAATTGTACATAAAATTTTTAATCGTACAATACATTTTTTTTAACTTTTTGCGTGATATTTATACAGTTTGCATGAAATGTAATATCAAAGAATTATACAATTATGTTATTAGATGTATAATGTTGTAGGGCAATACGTAAGATCTTTGAAGATGTACGTAAGATCTTTGAAGAAGTGTCGTTCACGAAATCTTTTTTTCGGTTGTGATAAAAATAAATGAATAATCGCTGAACACATAGCCTATGGTTTTCTGCAATGGATATGCAGTTATGTCCGGATTCTGAGAGGGTACTGATGGCTGTCGTAAGTTGCCCAAGTTCTTTGATCATTGCAAACTCATGATATTGCACAAATTGTGCCTCATTTTTTGGAACAAATCTTTGCTTGCTAAGTTTGGCCTATAAGGTCGGTTGAGTTAGTTATCTATATTTTAAAAAATGGCAAAGAACTAAAATCTTGTAAGAAATTTGTGTATAAGGGACGGTCATATTTGTTGCAGAGGTTAATATTCATAATCACAGGAAGGATCACCTTCATGCAGCGAAAAGAATGTGCATCGTATGATGATCAACGAAAACATACTAAAAGATAAAGGGTATATAAAGAAATAATAACATGATGGTCAACAGAAAAAAGTGCACATATATTCGTAGATTGTCCCATAGTAAGAGATTGGAAGAAGGAAAATAAAATGTTACTTGAAATACTAAAAGCGCATTACAAAACACCGCACATGGGCTTATAGAGTACATGCTAATATAAGGTATATATTCATTTTGTATAATGCTTCCAATCAGTGAATACTTCCCGGTATTCAGTTGTAAATTCGCAGTTCAGATGTCTGTGATCCTGTCTGTTACGGAGTAAGACAGTGCAGGACTGCTCTTTATTATTAGTATATTGCTTACAGATTTGCCTGTCTTAGATCTTCGTACCATCTACTTTAACTGTATATACGTTAGTAAAACTCCCAGTTTCGAGATGAATGATGGCCATGTTGATGATGATTTAACTACGTGACTTGAAAAAAGGTGGAATGAATGTATTTCATGGGGAACGTTTCTTTTACAAGAGTTCTAGACGTCATTATAATAATGGTATTGTTGTCCTCATAACAATATGTTATCAAAGAGCATTGGTTATTTCCCACGGACTTGAACGCTAAATTCAGTATCATTTTGCTATCGAGATTCCCTAATCAGGCTGTGATGATCGTAGTTTCTATGAGAATTTCGTTGGCAGACATGGTGTAACGAGATATAACTCAAGACATCTGTCGAGTTGTGACCATTAAAGACGCATCTACGGCAGCAATTCCCGCCTGTCAGTCTGGCTCCAATTATTTTCTTTCGAGAGCCGAGTTCTCGCTATTCTGTACAAGTCAGTCGCAGATACAACCTACACACACATCTCAAAACCAACTGCATTCTATAAGATATGGTTGCTATTGAGAATGCGTTTGATAATTTCTGATATGAACTTGATCAGGTAAGACTTGTATAAAGTTATATTAAAGATTCCCAAGTCGGCCGATAATATTAGTAAATAGTAAGAGAAAGATAGTGCAGTTTTATGATAATAATACTCTCATTAAAAAAAGTTAAGCATATACCAGATTATGTTGTGTCGAGGTGGAGCCGATACAACATTATTTATTGTGAAACTCAGAATAGTAAATAAAAAGGAAAACGTACTAGTTTTGGTAACTTTGGACCCAGTATGGAAAGGAAAACACGTATGTGACTAAACCAAACAAATTAAGGGACCTCCTGAGTTAGAACATCACAAACTAAAGGCAGATTTCAATGCAATAACATGGGTCAATGACGTGTTGATCCTCCACAAACCTTGAGGAACTCTTGAATAATACGGTACCAGATCAGTGAGCATTTCTTAAGACAAAAGGTCCCACTTTTCGATGGTAAAATCTTTTAGTGCCTGAATCGTTAGTGGTGGATGTGGTCGGTTGGAAATTGCTCCTTTAAGAACGGTCCACGCATGCTGTATGCAGTTCATGCCTTGACGCTGACCAGTCAATTCTGCGTATCCCGCGTGCCACCAAGTATTCATTCACGGTCGCTGCACGTTGTGGACGAGTATTATAGGTCCTGTAGAGTAAACCCATCTCCTACAGTCTCTTATAAACCTCTTCTTATGGTTCGGAGAATATTGTGTCCGTACTCTGCAGCCGCCATGTTTCCTTGAAAGTGTATCAGCGGTGTGCGGAGGCCGAACATGATACCTGCGCAGAATAATGCTGAACCTCCAAGCGGTCGTGACGTTCTCGTGGGAATGATTCGTTGTAATGTTCCCCTCTTGCCCTCCATATGCTCAAGAGAGTTGTCTTCAGAGTGTAAACCAATTCCCACTTCATTAGTGAACAGCATTCTGGACCATTGATCTCGTGTCCAGTCTGATGTACTCTATCCCATCGAAAGCGAACCACCCTGTAATTTCGTCAATGTGGAGGAGTCCTAAAGGGTCTTCTTGAATAGTCCCAGACGCAGAGTAGTAGCTATGCGTGTTTGGTGTATACGTGCAGATATGCGTATACACCGGTCTTGAGCCTTTTTTTTTTTCCGTGAACATTCCGCGCGATATCCATCTGCTACTGAATGGGTGTCGAATTTTTTCCACGACCAGGAGACAACATTTCGATTCACGTGAACATTATTGGCAACGCCAACTTGTCTCATGTTCTGTTGCATCAAAGTGTTGATTTTGATGCGATCTGCCATAGGCAGTGCATGATGAGGCATTTTAGTGTACAGTGAATAGAAGCACTGGCAACCTTTGCTTGGATGTCACATCATCTCTAGTGTACTGGATTTGTTTACCAGTCGTGAGTCGAATGGCCCTAGTTGTAAAGAAGGCAGGGTCGCAATGATTTAAACAGTTATTTTCACTACGAAGCATAAAATAATATTAGACGTTGGTGGACAAAGTGCAAATATAGCTGTTTTTGATGAACGTCGCTGCAGATTTGTATGCTGCCGGGATATGTGAACAAGCAAATGTTCAATGCAGATTTATTGTTTGATAATCTTGCTTTTGAAACTGTGTAAGAGTGGAAGTAAATAACTAATGCATCCAGTTTTATTCTATTGTCTCAGCTGTTAAAACGCCGCATGCCAGTTGAATTGTCATCGTGAGCATCGGACATAATTATAAACAAAAAAATGTAATTCTTGAAGACTGCTGATAGCTTATGCATTGTACAGAATTTTTAAAACGTCGAAATAAAAATTATCTCTCTAGTTTTTCTACCATTCTCGTTTTGTTTAGAATCCTAAGAATCATGCCGTTCTTCAAAAGTTATAAAAGAACGCATCTTTTATTTCAAGGAAGGCCTCAAAATATGCCACACATCCAATATCCAATATATTGTGCTATGTAAATGTTTATTTTTATTTTTGAGTGCGAGCCTTATGATGTATTATGGAGAGATTTAGAATAATATTCTTCCAGAGAACTATGTAAGACATTGTTGACATTCACAACGAAATAGGTATTCTATGAGTTTTGTGCCAGCTAACTGAACGTCATGAATATCACCGAAGATGGAGACGATAAATATTAATTGCATCTCTTGTACCATATAGATCTATATGAGCTGGTTTGTAAAAGTGTTAGATCGAAGAATGCCTGTGTGTATTGATTCGGTATATCTCGTGTATTTAGATCAGAGCATAGAAATGTAACGCGTGTCTCAACATGCACTCCTTTTGCGTTTACCGTTGAGCCGTCTATTGCTGCATTGTGATGATGTGTAGCTTTTAACCATCCATCAGGTATGCCTTATCAAGTTAAAGACGGTTCAGCAATTCTTGATTTTTATGGTAGCAGATATACTGTGCTTACAATGATATAGACCAGTGTTGCGCTTTACTAGAATTTTTTTTAGACAAGGTTCAATTCATATGTAACGATTAATTCACCAGTTAGAGTTGTTGAAGGGCGAGATGGTGGATGAGGAAATCAACCATCCGGATCATCCTCCATACAGCCTCGAGCTGGCGCCCGTTGATTTCCATCTTTCGGACCGTTGAGAAGCACGTGAGTGGTGAGTCATTCAACGGCGATCCGGCCCTTCATCATTCCCTCATGACGTGGCTTCAGGGACTAGATGTAGATTTCTTCCATGCCGACATCGATGCAATGGAGTACCGTTGGAACGAGTTCCTGGACGTGCCCCTCTGTTGTGTATCCTTATGTCTTACATTATTTTCTAAAGTTCCCTTGTAATTTTTTCTTTGTGAAGCCAACTGTTACAACGCTCTGGGAATGAATTACCTGAGATCCCAAAATAGCGCAGTTTATCATGTTGGTTGCACTCTACAAGTGCTCGAAGAGATAAACACCATCTATCAGTGTATCTTGTAACAATCAATGAAACAAACAACAACAAATAAATATTCATGATACAGACTTTTTGGGCATATGCGTGTCAAGAAAATAAGGTGGAATTCTTTACGTTTTCGCAGAGAACTTTGGTCCGCGCCTTCAGAAGAAAATCTCAACTCTTCACGAGGAAGACTTCTCCAATAATGACGCTTTGAATTTAAGAATGCTTTACGGTTGGTCTGTAGTAAGTGGTACTCTCATTCGTTACCAGATGGCTCACTGTTAGCGTCCGGCTCCATGACTAAATGTTAACGTGCTGGCTTTTGGCCACAGGGGTCCCGGGTTCGATTCCCGGCAGGGTCGGGAATTTTAACCATCATTGGCTAATTCCACTGGCACGGGGGCGGGGTGTATGTGTCGTCTTATCATCCTTTCATCCTCATCACGACGCGCAGGACGCCTACGGGTGTCAAATCCTGCATCTGGCAAGCCAAACATGTCCTCGGACACATCCCAGCACTAATATGCCATACGCCATTTCATTTCACTGTTAGCATTCCAAGTGGGAGCTGACGACACCATCTAAGCTCCAATAAAAAGGGTGGAGACAATTGTTGTTGACAATTGCTGCACATATCCCAGTATTCGCATGCTTCCTGGCAACCAGAAATAACTTCAATAATGTCAAAATTCTATTTATAACATTTTAAAATAAAATGTTCAGAATTTCCCTTCTTTTTAACAGTGTATCACTGTTTCCCTTAAAATTTCGAAGTTTATAAGAATTTCCGTACTTTTCCTTTTTTTAAAGTGTGTATCAAACCTCCAGCTACAAAATGAACCTCAAGTCACCAACATAGACTGCGATTTAGATATTTCTGTCGAGATTTTATCCCGAGCTCCCGAAGATATTAATATTTTAGTAAATAAATATGTTATATAAAATCTAATATAAATCCTATTGACCTGAATGAGATACAGATTGTTGTACAATACTATGGGAGGAAACTCTGAAAAAAAAACATAATTATCCGTGAAACAGTAAGAGAGTTTTGAAGGAAACCGCGATATATTGTTAAAAAGGCGGGAAATTTCGAACATTTAATTTTAAAATGTTATAATTAGAATTTTGACTTTATTGAAGTTGCTTCTGATTGCTAGGAAGGATGCCAATACTGGGATATGTGCAGCATTTGTCAGTAACGTTTGTAGCATATTTAACAATCGAATGAATATTGGCCTATTTTACCCGTGTTAAGCTGGGCCTCCCCCGTTTTTTAGGATTTTCTTGTTACACCGTATGTGCGTTGCGAAGTAACCGCAAGGTCATCAGACGAATCAGGAACGAATGTGGTAGAAGAAATAAATATTAATAAAGTGCAAAGAAAGACTCAGGATAGAAGTATAGAACAGAGCTGAATAATGGGAACAAAGGACGTAGAAAACAGAGAGCATAATGAGTGTGTGTCAAATGGAGCGGGAGAGTGGGGGGGGGGGCATAAGAGGTGTACACGTGTTGACACTTTATCATGTCTACAGTTACGGGCCGTGAAAGCGTCGTTCTAAACAAAATATGAATAAATAAATGATGCACTGTGTGCACGTCTCCCGTACAATATTCATTTCAAATAATACTGCTTTCTCTTTCCCATAATGATAATGGACCTCTTTTTTTCTTTGAATGTGACTGAATAATTTCATTGTATTATCAGAGTAGATTTGTTATTATACAACGTAATTCATGTAATAGTTCTTATGGTGTGCTGAGGTATGCTTCTTAGAATATCTTGTTTTTGCATTGACTTAACTGCGAAATATGTTTCAGGAGAGCACGTGGGTTCATACCAAGTCATTGCACGAAATGCCATCAGATAACCAACCTCATAGCACAGTCGTGTGGTTTTATATCACGGACTTTCTTTCTTTTTCTCTTGGGATGCTTTCTCTTGACGTATGTTGAATTCGTGATATCTTGCCTGTCTCGAAAGTAAATGCATATAACCTTCACCAGAGTTTCCCAGCCTTTCCGCGTTTGCGGCACTCTTGAGAATAGAGTTAAAATCTTACAGCACTCTTCTTAAAATGTTTGCAGTCTGTTCATTCTCAATGTACCGTCTAAATTAAAATCAAAGAACGAAGTATGATTGGAGGATTAGTTACTTTTTGAAATTCTACGGATGGTAAGCTTACATAATATTGTACACTTACTTGTTGGCGCTTACCTTTTTTCTCCAGGCTTTATCCACATTCAACCAAGACAGTCTGAAGGTGCCTACAACGACTCTTTTTGCAGGTTGGGAAGTTAACCCCATGCCAACTCCCAACTGGGAGCGCCAAGATCTCTTCTGTCAGGGTTATCATACTTTAGTCGAATTTGCCCCATTTTAAGGCACCGATCACTTGCCCTCACCCTTTCCGTAAGGGTTAGGATTTGCTGGTTGCGTAAGAAGGCAAGCCTACCATCGCGTGCATTTCCCAGTATTTACCAGAAACACCTCGGCATTAGTGTCTGCCATTCAACCCTGGAGCCGCCACAATTTAGCTGGATTGCTCCCCTTGTAGCTAAGTTTATGCTTACATGTCTTCTTCTCCACCTGGCCTTATCCCAATTACTTGGGGTCGGCAGTAAGATAGGGGGGGGGGGCAAATTCCGTCCCCGCACATAATTTCGTCTCCCTAGGGATTTCCCGTTTGTACGGTGGGTACCTAATGTTCAGCCGCGCGAACACACATAGCCTCATCCCGTTTGGAGAGTTGGTTATGTGCGCCACGTTTAGTTTTCGTGTACAAGGAGAATTCATTTTTCATGCTAAGCTGAGTTAGTGTAGCATTCAAAATTAAGAGCTTGTTATTCCTAGAGTGAACACTGATACGTGTATGAAATACTGGACTCCATTTCAGTCGTGTGGTGTAGTTCCTGGCGTGTAATCGCTACAGTTAGGTTGTTGGCGTGAGTTACTGTAGCGGCCATTATAATAAATAAGAGAATGTTCGTAATTTCGTCCCCCTTCATTTTATTTTTTGTTTATGTTTATTATTATTTTCAGATGGAAAAACGCAAGCAGTGGGATAAAAGGCAATGGAAAATGCTATGAAGGCCGTGAGGGACAGGGTAATGGGTTAGAAACATGTAGATAAAGCGTTTAACATCCCACGAGCAACGCTGAAAGACTGTATAAAAAAATACTAAGAAAACATTTTTCATGTATGTCCTTCAAGTAATTCCTTATAGGGAAAGTGTTTGTTAAGGTTAGAAAGGAAAATATATTTAAATGAATTGTACTTTTCATAAATTTGGTGGGGGATGAAATTACGAACACGTTTTTGGTAATTTAGTTTCGGTAGTGTTTATGTTTGTCAAATAGTGACTATGTTACGTTATAACAGTTTCACTGTAACTAGCCCGTAAGTTGAGAATATATATGCCAATTTTTAGCCTTGACCATAATATTCCTGAATTTCTACAAGTCTAAATCTGTTAAGGGGACGAAAAATGGGCCCCCTACCTTATGTATGGATGGAGCCCATTTTTACGGCCGGATGCTTTTCCTATGGGGAGGAATTTATTCACTGTAATATGTTTCTGTGTTGGTTGGTAATGCGATATGTTGTGTGTAAATGGATATCTATATCAGATTACAAATACCCTGTCACCGGTGAAACGAACCCGGGGACCTCTGATGACCATGTCAACCATTCAGCCAAGTAGCCGGACTTAAAAACTTTCACATACTAGATGATGTCTGGCTCCATGGCTAAATGGTTAGTGTGGTGGCCTTTGGTCAGAGGGGTCCCGTATTCGATTCGTGGCAGGGTCGAGCATTTTAACCATCATAGGTTAATTTCGCTGGCACGGGGGCTGGGTGTATGTGTCGTCTTCATCATAATTTCATCATCACGACGCACAGGATGCCTACGGGCGTCAAATCAAAAATACCTTTACCTGGTGAGTCGAACATGTCCTTGGACACTCCCGGCACTAAAAGCCATACGCCATTTCTTTTTCACCAGATGAGGAGTTCAAATGGGGGCTTGGAGTCTCACTGCTGACCCTCCGTGAAATTATTTTCCTTACATTCTGCTATAAACTTTCGGAAAATGCTACTTTGCTGCTTCTTCGTCTGTTCTTTGCCCAAAATACAGATACCGCAGCAATACAGGTCTCACAAGCAGAATAATCACAGGGGTTCTGAAACAGGAAATTTGTTTTAAGCTCGGCTATTGACAAGTAGTCTTGTAGAGAAAGAGAATAATGTACTCTAAGGTAAAATATTGCGGTGGAGTGCCGTTACTCACATTTCACATTTTAAAGGCGGTGTTAATTTCTTTGTTAGCGAGCAGAAAACTCAGTTTGCAACATGTATACAGTTTTCAAAGGTTTGTGTGTGTGTTTTTGTGGTCTGAGTGTTTTCCCTCCGGAGACCCCCGCTCCCAGTGCTCCTGCAAACACCTCGCAAATGGAGACAAACAGCGCGCTCGCTACTCGCAAGTTTTGTTCTGCACGAACAGCGATAGTATAAACGCGAAATGAGATGATACTTTCTGAAAGTTTCATCAAGTCATATTGGGTGTGCTTGTTCTCTTGATAAGACGACGCTGTACAGTCGCTAACTTGAGGATATGGAGCATGCAGTTCAACAACAGGGACCTTCATCATAATATCTAAAGTCTAGACCTTCCTTTTCTCAGGGATAAGATTTCCAAGAGTAACATTGTTGGAACGCACAACAACAAACTTTTAACGGACATGTATTCAGCAAACAAAATAAAAAATAGCAAATATGAATTACACTAGCCTGCAAATTATTTTTCTCCGGCAAAATTAGGTGTGCTGAGTTCAAACCTGCTTTCCGTTTTTCCTCAAGCAAGGATTCTTCACAGTAGCCTCATCATTTCCTTTAATATGATAATTATGATCACATAGCACTAAATCTTGACACCCCTTAAAGATCTGCAAAAAATGATTTAATGGGTGACCGTAAATAACTTCCGAGCGAAATGAACTTTTTTCTGAGGTTTGAGATGTTGTAGGTGATTGTAAATTTTTAACACACTGAATTCAGTGCCGTAGTCCGTTTCTTTCTTTCTTCTTTCACAGTATACAAAACTGTCATAAAAGTTTGCATCATATAAGAACTTTGGAATCTCTTCTTCTATTGATATCTTGTAAACGGTACATGATAAAGCATTTCTGTTTATTGTTGTTTTTTTACTGTAATTCTCTCATCCCGAATATTAGCGTTGTTCACGTATTTTGAAGTCTGGTAAAAACTTTCGCACCGAGCTCGATAGCTGCAGTCGCTTAAGTGCGGCCAGTATTCGGGAGATAGTGGGTTCGAACCCCACTGTCGGCAGCCCTGAAAATGGTTTTCCGTGGTTTCCCATTTTCACGCCACGGCCGCTTCCTACCCATTCCTAGTCCTTCCCTGTCCCATCGTCGCCATAAGACCTATCTGTGTCGGCGCGACGTAAAGCAAATAGCACCCAAAAAAAAAAATCGAAACATGTAAAAATGAACCCAAATTTTCTTAAATTGATATTAAATCTCGAACATATATATATATAATATCTAATTACATGAAATGTGTGCGTGTTACGGCAAAACGGTTGGTGTTTCCGAAATCAACACATAGTTTTCCACACGAACCACCTATTTTCGCCAAAACCGGGAAATCATTGCAGGCTAGTGTTATTGTCGCCTGGTTGAATGGCGCAGACGGCAAGGCTCTTTAGATCGCTTTTAGAAGATTAGGACATTGTAGAGCACTTTTTCTGCCAGCTCGCTGATAAACTATCCGAAGTCAAGAGAGTTTTTCATCTACCCCATCCCTCAGTGTTTGAATCCTTTTCACTCTCAATTGTTTAGTGATTGCTCCTTCATGTGTTCGTTCTTATTTCGATACTCATCTGTACATTAAAAGAGTTTTCTAAGCAAAGGTTTGGCAGATCCGTCCGTCTGTTCTACTGGACCGATTTGCTTCATTTCTGTTTTATTCTATCCGGAATTACCTGTCGGTGAATCATGAGACACTGAAAGCTCTCTACGTTCAGCCAACTTGGAGTAATCATATCAAATCATTAAATGATCACTCCAATAATTGCAGGCGAAGGCTTACCCTAACCCGCAATACATGCTGTACTTAGCAGGTTGCTAAGCAACTAATGCCTTCATTAATATCCTGATACATGTGATTTTCATCCTAAGTAATGTGATTGCATGCAGCGATGTTAATTACTACCTGTCAAGCCAGAGAGTATACACTTCCTCTGATCACGGAAGAATACTATTCCCTGCAAAAAGCTCTTTGATTCTTTAACCTTTTTCCCAACTTGCAAATACACAGTTCAAAAAAAATGGGGGAACTTGCTTTGTAACGTCCGGTGTGTGAGCGTTAATTTGGTACAGCATACCTTAGGACCTTAGCTACTCGGGGTATGTCAAATCGAAGTAATACTTCATCAGTAGGCTTAGCCATGCATTAAAATGTAAGGTGAATAGCCATGCGTCCGTGTGTTGTGAGGTACACGGACTACTGCGGTCATGTGAGCACGTTGTACGTAAACCAGCACATCCCATGAGACATATTAACGAGGTTCAAGTCGCAAGGGCCGTCACTTTGATCCAGGATCTCAATGTCTCTCCGTCAATTATTCAACGCTTGTGGACAGGCCATTTCACAAGGAGAGTTGGACAAGGTCGTGGACGCATGACAACCCCACAGGATGACCGATATCTGACCATCTGTGCGTTGCGGCGTCGTTCAGCAACTGCCAGAGTACTGCAACAAGACCTCAGGAGAGTCACTGGAGTCACGGTGTTTGACGTGTTTGACCAGAGAGTAAGGAACAGGTTAAGAGGAGTGTCCTTGTGACACAGACGTCCTTTTCGAGTGCCCCGTTTAACGCAGCAACATCGCGCAACTCGCCTTCTGTTTGCCCGAACCCACGTCAACTGGCAACTTCGCCAATGGGTATCTTTGTTGTTCACAGACGAGTCCATATTTCTCCTGACACAGCGTGATGGACGTCAACGTGTATGGAGACGCCGCGCCCTGGTGAGCATTACATGCCAAATGTTGTCCAGGAAGGCGATCGATTCGGGCATGGTTCTGTGATGGTGTGGGGTGGTATCAGTATTGATGGTCGTACGGATTTTTTCGTCGTCCGTGGTAATCTTATCGCTGCGGGGTACATCGAGCAGAATCTGCTACACCATGTGTTGATTGCTGCATACGGTGTTGGCCCTGAATTCGTACTCATGCAGGACAATGCCAGGGCTCATGTAGCGCGCGCATCACCAGAGCTGTCATGCGAGAACATTCAAGAGATGGAATGGCCAGCAGTGAGTCCCGACCTTAATCCCATCGAGCATGTGTGGGATAGGCTTGACAGAAGTTTTCGTGGGCGGCTTGTTCCACCGCAGACTCTCCAAGACCTCGAACAGGCTCTCATTGAAGACTGGAACCTGATACCGCAACGTGACCTCCGTCGACTTGTACGGAGCATGTCACGTAGGTGCCAAGCTGTGATAAATGCTCATGGAGGACATACACCATACTGAAGCTCTCCAACTGTGATAAAAATCCACCCTGGAGGACTGTCATCACTTTGTTTTCGCCCCTATTTGGACATTTCCGTTTGTGTTCTGAAAATGATCGCGAATCCATCGATGTTCTTTTGTATACTTCAACGGTAAAGAATAAAGGTTTAGTTGGTAATATACCTGGGTGTGAGGTATTGTTTTGTGGAGCATGGCATACGTTCAAAAACAGGTTCCCCTAATTTTGTTGAATGGTGTATATTCAACAGATGGCAGAGAGTCCCTAATAACTTAGATGCTGATAAGAGAAAAATGTCTACGAAGGCCTTCAAACAGACCTCATCATGACATACGCCTTAGACATTATCTGCGATAAAAGTTCTCTGCCTGGCAAAAAACGCTCTTTCGAGACTAACCTACGAGCTCACAAGACAACCGTTCTATATTGAAGAACTGCAATTGAAAATATCATTGACGTCTACGACAGAATACAAAGCTCTACATCAAGAACTGCAGGATAAAAAAGCGAATATATGGATAGATTTTTTCCAAACAGAATTCTGAATTCTGACTACGTACTGCGGGATACAATAACGCGCTTCTTATTAAATGTTCATAAAACCATTGGAAGGGGCAGGCAGAACAATATGATTACGACAAGAATATCAAGACGAGTTATCTGACCAATTTGGAAAGAATTCTGCGGAGCATACGGGCTCCTCTGGTCTTGATTACTTCCTGATCACAGACGACTGAGGACCACGCGGTGTTTCTCCTTATAAAGACATTCACCAGCAGTTAACACGTTACCATGACGACTGAACAACATGTCCATGTCAGCGACAATCGCCTTTGATAGACTTAGCAACAAAAGATCTATATTCGTGATTAATACCTCGTACAATAAAAGCGCATAAAACATCAAATGCAGTAAATTATATTTTCCATAGTTATCATCAGGGCCAGGATATTGATTACCTAAAATGTCTTAAAAATGCTCTATTTAATGTCCGTAAAAGTCCAGTAAAATGATCCGAAAACTTAAAAAAATGACATTAATTTTAAATGAAATTTTACAATCAAATTTACTAATCGAGTTGGTATAGCCTATATTTATGTTATAGACATTATATAATAATAAGCCTTTGGGCTATTTACATCTCAAGAAAACAAGGTGCAATTCTTTACGTTTCGCGGAGAACTTCGCCCCGCGTCTTCAGAAGAAAATCTCAGCTGTTCACGAGGAAGACCAAATTGGAGGTGTCTCCGGGAATGCGGGCATTTTCAAGAAGTAAGTGGTGAACTATATTTCTTTAGTTCCTAGATTGATAAAGCGTTGTGAATATTCTCAAGTCTCCGTATTCATCCTCACTTAAAGTGTTACCTTCCAACGGCTGGGGTTACACTGTAATATCAAATAATTAAAAAAATAGTAATTTTTTTTTTTTTGCTAGTTGCTTTACGTCGCACCGACACAGATAGGTCTTATGGCGACTATGGGACAGGGAAGGGCTAGGAGTGGGAAGGAAGCGGCCGTGGCCTTAATTAAGGTACAGCCCCAGCATTTGCCTGGTGTGAAAATGGGAAACCACGGAAAACCATTTTCAGGGCTGCCGACAGTGGGGTTCGAACCTACTATCTCCCGAATACTGGATACTGGCCGCACTTAAGCGACTGCAGCTATCGAGCTCGGTAGTAAATTTTATGAATTTATGAACACAGTAAAATCAATCAAACAAACTCAAGGTTCATAGAAGCGGAGTACCATAAAACGTAAACAACAGTTTGGAAAACATGACAGCTATATAATGGATGTGGAAAACGGCGTGGACCCTATAAGGTAAATGGATCGTATCCGTATGGATTGAACATATAGTAGATGGTAATAACCCTTGAATATTTTTGTAATTAATGTATATGAAACAAAATAATAAAAGGACGAATCAAAACAACGTAGAAAGAACTAAACAAACTCATTTATAAGACAAATGTACGTTGTAAACTGCGCCTTCATATACGCACACTATAACAAGGAAATTGTACATGATGATTTTAATGAGGGCTAATCCCAATACACACAAATTAGGAAAAAATAAAGTAATAAAATCTTAACACAGGGGCACAGGAAACTTGCGTCAGTACCTAAAACACTTCCGTTAAAGAGCATACATTTTGGGTGCTTGTGTTAAGAGACGCAGAATTACGGGAGAGAAGCCTAGGAAAGTTAAATTACACGTTAATTACAAGGTTAAATAAGGAAAGGGGAATTTCTCCCAAAAACAAGATTTGTCGTGCTTAACTGAAAAGCTAAGTTGTTTCGATAATTTTAATCGTGAATGTGAATCCCGAGGATAAACTCCTGCGTAAGAAAAGAAATAATTACATTTAAATGAAATTAATGTCCGAAATAAAATAAATAATGCTTACCCCGAGACAGGTATCCCATGACGAGACCGATGCAGGAGCACGACCACTCTCAAGGATGGTCAAGAATGAAAGTCACACAGACTACCTCGCTCCCTCGGAAGGAGCGGATGAGATGGAGAAACAGGAAATGGTGCAGCCACCAAAGTAACCAATTAGGAGACGGAATTTATCCTCGACTTTCATGTTCACCAATTATATTTTATTTTCACTAATCAAAGTTTCTTATTTCTCGCTGATCCATAAAAGTCTTTTACGCAACAGGTGTGCTTAAAAAACGGCACATGTAGGTACACGCTGTTTCACAATTTTAACAACAAATTTAAAATATTAAAACTCGCAGATACATGATACAAAAAATATTTCCAAAACAGATTTTTTAAAGTTCAAAAGTCCAAACCATAAATAATATTTTCGAAACAACGAATTAAGAAACCCTCATCGATTCCTCACTGCTGTCCCAAATCCTGTCACATGAAGTGTCGATAATATCCCATACCACACGCGTAATTGCTTCATTATCCTCAAACAGGTAAGTAAATGACTCAAATAGTATAAACTAGTCTAATAAATTTCATAAAATGACCAAATAATGACGTATAATGTTATAAAATGACCTAGACATACGAAATAGCAAAAAAAAAAAAAAAAAAAAAAAAAAAAAAAGACCTAATAAATTAGTATTTCTACAATGTGGGAGCTCTGATCAGGATTTCTGTACAAGTTAGCAATGTCTGTTGTGAACCAGTTAAAAGATGATATGCCACGAACCTGCTATGCAGGCGTAGCAGGGGGAGAGGTGATACTCCCACGTGGCGCGTCCCAGGTGGCGGATAGGGGGGTCCTAACCGGCTTGCCGGCGGACTTGAGGGAAATAAAATAACTCTCGCGGACCAAACACACACCCCCTGTGGGTGGGGGAGGCAGACGAATAATACACCCACGGTATCCCCTGCCTGTCGTGAGAGGCGACTAAAAGGGGTGACCAAGGGATGTTTAAATTGGAACCATGAAACTGCTTTTGATTCGTGCCATCACGCGGGGAACACCAAGGGTTGCTTTTACTTGTGCGTAGTACCACTACATTAGGTACGAAATTGGTTTGTGATTAGTAGCACACAGGAGCACCGCGCGGTCGGCTTTTGCAGTACCTGTGATTAGTACCACCATATGAGCAGGACCATGGGATGATAGCTACCATGGTTCTGCCTTGCCTATGATTAGTACCCACTACATGAGGAACACCACGGGATAGGGAGAGGTCCCTGTGGTTAGTACTCTTCTGTGATGAACACCATAGGTTTGCGTTGCCTGTAAATGGCGCCGCAAAGTGGGAAAACATGGGTCTGTATTAAATGTCGAATTTCATAAGCTCTGAGTAGTACAATAATGTGTGGAATGCCGCAAGTCTCTGCTACTTTTGATTAGTACCGTAACAGGACAGCTACCATGGTTCTATTTTGATAGCGATCAATACCGTTATGAGGGGCCGATAACTTCGATTTAGGACCCCCTTTTGACTGCACGCATAATCGATTCAGTGTTATGCTATAGCAGTAGTCCCTTGGTCAGTAATACGATATTGTCACGTCCGTTTATGTGACTGTGCGACATTGCGGGTCGCAACCACTGGTTGTTTTAAATCCATGTCCATCCATTCATTCTTCGTTGTCACATTTTTTAATTCTGGTCAGTGGAGAATTTTAGACTTTTAATATGTCATTCCATTTTGTCTCATTTCGTACCATTAGGGGCCGATGACCTAGATGTTAGGCCCCTTTAAACAACAATCATCAATCATCAATCCTCAAAAGATGATATGTCATCAAAATTCTAGCCCTGGTTATCATACTGGCTACAATTTTTCGATGCTGGTGATATTAATGGAGACATTTGATATTTCCTGTTTTGGTCCCTTAATACTGCTATGCCACAGTATATTAATCAAGTATTATATAGCCTAGTGTACAACCCGGTTAACCTTGAACTTAAATACAGATTTTCGGGAAATTCAGTTCACTTAAGTTATTTTCCCGTGACGTGTTATTGGATCTGTAAATTACTTTTGGGTAGTATTCAATTTGATTACCTAAGAGGTTCTCGTTGTTGTTATTGTTGGTCTTAGCATTCTACAGGGTGACCCAAAGGTCCATTGACATTTGAAGAGGCAATACTTCTCGGAATATTAGAGGTAGAGAGGTAATAATTGACACACATGGAGTTTTATTAATACAGTAAATAAAGCTTCGCTAACAGTGCCTTTTCTGGTAACGTCAACATGCCGCGATTGCAGGCGCATTTGATGCCCTCTCTTATGACAGCTCTTTTTATACCGTACACGGGTCTACACGGCTCTCATGCGGAATCACTGATGTGTTGCTGTCCAGCGCCATCTGTTGGCCTGTTTTGTGCGTTCGTTGTTGGAGTCAGTAAAACCCCATGTCAAGTCAAGCATGTGTGGCCATTTGTACACGACGTGTTGCTGTCCAGCGCCATCTGTTGGTAATGTTGTGTACTTGCTTCGTCAAATGTTAACGGACTTTGGGATCACGCTGTATGTCAGAGTGGAAAGAAGTGATGAGTTCATTAAGATACGTTCCATATTTCAAGTTTTTAATGAATTAAATAGAAATAAACATAAATGTTTATACATTCCTGAACATTTTTGAGTGCGATTAGATACAATCTGATGATTTTTTTTCAAGAATGAAAAATGCCGTTCTGTTTCAGTTAAGTTGTCTATTTTTTAGGTATAATTCTATTACCATATGTTTTCTTTTTTCGGGTATACTTTATCCAAATTAGTTTTGGCAGACTGAAGATCTGAACAGTTAAAAAATTTTAAAAAAGAGATATTGATATGGAACCATTTAGAAAGTTAAAAATATCCTAAGATTGATGGCTTCTCTTCAAACAACGTTTATAAATAACAATAAGCAGAAAAGATGTTCTACCTTCGAGCTTAACTCTATTCCTCTCGCAGATACTTTTTCAAAATGATATCCTTTAAGAGTGCTCTGAGGGCTTATATCCAGCTCAGTCTTATTCAGATATGTGCATATTGTTTGCTGCTATTGTGTTGGTATTAATTATCCTCCGAGAGGCAGCAACTCACTGTTACTTCTCCCGTATATTATTCTAGTCCGTATTTTGAATTTAATACTCACCATCAACTTCAGCTTGGTAATATTATATACCATTCGTAGTACAGTAGTGGGACTTTATTATACATCCATTCCGAGATATTTAAGTTTTCCATGCTTCCGGGCACCTTCTTCAATATGAAAACGAAAACAAACCAACCCCATGAGGCTACAGCGTTGGTGGGCCTTGGCCTAGCAAGTGACCGCTTCTCAGCCCAAAGACCTGCAGATTACGAGGGGACGCACAGCCAGTGCGATGGATCCTCTCGATCGTTATTCTTGGTTTTCTAGACCGGACCTTCTTCATTATTAGTCCCTATTATATACTCAGCACGAGACGTGAGATAATCAGTGCTCATTTTATACCCTGAGGCTGATGATCACATTTTTCGTAGCCGCTAAAGAGTATTTAAATCATCAACGTAAGGAGGAGAATTATAAAGCTGGAAGGATTGTTCTTAGTGACCTCCAATAGTTTTGAGACCGCTAATATTTTATTTGTTTTTATCATCATCATCATCATCATCACCGGGTCAGTCCGCGCGAAGCGCATAGGACAGGAAGCTTCCGCCAACTCCGCATAGCATTTTTCTGTTGGCAAGATTAACACAGTGTTGATCGGTATCGTGCTATTCTCACACCGATCGACGTTAGGCAGCAACCAATCGAACAGGTGAAACATCTACTTACCTCAGTAGCGCCTTACCGCAGGTTGCCACTATAGATCTTGAGCAATAGAATTGTCAATGCCTCTGTAGTTTTTCAGTTCTTGCGACCCATCTGGTCCACTTGAACGGCCGATAAGGAGACACAATTCAAACTTTATAAAATAGCCATGTCCGTGGAACATGGCAGAATGTCGATTACGTCCATCCGGCCAAATTCTTCGCTTACCAGACAGCCGATACTCCAGTTTTTCCAGCCTTGGTATATAAGCGCTTAGACATGCCTTGTAGAGCAATGCGACATCGTCGGCAAAATCAAGGTCACTGAGCTACATGTGGTCAGTCAATCGAGGGGAGTCCAGCGCATGGCCCATACATCGCGGCTCTCGAGAAAATCGCAAAAAAAAAAAAAAAAAAAAAAAAAAAAAATCGCGTCCAATATGTGCCAGTGCGTTGCGATCATGAGAACGAGATAGCGGCGGTCGAGTGGTTAGCGTTCAAGCTCCGTAATCGCTGGATTGAGTTTCGCTCATAGTTTTTTTTTTTTCCAACCCTGATCATATTATTTCATATATATTACAATTCAAAGATAATATCATATAAAATACGTGTCTTTGCATAAACGTTTATTGAATTTGCTATGTTATTTGGCTGTTTACTAATTTTTATCATTAAAATGTGAATTTTTATAGTTTACTTTTATCTTTAGAAACGTGAATTTTTATCATTAAAACAGCACCATGGCTAAATGATTAGCGTGCTGTTATTTGGTCCAGAGGGTACCGGGTTCGATTCCCGTCCGAGTCGGGAGTTTTAACCTTCATTGATTAATTCCGATAGCTCGGGGACTGGGTGTGTTTGTGCCGTCTTCATAATTAGAATTTATTACAGACGCGCAGGTCGCCCGTACGGCGTCAACTCGAAGGACCTGCACGGCATTATTATGACAATCATTCATTCTGCGGACATTCTGGCTTCCCTGAAAGTAGAAAATAAAATGCGTCACTCAAAATCCCCGATGCACGTAGACCACTACTCGAAACGCTTGGTGTACTACTCGTCAGGTGGAAAGAATTCACAAAACTGCACCATATCGTCACCTTTGTGGACTTCTTCATCTCTCTCCAACTCCGTTGTTATTGCCTTCTTCATCCATTAGTTTGCCCCTTAAAATATGATCTACCACTACCACCACCACTAGCTGTACTGTATATTTTACTCGGTTGGTGTTTGAGATCATTACATATTGGGTATTGAATTTCCAGTGGGATGTGTGCAAACCTATGGAGAACATACAGTATTGTATTGGTATCACTCTGGTCTAGACTGCTACAGCTGGGGTAGCCTCTGGCTGATAGTTCGATCTTACAGCGGACTGAATGGTGTGTCTTCATCTCCGACCGATGACGTGCGCAGGGAAGAACGCTTATCAAATATTCATTCCAGTGGAGCTCCTCTGCTCCAGGGAATTTTGTGTTACATTTAAATCCTAGTTAGATTCGACTGCAACTGGAATGCTCTTGTGAATGTAGGACCTCTGCTGCCAGTAGTGGCGATTGGGGGAGGGGGTAAGTGGGGGGGGGGGCAGTGCCCCCTCCCCCACTTTGTGGAGAAATAAATAATTTTTTATTCCATTTTAGCCACCTGGCGTATTTTTAAGTTTTGACAGACTGAAGAACATAAGAGTTACTAAAAATCGCCTGAAACTATAAATTATAAGAAAGCAATTTGTACAATCCCTATTGTTTTCAGCTAATTCCTTCCTGTAATCTCTTTAATTATTAAGACAAAATTTGTGTTAATGCTTAGTGGAAATACTCAGCAAATGCCGTTCGTTGCGACTAATCGATTCATACAGTGCAGCAGCGCGTGCTGTGAGGAAGGGTAGCTGGGGTATATTGGACACTGAGGTATAATTCACCCGCTTGGCGCACGCATCCGTCATTCTGGCAGACTCACTCAGTAGTTCTCTCTAGCGTATGTTACTTTGTTAGTATGTAATCAAATACTAAACGACATTTTAATTCTATAATCACGCCGAACTTCTATTTAATTATAATACATGTGTACTTATTGTCACTTTGGTGAACGTTTTATTGTATAGAACTGTTATTACCGCACTGTCCGGCTCCATGGCTAAATGGTTAGCGTGCTGGTCTTTGGTCACAGGGGACCCGGGTTCGATTCCCGGCATGGTCGGGAATTTTATCCATCGTTGGTTAATTTCGCTGGCACGGGGGCTAGGAGTATGGATCATCTTCATCATCATTTCATCCTCATCACGACGCGCAGGTCGCCAATTGACGTAAAATCGAAAGACCTGCACCTGGCGAGCCGAACTTGTCCTTGGACACTCCCGGCACTAAAAGCCAAACGCCATTTCACTACCGCCCCAAATTTGCTAGACTCAACCTGTACGTCGCTGTAGAAATTCGCTCATATAGCATTAAAAACTTACCATTTTGTGGCTTTTTTCAAAATTTGTGGTCCCCCCGCCCCTGCTATAGCCTTTAAACCGGGGTACGTTTCGCTGTCTATACATTCCCCTCCTCCCCCCGTCACTTCTAACTCTCAATCGCCGCTACTGTATACTGCCCTAGCTTTAGCAACTTTCAGTATACATGCTCTGAACTTCCTGGGGATTTCTTGTATGGTTAGACAAGACACGATCCTTGAAGGATTAAAATTTCATGACGTACTATTTTTCCTTGTTTGAGCACATTATTCTCCTTATTTCTTTCGTTACTCTATTCTCGGACTACCCTTATTTAGACCGCATTGAGTTATGGCTGAATTTGTCAGTTTCTTATTTCGTTCTTCCGGGCTCTACCGTGTTGTTGTTTTCTGTACGTTCTGTACAATTCGCCGACGTTTCTAATACATGGCAGTATTTTCGTCACGGCGACTGAAAACCCCCTGCTCGATCCGAGGTAATCAGTCTCCGAGGCAGCAATCAAATTACGAGAAAATTCACTGACCTTAGCCTTATGTATCTTTCTCTCTACGGCTGACGGCTGTTTCGTGAGAATTCTGGAATTCTCAGCCAGGTGGTGGGAATTGCCAGTGCTGTTACGTAACTTGAGGTTCGTTTATGTTGTGGTCTACATCTCTTAATCTATGTATGATAAGCATTCAAGCATTGCTAATTTTATATCCTTCCTTCTAAATTCATATGTTCCGGTGTTTCTTCATCTCGACAGCCTCACGGATTTTCTTTCGAGATTCCATGGGATAGCTGCTAGGATCTTCGTCCTGTCAAATGATAGTACGTGTTTTGTTTTGTAGGAATGTTTGGCTACAGCTGAAATATCTGTGTCTTGGCTCTTGGTGTGCCGGGTATGGTCTTTAAGGGCATTAAAGATCAGACGTTTCGTTTTGCCAACGTAATACGTTCCGCAGCTACATTCAATATGGTAGACTCCAGGAGCCTGTATATCTATTATGTCTTTTAGTGGTGGTGGATGACTTGTTAACTTCCGGTGTGGTTTATAGATGGTTTTGATGTCATATTTGACTATACTGCTAATAATAAGAGTTGGCGTCTGACAGGTAAGGTTGGAGGGAGGAGCACTGCACGTGCCATTTCACGATGTTGGCACATTCCAGTATTCCTTTCTACTTACTCTTACCCCTCGCTTCCGGCTCACTTGTTCCCTCCTTCATTCCGACCGCTGTGATCTGTTCTAGACTACCTGGCTAGGCGGTGTCGTCCCATTTGCGATCACTCGTATACAAACAATCAGGTTCTTATCAGTGACAGTGACAGGTTTGGCAACTCCCAGCAAGACGAGCTGCCCTGAAGTGTTATCTCCATGGCAACCGCAGTTTCCATGGCAACCACACAGCCACTCCCTTTATCCCGCATCGGCAGGCAGTAAACGGACCTCCCTCTAAGAAATGTCAGACACCAACTCTTATTATTAGCAGTATAGTATCTTGCCGATCCTGTCTGTAGTGTTTCTAATGTGAGGAAGTATCGCTGTTTTCGGGCGGGTCAGTTCTTCCTCCCCTTTGTTTTCTTCTACTGCGGCCTTTGCTTTGTTTTCTTCTGATTTTCTAAAAACTCGCCGGATGTTATTGAGCGAGTAGCGATTTCTCCTGAGGGTTCTCGTGATGTGTTAGTTTCTTGATGCTGCAAAATGTACTTGGGAAAGGATTCGAGAAGGCCTACGTATCTTTCCCTCTCAACACGGACAGTATCGTCATCTCTGTTGTACTGTATTTAGAATGAAAAGTCCTGTTCTTTTAAATCTCGGTGGATCAGTGGTAGACTCATAATCCCAAGTTCCTGGTTCCGATTCTGGCTGAGGTTGTGGAATTTTGAAGGGCGGTCAAAATATCTTGGCACTCCATGCCTTTGTTGCTGACATGTGAAAGATCTGTGATGTCACAAAAAAAAAAAAAAAAGAGAGAGAGAAATGACTCGGCCATATAAGACCATCCTGTAGAATTCCGTTTTCTTTTAATTTAATGGCGTATGGCCTTCAGAGAGGCCTGATGGAGGTCTTCCGAGTTGACGGCCCTTAGGCGACCTTCACGTTTGTGATGAATTCTAATGTCGAAGACGGCACAAATCCCAGTCCCCGAGCCAGATGAATTAATCAATGAAAGTAAAAATCCCGACCCAGCCGGTAATTGCACTCGGAACGGTTTGGACCACATGCAAGCATACTAACCGTTTAATCACGGAGCCAGACTCCACTTTCGTTGATAGGCAGTAATAGGAAGGTAGATCGTCTAGATGGCTTTGCCGAGTGTAATCGTATTTAAAGCACGTAATACATGCATTAGTGTTCGGTAAGTTATGTATTTTCCAGCTTTTCCATAATTTATCTCTAAATTTAAAACATCATTCATCTATCATTAGAACTGTATGCAATATATTCTATTAAATTATGTGGAAATGTTTGCCGAATAGTCATTCATCAATACATTTTTTATGTACATACCGAATTTTACTTTGCTTTGATTTTTGTTGCTTTCAATGCCACTGAATCTTATGGCTGTCCGAAAGGTGCCTATTTCTTGATAGCATTTGTCTGAGTCAAAGAAACAATAAGTTACAAGGGTGAGACATTATTCAGCCAATTATCAACAGAGGATTAAAGAAATTGTATGGAAATATTATTATTACACGCAATAAAACCCATTTCATAGAAAAATACACCGGGCTCTAGGAATGTCTTTAAGTGATAAACGGAAATGCGCTAGTAGTTACAGGTTTTCGCTGTACAGAAGTAAGTTTTGATCGCCTTCCGAACGTTTGCCGTATAATTTTTTCCAATTTAAAACTAATTTACAAGATTTTAAAGAATTTTTGTGGTTTTGTTGAAACACGCACATACAGACCGCATCCTCCTACAAGCACAGCTCAAATCATACTGACAGTAACGTTCCTAATTAATCGCGTGATGTTACACCACACGGCATTGCCATCGTGGTACTCGGTCCCGCTACCAACCGGTAACAAGCAAGATTTTCTAGTAGCTTTCCTCAAATCAGCTATTATCTGTTCCCGAAACTTTTTAGAAAATATTCAATAACGTTTACGGAATTTACGGTTTAATACAAAATATCTCTAGTTTTTTGGATCGGGGATTCAAATAAAGAAGATCCCAACTCAATATCTTTAACAGTTAATGAGTTGGACGTTTATCCACTTTTCTGGTGGATTTTTCCCAGGAAACCCACCGCTTTGAGGATTTTTTAATCGACCTTTCGTGTACGTAAAAGTTGTTAAAATCCGCCTACTAGAACTGTAGAAATAGGCGTTAACGTATGCGCTTTCGCCTTTCATTTTAATTAAAGACGATGATATTATTATTAATTAGTAATAAATTTAATAATAACAATTGCTCTTAAGCTATGAGAATCACTTGGCAGGACTTGATGTATTCATCTGTTTCCAGGTGTAGTATTGATCAAACCGGAAGATGACTTGAGAGAGGGATTTCAGTGTGACGGTACCGTGCCATTTGAGCGTGTCAGGAAAAATTGCATTGCTTTATGAGGCAGACAACGAATTCTTCCAGTCCATTGAAACCAATAATATTGTTGTTGCTTAAAAACATCCAGTGTCGACTGATAAATAGAACTGATTTTTCTTCGAGGCGAGTTTATGGAACACTTCCAAACTCTTGGCAGCGTACAGGAAATATAGCAGTATTGGACAAGTAAATTAATCTGACACGGAAACACAACATCAGTTTATTTCTTTATCGCGCTCGGAGGAAAAAGTTGTCTCTGAGGAATGTCCCTTTCTATGATACAGTTGTTACTTTCTTGTGCATTTTGGTTCATAAATAACGAACGTTTGGACACTACAAATCTTTGTCGGTATTTGGTGTATTGACCGATGGTCCGCTTCCTTGAGGTGGTCAGAGCAACAGATTTCTCTGCCATTAACACTTAGATGTATGGTCGACCATCTCTTATCTGTAACATTGAATGGACTTGGAGGTTTTTTTCGGTCATATTTAAAGCCATTTCTTTTCAGCTTTGACCCTGTACATTTATAACTCGGTCGAAATATTATTTATTAATAAATTAGTTCCGACAGACCTAACATAACAATAAAATGAACTTGGAGTGGTGCGAGATGGCTGAGAAACATCATCGCTGGCTACCTACCAAGGCTCAATCAATCAATCAATCAATCAATCAATCAATCAATCAATCAATCAATCAATCAATCAATCAATCAATCAATCAATCAATCAATCAATCAATCAATCAATCAGTCAATCAATCAATCACCACTGATCTGGTATTTAGGGCAGTCGCCCAGGTGGCGGATTCCTTATCTGCTTTTACCTAGTCTTTCCTTAAATAATTGCAAATAATTTGGAAATTGATTGAACATGTCCCTTGGTAGTAAACGAATATTGGCCCCAGTTTTTCCTCTTGAATTCCAACTTTATCTTCATATTGTGATCTTTCTTACTTTTAAAGTCACCACTCAAACTTACTCGTCTACTAATCTAATTCCACCGCCATCTCTCCACTGACAGCTCGGGACATGCCACTTAGTCGAGCAGTTCGTCTCCTTTCTCCCAAGTCTTCCCAGCCCAAACTTTGCAACATTTTTGTAACTCTCCTCTTTTTCCGGAAATCACCCAGAACAAACCGAGCTGCTTTTGTTTGGATTTTTTTTCCCAGTTTTGGAATCATGTAATCCTGATGAGGGCCCCGTACACTGGAACCATACTCCATAGCGTAACGGTTAGTATTATTTAGACCTCGAGGCTCGGGTTCGATTCCCGGTACTGCCAGAATAGCATTAAAATCATACACGCAGCTCACCTCCATTGGGAGTATGTCTGAAAAGAGCTGCACCACCTCGGTATGAGGACACGAGTTTAGTTTACTTACCAAGGTGAACACACTACGAATCTCGGCCAAGGCATGCTAGATTTTCAAAGAAAAATCACATGTGCCTGTTCTTCGGATTCCGTGTAGGACTGAGGTCTCGTGGCAATAATCACGGTATCAACAGTCCTATAAAACTACAAGGCTACATTGAAGAAATTCTCGCTGCGAGAAAGAAGTGAGCTATTGAACGCAAGTATCTTTCCATTTATCTGTTACCTTCGTTATACAGAAGCGAAAGTCGGATGAACTCAAGGCATCTTATTCAGACGTGCAGATAGCGAGAATGACTGCTAGTATAAACATGTGGGAATCATGGCAGGAGGACACTCAGAAAGCGGAGATAAAGACTTAGTTAGGAATGCACTCGATGGATGAAGCTGTACGTATAAACTAGTTTCGGTAGTGGGGTCATGTGAGGCGAATGCTGGAGAGTAAGTTACCTAGGAGAATAATGAACCCGACCATGGGGAGTAACTGAAACGGAGGAAGACCAACGCGACGATGGCTCGGTTCAGTTTTTAAAGATTTAATTATAAAATGTGTGGAGTTAAACGAGGCCAATGGGCTAGGTGGGAATAGATGGATTATGGAAGCACTTCGTTCAATTTGCTGGGGCTTGCAGACTGAACGCTGAAAGGCCTAACAATTGATGCTTTCACGGCTCGTGATTGTAGAGACATGATCATAAACTTTGGGACATTTCCTATGTCAAGAAAACAAGGTGAAATTTCTTCAGCTCTGTTCTAATCCTGTGAATCTATCGTTGCACTTCATTATTTTTTCTGTTTATTTCGTCTATCACATTCGTCCTGATTCGTCTAATGGCTTTGCTGTTATTTCGCCATGAAGGCTACATACTGTGTAACAGAAACATCTTAATTGTAGCTTAGATGGTGTCAGTTACAACATCATGTTTTGTTATATATGAACATTCTTATTAACTGACTGGCAGCCATGAGTTTGATTATTACACTGCCAGCTCTGTGTTGTACCTTATGTTTTTAACCTCTGGCAACACGATTACGTGTTTTTTCTAACTCAGCCATGATGAACACTCTTATATATTTTCACTCTTGTTTTTATGTTTGAACATTCTTATTGACTGACTGGTAACAATGATATCCTATTGATTTTAATTATTTCACTACCAGGTCTGTATTGTAGCCTACTTTCTGTTCTTATCCTCTGTCTCAACTCGATTGTGTTTTTTTCTCTTAGCCATGTTGTAACATTCCATGTTTTTTCACACTAGTTTTAAGCCTATTTTCATTTTATAAATATAAATGTTGATTCTTAGGGTGCCATATATGTTAAGGACACTAGGTTCAGGGCCCTGACCTAACTTTAGGCTAAGATTTATTTTCGGCTGATGATGCTTACGACTGTTAAGCGAAACATGTCCCATCTCACAACGCCTGTTGTAATGTTTATTTCCTAAATATAGGAAAGATAAGTATTGGAAAGGTGGTGTTAACTATTATTCTTGTTTTAATGTAGGCCTACTCAAACTTTCGAATTCCGTTCTCAAATAATTACGGAAGTCATCAGAATCCAGTTTTTTAGTAACATCATATTACAATTTCTTTTCCTTCCACTAGCCATTTCTTTGCCCATTGTTCTTTATTTTTCTCACATTCGTTAACGATGCTACAAGTGCAACCCCAATCTTCTGGCGTTTCGATAAAACGGGTGGCATGACGTGTGTGTTCCATTCAGGAGCCAAATTCAACTGACGAGATCCGGCCGTCTGTTGACAACACCTGATTTGGTCGGACTGAGTTTCGGGCCGACAAATCAGGTCGTCTGTAACACCTTTAAGTCCGTAATATAACCAATTGACGGTAACCCTTTTTTTTTCTTTTTCCGGTGGTTTAACATTGCACTAACTCAGGTTTTCGGAAGGAAGCGGCCGTGGCCGTAATTCGGGCACAGTTCTAGTATTCGTTTGTGTGAAAATGGAAAAACACACGAAACCATCTCAGGGCTGCAGATGGTGGGGTTCGACTTTACCATCATTCGATTCAAGATTGCAGCTACACGACGTACTTTGCAGAGCTAACCAGATGAGGCATATTTTTACTAAACTTGAACAGGAAAGGGAGTTCCAGTCTCTCAAAGAATGACAGTAGCTAGGAAAGAGATGTAAGGGCTGTGGATTGCGAGAAAATGAAGAAAAAAATATCTTCAGGCTTTGCAAACTTGATATGTTCGGTTTGGTAGAGATTAACCAAAGCTGAACGTCATCTTGCCATGCTGTGGCAACACGTCTCACAAGATATGAGTCTCTGCAGGGAAATGTGTCGTGCACCGGTGACATGCCCATCCATTAGAAGTAGATATGTAGAAGGATAGAATCCTCCATCTTCGTAACCGTTCATGATAAAACTAATAATCCGCACCAACATTCAACCTTATTCATATTCCGAGGCCATTAATTTTGTCGTAATTCTGAGTGATTTTCCTTTCTTAACACTGACACTCTGTTGAGAGAAACTCTGAGATATCTGACCTCAAATTTCTGATCAAACCGAGCTCGATAGCTGCAGTCGCTTAAATGCGGCCAGTATCCAGTAATCGGGAGATAGTGGGTTCGAGCCCCACTGTCGGCAGCCCTGAAGATGGTTTTCCGTGGTTTCCCATTTTCACACCAGGCAAATGCCGCGGCTGTACCTTAATTAAGGCCACGGCCGCTTCCTTCCACTTCCTAGGCCTTTCCTCTCCCATCGTCGCCATATGACATATCTGTGTCGGTGCGGCGTAAAACAAAATAGCTAACTATTTCTGATCAACTATTTCAAGTCTAGACCCAAATGATTGCAGCTGTACTTTCACGCCCACAAGGTCGGAACTGACGATGCCGTGTTCAAAGCTTTTGCAATCGGTACACGTCTTTGATGTTTACGTTTCCTTTTAAAAATCATTGTAGGTTTACCCTGATGCTGATATAATAAAAAAACTAATTAATGTGAACATTTGGTACTTTTCAGTTCATATTATGCAACAGTCATTGTATGTAAATACAGAGCAAGACGAGCAAGACCAGTCATGAAGAAAATACATAGAATTTATCACGTTCTTTTTAAATTTGGCAGTGCTGTATTAGTCTATATTTTACAACGTTTCTAAGCGTATTTCTGAAAATGGAAATTCACAGGCTGTTTCCAGTCATTTGACCGGGTCAGGAATGGAATGAATGAAGCCCCCATCTAGCGGCGAGGATAGGAATGTGCCGATTGCCGAAGCTTGTCGCACTTCTCGGGGGCAATGATTAATGACTGCCAGATGAAATGAAATGATATTAGAGAGTGTTGCTGGAATGAAACACGAACGGGAAAGCCGGATTACCCGGAGAAAAACCTGTCCCGCCTCTGCTTTGTTTAGCACATATCTCACATGGAGTGACCGTGATTTGAACCACAGAACTCAGCGGTGAGAGGCCGGCGCGCTGCCACCTGAGCCACGGAGGGACTTAAACGTATTTCTATTTAATATAATTTTGTTTCAGTTTTATGATTTAGTAAATTCAAATTGCAGCACAAATATAAAATTTACCCTATTCTTGAACGAAGGAAATTTTGTGGATCTTGAAGACATAATTTGTGTCTTTATATGAGAGAGCGTAGGATCGTACTCAGAACTGAGTAATTATTTCTTCAGTTATTTCCATTCATGTTTGGTTTGCTGTAAGAAATATACTCTGGCTAGGTTTACTTTATAGTAGTTGATTTCGTTAACCGACGTCTCAATTGCCAAGAAGCATTTGTAAGTACATACTGTTGTTCATTGTTTTGTTTTGTAATGAGTCATATAGGTGGGTGGGATGTTTCATCTGTTATGATATTCTAATAGCTAACTTGCTAAGAAGTGATATCTTAGTGACTATATCGATCTTTAACTGTGTTAGGTTAAGAGAAAACCACCTTGTGATATCTCTTGGCGTCCACTTGTGTTTCAACTCAGCTTGGAGTTCCATGCTCTGAAACTTGATAATGCTAGTGAAGTATCTTAATTTCGCTGCTTGTTCATCGAAATGAGAGGTTCTTTCCAATCTCGTATATCTGTGTGAACCACTCTCTTTTCTAGACATGCCCCATGGTAACTTTATTTCCCGGTCGACCTTCCCACTTGTCGAGAATGCCGTCCTGCAAGGCGTGCAAAACGTGAGCCACATTTCTTCTCTGCAGAATTTGCTTCGCAATCTCTACAGTGATGCTTCAGATCGATTTGTTATTGCGAGTTTGTTTGTTTGTCTTCCTCGCTTTCGAGTTCTCCGAGCAATGCAATAGAATAGCAAATGTTGTTTGATATACTTCATATATAATACGATTCACCTGTTCACCATTTGTTGTTTACATTTCTCTTCAGCTTCGTTTTCGATTACTAGTATGTTTTAGTTGTTTAGTGCACACAAAAGTATTATATTTAAAACATTGGCTTATACTCGTAATAATACGGCCAGTGTTGCCAACTTATATTTTCAAGATCCGCTAAATACTACTAAGAATCCGCTAAAATTCCGCCAAGAAATCCGATCTCAAATAATAATAATAATAATAATAATAATAATAATAATAATAATAATAATAATAATAAAGTAAATGTATGCACACACCTGATCTGTGAGTTTCACTGGGATTAAGTCCTTGCCTGCGAACCGGCGAGCTAAAACTAGTAGGCATTTTAGTGCCGGGTGCAAATTAGGCGAATTCCCTACTTCAAGACCATACACAAGACTCGCCGGTTCATTAAACGTTCTTCCTTCATAACATAAATATAAATGCTACTTTCTCACAGTTTCATTCTCTGTCATCATTCGTCAACTAAGAGATACGTGCCCTTTCTCCACACGCATTACAAATTTATGATACCATGATCTCATAACATCAAATCTAAATAACATGATTTCCTCATGTGACTGTTAGCTCCTGACAAGAAATACGGAGTAGATCGGAGACAGACTGGAGAACAAATTTAAAAAAAAAACGTAAAATGGATAAAACAATAAATTCCGCTATAATAAATCTAGAATTCCGCCAAAAAATCCGCTGACCGCTAAATGATATATTTCTCCGCCGACAGTCTTCTAATTCCGACAAATTTAGCAGCAAATCCTCTAAGTTGGCAACACTGAATACGGTTGTGTGCCGAATTATTATACTCAAAAAGGTAATACGATATTTTCTTAATTTTTTGGAATATATGCTGGTAGTAGGCCTTTATACAGACTAGTGAAAAATTGCACTCTCCCTATTCTGTGAATATTTTACGTGGTTTTCATTTCCTATACAAAAACGATTTGTTAATCACCAATTTTCTTCACACTGAACTAAGTAAAGTACTAGTACTTTCTGAATTCAGAATCGCAGCCACTTGAAATGCATTTTATTGTCAGATTCTCCAAGCCTCATTTATTCTTTCTATGAGCGTATTATGGTTGGTAATATCTCTTTGAGGCTTAATTTCTTTCCTCTGTGTAATGCAAATATTTTCTTTTGGGTTGAAGTCAAGAGAATTTGCAAGCCAGTCCTAGATATTAATTTCCTGATTCTATTGGTTAGCTGTAATATATTTTGCCTCATGTCACGTGCAGTATGAAATGTGACACTATAATCTTCTTTCGAGACAGAAATTAGTTGCTTAAAACTAGCTCGTTCTGACCCCTCTCCATTGTTCCTTGAACACCATACAGACGTCTTTAAGAAAATGCAGTACCTATCAATGAGTATAATAATTTGGCAGACCACTGTAGTCACGCTATTTGTTATGAAGTCACTGATGAGTTGGCCGCGCGTAGGGTAGCGTAGCTATGAGCTTGTATTTGGGAGATGGTGGGTCTGAATCTGAATATGGTTTTCCGTGGCTTCGCATTTTACACCAGGCATATGACTGTGATTTCGAAATACGCAATTATTTCCTAGAATTTTTATTATTATTATTATTATTATTATTATTATTATTATTATTATTATTATTATTATTATTATTATTATTATTATTATTATTATTATTATTAGAAATAATAGTGTGTGGGTGTGAAATATTTAAAATTTCAATTCGTTTACATAGAATTTAGTTAGCCATTGCTTTTTTTTTTTTTGTTAGTTGCTTTACGTCGCACCGACACAGATATGTCTTATGGCGATGATGGGACAGGAAGGGGCTAGGAATGGGAAGGAAGCGGCCGTGGCCTTAAGGTACAGCCCCAGCATTTGCCTGGTGTGAAAATGGGAAACCACCGAAAACCATTTTCAGGGCTGCCGACAGTGGGGTTCGAACCCTCTATCTCCCGAATACTGGCTGCACTTAAGCGACTGCAGCTATCAAGCTCGGTAGCCATTGCTTACTGCCATACTTGTTTTATGGCATATTGTATATAGGCCTAGTATCTATCCTTCACGATGAATTGTTCCTCATAACTGCTTTATCTTTTCCTTAGATGCGCATTGCTAGCTTCACTTTTTGTGTGTTTTTCTGTTTACGTGAACGAATCGTATCCATGAAATTTCATTATTATTTTTGTCCTAAATGGAAGATAATAATTGCTTCTGCGAAAATTAAGATTAAAATCAGCGGCAAAATAATAAATACCTTTATGACCAGAGAAGAAATACATACATACTTTCCTATAGGGGCCTATCACGAGTATGAATTCTACTACGTCACAGCGCTTCAGTATGTATTTTTTTCATGAAACATTTTTTTCGTGTGAAGTCTTTTTTTCTCACTTAACTTCTTTGAACTTCTTTGCTTTGCTTGATATTACTTAGTGGAGCGAGTTGTTGACCTATTCCCGTGTTACGATAAACTTTTCACCTCCATTTTCCCGTTTGAACTGCCCGAGCTGGACAAAGATATTGAGAATTCACAGACATAGCACTTCCATTCGTCGGAGCCAGCCTTGGACCTCAGGAAGGAAACAAATGTCGACATGATGACGGAATGCCACAGAAGAGAGTCATGTCGACAATGAAATATTCGCCGTAGTTAAGTATCTATATTTCTCTAGTAATATTGGTATTTATCAATTTACCGCTAATTTTGCTATTGATTTGCGCAAAAGCAATTATTTTTCTCCATTTAGGACAAAAATTGCAATGAAATTTCATGGATACGATTAGTTCATATAACCTTTCTAACTTATTATATTGTTTATGTATCAAATTCAGTGATATAATTTATTCATTCTATTGTAATTATGTGGTTAAGTGTAAGAAAGGGCCAACGTAAGTTCGCCATTCCTAAATACGTAAAAAAATAAATTACAAAATGCTAGGGCTGTACCTTAATTGAGGACACGGCCTCCACCTTCACAATCCTAGCCCTTTACCAGTATTGTAGATTCTGGTATCTGGGCACGTTCGATGATGTAGGAGCTGTTGTTTGATGTTCCTCTCGTACTGTCGTTGTCATCTCTCCTAGTAAGTACCCGTCCTATTTCTGATTTATGCATTGCCCACTAATTGAAACAACGACTTTCCTAACCTTAACACTTCATATGTACGTCGCCGAAAACCTTCGATGTGTTAGTGGGACCAGAAAAAAGCCACTAGCAAGCTCTTATGGTTTCTGGCTCTTTGGTTGAATGGTCAACGTCGAGACCTTCGGTTCAGAGGGTCGCAGATTCGATTAGTGCCCAGGTTCAGCCGCGTATGGCTAATTAATCTGATTCCATGTCAAGGTATTTGTGTTTACCTCTCCTTTCTTCACAGTGCATCGCACTATCAGCCACCGAGCTTGTTGGCTGGGCGGTTAGGGTCACGTAGCTATGAGCTTGCATTCGGGAGATTGTAGGTTCGAATCCCACCTCTGAAGATGGTTTTCCGTGGTTTACAGTTTTCACACCAGGCAAATGCTAGACATATTCCTTAATTAAAGCCACAGCCGCTACCTTCCCAATCCTAGCCCTTTCCCATCCATGCGTCGCCAAAAAACCTTTGATGTGTTATCGTAATAATAATAATAATAATAATAATAATAATAATAATAATAATAATAATAATAATGGCGTGTGGCCGGAGAGGCCTGGTGCAGGTCTTTCAGTTTGACGCCGTATAGGCACCTGCAGGTCTGTGAGGATGGGGCCGTATCTAAGATGAAATCTAATGCTGAAAAAGTCACAAAACTCCAGCCCTCGAGCCGTAGAAATTAACCAATTAAAGTTAAAATCCCCGTTCGGACCGGGAATCGAACCCGGATCCCCTTGAACCAAATGTCAGCATCCTAACCATTTAGCCATGGAGCCGGACTTCAGTGTGGTAATGTGACGTTATGCCACTAACACCATCACAATATCAGCTTGAATATTGGGGTTGGCGGCAGGAAGGGCATCGGGCTATAAAACTTCGTCGTGTTCACATGTGTTGCACAGTTGGACCCGATACCTCACCAGTGTGTGCGAAAAGCAGTGAAAGAAGAATTTATTTCTTAAGTTGCTGGAAAAATATTCAAATTGTTACTTGTGAATCTCACCATTGTTGCCGGTTTGAGTGGTGTGGTTTGTTAGCGCTGGCTTACTGAATCCAAGTTGGTGGATTCGATTCCAACGTAGTCCGCTTGTGTTTGATGGTAGGCAGACTAAAAGCGCCAGCCTCGTGTTGGTAACTTAGATATACCGGCACGTAACAGTACTCCTGCGGGTCGAAGTTCCGGCGGCTCTGCTTCTCCGAAAACCGTACAAGTAGTTAGTGGAACGTAAAGCCATTATTATTATTATTATTATTATTATTATTATTATTATTATTATTATTATTATTATTATTATTATTATTAAGTTGTTGGGAAAATTATTCAAATTATAACTTATGCATCCTACCTTTATAGTCAGGTTGGGTGGCTCGGGTGGTAGAGGTCTGATTTTCTGAGTCCAAGTTGGCGAGTTCGATCCCGCTGTCTGGTGGTATTTCAAGGTTCTCAGGTACACCAATCTGTTATCTGTAGAGTTTCCAGCACTTCAAAGAGGGAGACCAATTTTTCGGCACTTCGGCAGTAACATTATTACTACAGTACCTCATCTTTGTAGCCAACCGAGCAGTGGCTATGCGGTTAAAGTCGCGCAGCTGTGAGCTTTTATTCAGGTTATAGTGGGTTCGAGCCCCACTGTCGGCAGCCCTGAAGAAGGATTTCTGTGGTTTCCCATTCTCACACTAGGCATACATGACCCATTTCCTACCTTTCATATCCCATCGTCGCCAATAGAGCTATCTGTGTGGGTGAAAATCTTTATAGTTTAGTCCTCTCTACAATACTGATCGGAGATCAGGCATTTTAGCCCCGACACTGATTACTTTACCGTACTCCACCCAAAATCGGAGAGAAGGTAATACATACTAACCGTTTTGATTATCTTCTCCAGTTGAGCAAATATTTGATGCTAATTATTCATCGTAAGTTATGATCTTCATTTCCGTGTTGACGTTTAACTAATAATGTAGAGTTTGAGGGATGTTCCACCATTCAACACATTGCAAAAATATATTAAATTTTAACAAAACCGGTTTCGACTCCCTTGGAGTCATCATTTCTTGGTGAAAATTAAAATAAGGGAAATCTGATAACAATCATCATAACGAAAAACCATATACCTATAGGTGATTGCATGGAAACACATCAATGAGTTGATAGACATTAACCCCCTGTGGGTGGGGGCGGTAGAATAACACCCACGGTAACCCCTGCCTGTCGTAAGAGGCGACTAAATGGGGCCCCAGGGGCTCTGAACTTTGGAGCGTGGATTGGCGACCACGGGGCCTTTAGCCGAGTCCTGGCATTACTTCCACTTACTTGTGCCAGGCTCCTCACTTTCATCTATCCTATCCGACCTCCCTTGGTCAACTCTTGTTCTTTTTCGACCCCGACGCTATTAGGTTTGCGAGGGCTAGGGAGTCTTTCATTTTCACGCCCTTCGTGGCCCTTGTCTTCCTTTGGCCGATATCTTCATTTTTCGAAGTGTCGGACCCCTTCCATTTCTTCTCTCTGATTAGTGTTAAATAGAGGATGGTTGCCTAGTTGTACTTCCTCTTAAAACAATAATCACCACCACCACCACCTGATAGACATTACCTTGAAATGCAACGTACACTTAGCAAGCAGAACTTGGAGTTTAGAAAGTTCCCAGTTCTGGCTCTAACAGTCTTGTGTTCATGGAACACGGAACACTAGAATTACATGTACTGGTTGAAAATATATACAAAACACTATAAGGACATTTATAATTGTATGGAAACTTGGCTCTCTAAGAGGATTCTTGGATTTGACAGTCCTGTTTCTGTTTGAAACAGATTGGATGAAATACACACACTAAAGCAAAATGTGCAAAGACGTAGTTCTAGCCTAAACTGTCGCGCGTTCTTGGACACGGAACACTGGGAACACATGTATTGTTTGAAAACACACACATACGAATGAAAATATTTATAACCATATGGAATATTGGCGTTACAAGAACGTTTATGGGTTTGACTGTCCTGCTTCCCCTGACTAAACTAGTTACATATATATACACTGAATGTACAAAGATAACCCACTTGGTATTTAAAAGCTGTGGTTTTTAGTTTCAAAAATTGTCATGTGTTCGCGGAACACAGAATAGAACTGCTGGTCCTGCTTCTATCTACTGGAAACTAATGCATTAACGCAGTTGGAATTAATTGATTGAAAGTTTATACACCAATGCGAAACACTTGGCACTTTAATGTTCTTGGATCCGAGTAAAAATGCCGTCGTATGTTTACACAACTTGGCATAGACTTATCGAGCAGTCTTGTGACAATCAACCTGAATATCTGAAACATTGTTTAAAAAAAAAAAAAAAAAAAAAGCAGAGACTTGTTGACTATTACAACCACAGATCACATGAAACGTTTGGTAAACAGCTGAAATTATACACTGGCCTGAGATGCTAAGTATTTAAGAGAGATCTTGGGTCCAATTAGAATTGTACCGAGCTCGATAGCTGCAGTCGCTTAAGTGCGGCCAGTATCCAGTAATCGGGAGATCGTGGGCTCGAACCCCACTCGGCAGCCCTGAAGATGTTTCCGTGGTTTCCCATTTTCATACCAGGCTGTACCTTAATTAAGGCCACGGCCGCTTCCTTCCCATTCCTAGGCCTCTCCTTTCCCATCGTCGCCATAAGACTTATCTGTGTCGGTACGACGTAAAACAAATAGCAAAAAAATAAAACGAATTTTTACCGTGTGTTAGTGGAACACGGAACTTGATTGTCGGCCCTGATTCACACTACTTGCTGGTTTTAGTTTACATGATCTTGCAGTGTTTTAGGATAGATGGAATAAACTTATTTGTAGATTTAAGTTGGTTGACAAGCTGGGGGAACATCCTTCAATATGGAATACTTGCTAATGTAATTGTAACTGTTGTCGACTATTGTTGTAGAATGGTGATGGTATGGCCTTGGCTTATGGAAACGTGCATTGAAGGTGTCGGAGGAAAAAGAGAAAGACAAAATGAGAAACTGTTGTGTGTGTGTTCGAGTTAAATTGAAATGTTATTTGTATTATTTACTCACTCTGTATCCGCTCGCGCTGACAAGCCGTTTGAAGAGTGGGTTGCGATCTGTTCAACTGTGCTTGTGTGTGTGTGCGTGTGGTGCCTAAATATCTCAGGCCAGTGTATAATTTCAGCTGTTTACCAAACGTTTCATGTGATCTGTGGTTGTAATAGTCAACAAGTCTATGTGGGTTTTTTTTTTTTTTTTTAAGTTTCACATATTCTGGTTGATTGTGACAAGACTGCTCGATAAGTCTATGCCAAGTTGTGTAAACATACGACGGCATTTTTACTCAGATCCAAGAACATTAAAGTGCCAAGTGTTTCGCATTGGTGTATAAACTTTCAATCAATTAATTCCAACTGCGTTAATGCATTAGTTTCCAGTAGTTAGAAGCAGGACCAGCAGTTCTATTCTGTGTTCCACGAACACATGACAATTTTTGAAACTAAAAACCACAGCTTTTAAATACCAAGTGGTTTATCTTTGTACATTCAGTGTATATATATATGTATCTAGTTTAGTCAGGGGAAGCAGGACAGCCAAACCCATAAACGTTCTTGTAACGCCAATATTCCATATGGTTATAAATGTTTTCATTCGTATGTGTGTGTTTTCAAACAATACATGTGTTCCCAGTGTTCCGTGTCCATGAACGCGCGACAGTTTAGGCTAGAACTATGTCTTTGTACATTTTGCTTTACTGTGTGTATTTCATCCAGTCTTTTTCAGACATAAACAAGACTGTCAAATCCAAGAATCCTCTTAGTGAGCGAAGTTTTCATACCATTATAAATGTCCTTATAGTGTTTTGTATATATTTTCAACCAGTACATGTAGTTCTAGTGTTCCGTGTTCCATGAACACAAGACTGTTAGAGCCAGAACTGGGAACTTTCTAAACTCCAAGTTCTGCTTGCCAAGTGTACGTTGCATTTCAAGGTAATGTCTATCAACTCATTGATGTGTTTCCAGGCAATCACCTATAGGTACATGGTTTTTCGTTATGATGATTGTTATCAGATTCCCCTTATTTTAATTTTTACCAAGAACTGACGATGACTCCAAGGGAGTCGAAACCGGTCTTCTTAAATTTTAATATATTTTTGCAATGTGTTGAATGGTGGAACATCCCTCAAACTCTACATTATTAATTATTCATATCTCACCATGAAAATCCGTTGCGACAGTGGGATACGTAGAATGGGAATTTGATTGATGCCGACATCATCCCCCCCCCCTCCCCCTACAAACACACTTGTCTGTTAGGTCACCAGCCCAGAGGCTGGTTGGATCCTCAAATAGCACCACCAAAGGCTGTGCAGTTATAGGGAAACCACAAAAACCAATGGCAGTACCAAAATGAGGCGTACTAGGCAAGATGAGGAGTGAGGTAGTTTGCCATTGCTTTCCTCACTGGGCCAGACAGTGCTATTGTAGCACAACTAATCCTATGAGCAACACCTTTCATGACACTCAGACACACTGGTTGTGCTCTGAATGTCATAAATCAGCACCACCCATACCCCAGCAGCTTCCATATTGTCACAGCCATGGATGAGACTGGGACGTCAGTGGAAGCTACACTTTACTCTGGCCTGTGCCAAGAGATGGATGCAAAAGTACTGTATCCATCAAGAAATGACAGCAGGCAGACATACACATTTATGACATGCTTACTTTCATAGTTCTTTTCCGCCCTCCTTTAGTCAACTCTTGTTTTCTTCTGATCCCGGTTTGTGAGGCCTAGGGAGTGTTCTATTTCCTCGCATTCTGCGGCCTTCGTTTTCTTTTGCCTATACCGGTGGTCGGAGTCGGAATGTTCTGTGCTTTGTGACGTAATACCCTAGAGCAGGCGTGCTCTGTGCTGAGTATGCAGTTAATTATCTACTGAACAGTAGCCACGCTGCTCCTATCCACCGAATTTGGTGCGCTTGATTCTGCCTTAGTAGTATTGTTACTCTTATGAATGAATCTCAACATTGATGGAAATTTGAATCCTCAAATAAAATAAGTCATCTCACACAGGGATAAATGTCGTAGGAGTCGTTCGTCTTTTACTACTACTACACGCCCCTATGCCCTCCATTATTATTATTATTATTATTATTATTATTATTGCAGAGATTCCGAACAGTTAAGAGTGTGGATTTTTTTTTTTGTCACGAGTTAAGGTTTTTAGAAGTTTATTAGAGGATTTCCATGTCGTGGAGTTGGCAACTGTGACTGGCCTCCACTGTATCGCATGCGTTTGCAGTTAGTCAGCAGTTTGCTGTGCAGTGCTTCGTATAGATCGGGGATGGCGAACCTATGACGCGTGCCACTAGGTGACACGCGAACACGAGTTCTGGTGGCAAGTCAGACAACATACTAACATACTTTAATGTTTTGAACTTGTAACAAATAGGTCGAAAATATAGCAACATTACATAACATGACGCTTTAAGAGTTAGCCTCTGTGGTGTAGTGGTTCGTGTGATTAGCTGCCACCCCAGGAGGCTCGGATTTGATTCCCAGTTCTGCCATGAAATTTGAGAAGTGATACGGGGGCTGGGACGGGGTCTACTAAACCTCGGGAGGTCAACTGAGTAGAGGGGGTTCGATTCCGACCTCAGCCATCCTCGAAGTGGTTTTCCGTGGTTTCTCACTTCTCCAGACAAATACCTGGATGGTACCTAACTTAAGGCCACGTCCGCTTCCTTGTTTATCCCTTCCGATATTCTCATTTCGCCCCCCCCCCCCTCCAAGGCCCCTATTCACCATAGCAGGTGAGGCCGCTTTGGCAATGTACTGTTCCTCCTCCCCAGTTGTTTCCCCTGGCCCAAAGTCTCACGCTCCAGGACACTGCCCTTGAGGAGTTAGAGGTGGGGTCCCACGCTGAGTACGAGAAAAAAAAAAAACCCTGGAGGGTAAACGGATTAAGAAAGAAAGAAAGAAAGAAAGAAAGAAAGAAAGCTTTAATACAGGAGTATATCCCAATTAATTATTTTCTTTTTTCTAGTTGCTTTCCGTCGCGCCGACGCAGATAGGTCTTACGGTGACGATGGGACAGGAAAGGCCTAGGAATGGGAAGGAAGCGTCCTTGGCCTTAGTTAAGGTACAGCCGCAGCATTTGCCTGGTGTGAAAATGGGAAACCACGGAAAATCATCTTCAGGGCTGCCGACAGTGGGGTTCGAACCTACTATCTCCCGAATACTGGATACTGGCCGCACTTACGCGACTGCAGCTATCGAGCTCGTTCCAATTAATTCTATGGCCATACTTTTTGCATATTTTATTATGTTAAAGCAAAAAATATATCTTATTCTTAAATTTTAACTGTTAAAAAATTATAAGTTTCAAGTAATGTTTGCAAAATAATATCATGAAACATTCATTCGGATTGAATTATATGTAATGCAATGTAATATCTGTATGAAGTCAATTGATAGGTTTCATGATGGTTTTGAAGGAAAACAACTTATAGCACACTAGACAGTCAAAATTAATAAACAAGACCTTAACTGACACTCTTGTTAGTAAAGGTTTGCTATCCCTCGTATAGATCAGGGGCAATGACAGAGCCCCGCTCGTAGAGCTAAGGGCATGGGCGCTGGAAGCGCCGAGAGCAGCTGACTTCTAATACATAGTGCTGTAAGGACTAGACGGCGATGACTGGAGTCAAGGCGCAAGCAATGCCACAGCGAAGCATCTGGCTGAGTATATTAAGTTAACGCCATACCGTTCGTTTATCATTCAATATTTCATGTTGGCCTACAGTATTTCTATGAGTACACAAGTCAAAACAATGAAATTTGTTTCCTACGCAAAACCTAGTGAAATAGATATAATTAAACATATTAACCTAGCACATGGCGTTTCCATACAAAATAACTTATTTTGTTTCCTCACCATAATTTAACGCACTGAATAGAACGTGACATTAGGTACATTATTACTGTTAAAATTTTAAATCTGTTCCGATACGCACCCCGTCACTACTTGTAACTGAGAACCGTGTAAGCAGATGCTAAGCTGTACCTTCCGTTAGAGCTCATACTCCCTTGTTTACCTTGCTGAACTGGAGCGCTTCTCATTGAGCCGAATTGTGCCGGCCACTGGCCAATGACTTCATTCTGTGAAGGATCAGACCGCTTGCTTTTTTGCTTCTGATCATCAGAGTTAATATTTATGGTTATCTGGCTTTAGTTCCCCTTAAAACAAGAACCAGTTTTCTATATAATCCGAACCACAGTAACGTTCGTCTCGTTGAGAAGCCAATGATTATGATGATGATGATGATGATGATGATGATGATGATGATGATGATGATGATGATGATGATGATCACGCCCTGCAAACTATAATCACCACCGTTACAGGATCACATTCAGATTCTAAATGCATTATTAATATTTTAATCATATTCAGAATGTGTCATGGACAGAAATGGTTTTGATTGTTGTCCCTATTATCATCATTTCTGAATGAATGAACAATAGAAACACTGTATATCTCAATTGAATGTACGATTTAAAATCAGACGAGAGGAGGATATCTCCACTTTTGACATATATCGCGACTACCACATTTTTTGTTTTTGTCTTGGAGAAATTCGCCTGTGAGAGATATAAAAAGAAACACAGGCCGTGTGTGTTTATATGCGTCGCATCGACTGTAAATTGGAGTCACGGATGTATTAGGACAGTTCAAATTTGTTTCCTGTAGATTTTATTTCGTTTGCTTTTCTTATTTCCCTTTGCTCTTCTCGTGTGTTTATTTCGATCATACCCGGAGCCCTGTTTGACAAGAGACCCCATTCAGGACACACATACATATAACAGAAAACCGAATTGATCGCTCTATAGTCAGGACGAGAAATTTCTTCGTCGAAATATAGGCTGGCGTTTGAAAATAAATTGTGTTATATGCGACCCCTTCTCTCAAACGGTCGGCCGCACCAGAATACATGTGGGAAGATACGGGGAAGGTAATCTGCAACGCACGGAGTATTTTTGTAAGAGGATTTCCTTAGAGTTCTCTCTTGAAGAAGGTAGGGAGTTGGCGATGGGGCTGGGATGGGGTCGGGGTGAGTTTGGTGGGTGGTGGGGGGAGGTATTGCAGGCGTGGGCAGCTGATCGGAGGAGCGAAGCATCGCCGTTTGTCAGGATCCTGTGGCCATCTCCAGGCTTCCTGCATCTCTATGGCTTTATCGTTCAAGCCTCACTCGTTCTCTTGTGCTCTCGACGGCTTTCTAAGATGCTTCAAAGGAACACTCATGCTATTTTTAGTGTCGCCGAAAGATAAGTATATATCTAATGCTCCTCGGAGATATGCACTCTGAATGAATACTTATGCAAACTAATGAAAAATGAAAACCTACAACCTGTTTCTCAGTCATTGACCGGGTCAGGGATGTAATGAATGAAGCAGATATAAGCTGTTAGTACGATGGGGTAGCCACTCCCAAAGTGATTTTTTATTAATGAATGATAGATGCTATGAAATGAGAATGGAGAGTGTTGCTGGAATGAAAGATGACAGGGAAAACCGGAGTACCCGGAGAAAAACATGTCCTCCGCTTTGTCCAGCACAAATCGCACATGGAGTGACCGGGATTTGAACCACGGTATCCGGCGGTGAGAGGCCGACGTATGCAAACTACTATGTGGAGCAAAGATTGCTGCTGCTAACAGGACATAAAAGATTCCAATCCAAAGGCTTACGAAAATCGTTAAACAAAATAATAATGTGTATGTGCAGTTAACAGCTTGACATAGATTTGCGTAGGAAATATTGACACGATATTTGATGATCTTTTATGGGCCTCCTGTTGTTGTTGTTGTTGTTGTTGTTGATGATGATGATGTTTAAAACATCCTCTGAAGAAATCTTCTCCTTTTTCTACCGCTTTTCCCACATTCGTGAGGTCCCGGGTGCGAACTGTGTCGCACATGTGGATTTGGTCCTGTGTTACGGCCGGATGCCCTTCCTGACGCCAAGCCTATATGGAGGGATGTAATCACTATTGCGTGTTTCTGTGGTGGTCGGTAGTGTGGTGTGTTCTGTTGTGTGATTATGAAGAGAAAAGTGTTGGGACAAACACAAACAGCCAGACCCCAGGCCAGAAGGATATTAATCCGAGGCGATTAAAATCCTCGACCCGGCCAGGAATCGAACCCGGGACCTTCTGAACCGAAGGCCTCAACGCTGACCAGTAAGCCAATGAGTGGGACATACTCTAAAGGAAATATACGAATAAAAATCATCCGAAGTAGCATTTTTCCGTTGTTCCCTTTTTAGTATTTGTTATTTGCCATGGGATTAATATATGAATTGTGATGGATGAGGAAACAAAATAAAGAAAAAGGGAAAACATGTAAAAATAATACCTTAATTTACAAACGAAGTCCACGAACAAATTTAGACGAAAATCTTAATGCATTTTGTTGATTTGTTTTGGAACGTAAGTTGTATAAGTTTACTAAAAGTGTGTTACCGTTTAGAACATGTTTTTATTAATCTGTCTGTAATACAGGTGACCGCTACTATTCAGAACTCTACGACAAAAAGTAATAGCCTATTGCAGTCATGAAGAAAAAATCGGTTCTGCGGTGTAGGGGTAGCCTGCCTCTTACCTGAAGGCCCCGATTCCTCGCCAGGTCAGGGATTTTTACCTGAATCTGAGGGCTGGTTTGAGGTCCACTCAGCCTACGTGATTACAATTGAGGAGCTATCTGGCGGTGAGATGGCGGCCCCGGTCTAGGAAGCTAAGAATACCGGCCGGCAGGTTTCGTCGTACTGAACACATGACACCTCTTTAATCTGCAGGCCTTCTGGCTGAGCAGCGGTCGCTTGGTAGGCCATGGCCCTTCGGAGCTGTTACGCCATGGGGTAACAAAGGCATAGCCCTTGGAGAGGTGGAAGGTAAAGGCTTCCACTATTCGTAACCTCGGCACGTGATGGGGTAGAGTGGTTAGCTCTACGCCCGGCCGCCTTAACTTGGTACTAATTTTTGGTGTAGGCTGAGTGAATCTGTAAGTGAGAGGGAGGTGATTAGGTGCCCCAATGCTCCTGTGTAGTGTCTTTGGCATAATTATGATGATGATGATGATGATGATGATGTTTGTTATTTAAAGGGGCCTAACAGCTTGATTTAATACCATTACATCCAATCACTACTGGAATATTTATAGCATCGTTGAGGTTCCACATAGTTATCATTTATGTTACCAGATCTGCAGTATGTACTTGGATATCTTCTCCGTATGTGTTGATTGGTTTTTGTAGTTGTCGAGTGGAGTTTCTCTCATTATAAAGGAATCTACTGAGTTCAAAACCCCAGCGACTTACTGACAAAACATTGAAATAGTGTGTGCAATCCAATATAACAAGTTTATTAATTATCAGAACCCAATTATTGGGATAAGAAGAGATCATGTAACTGGCTTAAACCTTAATAACGGATTTCATCAACACCTTTTTTGCACCTTTTGGTATGTATTTTCAGAACCCTTTTCCCTCCTTTTCTGACCATACTTTCCACCTTAAAATCATTTCCCTAATGATAACAGTGGTAGTCAGGTAATTATGGAGACTGATATCATGAACTCTACTTACTCTGTAGGCTATAAGTCAGTCGTATCGGTTTGATCACTTTGACTGGAAAACATTTATTAGGGTACGATTAAGTTTTTCCTATATACTGCGATCTATCGCTCTTCCTGACATGATTTTTGTCCCAAGGTATTTACTGCGTGCCCTACATCCACAAATATCTTAATTTGTTCTCTAAACAACATGCTTGAATTACGTCAAATTTAACTTACTTATTCTTGAATCGAATTTTATTAATCTCTATTGTCTGGATGAGATTGAGGTCAGGCCGAATTTGATGAAAGCACAGCACGCAGCAGATGCTATTAGCATTGTTTCATTCGCGTGACGGCGCGAGGTCAGACCGTCTCTTAACCTCGGCTCCTTCCTCCAGACGGCTTACTGAAGTAAACACATGCATAGCTCTACTCGTATTCATATTCTGGATTTCGCTAGACACTCCTCATTTAGGCCGTTATTAATTTACGATTATCTCTTGCTCTCGAGAAACCTTTATACGATAATTTGTCATATGATTTTGATATGCCTCCACATGTTGACGTTCGGAAAGACAACTATATGTATAAAATAAAAGTTTTGTGTGTACATTGCTCAGAATTTAAAAAAAAAGATGGTATTTCTGTATCAGTCGTGTCCACAGTAACAAGGAATTGCACTTTTTTTAATTATTGGAAGTGCGCACAAATGTGCATAGTACAACAATAGAAATAATTTAAATATTATTTCTATTAATACGTAGTTTTGCGTATTCACTTATGGTTTTTGTTCGCTTTGTACACAGTTCGATGTGGTAACGATCACACGTTTTTTCACACAGTTGGCATATGCAAGTCTTCATCGGATTGTGGTACACCTTGTTTTTGCAGAGGTGATGATGGAAGCCATGCACAGACAGTCTCGTTGGTACGTGTCTCATCTCGAAGTTTGCTGACGTCCAGGTCCTATCGATCATCGCACCCGTGCTGTAGAATTCTGGCCAGATTTCTAGGCGGCGGTCTCTTCAACTTTGTAATTCTTGTTCTGCTGCTATGGTAGATGGAAGCACGAAGGTTGTTTTCAAATCCTCTAGCAGAAATGATTCTCTAGCTAGTACATATGTTAGGCGAGATCTTGTCGATTTGGATACACACAAAGCTCTTTTCAGGAAGCTTGCTTTAACTCTTTCCAAGGTAGCTAGGTTTTCCCTGGTGAGGTCAGGCCATATAATTTCAATGCCATGTGTTAGGATAGGAATAATCTTTGCCTCGAATAATTCCATTGCTGTTTCCATGCTAAGTGCTTGTGTATGCTTGATATTATTTATTGCTAGGATAGCTTGCGCAGCTCTTTCTGTTACGTATTTTGTAAAGCACTTGCCGCTAGGTTGTAGCGTGACGCCTAAATATTTGAAATCGTTGACTATTTTGAGTTTGCAGTTGGAGATAGTAATTTCTGTTCCGTGAGGTATCTTACCCCCATTTCTAAAGACCATCATTTCCGTTTTTCTGTTGTTAATGTAGAAGTTGTTGTTTTGGCACCATTTTACAATTGTATCTATGGCACTCTGTAGTTTGTGCAGATTTGTGGAGTTTACTACTATGTCGTCTGCATACGCAAAAATGTGAATGTTTTCTCTATATTGCGTTATCCTCAATATTTCCTCGGTTGCTAAGATGAATAGTAGTGGACTCATGGGGTCTCCCTGAAGCACACCATTGGATTGCCTAATTGCACTTTTTAATTTTCCGTAATGTCTGTCTGTCTGTCTGTATGTATGTATGTATGTATGTATGTATGTATGTATGTATGTATGTATGTATGTACACGCATCACGAGAAAACGGCTGAGGAGAATTTAATGAAAATCGGTATACGAAGTCGGGGAGTAAGTCGCTACTATCTAGGCCATAAATAATTTTATTCACGCTTAGTGAAATGGTAGTTTAGGGGAAGGCCTCAAATTTAATTCTTAAATATTTATGTTATTATTGGTCGTATCTTAATGAAAATCGGTATGCAAATTCGGGGTAATAAGTCGATATAATCTAGGCCATAAATAATTGTATTCACGCTGAGAACCCTTTAAATTTCTTTGGGATACATTCTTCCCACCTAGTATACGCTAGTGCTCCAGAGAGATATCTAGTTCCCACCGTGCAAGGATTATGTAGTTTCATGTGTTGGACACAGGGAGTGTATAAATTGCCTCAGTCATATATTTACTCATTGACCAGCAAGTCAGATGTTACCAGGTGGGAAATATATATCCCTCTGGTTGCTTGAAGTTCTTTACAGACGATGTTGTGCTATAATAGGCGAGTTCGAAGCAATTTATTGAAAACCTGAGCCAAGGAGGAAGTCTAATTGGTAATAATAGTTTTCTGTAACATATACACAACTAATATTACGCTTTAGTTTTGTGCCTTGATGCATTGATTTACAGTTATAAATGTTAAATGTCAAGTAATGATTCAGGTTATATTTTTGTTTACAAATTTTGACTTTTCAGAAATAAATTCGGGTGCCACAGATCACAAGTATCGGACTGCATATCAGTGAATTACATATTTAGTTGTTTGTGTATGCGATATTTTGTTGTTCTCTATCTTGGCCAAGTTGTTATAGCAACTTGAAGTCATGTATGCAGATTTTTCACACCAGTTTATCAGCATACACACATTGGTGTACATTTGAAGGCTGTTAGGTATACTTTAGCATCTGGGTATATGATCTAATTTGTAGTATGATACAAATGAGCGTGTTTACACGCTTATTTTGTAGATTTGTATTTATTGCCAAGGAATGTGGAGAATATTGCGAAGTGGCTGGAAGAGGAAATTCCAGATGAGCAGGCAATAGTGATGCTAGTGATGCTGAAGATCGCTCACTCAGTTTTGGTAAGTTTATTTAGCAGTTAGCTTGACTATTAAAATATTATTACTGTATAGTGCCAACAATTGCAGTGATGGCACTTGGATACATGCTGTTGATGGATGAAAAGTTGAGTTATAAGCTTTATATTTTCTTTCTCTTAGGAAGGAGATCTAATTCACAGCCAGAAATGGAACCTTCCGCCAGTGGTGAAGGAAAAGCGAAGAGGAAATACTGTATGTCTCTATTATTAGAACGATCTGATTCTGATGATTCTGAATTAGGATTATCTGACATCTCGCTGACCGATCCAGACTTCATACCTGCTTCTCGAACAGCGGAAAGACGTCCGTTATTCCCTGCTGTTGTGTCAGACAGAGACTCAACCCCTTCTTCAGAAGACTAATTACTCAACAGCGACATTGCTATGAGAAATACTGGAGAACAAAGGCCTCAGCCAGAAAGTTATGCTACTTGTGCAAAATACTACGTAATTTACTAGGTGGGATATGATTATCCCAGTGAACACCCCAAGAATGTCAGCTGTCGGGAAGTGGCAGTGGGATATGTATTTCCCACCAAAAATATATCACTAAATGAATATGATTTTGTAAAATAAGCATGTCTGTATGACAGTCTTTTGTATTTGATTCTAAACATGCAATAAAATTTATTTTTTTCAGTCTCCCAGTCTTTTGCAACTTAAAGGGTTTTAAATGGTAGTTTAGGGGAGTGCCTAAAATTTAACTCTCAAATGTTGTTACTGGTCGTATCTAGACTGTAAATAATTGTATTCACGCTGAGACAATTGGTAGTTCAGGGGAAGGTCTAAAATTTAATTCTCAAATATTTGTGTTATTAGTGGTCCTATCTTAATGAAAATCGGTATGCAAAGCAAAGGAGGCCATACATATTTTTATTCACGCTGAGTGAAGTGGTAGTTTAGGGGAAGGCCTAAAATGTAATTCTCAATATTTGTGTTATTAGTGGTCGTATCGATAAATACTACACAACTAAAGTTATATAGCATTACATTTCCGATCATTTATGTCTTATACATTGTTACCGTAGCGGCTAAGATCACAGAGATATTCATGAATTTTTATTTTTGTTACGAGGTCAGTATTACCGCCGTCGCGAGAAAATGGGTAAACAGAATCGGTATGTAAAGTCGAAGAATAAAGAACTACAGTTTACGCTATAAACAATTTTATAAGACGCCCTAATATCACAGAGTCGAAAGAAAACTAAATGTGAAGGCTCATAAAATTCATCAACAATAACATTACATTGACCATTGTTTGTCGTGATGTGCTTTGTGTCTTCTGTTGCCATTCATCTATGACAGATTGGATTACTGCTGCGTACCGAGTATTTTAAATAATTTGCTTTATGCTGCACCGACACAGATAGGTCTTATGGCGACGATGGGATAGGAAAGGGCTAGGAGTGTGAAGGGTACGGCCATGGCATTAATTAAGGTACATAACAGCATTTGCCTGGTGTGAAAATGGGAAACAGCGGAATACTATCTTCAGGGCTGCCGACAGTATGGTTCGAGTCCACTATTTTCCGGATGCAAGCTCACACCTGCGCGCCCCTAACCACACGGCCAACCGAGTGTAACATCCTGTCTGAATATTGGCGGGAAGTACTGTAGCTGGGGAGTTATATAACTTTAGTGTGCCATTCCTCTGATTCATACATTTTCTGATACTACTGGTACGTAACATACTGGTTAATCCTGGTCATTCCAGCTCTGAAACTCTGGACTGTTACATCGGCACCGTGGTACTGTTCGTTAAAAGTGAGAAAATGTTAGGTTTTTTATTTGATCGAGTATTTTATATGATAACATTGCTGTTAATCGCTACATTCCTACTGATGTTTTTGTAATGATCTATGTTGACTTCAGTTAGGAAAACCACAAAGTCAGTCTTTCTGAGAATCCCGTAGCGAAGCACGGGAACATCAGCTAGCCTGTTATAAAACTAGGCTCAGTTTTCTTCTGGTGCTGACCCCAAGTGATTAGGAAAAGTCCAGGAAGAACAAGTAATATGACAAATGAAGGGTAGGCATATACAGTGGGAAAACAGAAATAATCCAAATAATTTACGAATGAGTTACTGGTACGCTCTGTCGGCTGTTCCGTCATGTGAACCCAAGTACACTCCATGAATAAAGGACATGTTGTATACAAGGTGAAGCGAAATTCGCGCACTCGGGCGTCGCAGTGCGACTCCTCACATGCCAGCAATAAAAAAATCTCTCTCACAAAAGTTCGTCCTTCGAGTATAATCGGCAGAAAAAGAACGTTGAAGAGTGGCAATCTGGCAACACTGTAACCACATGTAAGGTAACTACCTCTGTCAGCAGGTGCTAGTCGTGTTGTACTGTTGGTGCAGTGGATAGTGTTTTGGGTTAGCATGCAGGAGGTCGAGGGTTCGATCCTGGGGCGAGACGCACTTTTTTATTTGCTAATTTCCATCTGACATTACCTACTGTAATACAGTAAGACACCGTTTCTTAGGTCACATGTATCCTACATTTACAAAATTTAGTAACGCTGAACACGTTGTAACGTATCTAGTAGATGAAATGGTGCGAATAAATTCACGCGCACGACGTGGAAAGGGCGTCTTAACAACGCTGACCAATGAAAACGAATGTTTGTGCATTTCGAGGATCGTAGTGTGTAAGTGCAAATGGTTTCTACAGGCCCCGCTGTAATCGCTGTTGACGATTAAGATGCCAGATGCCATACCACCTGGACTACATTTACGAAATAAAAAAAACATACACCTCAAACCAGGATTGACCCCCTCGACCTCCTGCATGCTAACCCGAAACTCTATCCACTGCACCAACTGTACAGCATGACTAATAAGTGCTGACAGAGGTAGTTACCCTACATGTAGTTACAGTGTTGCCAGATTGCCACTCTTCAACGTCCTTTTTTCTCCCGGATATACTCGCAGGACGAACTTTTGTAAGATATATGTTTTTTATTGCTGGCATGTGAGGAGTCGCGCTGCGACGCCCGAGTGCACGAATTTCGCTTCACTCTGTATATAGTTATGTATGTTTATAGTCGAAACTGGTTATAACGATTCAGAAGCGACTGTCAATTAACGGTCGTTATAGACGTACGTACGTGCATGCAGCAGTAATGAAAATGAAAACCTACAACCTGTTTTCCAGCCATTGACCGTGTCAGGAATGAAATGAATGAATCATATATAGGCTATTAGTACGATGGGGTCGCCACTCCCAAAGTGATTTTATTAATGGCTGATAGATGCTATGAAATGAGAATAGAGAGTGTTGCTGGAGTGAAAGATGACAGGGAAAACCGGAGTACCCGGAGAAAAACCTGTCCCGCCTCCGCTTTGTCCAGCACAAATCTCACGTGGAGTGACCGGGATTTGAACCACGGTATCCAGCGGTAAGAGGCCGACGCGCTGCCGTCTGAGCCATGGAGGCTCACAGCAGTAATATGTCAGGAAAATATAAAATAATAAGCGAGGATAGAAGTAGCAACAATGTAAATTGATCGATAATGTCGAAAACGATCTTCGCTAATAAATTAGATCTTCTCTCTGTCCTTCAAAATTGTAGTCTCTCATACACCCAGGCCTCAGGGGCTCTGAACTTTGGAGCGTGGGTTGGCGACCACGGGGCCCTCAGCTGAGTCCTGGCATTGCTTCCATTTTTTTCTCTCTGATTAGTGTTAAATAGAGGATGGTTGCCTAGTTGTACTTCCTCTTTAAACAATAATCACCACCACCACCACCTCTCATACACCCAATTCCTTGGCTACGCTGACTTTTTTTTTCTCTATTCTCTAATCGCCATATTATGTGCGACTTTTTGGTCAATATTAAACACTTCCTTTCTTGCATGGCATCTCCACAGCGATGCTTGCCTTGACTATTGAACAGACAGACAGACGGATTTGAAATCTACACTCTACTGAAAACAAGAGTTTGGAAATAATCTTCCCATTGATTTTCAGCAATCCCCAAATACTTAACAAACAAACATAAACTTCGGGCGGTAAAGTTTATACATTTTCCCGAAAATGTCATAAAAATACGTCGTTTTATCCGATATGTCGTAATAAGCGATGTCGTACTAAGCGATATTTTAAAGACTGTTCATATAGGTTTTGGACGTTATATCCAATACGTCGTTAAAAGCGATGTCGCCATAAACGGTTTCGACTGTATATAACAGTTTAAAATAGACAAGGGAGTGATATGCGGTACACTGATTGCATTTGCTGTACTTGAGGGGAATGTAAATGGTGTCACAGTACCATTCAGGTTACACATGATACATGCGTGCGTTGGTAAAACGAACGGAGTTCAATCATGGTTTGATTAAATAACTAGTTACGCGGGTAAATGAAAACATTCGTGGAAGACTTAGGAACAATTCGAGGGGAACAGTTGAAGGGGAACTAATTGGAATTGGGAAAAACTGGCTGCAGAACGTACCGAACTTTCAGAGCTATCCTGGATGCCCTTTTCTCCTCATAATACTAGGAATTAGATAGGTAGATAGATGAAAATCCACAGCCTGTTTCCAGTCATTTGACCGGTCAGGAATGGAATGAATGAAGCCCCAACCTAGCGGCGAGGATGGGAATTGTGCCGACTGCCAAAGCCTGTCGCACTCCTCTGGGGTAATGATTAATGACTGATAAATGAAATGATATTGGAGAGTGTTGCTGGAATGGAAGATGACAGGGAAAACCGGAGTACCCGGAAAAAAATCTGTCCCGCCTCCGCTTTGTCCAGTACAAATCTCACATGGAGTGGCCGGAATTTGAACCACGGAACCCAGAGATGAGAGGCCGGCACGCTGCCGCCTAAGCCACAGAGGCTTTCTAGGTAGGTAGGTAGGTAGGTAGGTAGTTATATAATTTTAAAATATTGTTTGTAGGGAAAACAGGTAGTCTACCAAAATTTTCAAAAAAATTAACATTGGGTAAGGCACAAGCGTTTAAAAGTTTATTGTGGCGGGTTATCAGGGCCCTTAAAACTTAAATTGCTGCACAGTGAGAGAGAGAGGGAGAGAGATAGCGTGTTTTACTATCCATTAGCTTATTGAGCTACGATTTGCAGTTAATTACAAGTTAACTCCCGTTAGAGTTTCCCATTCGCTACAGTTTTTACTCACAATCGTAAAACACACGCGCGCGCGACGAACTTCTACTCTCCACACGGCTTCTCAATGCGCAGTGTCGTTCCAGTACAGTTCACGACTAGCAAGCCTCGTTGAATTCCGCGTAGCCGTCTGACGAACTCAGTCCCGACGAATGACTCGTCACGGACCTTTTCACTCGCTATTGACGCACTCAAGACTGACTCCGGACTGATTGTATGTGCCAGTTGCGCTCTTTATAAAAGGCCATTTGAATTTCTAGTAGTTCCCACATCTAGATCATTCTGGATACCTGGTTCATTTTCACTTTCTTTCAGAGGCTTCCTTATCGCGAGTCTAAAGTTCCCCGGAACTACTGTTTTCCTCGCTGCTGGCCCCGTCGACATTGTCACCTCTGTGACGCAATTATTGTCTCTCGCTGGCAGTATTGTTGGCTGCTCCGCACTCGCCCTTCATTGTCGCATTATTCCCATTCTGTCAAATTCCAGTTGTTTGATCTGGAGTGACTTTTGCTCTGTATCATTCAGATGCGCAAAAAGTTACAAATATGTTAGCAGCAGCCGTGTAAATGCATGTCCGGTCCTGTCATCCTGATGGTTGCCTTTGGATTCGTCTCATTCATCTGCTCTTTATTGTATTGTAAAAACATTGCTTCCGAATCCTTTTATTTCTGTGGCTTTCCTATACCTGGCAATGACGCATAAGAGCTATCTACTTGTCTGGATAGAGGCATAGCGCCAAGTAGTTTTCACTGACGCCAAGAGATACTTCAGGATAGGAACTTGTGATGGGAATCTATTATAATACTTATCGATGACGAAGTTATGGCTCTGGCTCATTCTTACTCTTAACCACTATTACAGCACATAATAACAGTAATAAGAAGAAGAAGAAGAGGAAGGAGAAGAAGAGTGAAAGGAGCTATAATTCTGAAACTAACCCTAATAATTATGATACAAGCACCCATTCCCTCACGCCGCGCTCATCGTAGAAGTCAGTTTGATTAATCAAGCAAGTACTTTCGGCGGTTGTAGGTAGTAGTACGGGGTAAAGGAATGGTATGAGGGAAACCAGGTCGTGCACTATGATGATAATTTGATGGTAGGAGTTCAAGGTATAAAGAAAAGTGGACTTGCAGTTTTCTTTAATCTACATATTTAAAGAGTTTGCTAAAAACAGCTTTGGCAAATCCGTCCGTCCGTTCTATTGGACTGATTTGCTTTATTTTTTGTTTTATTCTCTTCGGAATTGCCTGCCGGTGATTCATGAGACATTGATAGGTCTCTAAGTTCAGCCAACTTTGAGTAATCATACATCATTAAAATGATCACTGCAATAACTACAGGCGAAAGCTTACCCTAACCCGCAATACATTCTGTACTTAGGAGGTTGCCAAGCGACTAATACTTTCATTAATATTCTGATATAATATGGTTTTCATCCTTAGTAATGCCATTGCAAGCGGCCATGTTTGAAGATGGTCTTTTATAATAATCTCCACATGGACTTAAATTATACTTTCGCTTTAAGAGCACGATGTACTTGAGATTGGTTATTTTTAACAGTGAAGTGCTGTATATACATAAAATTATTTATTATAAGGTTATAACTCATTCCATTTGAGGTCAGTCTAAAATCTCTGATATTGCTCAGAACCATAAAGAATACATACTTCGGTGTAGCGAGAGAGATTTTTCCCGTACTGTAGCTATCGGTCATCCTGTGAACTAAGCTCGCCTGTTTCCGTTCTTTTTACATGTAGAGCAGAGCAGTATCTGTCTTGTCTTTCCGTATCTACCTCATAGAATTAGTGCCTCTTCTCTGAGCCCGTGCCAAGACCACAAGTCTTATTTTTCGCTGTCACCTTGTATATCCTTCACCCGAAGCTTCTCTAATCTCAACACTCGCATCTCTCCTAGATAATAGTTTCGTTTCTTTACATTGATTTATTCTTAAGACCCTTCTTTCCATTTAAAGAAGAATTTAATTTAAAGAAAGCAAGTGAGTTTTATATTTTCTTCCAAAACATATCTCCTTATTTATTCTTGCATTTCTTGTACCTTATGGAACTTGGTAAACATCGATTAAATAGCTTTCTAGTTTTGTAGGTCATACGGATGAAAATCCGCAGCCTGCTTCCAGTCATTCGACCGGGTCAGGAGTTGAATGAATGAAGCCCCCATCTAGCGGCGAAGATAAGAATTATGCCGGCTGCCGAAGCCTGTCGCACTCCTCTGGAGCAATGAATGACAGATGAAATGATATTGGAGAGTGTTGCTGGAATGAAAGATGACAGGGGAAAACCGGAGTACCCGGAGGAAAACCGGTCCCGCCTCCGCTTTGTCAAGCACAAATCTCACAAGGAGTGATCGGGATACGAACTACGGAACCTAGCGGTGAGAGACCGGTACGTTGCTGCCTGAGCCACTGAGGCTCCTTGGTGGTTACACGTAAGGTAGCATTTAACGGTACATTACAGCCCCCTTTCTTTTTCTACTTAAAAGCGGCCAAATCGAGCAAGTGGGCTGTGCGGTTCGGGTCACGTAGCTAACAGCTTGCACCTGGGAGATAGTGGGTTCGAATCCCACTAACGACAGCCCTGAAGATGGTTTCCCATTTTCACACTAGGCAAATACTGGGGCTGTTCCTTAATTAAGGCCACGATCGCTTCCTCCCCACTCCTAGCACTTTCCTATCACATCGTCGCTATAAGACCTGTCTGTGTCGTTGCGACGTAAGGGAGATTAAAATAAAAGGCGCTCAACATGTAAAGCTAAGAGTACATACACGCATACCTAACAATATATGAAAAGCTCACGCGTATTTTCCTCGCACCGTATAGAGACCTCGAACTTAAACTAGACGCTGGACACAAAAGAATGATCGGTTTCTGGATCTGGATTTTATCCCATTGCATGTATCTTTTGTACGATAATAAATAATTGAAGCCTCCTTCCGGTAGCTGCTACATAGGCGACTAACTTAATTCCTACCAGCCTCAAAGAACATACAGTGTTTGTCACACCAGGTACCAAGAAACGGAAATTTCGACTGTAACTATTCCTCCAAAACAAACTGCGATATTTCATCTGATAAAAACTAAGATTTTACCAGCTTTTCCCCGGAAAGAAAATGAAAATCCACAGCCTGTTTCCAGTCATTCGACCGAGTCAGGAATGGAATGATTGAAGCCTCCATCTAGCGGCGAGGATAGGAACTGCAAACAGGCTGACGATTTTTCGTTTTACTGTACTTAAACATGATATATCAGTAATCGAAACCGACTTTCAACCTATTAGGTCGTGTTACGTACATTTAGTACGTGTTGAGGAGATGTTAAGTACATAACAAAAATGGCCAACCGGACACCGGTGGGATCCGAACCCACAACCTCCCGCATTCTTGTAAGTTGCTTGAATTTTCTAGCGTGTTTTCACTTGGTCTTTAATGAGACTATCTGCTGCTGCTAAGTAAATTGTTTGATGTGATTTATAAAGATTTATAAAGTTTGTGTGAAATGACTCTTCTGCATTAGTAGCATGAGGAAGATCAGCAGTAGGAAGAGTCCTCATTACAGGGCGAAGGAACTGTCTTCAACTGCGTATGTTTCTGAAACCTTATCATAGAAACAGCTGATTTTGTCCGTATCTGTCACACCTTTAATAAGTTATACAAAGGATTTCTTCGATTTGAAGTGACTTCAATTATGTCAACCTAAATAATGAAATCAATCATTCATTTGTCTCACCTTCTCTATTGTACAGACGAACTAAAAGTAAGTAAAAAATTCGACGCTACCACCTCTGCCCTATATGGAATTAACAGCACTGAAACGTAGTGTTGGGAAATGCTGGTACTGTGCAACCATCCCAGAACTCCTAACATAGATCACTAGTGAACTTGTGCGCTTACAATTGGTCCATTTTTCTGCGTTTTCAGAATTCTGTAAAACGTTCGGAAAATCATCCTGTCGCGCCGTCTATGAGGACTCGGTTTAATATAAAATTCAAATATGCGCGTTAGGGAACCTTGTTTATTGCTTGCTCCAGTTTTCACAAGAGTCGTTTGAAGTATACAACATGTAACTTACGAATGTAATAGGCCTATTAGGTTATTCCACAATCAATGGACGATTTTTTTAAATGTGTCACGTTCATCACATCCACTATGTTAACATGCCATGCTGACTGCATCATCATTATACGACCTTACATTGCGCTGCTGGTAAGCTATTATAAAGTTACCTGCCAGCTTCGTAGTAGACCCGTTCGGTATTTCTAGGAAGGGGTTAGTGACTCATACCTCTCCCAGCCGGTTTGTACGGTGGGGCCGGCCTTTCCGTGGATTGTTCTCGGCGGCCGGCTTACCTGCGAGTTTCTTGGAGATTCAACGGGAATGTTCTGCCTCTAGTGACCTCGCGAAAATTCTGGCGCAAGTCACCCGAGCTATAAAAATGGGGGCTAGCCGCGGACAGTCAAATGGTGTTCCGGGGTGGAGCTAGCGTCACAGTTGGGCTCAGCGGTGGAGTCAGTGAGAGACTCAGTGATATAGGGTTTGGTGGCTAGGCGGAGGGGCGACAGAGGTGTTGGCTGTTGCTAGTGTCCCACCGAGTTCTGAGCGAGGAACGGTTGTTGTAGTGTCGGAGAATCCAGTGAGTAGATGGGCTGGAGACGGCGGAACGGAAGACGTGTACTGCCTGAGAGTACTGTGTGCTTGTGTATTTCTGTGGTCTGGGGATCGCCGTGAGTCAGAGAGTAAACCCGCTATCGTGAGTGTGAGGATAAATGAACTTGTGTTAATGTTCGCTGTTGTGAGTATCGTCCTGCTGTTGAATACTGTTGAGCGTTTTTTTTTTTTTTTTTTCGCTGCATGAGACTGTATGGATTACTGGACTGTCTGAGGAGTCGAGCCAACGAACAGTCGTCGTGTGTCGAATGGCCCGTAGCCCTGTGTTCACATCCAGCGGTCTACACAAAGCTACTGCATAAGGTCATTGAACTTAAGCGAAAGTAAGGATTAAGCGTCCCCAGGTAGAGTAACGGGCTGGACCGCCTGCTGCACCAAAAGGAAGAGAGAGATACTTGTAAATAGACAGTAACTAGTAAGTGTGGCCATTCATAGCTGATTAGAATTTTGTGTGTGTGTGTGTGTGTGTGTGTGTGTGTGTGTGTGTGTGTGTGCGTGTGCGTGCATTTATTGGCTCATCCTGAAATAAATTAGAGTAATGAAGCAGGTGGTGTTTTTTCGTAACAATAAGTTAAGCTGCAAATGTGTTTGGTTGTGTGAAAGAAGTCAGTACAGTATGCGGGTGATTCTCCCCAACGACTTTGAACTTGGTCGTTGTGCAGCACCACCCTCCATAATATGGTCCAGAAAAGGACGTACGAGGTATCGTTAGTGTTTTCGGATTTTGTTCCTGGATATCTTATTTAATCTTTCTTGTGATGGATGTTTCTAATTTCAGTCAGAATAATTATTTGTAGGAGTAAAAAGCAAGATAACATTTCAGTTTTACGAAATACTTTTCATCATTTCAACAAGGCAATCAGTTCCACAGTTGATTTCATATCATTGTTACTTGTCATTGGATCCAACTAATTCTGGTTCCACTGATTCGTCTGCAAATCATCCGTTCGTTTTTGACCCAGTCTTTAGGATGATTAATAATTCGGTTTATTCCAGTTAAGTGATCAGCTTTAACGCGACTCATTCCTGGCTCCATTCAATTAGGAGATTATTTTTAGTTGCGTAATTGTTGCAGTGTGCATGAATTGACTGTACCTCCGTTTTACGAGCGTAATCCATAAATTACCCTGTTCAGACCTCGCTATAAATTTACACATAATTCATTTCAATTTAACAGTTCGAAACGTGCGATTTTCTTTTTATTGGGTATCTATCGAATGCTACGGCAATAGATTACAGAGCTCTATGTGTCTATATGCTAGTAGCGTGGTTAAGTGACATCAGTGCTGCTCAGTGTTCACATCCTCCTGGGGATGAATAGCGATTTCACAATTAAGGTTAGTTGTAAAACGGATAAAATCTACGACGTAAGGAAATTACATTATAGGAATAGAGATTATAGAAATATTCTGGACGTGATATTAATAATGTTATTTCCTTTACGTCCCATTAACTAATTTTTTACTGTTTTCGGAGGGACATGATATTACCTGCGCTAATTAACATATTTAACTCTTCCCGTATAGGCAGCACATTTCCCGAAACATCGAAACCAGACATTACACGTCCTCTAAGAAGAGTATATTCCCCTTCTGAATCATCTGACTACAGAGCCATTTGCATACTTATTACATTATCCAAAGCATTATCATCGCTTATAGACAAATAATAGACAACATGACGACTTTCAACAATTGACCCACTACAATCTGGTTTTCGTCAAGCACACAAAGCGGCACTGCTGAAGGTCACAGAAGACATTTGAGATTTTTTTTGCAGTTGGCTTTACGTCGCACCGACACAGATAGGTCTTATGGCGACGATGGGATAGGAAAGGCCTAGGAGGAGGAAGAAGCGGCCGTGGCCTTAATTTACAGCCCCAGCATTTGGCTGGTGTGAAAATGGGAAACTATGGAAAACCATTTCTGGGCTGCCGACAGTAGGGTACGAACCCACTATCTTCCACTTCGAAAAACAACCGGAATGGTCCAGAAGACATGGCAAAGTGATTTTGTTACACGACAATGAGCCGTCTCACCTTAATTGGTTCATTCATCATGCTCGGGAACTGGGTGTGTGTACCGTCTTCATCATTAGAAATCATTTGTGTGATATTCATAATCTGTAGTGTGAAGGACTGAGCTGGTAAAAGTTCACTTATTGTTTGAACTAAATGGTAAATTTGCAAGTGAATGTGCATATTCTGTGATTGAGGAAGCAAATAAATGCTATTTCTTAAAAGTTCTGATTCAGTGTAATATATCTGTAATTAGAGTTTCCTCGTGTACGATACCTTTGTAGCGGAGTCTGTTAGACATACTTCTGTTTCCGACATACTTAGTTCGTTCCCGGCTGAGGTCCGTGGTTTGAGGGCGTTGAAATGCAGCACCTCCCTGTTGCGGGCTTCCAGTACGCAAGAGAACTCCCTGTGGGACAAATTCTTGTTATTATTATTATTATTATTATTATTATTATTATTATTATTATTATTATTATTATTATTAATGGAAACAAATTGGAAGTAATAAATTCACTCTTTACTTCGCCGATGTGTACACTCATAGAATAAGTCATTTTTTGCCAATGTGATTCGAACGTCGTTTGAAGAGAGTCGTTTCTTTTTATACTGGAACACATTTGAACTCCATTGATTTGGGCTCTTTCTGCTTTATCCTTTATTTAGAGTAGCTTTAGATGTACTTGCCTTGAATTAAATGTACTGTGCAATGGTGGAAGTCGGATCTTTAGTATTGTGAAGTTTTTCACTTGTAAAGCGAGCGAAAGTCTCCTTGAACATGAGTATAGTTTTCACCGAGGCAGCACTGTTACAAATACTGGAAATTGTTTCTGTTCACGTTTTGCGAGTGTGATCCGTGTGCGAAAAGTGTCAGTAACGAGGAGGATAAGCGGATTACAGTGACATTCGAATAGGATATATTGAGCGATTCTTCTGAGAGCAACCAGTGTATATTTACAGCACATTTCTAGGGACAACATTGGGATGAAATGATGAAGACGGCACGTACACCCAGCCCCCGTGCCAGCAAAATTAACCAATGATGGTTAAAATTCCCAAATCTTTCTGGGTTTGTCGTTTAGAGGTGTGACAGTTTCTGCACTTGAAGGAATGAAATAAAGCGCGGTTATCTGAGAGTAGCGGATTCTCGGATAAAGAGGCTTTTGCTCTAAATAATAACGCTTTGTCTACAGTATGATTCTGCCTGTTGCCATTTCTTGATGGACAGCTTCCACCGAAGCCCCAGTCTTATCTATGACTGTGGCAATATGGAAGGTCTTGGGGTGTGGGTGGTGCTGAGTAATGACAGGAGCACAACTAGTGTCTGAGTGTTATGAAAGGTGTTGCTCGTAGGATCAGTCATGCTGCAGTAGCACCGGCTGGCCCAGTGAGGAAAGCAATGGCAAACTACCTCACTCCTCATCTTGCCTAGTACGCTTCATTTGAGATCTGCCATTGGTTTTTGCGGTTTCCCTATAACTGCATAGCCTCTGGTGGTGCTATTTGAAGATCCAACCAGCCTCTGGGCTGATGACCTAACAAACAAACAAAAAACCAGTATGATTCATAGCAATATTATCTAGACTGTTACAGTTGATATACGATTGTTTACCAAAGTGTTTTACTGTTCTCGGGTTGACTATTCAGTGTCTAGTCTATCTGGAAGTATTACACTGTTTCCAAATTTTGAAAAGTTGAGTGTTATGGCAAAGAGTATTTCTTTGTTATTGTTTTTCTTTTTTGGGTGTTGGTCACTGAACTTGAAAATGAAGCTTAAATTTATTTATCGACGCTCATTTTTGAAATAATGATGTTAAATGTATCTTACAAGAAAAGGTATTAATTACCTTATGACGTGCCTTTTCGCTATTCAGCACTATTATTATTATTATTATTATTATTATTATTATTATTATTATTATTATTATTATTATTATTATTATTATTATACGTCAAACGGACACATATAGGTAAAGAGTCAAACAAGGAATATTTGTTCACTCAGTCTATTGTATTCTTCAAATTAAAGAACCTAAATTCATTCAGTAAGATATGTGTCCAATTATTCCTATAGATTTGTTGAACACTTGTATTACTTTAAGTGTAAGTAGACATGTTTTGTTCCTAAACATTTATTTTCAATGTACCTTATACCTTAGGAAAGAAAAAGTTTCTTATTAGGTGAAAAAATGCTTACACTTGTGTGTGTACATGTGCTGGTTTTGCTCCCTAGGGCCAATTTGTAATCTACTAGCTCAGCTGCAGCGCTACGTTCTCAAATTCTCCTCTACACTTTCTCAGGATTTGATATTAAATATTAATTTGGACTTTCAGGGAACTTTCAAGCCCACGCAAATTATAGGTCTTCGCTTTGTAACATTTCCACTGGGTGAAAAAATACTAGCAAGTATTTTTGATGATTTGCTTCTTACGCTCAATTTCGAAATTCCTTCAGAGGTCGGTTCACTCGACAAGATTAGGAATTTCTGGTTTTCCTAGCGATGTTGGGGTCATCAGGTTCTCTGGTGTTCCTAAGGTTCCTGTAAGTGCCTCACTAACGCCTGTTTTCATTTTTATACGTCGCTACACTTCCAATGAGAAGATGATTTCTTTGGTTGAATTGGCCATTCACTCTACTGATGACACAATTAAAATATGTCTCACACGCTTTGCGTGCTCGCTGCAGTTTTACTGTTGTTATTACTATTTGAACGCTGATATCTGAAGGGAAGAATAAACACGGGTGAAACTTCTAATGTTTGAACGAGGAAAATCTCTGCAATCCAATAGTGTTAAGAAGTTCTCCGATTTTTTCATGGACGTCCATATCCATTACATAGTGATTCAATACCGAAGAATTCCTAGGGATTGTAAGCATGCGTGTTATTCTCTTTAGAAATATTACCATCGTTTGTTTCGGTAGATTGAAACATTGGAGCGCTTTCTGTCATGAATATGGTCATCACTGGTAACAAATTCTCCGGGGTAGGAAAAAATAGTAATCCTCTCATCGTAGCCAAAATCGATCTAGAATGTGATCGCATATTGCAAGTGTAGGGGATTCTTCTGTGTAGTGAGAATCTTTGTTATATCTTGTGTGTATATACCGGTTGTATCATAAACTATACCGACAAAAAATCAGGGATACTCTTCCTGTTATGTTCAGAACGATGGTGCAATCGGATTGGCAGAGAATATTTTTCTTTTCCGGGCGCGCGATTCAAATTGACGAACTCGCCGTTTTCGCTATGCCAGAGCACAAGCTGCTGCCGTGCTTCAGGGAAGAGAAGGGTTGGGAGGGGAAAGTGGGGTGTATGATGGAGACAGATGATGTTGCGCGCGTATGCCGTAACTGCACACACAGTACAAGAACACATTGTAATTAAAACACACTTGTCAGTCAAGGAATGCACCAGATCGTTTCTCTTCTCGTCTGTTGGTCACAGTAACGTTCTTTATTATTTAATACAACCTGTGACAATAAAGTTCGCTGAATAGTCCTGCACTATCAACATAGATGAACAATGCATGACTGTGACCTTACTGTCCTTCGAAATAGTCCCCTCCCATAACTATGCACTGCTGCGATCGGCGATACATTCCTGGAAACTTTGCAAGAAGGCTTCCTTTGGGATGGTGTTCAAAGGCCTCGTCACATTTCTTTGGATGTCAGGAATATCGTCAAATCTCTTTTCTTTCAAAGCGAGTTTGATGCATGACTTTTCGGCTCTGACTTTTTCCGACGAGGGGATTCCGGAGAACGCCATTCCATGCTTTGCCTTTTCGTTTCAGGGTCGTACCTGAGACACCACGTTTCATCCTCGGTGACAATACAGTTCAAGAAATTTTGTGTCGCATCCGCCGTTTCGATGAAATCTTGTGAAGCCTCTAAACGTGCCTGCTTCTGATCGTCACTCAAGTGATGTGGCACAAGACGAGAACACGTTTTCCTCTTCCCTAACTTCTGGGTAACGATTTGTCGCACGGATTCACGATTAATCTGCAGTTCGTCCGCTATAATGCGCACAGTTAATCGGCGATCGTTCGTGATTAATGTCCTCACCTTCTCAATGTTTTCGTCACTGACGGCGGTCGCCGGTCTTCCGCTACGGTTTCCCGGCCTCCTCAAAAACGGGCGAACCACTCGTACACACACTTCAAGTACAGTGCTTGATCTTCATATACACATACCAGTATCGCATGCGTTTCTTTCGGTGTCTTGCCAAGCTTAAAACAAAACTGTACATTGATCTTTTTGTCGTTCGTGTTCCTGTTCGCAGTTCAGAACCAACGCACTAAACACGCACTGTGCCAAACAGGTCTTTCACGGCACACACACGATGCTCAACTGAACAACGTTGGGAGCAGGTGGTCAAAACCTACTGCTACGCAGGTGCAGCGTTGTGTATCGCCAGTGTTGCCGGATCGACCGTTCTGACTTCATTCACCGAACGTTATTGCCACAGGTTGTATGCTCGAAGATGCAATGCTGCCGTCCCACGATTGTGTATTCTTTCACTCAACAACGTTGTAAATGGAATGAAATTCTGAACGAAGGAAACAATACGCCCAGTGGTTTGATTACAGTAGATGTTCAGTATGCCCCTCTCGTACTTCGATGCACAGTTCAGAACGGTGTAATAGTGACCTTTGAACTCTGTTCAGGATGTGCGGTGTGTCGCGCATTATTTCTGTCTCCCACTTTCCTCTTCCCCTCCCTTCCGTTCCCTCCTCGCCTTCGACGCAGAGCAACAGGTAACGGCTGGCATAACAAATACGGCAAGTTCGTCAATTTCAATTGGGCTCCCTGAAAAAACAAAGTAACCTCATTTTCGCGAAAAGAAAATTGTTCTCCGCCAATCCGATTGCACCATCGTTCTGAACATAACAGGAAGGTCATCCCCCGTTCTTTTTTTTGTCGGTATAGTTCTATACACCCTGTATTGCATATAGCTCTACTGAATCTTCTGTTACAGGTATGTCCTACGAGACTAATGTGGGGAGTATTCATGTTTGTGTTTAGGAACTAGTTGACTAGATAGATTTGATTAAGAATTGGTTAAAAATGTACGTACATTATCTGTAGATAAACTCCCGTATTTCCCATAATCCCCCCCATTTCACATAATCTTTCTGCGATCTCGCAGTTCCTCTTTGCTAAGATGAATTCCCATTGTTTATTGCTTCACTAGAACTCTATAATCATTCCACTATAACGAAACCTTTGAATCTATCCTCTAGATTTATGAATAATTATGTGTCCTTATCCTGAAACTCATTTTCGTAATTACGTTGTGCTTACCATATTGCACTCTTGTCTATTCAGTTGACGAATTTAATTAAATTTTCCTTGGTAAAGGGCGAACATGGAATATAAATAAATAAATAAATAAATAAATAAATAAATAAATAAATAAATAAATAAATAAAGAAGTGAATGCATAAATAAATGTGTGTGTGCAATGAACGATAAGAAACTATTATTGTAGTCGAGGGTATACGTCGGTGTACCTTCTGCTTAACTTCATTCAGTAGAGTATAGCTTCTGATTTTTTTCGTTTAAAGTTGAACCATGTGAACATCGAATACACATTTGGCCTTGAATGCTGCAAAGAATGGCTTGTTCAACAATTTCATACCTGAACACAATCCGAAGATACTTTCACTACATGCCAAACAATTCATTCAAAGTGTGGCAGACAGAATGAAATCCAGATTGTCTACTGATGTAAACTCTGAAAATGACCAGTTGTACAATATCCTTCTAAAATCACGGTGAATATGAAGTAAGAAGGACTTTCAGACGTTTTAAATTAAATCAAACCTCTGCAGAACAAGGGCTAAGGGACCTGGTAGACAATCCTGGCGTAGAAGATATCCCAGATAATCTGTTACCAGTGCTAAGAGCAATTTCCACATTGCCATGTTTATCTGTTGGATGTGAGCGAGGGGACTGCCATGACGAATAACAGCATTACTGACTTAGGTTCATCACTGCTGGTTACTAATATATCCAGCCTTGTGTTCCTTAATTCAAATGCACCACCTGTTGACCGATTTAAGTCTGAGAAGTCCTGGCTACAAAGCCATCGTGTTGAAACTGAAGAGAGTGTTCTAGTGAGAAGTGTGATGACGATGACACATTCAAAGAGGTACTAAAGAGTGTTTTTATTATATATCTGAAGGGTACTGTCGAAGAAGAAGACTGTATAAACAAAATACATGTGATTATGTTTTCAAGCTGTTTACTCTATTTATGTTTAATTATGTGCATTATATTATTGTTCCAATTTAAAATGTCTTCTGTTTCTTGGTACTACGTTTGTTTCATATTACGGGAAATCAGTTGTATATGAAACGCCAACCACTAATTTTGGAGACAGTGGCTATCTGAAAATCGGTATTTGTCATGGCCGACCTTATGATTATACACTGTAAACATTTTGGGACCAAAGCCCTAGATAATGCTAGTAAAATGAACTGTTACGAGGATGCACAGTATGGCACTCTACTCATTTAGAGGAAATGCAATATTTCAAAATGAAATTTCAAGTAGTGAAAGTATATATATATATATATATATATATATATAAACAACGTTAATATTGTTGCTTTGTTCGGGCCATTAGTTTGCTGGCTGGTTTTATATAGCCTCTCATGTCAACCTGTCCTGTGATAACCTTTTCGTTTCTACGTGACTATTACATTCCACATTTACTATAATCTGTGTGTCATATTCATACTTTGATTTATCCGTACCCATTACACTTACCGTAAAAGCATTTAGAAAGTTCTGTTCTTCTCCTATCTTTACTAGTTATTGTCCATATTGCATTCCCATCCAGTGCCACAATCCACACAGAAGTCTTGAAAGCAATCTTCTGGGCGACCATGTCGATTTCTAACCAGGTACTAATTGAAAACAGTATTATTCAGCAAGTAAACAAAGAGAATATCTTGGGCTTGACGATATAACTTAAGTTTGAAACAGCATATTTCTAGTTTATGTGATAGGATTGCTCCAGATTATTGGTGTGTTTAGTCGACTCAAAATGGAGTCCTATCAGTTCCTGGACAGAGATGCTTGTATTATTCTTTCATACATTTTCACATAACTTATATCATTATCATTTGGGGTAACAGGTGTAAAGCAGATTTGAAACCATTAAAAGTTCCACAGAATAGGGCCTTACAAATTTGCTAGGAGCACAATATTTAACACCAACTAAAGTTCTTTATGATCAGACTGAGATACTACCTTTTGAATTAGTGATTATCCGATTAAGTTCAATGCCGATGCTTATATTTTCAAAAATGTTAATATTAAAATTCATAACAATCTTATCATGCAATATAATAGAGATATACATCAACATGACTCACGAAAACGTCGGAATATTTATACCTGTCAATCACGTACAGTAACTTATGGAACAATAGGTCTGAAGAATCATTTGTTTGAAATGTACAACGAACTACCTCATGAAATGAAATATATTTCAACAATTAATAAATTTGAACTTAATTTAAGGATCTTATTGTTTCAGTCCTACATGGTCGAAAAACGTTATGTAAAAAAAGATATCTGTAAATTACGAACTTAAACATGTAAACATTGTTTTTGTTATTAATTAGGATATAATTTAGTGTCTTTCAATTTCATTCTAGTTTTTGTTTATATTTTAAATTCCATTATAACTAACAGAAATCACACCTTGAATATGATTTTTTTTAAATGTAATGCATATGTCTAATGTATACAGCCACTTAGATTGATCTTTGCTCGTTGGGGTCTTTCATGAATAATAGATGTCCGCCCTGTCATTTCCAACAACAAAATGCATAGGTTTCAAGTGAGCAAATTTATTTTCGTAATGCACCAGCCTACATTATTTGATGTTCTCCCTTTGCCTTGGTGGGTTATTCTACTACCCAAGGGACAATATCCGCCTTCAAGACTTTTTAAAACTATTTATGTTTTAATCCTAGTGTTTACACACAGATACATGATCTCTTAGTTCTATTATCGATATCAGCTATTACCAAATAATGGCCTTAGAAGATAGCTTAGCACATCTGTCTCGTGCGTTAGTTGTCCTAGCGGCAGGATTAACACTCCCGTCCGGAGAGTGAGGGATCGAGTCCCGAGAGCGGCAGATGATATTGATTGAATTGAATCAATTTCTTACGCTGGCTTAGTCTAGCAACTTCATTTGATGATGTATTCCTTATCGCCATCAAACATTTATTTATATATGTTCTCTCCTCTTTCAGGTGAGTAAGACAACTGCTTAGATGCTTCTTGATACTCCATAGGTGAGTAAAAAAATATAATTTTATATCCCCTGTATCGTTGTTTTGATTCGTTGTTACTGGCACGGAATTGGGCTATGTTATGAGATGATCTATTTTGAAAAGTAATCACATTCAGTTTATATATTAAATGATTCTTTCTATAAATTATTGAATAACGCAGCTCTTTGTGAATGTACATCTTATGAAAATGCTACACTATTCCACGAGTAAGATCGTCATTACTTAATTGTGAAAATTGTATTATTTTTCTCCACCTTTTCTGGAAGTTAGATCTTCAGTCGTCATCATGGCGAAGCTACTCCGATAACCAAGACGTTAGATCCCTTATGGGAGCATCATCAAGGAGTAAGACATTTATTAGCATTTTTCTTTTCATTTCTCTGCAGAGCTTTCCTCAGCATTGCTAGAAAAGATACAGTCGGCTTATTTGCTCTTTTTTAAATCTCTTGAAATTGCCATAACTATCAGAGTTTTAATTGTATAGTAAGACACTCTGTACGTAACTTTCTTCTTTCACATTCAAGCGCCAAAGTTATTACAGAGCGCTGACCTTACGTGCCCAAGTTGCCGGGTTCGATCTCTGTCCGATGGTGTATGAAGGTGCTCAAGTACCGTATGCCAGACTAGTATATGTAGATTCACTGACACGTAATTAAAACTCCTGCTGGATAACATTCCGTCTCCTCGGTGTTTCCGAAAACTGAAAACGTTGTTGGTGGGACTTACAACAACAGCAACAACAACAAATAATAATAATAATAATAATATTTAGATGGGAAACCTCTAAAGACTAAATTCGGAAAAAATTAATCAAGTGAATATGTTCAGTGACCTAGGAGAAGTGATTCAGCTATCAGACTTGAATCGTGAAGCAAATAAGGACAGGATCTCAAAATTACAGAAGGGCTATACACTCACCTGGAAGATATATAACAAAAAATCAAGATCCAAGAACGCAAAATTAAGACATTACAACTAAGTTATCAAACTTGAAGCACTATATGCCTCTGAAACATTGATCATTGGAGGCAGGTCAGTAATTAAAGACAGAGAAACAGGAGAGAATTTTTTTTTGCTAGTGGCTTTACGTCGCACCGACACAGATAGGTCTTATGGTGACGATGGAATAGGAAAGGCCTAGGAGTGGGAAGGAAGCGGCCGTGGCCTTAATTAAGGTACAGCCTCAGCATTTGCCTGGTGTGAAAATGGGAAACTATGGAAAACCATCTTCAGGGCTGCCGACAGTGCGATTCGAACCCACAATCTCCCGGATACAAGCTCACAGCCGCGTGCCCCCAACCGCACGGCCAAATCGGCCGGTCAGGAGAGGAAAATGAGGAAAATTTACTCAGGCTACTCAGAGGAAGTCTGAATGAAACGGAAGTCTCGGGAACTTTATCAGCATTCTGAAAAGATCACCGACACAATAAGGAAAAGGCGATTAAATTTCTATGGGCACATTCTCAGAATGAACAATGACAGGCTCACCGAAAAGATTCTCAGGCTTGCTTTCGCAATGAAATTCAAGAACAACTGGGTTAGTGAAATAGAAAAATACCTTTAGGTAATTGGCATCCTACAGGAAATTATTCAAGATCGACTCTAATTTAAAAAAACACAGTCATTTTGCTGAGAAAATGAATACCAGGACCAATAAATAATGGACTGTAGAACGGGGGAAAGTTTTCAGTGCCCAGATGATGAGATTTTTTGACAAGAAAGCAACATCATCCAAATAAGTTCTATCGCGCTCCACAGATGGGCATAATGCTTTAAAATGATGATGTAATAATAACAATATCTGAAGATTTAGTATGTATTTAGATAAATCTGTGAACCAATGACCTTGACTAATACCACATTTTTTCGTTTTCAGTGTTCCAAAATGAGGTATTTACTAAATGGAAGTGTATATATCATATTTTATGCGATATACTTTGTAAACTGTCGCTATTTAAGTTAATTATGTGTGCATGTAAGTGCGCCGTTTTTTACTCACGTCGGTATCTTAGTAGAGGGGGCGTGCTCAAAGCGATAAGCAAGTGATCACGCCAATATGCCCGTATTATGAGACCGTTCGTGTTCTTTTCTCCCATCCATGAACAGAAACTGAATACGTTTCCTCTCTGATATACTTCGCCAAACGTATAACTAAGGAGATTGCTACGGTAAGCCATATACACTAAAGTGTATTTGTCTTGTTCTTATTGTCAATCTCATGTAGGATACAAGGGTTTAGATTATTATTATTATTATTATTATTATTATTATTATTATTATTATTATTATTATTATTTGCTTGGCCCATTCGCTAATTGCTAGCCTCTCCAGTGTCCACTGACCCCTCTCACCCTCTCACTTTTCCCATTCCCTTGTATACCAAGAACACACGCTCAACTGCCTGCCATTTCATGCGTTACTCATTCTTCCACCACTTAACCATTCGATCACTTATTCTCCTACGTTATACGTGCAAATGTTGTGCGAAAACTGAGCAGTCGAGTTATACAGGGAATAAGTGAGGAAATAATTAGGTTAATTAGGAGCATAAAGTGGTTGAATATGTGATGGCTGTGGCTAGGCAGGTAAGATGTAGAAGAAAACATGTATGAGAATGAATGGGTAGTTGATTGGAGTAGAGACGATCCGAAAACTGATATTTCAACACTCTTGCCTTAATTTTAGCCGTTGCCAATTTCTGCATGCTTTCATATCGCATGTCACTAGCGATGAGGATGCCTTAAAGCGCTGGGCAGTTTCCTCTGACTCAGTCCTTTCCCGGGCTCATTTAAACGATTTTCCACATTTCCCAGATCAGTCACTCAATAGATCTAATAGCTTGTTAAAAATTACGACACACTTTGTGTGTTCTAATAATTATTATTATTAGGAAAATGTATTATTATTATCTCAATACATAAAACGATAACGCGTATGTTTCACAAAACTCAAACTCTTAAATCAGAAGGAGTTAAAATCTTCCAAATCGTCTCGTACAAGAAAAATCTTGCATTTCATGAAACGTCAACGGAAATATTTTTATTTTCAAGATCAAATAATTAAATGATCACTCCAATAATTGCAATACACTTTCGTTAACATTATTATGTGATTTTCATCCTTAGTAATGCCAATTCATGCAGCCATGTTTGATTACTACCTGTCAAGCCAGAGGGTGTACACTTCTGATAACTGACCGTCCCCAGCTTCTGAATATACTCAACAGACGGCAGAACGTTCCTAATAACTTACATGCTGCTAAGAGAAAACAGTGTACTTACGTACAGACGGGAAGTTGTCAAGTCGAGTAGCCTTCTGTATGAACATTAATAAAACGCAAGGGTAAACGCTTGAAAAAGTGGGTAGTAGCCACGGTCAGTTGTATGTTGCACTATCTCGGGCAAGATCGTTTGAAAATGTTAAGATCCAGACACGGCCGAATGGACGAAGCACAGAGAATATTGTATGGAAAGAAGTGTTATAAAATAAATTACGAATTAATCAGTTATTTACCGGGCGAGTTGGCCGTGCGCGTAGAGGCGCGCGGCTGTGAGCTTGCATCCGGGAGATAGTAGGTTCGAATCCCACTATCGGCAGCCCTGAAAATGGTTTTCCGTGGTTTCCCATTTTCACACCAGGCAAATGCTGGGGCTGTACCTTAATTAAGGCCACGGCCGCTTCCTTCCAACTCCTAGGCCTTTCCTATCCCATAGTCGCCATAAGACCTATCTGTGTCGGTGCGACGTAAAGCCCCTAGCAAAAAAAAAAAATCAGTTATGTACCGGTATAACAGGTTCATAAAACTATTGCAAAGAATAGGCAAAATTGACTGTGACGGGCATATTAAGACGAGTTATCTGACCTATTTACAAGGAATGCTTCAGAGCAGCATGGGTCCTCTAATCATTATTATTATTATTATTATTATTATTATTATTATTATTATTATTATTATTATCCGCCCATATGTTGGAGGCATCTTAGTAGATTTAGTTAGGGGTAGTGCATTGCGTGGTGCCTGGTATCCCGCCCGTGTAGGAGGCCACCAAGTTAGTTGTAAGATTAGAGAGTTGTAGGGTTGGCCCTTACATGTGGACTGGTCATCCGCCCGTGTAATGGGCCGCTTAGTAATTTAATTGGTGTGTTTTAGTTCTGTCTATAATTGTCCAGTTTCACGGGGTTTGATGGTTCTTTGTTTTATGCAATGGCATTGTGAACATGTATATGGGCTAAATGCCTGCAATGTTCAATAAATTACTTATTATTATTATTATTATTATTATTATTATTATTATTATTATTATTATTATTATTATTATTATTTGATGCATATTTTTAATAATTTAGGTCATTAAAATTCGTCCCTTATTCATAACTCATTGCATTCCTTCCTATTTTTGCCGGTCACTATATGGGGTGGACTTTCTACCGAAAATAAGTTGTGAGGATTGAATATTATGCAGTACTTACACGAGTCCCTCTTCATTTAATCTTTCCTTGTAATGGACATACCATTCCGAAGTGAACCTCTGTGCAAGAAAGTTGAGTGCTTCGTTGTTTTACCAGTGCAAATTTCAATCGAGAAGTAGAGGAAACAGAACAGTGTGACTGTGGAACCAACACTGGATGCGTTAAAGACTAAAAATTTCATGTGCATGTAATTTGTTTTATTATTATGAAGACCTGAAATAAATAAGGCTCTAAGCACCAAAGTTACGCATTTTGAGATATTGTGTGAAAACGAATCTACGCGCCATGCCTAACAATGTATAAAAGGCTCGAACTGCCACCAGTGATGGTGTAGTAACAATATCTATCAACAGATGGCATGCTCTATGCTTCACGCCAGTGCCTTCTATACTTAAAACTCATTTTCTTCAAAAACGATTATTTTGGCACTTAGAGCTGTCAAATCTTCATTTTTGTTAAATAAATTGCTGTAGATTAGGATTCATATTTTCATTCGTCCTCTATGTGTTAACAGTGCTCAATATGTTAATATAACCTGAAATGAATTTTATATAACCCTACCTCGAGTCCATAAAACTGGACAATTTTCTTAACTCGACACAATCTCAGTCCGCATTAGGTCGAGCTTTTGTGAGACTCCAACGTGCAAATTGAAGAAAACAGAACAAATCTTTCATTCAGCTATAAAGATTATTTCTCTGCTGTTTGGCATGAGAAAATGATGGTGAAACTATGTAGTTGTGACAAGGTGATATGCATGTCATCTTTGGCATCTAATCGAATTCAACATTTTCTTCCATTAGAAAGAAGAACTTAAAACTCTACCTCAGAATAGTATGTGTCTTTCCGCTGTAAAATTATAGTGAATATAAATGTGAATGTTAAATGTTAAATTGTTATTTGGCTTTCATGGACTCCCTTAATACCCCGAGGGATCCATGGACTCAAGGTTAAGAACCCCTGCTCTAGTCGGACACATGAAGCTTACAATGAGCTTCTATGTAAAGCCCACCTTGCTGTACACTGTGCCTGATTGTGAGACGTGTATCATTTCCGGATTAACTCCAAGCACGTAGCCGACGATTGTCAGGAACAAGAATTATGGGACATTCATCGGTAAACAATACCTCGCCATAGTGCTGCTGAACAGTCCATCGTGTACGATGCCATGCCCATCTATTATGTGCTTCGTGATGTCAACATCGAAACTACGAGCGAGGTGATGCAAAACACCTTCTGGACGCGTGTGAAACGGATATAATATTAAGGATGATATTGAATTGTGTTTGTCTTTATTCACAAATCATTGTATAGTAGGATTTCAGACTTGGGCAGGCTAAAAGTCTGTAGTAGGCATTTTTTCTATGAGTTTAAACTATAACTAGTTATATATGTTCACGTTTTATATAAAATACGAGCGATTGGTAAAAAATTTAGTTGCCCATTGTGACCAACGGTAAGGTCGATTAATTTGACAGAAAAATTTGACAAAATTGTGAAAAGATCTATATTTAGCGCCGACCAAAAGTGCATATCTTTTTATAACTTGCGACCTCATTTATTATAAAGTAATTTCATCGCGAAGTTTGGCACCGCTCTCGACGATGGAGGGTTTAAAAGCCACGGGCACCATGAATCCGTACGGATTACGGAATTCGGCCTTAACTTGCGGCCTAACCACACTAGATGCTTTTTAATTGCCTTGTCATATTTTAAAATTATTTTTGGCATCTCCTCATAATGAAAAAAGTAACTGATTTTTAATACGAACAGTTAAAGAACGAAAGATGATGATTCTCAAAGACATAACTTTCAACAATGAATTGAATTCGCCATTTCATTCAGTTTGTTCTTGTTGTTGATTTTCCTATCCATTTTCCAGTCCTTTATAGCTTTTCTTCCTTTTGACTCCTTCAAACTTCGCGTTAATTCATCTTAACAAAAGATATGATTTTCAAAAATTTCTTGACATTGTAAATGAGGGAATACTTCATTCTCTACCGAGTAAGTGGCCGCGCAGTTGGGGTACGTAGCTGTGAAATTGCATCCGGGTGATGGTGGGTTCGAACCCCATTGTCGGCAGCCCCGAAGATGATTTTTTTGTGGTTTCCATTTTCACAACAGGCAAATGTTGGGGCTGTACAATTAAAGCTAGGGTCGCTTCCTTCCCACTCCTAGCCTTTTCCTATCCCACCGTCGCCATAAGAAGAATACCTTGAACGTTATAAGACTCTCTTAAATGTAAATTTGAGTGAGTGTGGATTTTAATTCCAAGTACTTTGAAAGAGTTTATCGACAATAAGAAAAGAAAGATGAATTTGTTAAATGTGTGATTCATATTTTTTGAGAGAGGTGCTTTATAATAAATTTCAGTTTCCTGTGTTTTTTTTTTTTTTTTTTTTTTTGTGCAAGTTGCTTTACGTCGTACCGATACAGATAGGTCTTATGGCGACGATGGGACAGGAAAGGGCTAGAAGTGGGAAGGAAGCTGCCGTGGCCTTATTTAAGGTACAGCCCCAGCATTTGCCTGGTGTGAAAATGGGAAACCGCGGAAAACTATCTTCAGGGCTGCAGACAGTGGGGTTCGAACCCACTATCTCCCGAATACTCGATACTGACCGCACTTAAGCGACTGCAGCTATCGAGCTCTGTCCTGTGTATTTTGTGTCATTTGCTAGACACCTTCCAAATCCCGCCACTTCTAAGAATGCTTCAAATTTTGGATTGTTGCCAACACGAACGGTCCGCCTCTGGATTCTTCGTGTTCAGCGACTGGGCTCTCGTTAGTTTGGGGGCATTTTTCTGTGTCGGTGCAAAGTTAAGCAAATTGAAAAAAAAAAAAACTTTTATTTTGTTTTTCATGTTTTAAGAACATGTAACTTTGAAAGGACAATTACGTATCATCCATAGACAGACATATAGTGAATAGACAGGCAGCGCCCTATCTCGTAGCATTGGTGCTAGTGAAGCCGGAAGCTTGCGGCTGCCGCCAACTTACGTCACTACAGATCCACTGTAAACACGTATGTTACTGTGTTACGTGCAGTTTTGTTTTATGTTGTTTTTATGCACATTTCACACTAAAGTTTCGGCAAGCTACTGTGTGGCAGAATGATGAATACCTGAGTAGGTATTTCAATACACCGGTAAGTGGCTTACATGTGCTCGTGTACATTTGTTGTCTGCTTATTAATGAAATGAAATTTACTTTCAAAGGTGCCTAGTTATGTAGGAGACAGAGAGCACTTCCTTCCGATGTATATTTGTTGGCGTAAGCCCCATCGTGATGGAGTGCGGCATAGGGCCTAATTATAATATTATATAAATGTAAACTCCTGTCCTCATCCCGAGGTGGTGCAGCTCTTTTCAGGCACACCCCCGACGGAGGTGAGCTGGATGTACAATTTTAACCACTTACCAGCCCTCCTGACATTCTTAAATTTCTTTCAATACTGGGAATCGAACCCGGGCTCACGAAGACGGCAGATTATTAGCTACGCTACGGAATAATAATAATAATAATAATAATAATAATAATAATAATAATAATAATAATAATAATAATAATAATAATACATTTGGTTATACGTTCTTATTGTTTCGCTTATGTTAGTAATTGAATAATAGTGGTCTCGGGTCACTTCTATTCTTTAAGGATAGGCCTATATTGTAAGGATGTCAAAATTACTGTTAAAATTAGAGTGGAAGGATAAGTAAGTTTGCATCAGTCGAAATAGGTGTTAGGTTTGTTATCACAGAATATTACTGAATATATCTCAGGATTTGTGGTAAAGATGTTAGTCAATTCTCTGCAATGAGACACTTGTAAGGAAACAGTTATACAAAAGAGAAAATCCTTATCCATTTATTTCTTTCAAGAATAGATGTAATCTGTATGTTCCTAAGAAATATGTTATCCATATTTGCAAACTTACGGAGATGTGTTACAGAGAGAATGCGTATAATGGTTTAAGCTCAGTCATGAAAGGGAGCATACATAATGAAGTCACAGCTTAGTTGTATCAAACTTTCTTCTTTTTTTTTTTTTTTTTTTTTTTTTTTTTTTTTTTTTTTTTTTACAAGTTTAAACTCACGTGCTTTAGATCTAAACCCAGAGGACACGCACGTTTATCGCCTTATTAGAGTAATTTCATCACTGTACTTGAAAGTACGTGTGAATCATGCTGTAAGAGAGTTGAACGGAAACTGATTTGACCATACATCGGTCTATAACAGGTAGCTACTTTTTAGCATTTGTACATTGATATACCAGTGTTTCTTTTATTTTCAGTAGTAAAATAAGGGACGTAATAGGTATAATTAATCAGAATTTTTGTTATTATTTGGATGTGTTTTTAATTATTTTAATTATCTCCTCTCGAATAATCCCGTTTTACATTAATGAATCTGGGTAGTGTAGTGACGTAAGATGGCGGCGGCCGCACGCTTCCGGCTTCAGATTCCTGCTGCTCATTACCACTCCAAATTTATATGTCTGTGCATCCATAATATGCATGTACTTTGTCGTCGGAAATTCCGGTAGAGAGAGACAAGCAATTTCCTAATCCCAGGTGTTGACCGGTCCATGGACTCTGGATATTTGGTTGGCCCTTGGGACAAATCCAGAAATAATTTATTGTTGACCGGTCATTTCACCATTTTTGACTTGACCGTTCCATGTATGCTTCGCACCAAATTTTAGTACCTAAAATTTAATTTTTAAGAGTCTAAAAATCCGAGGTTTAATACACAGCTCCCTACCAAGCAACCGATGCCCAGTTCAATCACACAGATTACGAGATGACGCGTGGTCTGGCTTCCTAGACCGGGGTTGCTCTCCCACCGTTAGGAAGTTCCTCAACTGTTCGTACGTAGGCTGAGTGGACCTCCAGTAAGCATCAGATCCAGGTAAAAATTTCTGAACTGGCTGGGAATCGTACTCCGGGCCTCCAGCAAAGAGGCATGATTTCTACCGTTAGGCCACGTGGTTGGATGTAGTAATAACGTACAGTCACTTAATTAGATGTCTTAAGAGAGGAAGAAAGTTTATTTTATGGTGCAGAGACTATTCGCTCCCTGACCTAATATTTTTCCTCTGGGGTGGTGCTAATATCGTGAAGGAAGTATTTTCTTTTTATAAAAGGAGAATAATATTCTTGAGAGAGTGTGTGTGGTGCTGCATTAAATTGTCGTCGATTGGTCTTGAGACCCGAGCCATGTATATCGGGGAGCGGGCGCGGGCGCGCTCCTCCGCAAGTCTGGCGCCGACCCAGCCTCTCTCTTGATGCCATCTTTCATTATTGTTGGCTCGAGTTTGCACGAGTTTCGTGCGGCCATAAACGTGATTTATTCCCGCACAACGGCACCAGATAATTCGCAGGATTCTAAGTCCTTCCTTCTCTCACTCTCTCACCCCATTGCGCCACTTCTCTCTCTCCCTCTCACTCTTTCTACCTTCCTTATACTTTGGAGACTACCCAAAAACTAATCTCCCTTTTCTCGCGCTTTAATTTCATCCGTTATCAATTTCGACCCGCTTTCAAACCCTGTTCCATTTCAAGAGCGAACTGAACGCCTTTTATCGGATGGACAATATTCTTGTTACCTATATTTGAATATGATGAATGTCTGGCTTCTTGGCTGAATGATGAGCGTCGATGCCTTCGATTTGATTCCCAGCCTTCACCGGGCGAGTTGGCCTTGCGCGTAGAGGCGCACGGCTGTGAGCTTGCATCCGGGAGATAGTAGGTTCGAATCCCACTATCGGCAGCCCTGAAGATGGTTTTCCGTGGTTTCCCATTTTCACACCAGGCAAATGCTGGGGCTGTACCTTAATTAAGGCCACGGCCGCTTCCTTCCCACTCCTAGCCCTTCCCTGTCCCATCGTCGCCATAAGACCTATCTGTGTCGGTGCGACGTAAAGCAGCTAGCAAAAAAAAAAAAAAAAGATTCCCAGCCTGGTCTGGAATTTTACCCTTATTTTGATTCAGGGACGGGTTATTTGTGTTAGTTCCTGTTCACTCCTCTTTATACACACACAACACACCACATTACTAACCAGCGCAGAAACATACGTAGAGAATACATCCCTCCACACAACATTGGCTTCACGGCAGAGTTCGCAGCCTCGACCCTCCCAAGATATGGAAAAAATATCAGAATAGTAATAATAATAAGAAAATTATTTGAATATAATTAATCAGATTTATAGTAGGCAGCGTACTACTCCAGTAGTTACAGAGCATGGCATATTCCACCCCTGACATAATGCTCTTGATTTTGCATCCCACTACGGATTTTTTGAAACGCTTAAATGCCGGAATTTTGACCCGGAGAAGTTCTACCGACAGTAGGAAGACGTATTTGAGCACCTTCAAACTGCCCACCCCCCCCTTCCATTGGACTGAGCTGGGATCGAACCCTCCAACTTGGGCTCGGACAGCCATTTCTTTGCAGTCCGAGCCACTCAACCCAGCATATTCAACTGGTCTTTAGTAGTAGTGGTCTTATGGGATTTTGGCAAAGGGTTTAAGGCCAGGTGCTTTTTCTGACGTCAAGTGATCTTTCAGTTAAAAAAATCTCGCGTTGGGATAATCAGAATTCGAAACTGGGCCGTGTGAGTAGAAGGCCAGCAGGTAACTGTACCAGTCACGCTGCTGAATACTACTACTACTACTACTACTACTACTACTACTACTACTACTACTACTACTACTACTAATAATAATAAGAAGAAGAAGAATAAGAATAATTTTATTTTTTCACTACTTGCTAGCTTGCTATTTTTTAACGGGGTCAAGTGAGGTCCATGGTTTTGTCACGTAGCTGTCAGCTTGCATGCAGGAAATAGTGGTTTCGAATCCTACTGTCCGCAGCCCTGAAGTGGTTTTCCGTGTTCACACGAGGCAAGCCAGGCTGTACCTTTAATGAAAGTCATGGTCGCTTCATTCCCACTCCTAGCCGTCTCCTATTCCATAGTATCCATAAGATTTGTCTGTGCCGGGGCGACGTAAGCATGTATAAATAATTTGGTCAGTGTGAGGTGATTTGGGACTTAGCTAGGAGTATATACCTGGATGTTCTTCGTGTTGCCACCCACTGAACGTATAAAAAATCCCGTCCAAAGTTGCCGGGGTTATATACTTGTTTAGTCGTTTATCTCGCGAACTAAATATTCCAAGATCTAATCCTGACTCATTAGTTCAGCATTTAAATGTGCCTAAATGCGAGATACTGTTGTCACTAGAGCTATTCGCATGTCATAGAACTCTCCTCCGGGCATTTTTGCATCCCTCCAGCGTGTTAAAACCTCAGCAATTGAAGGATCGTTGGAACACCACCACCACCATCATCATCATCATCATCGTTTGTTTGTTTGGAAGACGTTGGTCATACATAAATTCGTAAATTTCTTTTATTTAAAGCCAGATTTCAGATTTTCTTCGAGAAATGTTTTCATTGAATTCTTAAATTTTATTTTTATAGGAATGCGAGGTACGGAAAAGTGATGTGATTCTGCGAATGTGATATGAAAATTAGCATTTCCAAGATAGAAGTGACAATTTGGGAAGTAACCGAGGAAGATTGGATGTATCTTACGAAATACAAAACTAGAACAGGTGGATCTTTTCAAGTAATTCGGATGGTTTTTTTCAGATGATAGTAGACCCAAAAAGAGATATATTCAATGTGTCAAACGTCTAAACTAGTGGTCTCGCAGTTGTGATCGACGGTAATTTATAAGAAAGAAGCGAGTTCTCAGACGAAATTATCTTTCAGACCAGCTTTGTTGTACGAGAGCGAAAGGTGGGTAGACTTAGCATTTCTCATGCATTCTTTGGAAGTAACCGACATGAAAGTTACGAGAATGATCCCTGGTACAAACTGGTGGGAACAATGGAAGGAGGGTACGGATGGCGGTAAAAGATAAGTAAGCAGTGAATTCTATGGATGAAACTGTACATGTGAACCGGCCTCACCGGTGGGGTCATGTGAGACTGGTGGAGGAGGCAAGGCTACCTTGGAGAATACTGGACTAGTCCATGGAGGGCAAGGGATGCAGAGTGACGATGATTAGACTCAATTTTTAGTGATTTTATTCTAAACGCTGTGCAGCTAGAAATGGCCGCAGAGTGTTGTGAAGGTGCTTAGTTAATTCACAGTTGCTTGCAGACTGAACGCTGAAGGGCGTAACATTCTATAGGTGAGGAACATTCGTGAGTAAAATTTGAACTGAAGTAGGATCTTCGCTTTCTGCTCACCCCTTTCGTAGCAGCATTTGGGAAGTCGTATCAGTCGGCGGTTGCTCAATCTCCAGCCCCACAACTGACGGGCAGATGACAGAAATGTGTAGTCGTCGTCAACGTGATGGATCCCTCCGCTGTTAATGTTGGTTTCGTGACCGGTTCTCGTATCGTTAGGTCCGTGATTGCCCTCTCGAAACTGGGTCAACTCCGTTCTGCAGACAGATTACACAGAAAAATGCTTAGTCAAAGTTAAGAATCAAAATGTGACCTCCCGAAACAGCAGTGTACATGTGCAGTACCTTAAATTACTTCTGTTGCTCTACAGTCTAGTACTAGCGTACTGTTAGTAAGTTGTACGTCCAAGATATCTTCTATGGACACGTGGTATCGTTAATTTCAAACACCCACAGTAGAACAGGAATAGTGAAATCACAGGTCATCTCGAAGGAGTCATCCATCTTGGGTTCTTGAAATATGTGACATACCGGTACGTTGAGACCACAGGACTCAAACTTCATGTGTCTACCCGCTTGTGTTAAGATCTTCGATCTTCGTGTCTCGAAGACCAGATCTTGAATGCCTATCGTTTATCAGGTTTTCACGACCCTACTCTATATCCGGGACTCTCATTCTCCCTACCCCCCCCCCCCTCCTCTCTCGATCTGTGTGTGTGTGTGTGAGAGAGAGAGAGAGAGAGAGAAGAAAAAGAGAGAGCTAGGTAGGTGCCGTGAATACCTAAAATACATTTTATTTTATTTCTTTTCAATTTTCTTTACGTCGCACCAACAAATATAGGTCTTATGACTAAGATGGAAAAAGAAAGGCCTAGGAGTGGGAAGGAGTCGACAGTGGCATTAATTAAGGTATAGCCCCAGCATTGGCCTGGTATGAAAATGACAAAGCACGGAAAACCATGTTAATTACATAACAACAGCAACAGAAATACAACAAACAATCAAACATTGCAAAGAAATTATATTGAAACAACCATTTCACGATGACAAACAAGAATAAAACCGAATTGCATTAAAACAAGAAAGAAACTATTAGATCTGACAAAAAAGACATACGGATAGTTGAGTATGATAATTAAAAGCATCGCAAGGGAATAATAAGAAATATGGCGAAAATGACTTTAAAAATATTCCGTCAGAAGTAACGTAACATAAATTTAAAACAGTCACTTAGAAATTCAAAAATTTACGTAATATTTCTTTACAATTAGTGTACCACAAATATAGGTACAAGGCAATCATATCTACATTCAGCCACCTCTTAAATACTCCCGTGCTTTAACACTACGGCTTGGACCGTACACTGACTTACTACTAGGTCAACATTGTAAATCTACGGTAAGTCGTAGTGGTCGAAAACAATCATAGTTTGAACACGTAATATAAACCTCTCCATTTGCGCACATCACACCACACTGCGAATCACCACTGCACACGTAATGGTTGAATCCATAGCGTTAGCGTCAGCCATCATCACGCAATTTGCACCCACGGCCCCTTCAGGTTGTGGAAAAGATCGACAGAGTAAGAAGAATGAACGTTTCTAAATTACGTTGAACAAAGTATGTATAATAATTATTCTATTCGATTTGTTTATATTTACTCATTTATACTATTTACATATATTATTATCTTGGATGAAGAGTGAAAGAAATAGAGTATTTAAGCTAACAACGTTAAACCGAAACCCTTCCTTCAATTAATTCACCCTCCCTTTTACTTGCGTAGGCCTATGTAGCTGCTTTTATGGGTCTCCTGCAACAAAACAGCTGTAGAGGAATATTTATTCTCATATTTCCAAACCACTTTGCATTGCTCTAGAAATGTTTCACATACTTCGTCTGTATGAGGGCGTGTTCTTACATTTCGCAGTCCATTGTGTGCTTGTGTTTCTCGTTGGTTTTGCATTCAACTTTGCTGCCTAATATAATACTACCATAAAGCCACACACAATTCGTTATAGCACATATGTTGTTTGTTTGTTTGTTTGTTTGTTTGTTTGTTTGTTTGTTTGTTTGTTTGTTTGTTTGTTTGTCGTGTTGCTCCCGCTGCTACTGCAGAAAGAAAGCAACTTCGTATCCCCCCCCGCCGTTTCATTTCAGAATTGTTGCTCATAACAGCGAATACAGCCGACACATCAAGGTGCACATAAAACTTACCGTCAGCATCAATCGGAATGAAACATTCTTTTGAATATGGTAAAACTGTGTCGAGAGGAAAAAAAAATCAAATGCTGTTATTTATAGTTCCACACACACAGCCACAGAATGACGATCTGTTTGGATTACGAGTATGTGCGCCGTACATTGGGTTTTAAACGATAATGGTGGTTACGTTTATGTATGTTCTTCCTCTTCAACTTAACTCTTTGTCCTGGAATATCGTTTATTTACGAGACTGCTTAACTCTGTATAACGGTATAATGTATCCAAGGGAAGATAAACTGCATTGTTTGGTTTGGACGTTTGCACCAGTCTTGATAAAACTAGCCATGTATACCATTTTTGTTTGTTATATTCTTAGCGCATACGAGATTGTCACTGTAATGAATAATAGATGTAATATTATAATTGATTAAATATAAACAATTCAAATAAATAATTATTACACATACTTCGTTTAACGTACAGAATAAGTGTTTCTCCCTTAAAAGTGGATTTCTTTAAGGTACTGTTGATGTTTTCTCACACGTTGTCGAGTTTGTTATATATAATTCATTATCTACTCAAATCTTGCAATTTGCATATAACTTTCATTGATATTGTAGGCCGCCCGTAGTGGACTTTGACTCAACTGTTTTTGTATATTTATGTAACGATAATTGTGGTGCAAAATTAAAGTGTAACTAAAGTGGATTCAGTGTATTGTGTACTTCACTACAATATGATTATCCTGTGCACCGTGTATCAACGATTTTAAAGTATAAAACTATGTAAATAACAACATAGACAGCCTATTTGAAAATCGCTTTGCTTATATTTCCTGATATTAATATTATCCTTCACGCTTCTGAGTGTTAAATTGTTTCCTAACATTAACCACTCAAGCAAGTTTGCTTCCAAAGCAATATTGATTATTTTAGTGTTTTAGTACAACCGGTACCCTTCACAATACAGAAATTTAATTTCCTGATGGTAGATTTAGCAGCTTAATTTATTTATAATAATTATTTGCGTTATTACCTCATTCTTTTAGATTTTTTTTTTTGTGAAAACTAAGTTATTTGGTTGAAACGGTAGAGCACTGGCCCTCTGAACCACCTTCGTTGTCGGCTTTCAGCCCGCTTCCGTCCATTGGTGGTAAAACAGCGCTGGACAATTCAGTGAGTTGTGACGTCTGTGAAAGAGGTGCAAGCCGTGCATTCCGTGTGACGCCAGACAAGAGCTCATGGTAGGTTGGTTTGTTTTGACTCAAAGACGGCGATAGATTGACTGTAGTATTTTAGATCTGGACGATAGCAATTACATTGTAGCATTTACACTCTAAGTCCTACAAGGCTTACTCCAAATGAAACGGAGGCGCCTGTTTTCCTGTCTGTTTGGGAAATTCCTTTTTTGTGTATGTCATGCGAAATTGCAAAGTTATTATTCTTTGTGCCCACTCCTAGCGCTTTCCCATCCCATCCTCACCATAAGACCTGTATGTGTCGGTCGACGTAGAGCAAATTTAAAAGAAAACCAAGGCTGCGGAGGAAACATTCACGTTTAGTAAAGGAAAGGAAAACACAAAATTCAGAAAAGTATCACCGTAATGATATTATATCTTGCAAGCTGTAGATAAATATGCTTAATAGTTATTTTCATCTTTTCGCTTAGTTATACAGTAGTGCGCAAATTAATTGGGGCAAAACAAAAACTTACAATATTTCCATATTTATTAATCAGTGATTTAAGCCCGCTAGGGGGAGAGCTTATGACTATTTCTTTTTTGGATGATCGCTTTCTTTCTCAACACCTCTTGCGTGCTGCTATTAGGTTGTTCTTTCTTTCCTGTGAAAGTGGTTGGCGCGATTTAACAACCTTTGGCAGAGGAGATCACGTATTTACCATTTTACACAATTTAAGGCGGTCTGAGATATCGGTATCAGAAATCCTACCGGAAGCTAAGTCTTTTTTACTTCATTGAACCACGTGCTTCCAGTCTTGTAACTTTTGATGAGTGAGAACATCATCTTCGTAAGCATGGCGTTTTCCATTCGCAGAAGGTACCCGTTATGCTATTGTTAGCCGCTTCCAACTGTTAGTACAGTTCAGAGTTCGCTTTCAGTCGGTTGGTTCCATCAGGGAGCACTCTTAGCCCATTAATTTTCCGGAGGATACGTCTTTCAACTGCTTCCAGATCGTCCATAATGCTTTTCGTGTTCATCAGTAAGGTCTCCACAGCATACAAGAACTGGGATCTGACAACAGTTTTGTAATGGCATATTTTGACGTTCTTCGAAATGTACTTCTTGTTATAATGGTTTTGTGACAGTTGGTATGCTACGTTGAATTTGGCACGTTTAAGAGGGAGGTTTCCCATTGGGGTTGGACTCATTCACCAAGTTACCGGAATCGATTGACTTTTACAATCTTTTCATAGATAGTTGCCAAATGAGCTTTCCAGGGGTAGTTACTCTCGATGTACTTGGTCTTTGCGTGTGATATTTGCAGTCCTGTCTTCGCCCCTTTCTCGTGTAGGGATTGAACAGCAACTGCAGCATTCTTAGAGTTATTGGTTAGGATCGCGATGTCAACTGCAGAGGCCTCTTGATCTCGATCTTTCGTGTTACGATTACAATGGTAACCGATTTGATTCCGAGATTTCTCAGTGTAAGTTCCCAGATTTTTAGGACTTTGTCGAGCACCAGATTGAAGGGAATAGGCGAGAGGCCATCTCCTGTCTGACACCAGTTGTGATCTTGAAACTCCTCTGAATTTCACCTTGGAGGAGGTGTCTGTGAGAGTCTGTTCGATGAGAGTGCGTATGTTGTAATACAGTCCTCGTTCTCGCGGCACTGAGAGGAGTGTCTGGCGGTCAATAGTTCCATATATATAATTGAAAATGAGGCATCTACTGTGTGACAGAAGCCTACACTTGGAGATACGTCACAACTTCGTCAGATGCTATGTAAATTGATTTCTTATTTACTGTTCTGAAATGTAACACCACTAAGGGAATAAATGTCTTCGAGATGTGGATTTTCCGAAAGATTTTACAGATCTCATGGACTGACAACGTATCCAATGCTGCTGTGCTCAGGCGCATGAGGAGGGACCGAACGTTGGTATGTACAATCAAGGAAATCAATACAGCCACATTGGGCATATTATGAGGAAAGAAAAATGCAACCTACTAAAATTGATCATGCAGGGTGAAATTGATTGACGGAAAGATCGCGGTCGAAGGAAACACACGTGAACGAGGAATTCACGGGGTTGGACAGGACTAGATTCGAGTAGACAGGTGAAGACAGCCGAACATCGTGCAGACTTCGCTGCGATTGTGGTCAACCTTCAGTAATGGAGAAGGCACTACAAAAAGAAGATTACTGTAACAACAAACACAGTTATGTTAACTGATGTTAATAATGAATATGACCTCCTTGGCATCTAATGAACTGGACACGTTTTGGCATCGAATCAGTCAGTTTATAACAAATGTTTTGAGTTCGTCGTTGTCATGGAACCAAACATTTACTACATTTATTAACAAGCGTCCTTTTGTCGAACAGCCAATTTTAACAAAACGCTTCTCCATAATACTTCACAAATTTTCGATTTGATTTAAGTCTGGAGAATTACCAGGCCAGTGAAGCACGCTGATTTTCTTTTCTTCCATGAACTTCTTGGACTGTAACAGGAGACATGATCGTGTTGAAATATTTCTGCAGAGGTCTGCAATAATGGCACAATCGCACGCTTTGGAATTCCGATATATGCTGATGAATTCATCATGCCAGCAGTTAGTACTACACTCCCAGGATCATTTCCAAATTTTTGGAGAGCGTTCGAGATACTCAGCTCGCGCTGTCTCACAGCTGTTTCGTCTGACAATTCTTCTGTAAATTGAACAATAAAATATGATTCGTCAGTAAAAATCTCTCCTCTCCAGTGATCGGAGATAACTGGTTCTTTATTGGCTTTCTCGCCTTCTGCCCAGCATCTACTATTGCAGCATCAATATCAACCCCAGCATACAATACATCTTTCTGAAGATCCTTTCTCGATTTGTGATAATTAATGTTATCCAAGTAGAGTCTTATGAGTCTTCCGCCAACGGAGTAGCTCAGATGGTAGAGCGCTGGCCGAGAATCGAACCCGGGATCCTGTGAGCCGAAGGCCACTACGCCGACGATTTAAATCTTAGATGGTTAATTCCCTCGGCTCGTGGACTGAGTTTTTGTACGGCCCCAACATCCATGCAAGTCATCCACCTTACACAACATAATCTTCCTCCACAATAACTCACAATTTTCTATACACGGCAGATTCTCCACCCCCCCCCCCCCCCCAATCTCCTTCGAGGATCTACCTTACAAGGCCTGCAGCAGACTAGAAATAACCATACGAAATGTAATGTATATACACTGATCAGCCAGAACATTATGACCACCTACCTACTATCGATATAAACCCGTCCAGGCTATAGCAGCGTCCCATGACGAGGAATGACTGCTAGTCAGACACGCACGGTGTATGTAGTGTCACTGAGCGTGCTGTCCGTGTGTAGAATGGGGAAGACGCGCAGTCTATGTAACTTTGACATATGGCAGATAGTGATAGCCCGGAGGCTCGGGATGAGCATTTCGGAAACTGCATAACGACAAAGTTTGGCATTTCTTTTCCAAGAACTTCACAATATCATTGAAGTTAATGACATCCTGATTAGCATACATGTTTTTTTTTAAACTCTAATCTTAGCTTTCTATCAACTTACCATTACAGTAATTCAGTCTGAAATAGATCTTAAACACTGGGTTCGGTATTTCATGCTGAAAGTGCATCTAAGCTACCTTGAAATGTGTTTATTAAACGACGCAATTCTGGTTCCATAGAACTTGGTTTACTTGGACGTTCTAACAGTTGTTTGACGTATTAAGAAGCAATGAGCGTTGGACAATGGTATCTACCTCTTATTAGATTGTAATCATTTGTAAAGTTGGAGTCAGAAACGTTTATGTTTTTATTGTGTCCTTAGCTTCACCTTTTGCGGCTGCCTGGCCGAGGCGGTAAAGGCGTGCTCGGTTCGCCCGGAAGGACGTGGGTTCGAATCCCCGTCAGGAAGTCGTAAAATTTAAGAAACGAGATTTCCACTTCCTGAGGTGCATACGGCCCTGAGTTTCACTCAGCCTACATAAAAAATGAGTACCAGGTTAATTCTTGGGGGGAAAGGCGGCCGGGCGTAGAGCTAACCACTCCACCCCATCCCGTGCCGCGGTTACGAATGGTGGAAGCCTTCACCTTCCACCCCTCCAAGGGCCTTCGTGGCCTGTATGGATATGACATAAACTTTAAGTGATGAGAGCAAGTATTGACATATCCTCATTAGCTATGATGAATCCTGATGGTTCAATTACCATCGAAAGTTGGCGGGTTTATTTTCGGAAGTCTAATATTTCTTTTACGGCAGGAATCATTTACAGAAGGGACATGTAAATTGAACCTGATTTCCCGTAAACGTTATGTTTATTGCGCCTTGTAGCTTATATTCAACTATGTCGTACAAATTCTCGAATTCCTCGCGGTATCCTATAGGCCTACAAACCTTGTAGTGGACCCATATACCGCAAATCGCGTTGAAGGTGCTCAGCCTCGTGTCGGTAGATTGTCACGTAAAAGATATGGGGAGGACAATTTCGGCACCGCGGCACCTCCGCAAATCGCAAAACTAGTTATTGTGATATAAAACCAATAACATTAAAATGTATAACGTGTCACATGCGAACCTCGCGCATCTGGATTTTAAAAAATTACCCTACATTATGGTTATTATCCCAAACTCCGTGTGAAAAATATGAAGTTCATCACAAAAGTGATATTTTGTGAGAGATTGAGAGCTTCGAAAATTTCTCAGATTCTAAACGTGAGGTTTGTATTCTCCTGTCCTGTTTGCTCGTTCTGAGAATGCCTTTTATTAATTCTCCGTCTGAATAGGTTTCGAAAGTTCTCCTTTAGCCCACCATCTCATACGTGGTTGGTCGTTAAAATGTGCCTACGGGCTTCCGTGGCATTGTTACGGGGCCCACCTCAATATCCTAGCGCAGGTAAGGTGGGGTATTGATGATACTGGATTGCTGAGATGAAGTCCTTTTGGACATTTTTCAGTGCATAATGTACATCCACATGCCTACTCTTCCTTTCTTTCTTCCTCTTTGAGCGTCGTTGTTTTTCTAAGTCGTTAGTTCGGTTCGTTTGAGTATACCTGCTTTTTTTTTTCATAATCGCTTTTAAGAGGTTGGATGCTGATAATTATTTTAGGGGGAATCACAACGAGAGAATATTATCTGTCCTCGGTTTTAGCATCGATAGAGTGATAATTCTCATTTCGTCATAGGTGTTTTGAGTGACTGTTGATAGCCTTGGGATGTTGAGTGGTAAGTACAATCCAAACCAAAGAGACTTTAGTTTCATTTCAGAAATCCTCTGTGATTAAAACTACATACAAATGAACTCTTGCTTGCAAACATTCAAGACACATTGCTCCATTAACATTTTTATTTGATTCTTCTCTACTTAGCGAGTATAACGTGCAATAAGACAGTTGTTGAGTTTTATTTAATATCCAGGTGTCTCCACTTGTTCATTTAAGTGACTAACAGAAACTATGTCGCTGCTCTACCATTTTGACATCTGTTGATCAGTTATCCCCCAGAGATAACATATGCTACCATATGCTACAGTATGAACCTCAGGAGGAAAAACGTGATTGGCACAGTCTAACAAGGAATTATGAAGATTCAGTGAGAGTCAAAATTTAGCATACTATATTGTAATCATTTGCAAGACAGCGGTATGCTGGAGGAAACAACAATTCCTTTGGAATAGTGATTTATAAATCGTGTCTTTCAGTGCTATGTTTCGTATGTTTTGTACAATCAAACACCGCATAAAACTTGGCGAAAACTAGTACGAGGTCGTAAATAGGTATATTTGTACTTTGTAGCATTGTAGCTGTGTAAACAATCGGTATTCAAGACCGTAGCATTTCATATACTCTTTCCTAGAAGTGCATATTTCAAATACCTCTAATATTATTACAGTTTTATGAAAAAATTAAATCACAGTGATATTTAAGTTTCTTTCTGGGTGCTAATGGGCGAATAATTCCTGTCATTTTCTTACCCGAACCTCACTAATGTGCTAATAAATGAGACTTCTCGTAATTAAGTAAGGGTGCACCATTCTGTTCAGTTTGTGCTGACCATTAAATATCAAAGCCCTAGGTTTGGTCAGGTCCAATCGAAAGCTTTTAAAGACGTTTGTGACAAATATTTGCCATAGTTTCATCAGTACATAAAGAAGAATCCTTTCGAGAGTCAGTCTAAAATCATTAGCAATCGGTAGAATAAGCGGATGTCGACACGAAGACGATTTGAAAATCTCCAATTATTGGAAGCATTTTTTTGCCTTTTTAGGTGCTAAATATTTCTGCTGTTGGATTTTGCTGCAGGTTTATTTCCAAGGCGCACCTAGATTTCTTTGTCCTTTTGCTGTTGCTTTATTTTCTTATTCCTTATCATAATGGATGCAACTATGTCTTTGTCCAACATTTCACGACAAGGGTGAAGACATCAGTTCGGTCAAACAACCGGGAAGTGGTGAGAAATTGGACTACACAGGATACGCTTAGAGGTGGGGGTGTAAGGTAAGAACAAGAAGTCAGAAGGGTAAGGTGTATGCCAGAGGCAGCGTGCGAGATATATGACAGAAGTTAGACCATTAGGAGCCTCCTCGCCACGACTTATGAACACGCGGGTAGTTAGTTACTCCTGCAGGCGCTACCAACTGGCAGCTCACACATCTTCCATCAGTTGGCCCGCATGTTCTGTATGTAGAATGGCTGTAATTCGAGAATGAACCATACAGATGAGAATTGCTACCAACCATAATCCGTATACTTCCATACCAGCACCGTGCATGAATAAAAGCATTAGCATGTCGTTGCTAGTATTTCTAGCGATCCTCACCAAAGCGGCCACTATTTGAATCTCTGCCAATGATTGTTGGATTTTTGAAAATATATATCACGTCTTTGTGGTTCGAGGTTCTCGTAGAAATGGAGGGCGACAGTCACGTAAAACAAGCAGCTCGCTTTTTAGTAAAGGATTCGAGCTCATATTCCCTACCTCCGGCTTTAGTTATGACGGCCTAAATTCCACAGAACATTCATTTGAACTATTTTATTGGTCCGTGAAGCGTCTTTCTGAAAGAGTGAAATACTATGGTTCCGTGTGGCGATGTCAGCACAACCTAACAGCCCATGCTAGAACACTATTGTGATAATATTTTGAATATTAGGACTGACCCTCGAACTTGACATTTGCTTAAAGCAAAATGACCGCTCTTGGGACTTTCACCTGAATCCCCCCCACCCCTTCCCCTTCTCCCTCTTTCTCTCTCTCTCTCTTGTTCTCTTCCTATATGATCTTGCTAGGTTTGCGAACTCCCTTCTTCCGAGATCTGTCAATCAATCTTACGCATTTCATAGTCATTACCATTCTTGTTCCGATTGAATCTTAGTATTTCTCTTTATAACAGTAATCACTACCAGTAGTTTGATGGGTTCGAATCCCACTGTCGGAAGCCCTGAAGATTGTTTTCCGGCCGCTTCCTTCCTACTCGTAGCCCTTTCCTGTTCCATCGTCGCCATAAGACCTATCTATGTCGGTGCGACGTAAGGCAACTTCCGAAAACAGTAATTTTATGTTTTCATTTTATGAAGGATTATTATTATTATTATTATTATTATTATTATTATTATTATTATTGCCTTTATTTGTAGTGGCGAAGTTAGGACTCACGGTCTTCTCTTACTCTTAACCACACTTCATTAACAGTGTACATCTGAGAATAATATTATATTAAAACTACCATTACAAACTATAAACAAAATAACCTAAACTCTATAAATATTCTTAGTCATGTCTTAAAACTATCGTTACAAATTAAAAGTTGAATGACACAAAATAACATAAGCGCAGTAAACGTACATTCATACACACATTCACTCTACCAGATTCATTCAGCCTGGCGGGACACATTATTGTCAGTTCTCTACGGTAATTGCATTATTACTGTTCCGAGGTATCTGTGGAACACCAGAGGTGAAAGAAGATGCGGGCTGGAATGGGTCTAACTACAAGTCCGAAAGATGAATTAAAAATTTAAATAAAGGTTATATTTTCAATAGACAACAAGATTTAACAAATTTTCACTAGGTGAAATAACAATGAAGAAAATCAGGTACAATTATAACTTTAGAAACGAAAGCACAAGTTAAGGGGGCCTTACAAATCCTGGGCTTCGAGCCCCAATTTCACAATCCTTGAGCTCTCAGCTCACAACCACAAAATACCAAAGGGCAGAAAGCCCCTAATTCCATGGAGCACTTGCTCCCACCTAGTATTGTCAAGCCTCCTAGAGGCACCTTTCAAAATACCAGAAAGAGCTGACCCGCTCTCAATCTTTCAAGCCTATTAAAGGCAATACCAGACTTTACAATTAACTGCCATCAAGGCAGAACTTACAAATATAAACAGGGGTATCTCGTACCCAATCTACTGGGCCTTCGCAGGAAGGAAAACAAAACGGGTTAAGTTAATGGCCCAAAATACAAAGCTGAATGGAGGCGAGTACTTGCACTCCTACATGAAAGCTTGTTAAAAACCTAAGTGGCGCTAGGCCGATTCAACAGGCGCTATTCCCACACTAGGGAGGTGACTCGTATAAGAAAATTTTAATACATTAGGAAAGAGAAGAAAATCGGTTATGAAAACGTAGTCACCTCAGATCAAAATGCAGGGGAGCTCGAGAGGGTAAAGCACTCTCTATCCCCGATTTACAGTTAAAGTAACATGAAAATTTTACATCGAAATGGTATAGGTTACATCAAAAACAGTTTCGGACCTTCTCCGAGGGTTAAACTGCTGAGCTAGCAAGAAATTAAAAATGTTAAACGGCCATTACCTTTTAGAAGGGCAGCTGACTGATGAAAGAGGCGCTTCCCGCCTCCTGCTATTCTTCCATACAATAAGCTAGATGTTGTACGACTGGCGGAGAGCCAGCAAAATCAGCAGTTTTTATATTCTCGGGGAAGATTCGAGACCTTCCATGAATGATTAAGACACACCCACAGTCGTTTATTGGGTAGCTTACAGTTACACATCGACATTGGTAAAGAAAGACGCCATTGGCTGAAAATTAATGACAGAAATTTGCGATTGGCTAATTTCAAAACTGGCGGAAAGAAAGATTAATATTGCCAACCCACAAATGAAAGAACAACATTTAGTAAAGAACAAACTTATGAATACAAAATATCTTCAAGAAAAGTTCCTTCACTTCGCGCTAGGGTGCATGATCATAGTTTTTGGTAGAGACATCCGTGAGAGAATGTCCACACTTCTTGATAATTAGTAAACAAAAACAATTCGAAATTAACACAGTGACATCTTCTAATAAACAGTTGAATTAATTCAGTTTTAAAGTTCAGAGTTTTAGCTGTAGAGGAGTACTTTAAGGCGGAAAATTCAAATGTGCGGCGTATAGGTGTACCAACCGGTACAATTACAACAACAAAATTATGTAAAGGAATGTGGAGAAAATAAATCTAAAGAAGATGAAAACAGGGAAGATGCAGGTAGCTAGTAGTAAGGATATGCATGTGGATGTTCCCAAATTTCGACTTATTTAAAGTCAGGGAAGTATCTCAAAGGGTAAGTTTATATAAACATTAATTAAAGATGTCCAGAAGTAGTTACACGAGATATACAATATATTAGTAAATTATATTTAAATCATTTTATAACATTTTCTTAGTTGGATAAAATTTAATATTGTGTATTATAAATAAAGTAATTCTTTCTTTATCTGTTTACCATCCAGAGTAATTTTTTCCCTCGGACTCAGCGGACTCATCCGCGTCAGGCGCAGTGTTCTGGAGCGTGAGACTTTGGATTGGGTGATACAACTGGGCAGGAGGACCATTACCTCGTCCACGTGACCTCGCCTGCTATGCTGAACAGGGGCCTTGTTGGGATGTGGGAAGATTGTAAGGGATAGACAAGGAAGAGGGAAGGAAAAGGTCGTGGCCTTAAGTTAGGTACCATACCGGCATTTGCCTGGAGAAGTGGGAAACCGCGGAACACCACTTCGAGGATGGATGAGCTGGCAATCGAACCCGCTTCTACTCAGAGGCTGAGTGGAACCAGTTCCAACCCTCGTACAACTTTTAAAATTTCGTGGCGGGGTCGGGAATCGAACCAGGGCCTCCGGATGTTTCAGCTAAATCACACTAACCACTACACCACAGAGGTGGACAGTAAATTAAGTGTATGTTAGCCTATTGATTACAGTTGGAGGTCATCCGTGACTGGGAAAGAAAAGTATTATATTCATTCATTCATTCATTCAATATACATTTTTAGTTAATCTATATAAATGTCCGATTTCTTGGCTGAATGGTCACCATTGAGGCTTTCGATTGAGAGTTTTGCACCAGCTGTCCACTTCACATCCCGGAAGGTCCTAAAAGTCACGATGCTTGTTCTGGAAAGGTATTATTATTATTATTATTATTATTATTATTATTATTATTATTATTATTATTATTATTATTATTATTTCCGTGCTATGTTTGTATGATGCTGGAGGTTTCTATCACTGTTAACCACATATTTAATCTCTGTTTAATGGAGTTGAACAGGCGCGGCACAACAGCTCCTCCCACGTAAGCAAATACTTGGAGGAATAGAGTACATAGAATGCTGTGTTGAAACGATCACAGCGCTCTAACTTGGCTGTCTGATTGAAACATGATATGATGTAACTCGACTCTTCTGTACGAAGAGAAAGAGCGAGAGGCTCGTTTTCGTTGCGAGAAAGTGCTACTGTGTGGTCAGGCTGTAATTCAGTGAACCTTTCCTGTCTTTAAAGGCAGTCGGCGGTAAATCTGTGTTGGATAAATTGTTCCCATGTACCTCATTTTGGGATACGAATAGCGGATCATCACCTCCATTTGTTCAGAATATTATTATTTTGGGACTGAATTTGCTAAGAAATCCCCAACACAAACAATGCATGAAAGCTTATATAATTTTCCTGACTGTTATTTTTTATTAACATTTCTGAAATGAAGCACGATGTACCGAGCGAGATGGCTGGCCACTAAATGCCCATGAAGCTGTAAATTTGCATTCGGGAGACAGTGGGTTTGAACCGCATTTTGAGCACCTCTGAAGATGGTTTTCCATTTTTTGCTCACTTTCGCTCTAGGTTGCATCTTATTACGCGCCCGACCACTTCCTTTCCTGTACGATCGTCGCCGAAAACCTGTAAGTGCTGGATGTTAAACCCCCTAGCAAGGGAAGATAAACATCCCTGTGGTTCGGATTCCATACAAACCTGGGTATCCCGTTTCTGCCATAGCAATATCGACAGCCACATAAATAACAAGCAGCCTATTGTTGGGAGATCAGAAGAATGCACATGCCCGGTGAGGCACGGGGCGAAGGGGTTTTCACCAGCAGAGCCAGAAACGCAGTGGTTACCATAACAACTCCGCTACTACCCAGACGACTTTATATTATCTTCTACTGGCAACTCTTCGGTCTTGTCAGTTGTAATCTAGCAAACTGCAAAGTGAGAGTCAATGTTTTCGTGTAGCAGATAAGAGCAGATAAGAGCCGATCTGTCTGGGCAGAACAGGAAGTTCGTGCTTGCAGGCCACATTCTTCATTCTTGCATTCTTCTCATCTCTGCACAGTACTTTTTCTAATGTTTATTGCAGTGCGGATCGCGCAAATATGTTCACAGTGAAGAGGCGTTGGCATACAAGTTTTAATCACTAGATTGTATTCAGTTGCGTTCAATTCCAAATCTCTCCACAATGTCCACATGCAGTGACCGCATATGACGCAGCTGAAGGTGATTCGTCGTCGGATGAGGACGTTACGGCTTGAATATACCATTTGGTATTATTCGGCAGCGACAGAAGTAGTCTATGTGCCGACACCGGGTTTCACCCTTTCGCTGCATCATCATCATACTCAGATTGCCTAGCAGGCCGATTACTTCAGACGTAGAACGCTAGCCTTCTGAACCCAACTTGACAGGTCCGATCCTAGCTCAGTCCGATGGTATTTTAAGGCGCTCAAATATGTCAGCCTCGTGTCGGTAGATTTACTGGAACGTAAAAGAACTCCTGCGGCAAAATATTCCGGCACCTCGCGTCTACAAAAACCGAAACAGAAGGTAGTAGGACGTAAGTGAGCGTCGACTAGAAAGACTTAAAGACCTGCACCGGACCTCATCGGAGGCTATAGGACGTCATGGTCAGCCATGCTATGATGTGACATTTTCAACGGTTTGTTAGCATAAGCCACGATTTCGCCTACTGCCATTTCTTGATGAATTGCAGTACTTCTGCATTTGTCTGTTGGTACGGGCCAGAGTAAAATGTCCCAGTCCCATCCATGGCTTTGACAATAATAGAACAGGGCCTTTCAAGAGTTCAAAATCTCATGCGTGCAAACCGAGGCGTACGAGGTCCTGTGCCCCATGCATCGGTTCGACTCGGCTCGGTTCGGACCAGCGTTTTGCCTCGGGGCAACTCGGCTAAGCTCAACTCAACTCTGCGCGAATGGTGGAGCGCTGCACAGCAGGTGAGGAGTGGAGAGACAGGCGGAGCGAGCGAGACAGGAGTAGGGAAAGAGAGAGAGACAGGGCCGTTGCTCAAAATAGAGGAGTCTGCATTGTGGTCAACCTAGCGAGGTCGTCTTCTGCACCTTGCGCCGTTCAATGCACCGGTTAATGGACCATGAGAGGCCCTGATATAGAAGCTTCTTTAGTACGGGCAGTGTTGAGTAATGCCATTCGAAGCAAAACCAGTGTGTCCGAGTGTTATGAAACGTCTTGCTCGTAGGGTCAGTCGTGCTGCAGTAGCACTTTCTGGCCCGTGAGGAAAGCAATGGCAAACTACATCACTCTCCATCTTGCCTAGTGCGCCTCATTTTTGCGGTGCCACTAGTTTTTTGCGGTTTCCCAATAACCTCATAACCTCTGGTTGTGCTTCTTGAGGATCCAACCAGCTCCTGGGCTGGTGACCTAGCAGACTATGGTGGAGTTGGTTCCCAAACCTGTTAGTTGGTTTCTGATAATTCTCGAGGGGACGCTCGAGTTTTTTCCCGAGCTGTTGGAGAGTCAGTACAGAAGTTGGTACCCCAGTAAACATTTTCCTCCCCATTTCTATCGGACTGAGGATAGTGTACTGCTACTGAGGTATGTACATTAAGCAAAACTGATTCCTTAAGTCGAGGTAATATAAATTATACATTGAAATAAACTAGTCTAAAATTATGTTAAAGTAGTGGATAGTATTATTTTAAAAGCCGGCCCCGTGGTGTAGGGGTAGCGTGCCTGCCTCTCACCCGGAGGCCCCGGGTTCCATTCCCGGCCAGCTCAGGGATTTTTACCTGGACCTGAGGGCTGGTTCGAGGTCCACTCAGCCTACGTGATTAGAATTGAGGAGCTATCTGACGGTGTGATAGCGGCCCCGGTCTAGAAAGCCAAGAATAACGGCCGAGAGGACTCGTCGTGCTGACCACACGACACCTCGTAATCTGCAGGCCTTCGGGCTCAACAGCGGTCGCTTGGTAGGCCAAGGCCCTTCAAGGGCTGTAGTGCCATGGGGTTTGGTTTGGTTTGGTTTGGTTTGGTTTGGTTTGGTTTGGTTTGGTTTGGTTTGGTTTGGTTTAGTATTATTTTAAAACACTTCCCGTTCCCCACCGCCACGTGAATGAATATCTGGATATGCTATATTATATCAGTCCACTTCTCCACATATTTTCTTTTCAATTTAGGATTAATTTGATCTTCACTCCTAAATTTCATGTAAGTGTCGCCCTGAATTTGCCGTTTCGAATATATTCGGGTGTGGAGCGTCAAACCTCGCAATAAACCGTTTATATTATAAATGTAACTCTCTCTGCACCAGAATCTCCCGAAAATGTAGGGAAATATCGTTACTATGTAATATTATGATAATTATTATCAGCTCTCGATATAACTATCATTCGGAAATCAAATCGAGTAATGTTAAGTTGAAGCCTCAAAATTAACGGGAACCAATTCGAGTTGCGGATGTTCGGTTTCGGAACCAACTCGAGAATTCTGTAAGCCTCAAGACGTACGGTTTTACGTGGAATCCGAACAACGAGGACGTGACACGAACCATATCATCGAGATACGCAACTCGATGCGGAAAATAATGCGTTCTGAATTATGTCTGATAGTGTGTGCTTGCTTTAATAACACTACAGCTACTACTACAGTTGGTGAAGAATACCACGGATAAGTGCTAAACCACAACCAATAGATAGAGCCATTGGGGGGGGGGGGGGGAATAAGTTCTTTCTTTCAAAGAAACCAAGAGTCGCCCAAGGGCATTGGAAAGAAAATATATGAAACAGAAGAGATCGACGCACATAACTGGGGCCTAGTTGGACAACACAGAGTGGAAGTAGATCCCTGGTGATGTGAGCAAACATGCACTCCCCTGGAGAACACTAAACTCCGTTAACGTCACATTTTACGTCACACTTGTTATGATTACTTTTACACACATATTATGCCGAGTTTCGTTATCGTTGCCGTCACACACGCTCACTCCCCGTTCCCCACCGCCACATGAATTTAATTCTGTCACATATCTGTCCTTTGTGGTGTCCATAACCTACTTCATTTCATTGTGCTCCTGGATTAGTTTTATATCCCTCGCACTTGTTAGTCCACTCCTGCGGTTTAACGGTACCGTACTATCTTCTGCGAACCGTTGAAGGAGATAAGGAGTTCGAATTGTTAAAAGAAATACCATTGACAGGGAATTAACGGGTTTATATGTAAATGGCCTAACGCAGCAATTCCCAAACTGTAGTCCGCGGAGCGGTTGAGGGGCGGGGGCGGCGATAATCAAAAGATTTGGCAATAATAATGTAAGTTGTCAGTTCTTAAAGAGCGAACATTATTCTAAATGTAGGAGCTATGGCTTCACTGTTGTATAACTTACATAGAGTACTTGCAATTCTTGGCTGATAAATGGTACAAGTTGGCAGTATCTTGTGAAGATCTTGTATCACAACTCCACGTCTCTGATCGACTTTTGGGTCCGTCACAACCTGCAATTTCTAGAAAGGCAACACTGCGTTTAATGTATTTCACAACAACATACCTGTGTGAGTGTACCTTTTGTGCTCTCCCACAAATGAAAACGAAGAACAGAAACTGAACAAATGTAGAGGCTGATCTTCGGTTCGGCTGACTACGCTTGCAAAACGCTTGGTGTTTGGAAAATTATAGATCCGTCCCATTGATCCAACAACGGCGCCAAGTGAATTTAACAGAAATAAGTTTCCAGATCCAGACTGTTTTAATTATTATTACCCTACTCAGAGTCTACCCAGAGGGAATCTGGATGAAACGGAAGTCTCGGTAGCTTTATCAGCATTCTGCAAAGATCACAGACTCCATCAGGAAATGGCGTTTAAAGTTCTTTGGCCACATTCTCAGAATGAATAAGGACAGGCTGAGCAAAAGGATTTTCAACCTTGCTCTCTAAAATGGAAGTCAGGAACAGCTGGCTTATGCATAATATAATGTATCTTTATGTAGATCAATATTATTTACATTTAAATTTAAATGTAAAGGAAATTAAACATTGGTCCTAAAATAAACGAATACAGTGGAACATGGTAGGTAACATTACAGACGTTTTGTGGCTAGGGGGTCTTTGGACATGAATGCGATATGCTGAGGGAGCCTCAGACACAAAAAGTTTGCGAAATCCTGGCCCTAACGCATCCAAAGAGAGGACATAATGTTGTATTTTTACGTGCTGCACTCTGTGTATATATTGTTTACGACGATTATCACCGAACGAACAGAATTGACGGTCATGGATCAGCCGTCAAGTAAGCGGTCCTCCTAGGAGTAGAGGATAAACATTTTTCCCGTTCTGGTTTGTACTCTTTTGCATAGGTCGGGGTTTGCCGGAAATAATGAGGTGATATTGAGCAGAAATGTATAGTTGTCAGATTGGCCTTTGGTAGAAAAAAATTACTGCTTCTGGAGAAGGAAGATGTTGGACGAAAGTACGGTGTTAGTGTCTATGAAATGAAACCTCCTAGAGGTCCGTAACTTGTGAAATGGAAAGCGGTGACCACAGGGGCACATCCGAGTCTGGCATTACGTGCGTCAAAATACTCGGTTTCAACTCTTGTCCAGATTCTTCTGGTAAAATCTGTCAGTTTGCCGACCCCAACTGTGTTAGATTTTCGAAGCCAAACAATAATGTTATTTGCTTTACGCCCACTAACTACTTTCACGGCTTCCGGAGACGCCTAGGTGCTGGAATTTAGTCCCGCAAAAGTTCATTTACGTGCCAGTAAATCTACCGACACAAGGCTAACGTATTTGAGTACCTTCAAATACCACCGGACTGAACCAGGATCGAACCTGCCAAGTTGGGGTCAGAAGGCCAGCGCCTTAACCATCTGACCCACTCAGCCCCGCTTTGCGAAGCCTTGGGAGTTTTCTTTTCTGTCCTTTAATGACATTTTTTAAAAAATATATGTACAGATTGATGCTTTCACGGCTCGTAATCGTAGACATGATAATAAGCTTTTGGTCTTTTGCCGTGTCAAGAAAATAAGGTGGAATTCTTTACGTTTCACAGAGAACTTTTCTCCGTGTCTTCAGAAGAAAATCTCGACTGTTCTCGAGGAAGACTCCTCCAGGAATGAAGGTTTGAATTTGAGAATGCTTTACCGTTGGTCTACGGCAAGTAGTACTCTCATTTCGTCATCAGATGGCTCACTGTTAGCATGTCAGCTCCCACTTGAAATGCGACTCAAGTGAAAATGAAAATCCACAGCCTGTTTCCAGTCATTCGAACGGGTCAGGAATGGAATGAATGAAACCACCATCAGGCGGTGAGAATAGGAATTGTGCCGACTGTTAAAGGCTGTCACACTCATCTGGGGTAATGATAAACGATTGACAAACGAAATGATATTATATTGGAGAGTGTTGCTGGAATGAAAGATGGCAGGGAAAACCGGTCTACCAGGAGAAAAACCTGTCCCACCTTCGCTTTGTCCAGCACAAATCTCACATGGAGTGACCTTGATTTGAACCACGGAACGCAGTAGTGAGAGACCGGCGCGCTGCCGCCTGAGCCATGGAGGCTACGCTACTCAATCACTGTTCCTAAACAATAGACTTATTCCATGTCGTAACGATTGAACGATGAGGTTCAGCGTGCTGTCAGGCAAATATTTAAACAAGTATGGAATCTATGCTGGCCCAAGACCACACGAGGTGAAACAAAAATTCTTTCATTGTCTTTCTTAACCCATTATGGTCTAAATAACTCAGTTCCAGATCCACAAGTGGATTTGATTTCACAGGACCGTTGTGATAAATGTTACATATATAGAGTTTTGGAAGAAAAGTACAAATATATTTTCTGCTGTTTATTGGTAGGTCCTTGAATACATGAGATGTCAAAATAATGTCCTAATTCAAAAATTCAAAAAATGTAGTTGAAATTTGAAATTTGTATTTCAGATAGTATTTTATGATGAACGACTTAAGAGCTTTCCGGTGTGAAAAAGTTCGCTTCTTGCACTTGGATCGTTTTCATTCGTATGCTTACTACGTGAAGGTGCAGTGCAGTGATTTACAGCACCAGTGCTTAGAATTTCTTCTTACACATTACACATGCAGAGGCTACTGCCTGAAGCATGGCACGGTGGGTGGAATAAGCCGCGGGACGAACGCTGCCTGGGAGACTGATCACCTCGGATCGAGTAGGGGTATTTTAGTCGCCTTGACAAAGAATACTGCAATGTATTCGAAACGTCGGCAAACTGTTCTGAATGTGAAACAAACAACAACACGATTCAAGCCGTTAAAAGAACTTAGTTAAACTAAACATAAACGTACACGTTAGGTCATGTACTGTGTGGAGATGAGAAGAATGCAAGCATGAGGAATGTGGCCTGCAAGCACGAACTTCCTGTTCTGTCCAGACAGATGGGCTCTTATCTGCTGCACGAAAACATTGACTCACACTTTGCAGTTTGCTGGATTACAACTGACAAGAGCGAATAGCTGCCAGTAGAAAATAATATAAAGTCGCCTGGGTAGTAGTGGAGTTCCTATGGTAACCATTGCGTCACTGACTCTGCTGGTGAAAATCCCTTCGCCCCGTGCCTCACCAGGCATGTGCATTCTTCTGGTCTCCCAACAATAGCTATCAGCTTGCATTTGGGAGATAGTGGGTTTGAACCCCAGCCCTGAAGATGGTTTCCCGTGTTTTCCCATTTTCACAGCAGGCAAAAGCTGGAGCTGTACCTTAATCAAGGCCACGGTCACTTCCTTCCCACTCTTAGCACTTTCCTGTCCCATCGTTGCCATAAGAATGTATGTCGGTGCGATGTAAAGCAAATTGAAAAAAAAAACCGCGAATCTAATTCCCGTCTGTCCGCCATCTTTATATTTCTAAATACACAGTTCCAAAAAATTAGGGGAACATGTTTTGTAACGTCTGGTATGTGAACGTTAATTTGGTAGATGGGTTTCCAATGGTCGTACAGCATACTTTGAGACCTTAGCTACTCAGGGTATGTCAAATCGAAGTTATACTCCATCTGTAGGCGAGCCATGCATTCAACTGTCAGGTGACCCCTCAATACAAAGTGAATAGCGGTGCGTCCGTGTGAGGTACACAGACTACTGCGGTCATTTGAGCACGTTGTACGTCAACCAGCACATCCCATGAGACATCTTAACGAGGTTCAAGTCGCAAGGGAAGGATGGACTTCTCGTCGTGTTGAATGTCTCTCCGTCAGTTATTCAACGCTTGTGGAATCACTACAATGAAACAGGCCAGTTCACAAGGAGGGTTGGACAAGGTCGTGGATGCAAGACAACCCCACAGGATGACCGATATCTGTTCGATTCGTTGGTTGAATGGTCAGCGTACTGGCCTTCGGTTCAGAGGGTACCGGGTTCGATTCCCGGCTGGGTCTGGTATTTTAACCTTCATTGGTTAATTCCAGTGGCTCGGGGGCTGTGTGTTTGTACTGTCCCCAACATCCCTGCAACTCACACACCACACGTAACACTATCCTCCACCACAATAACACGCAGTTACCTACACATGTCAGATGCCGCCCACCCTGATCGGAGGGTCTGCCTTACAAGGGCTGCACCTGGCTAGAAATAGCCACACTAAATTAAAAAGAAAACTATATCTGACCATCTGTGCGTTGCGGCGTAGTTCAGCAACTGCCAGAGAACTGCAACAAGACGTCAGGAGGGCTACTGGAGTCACGGTGTCTGCCAGACAGTAAGGAACAGGTTAAGAGAAGTGTCCTTACGACCCAGACGTCCTGTTCGAGTGTCCCATTTAACGCAGCAACATCGAGCAGCTAGGCGCCGTGGTGAGCACTATACGCCAAATGTTGTCCAGGAAGGCGACCGGTTCGGACAAGGTTCTGTGATGGTGTGGGGTGGTATCAGTACTGATGGCCGTACGGATCTTACCGCTGCGGGATACATCGAACAGATACTGCTAAAGCATGTGTTGGTTGCTGCATACGGTGTTGGCCCTGAATTCGTACTCATGCACGACAACGCCAGGGTTCATGTAGCACGCATCACCAGGGCTGTCTTGCAGAACTGGATATTCAAGAGATCAATCAATCAATCAATCAATATTGATCTGCATTTAGGGCAGTCGCCCAGGTGGCAGATTCCCTATCTGTTGTTTTCCTAGCCTTTTCTTAAATTATTTCAAAGAAATTGGAAATTTATTGAAAATGAAATGGCCAGCAATGAGTCCCGACCTTAATCCCACCGAGCATGTGTGGGATAGGCTTGACAGATGTATTCATGGGCGTCCTGTTCCACCACAGACTCTTCAAGACCTCGAACAGGCTCTCATTTTGGAATGGGACCTGATACCGCAACGTGACCTCCGTCGACTTATACGGAGCATGCCACGTAGGTGCCAAGTTGTGATAAATGCTCGTGGAAGACATAACACCATACTGAAGCTCTCCAACTGTGGTAAAGATCCACCCTGGAGGACTGTTATCACTTTGTTTTCGCCCCTATTTGGACATTTCCGTTTGTGTTCTGAAAATGAATGCGAATCCATCGATGTTCTTTTGTATACTTCAACGGTAAAGAATAAAGGTTTAGTTGGTAATATACCTGAGTGTGAGATATTGTAATGTGCAGCATGGCATACATTCAAAAACATTTTCCCCTATTTTTTTAAAACTGTGTTTTTCCATATAGCATGGTCTTGCTCTGCTTTAAGCCGCCACTCGTATAGATTTCACGAACTCATCGGTTCACACATATGTTTTTGTGTTCACTATTGACGTGACGTAGGCTAGCACTGAACAAATAACTATGAATTAAAATGGGATATTTGTGTACCTGCGGTCTGAAGAGGACGTACTAAATCTAGAAGTTGTATGTTATTTTATTACAACTTATTTGTTTACAATTTGTTTTACGCCGCACCGTCTTATGGCGACGATGTGTTAGGAATGGCTTAGAAGTGGGAAAGAAGCGGCCGTGTCCTAAATTCAGGTACAGCCCCAGTATTTTCCTGATATGAAAATGGAATGCTGGTAGTGGGCCTCAAACCCAGTATCTCCCGGTTGCAAGCACACAGCTGCTTGTCCCTAACCGCACGGCCAACTTGCCCGGTTGCATTATATGCGTAAGTAGTTGGTGAATAATTTTTATGCAGAAAGACTTCATCTTATTTATTGAATTGCCCTCGTGATTATATTCCTATTATTTTTACGAATTACGGTGGGAATTTACTTAAGACTTGTCAGTGAGTTATATTTAGTGAGCAGTCTTATTCGAGATCACGTCCTATTTTCTCACTGCTGACCGGCCTTTGAGAATTATTACGTACGTGGTCGATTGTATTTCGCAGAACTAACTGTAAAATTTCGACGTGTCCTCCACAACAACCCTTAGGATATAATTAAGTTACAATGCATGTACAGTGCTTTGTATTTCTCTTATCTCTCCCCACGCTGTCTGTGGAATGAATGTTCGTATTTCATACTTGTTCTGTCGTAATGGGTAACTTTCAGTTGTAGACCTGAGGATGGCAAGCTTGACCCGGGAGTGCACACTCATACATATCCTGTACTGTCTTTGAAGCACTCTTGGACTGGATCGTTCCACCCCTTTCCGTATTACCTCCTTTCACACTGCTCTTTTGGAGGTGTGAGAGAAATAATTGTTTGCATATGTATGTTTTTTATAACCGTTTATCCACAACATACCGCATTACATGACAGTAAAACTACATGCTCGAGTAATTATGTTACAAATGTAACTTAATTTTCTAATTAAATGTGTGATACATTCATAATTCGAATGCTGTTCATGTACATAAGTAAACAAAAAGAAAGAATGTAATCAAAACCATATCATTTTTTTCACATTTGTTCAAATACAATCGAGTTCGTGAAATGTAAGAACTGTTTAAAATAATTAATAATTTTTGACTAAGCTACTTTTGCTCACTGGCCATGACTCTGTACCTAAACTATCTTTAATTAAAACGCTTCTTTCTCTCTCAAGTAATTCCCAATGAAATAATAAATGTTCAACAGTTTGATTACTGTCATTACATAGACAAAAAGGGCTATCTAAAATTTTAAAACGATGAATATAAGCTCTTAATTTTCATTGAAGTGAAATTTTCTTAAGCTCTCATCTCTCACTTCCTTAATCAAAACACTTTTAGGAATTTTGGTGTAACACTCACTAATTTCACTGTTGTGCGCTGCTTCCTAGGCCAGATGATCCGCAAGTTCGTTACCGTAGTTCCAAGCGTGAGCATTAATCCAGGTGAATTCGATTTACCACTTGTTACTTGCAAGAATCTTCGCTTCCACCTTCATTTGGTGAATAAGGTACTTGTAGTTATTATATTTTGATGAGTCTGTTGTTATTTTACCGCCAGTGAATATCATGGCTTTCCGCGAGATATTTTCCTTTAATACCATGATTCAAGTGCTTTCGAAATTACCAGTTGCTTTGTTTGATTATTCAAACATTTTATCCAGTTTAAATTTTAACTGTCGTCTAAATATGTATGTCTGTCTTGTAAATTACCTCGTTCAGGATGCCTGCAAAACCCTCTCCTTTCTACCTCCCTTCTCGCTCTGAAATGTCTTTTGAGTTGCATACCAAACTGTAATCAGCACTAGCAGAATTGTACCCGCTCCTGTTGTAGATTTTACTCAACACAGTGAGAAGTTGCGAGGTTGGGGTAACGACTAAAGATGGACCGCATTGTTTATTTTAGGACCTCTTTCTAGTAGGAATTAGTTTTTGTTTTGTTTTACGTCGCACCGGCTCAGACAGATCTCATGACCACGATGGGATAGGACTGGGAAGAGAGCGAGCCTTGGCCATAATTGAGGTACATCCCCATCATTAGTCTGGAGTGAAAATTGGAAACCACAGAAACGCATCTTCAGTGCTGTTGACAGTAGAGTTTGAACCCTATGATGATGCTGAATTTGCACTGGGTTTAGAAAATGTTGAACTACAGTAGTAGTATTTTTTGTAATGTTTTTTCCATGAAATTGCTTGTTGTATTCTTGTTGTAGGTGTTGTTGTTGTTGTGTAATTAAGTTTTAACTTCATTATCACACTACTGTAAGTGATGATTATTATTATTATTATTATTATTATTATTATTCTTGTTTTCGAATAGGTCTACTATGGACCACGTTAAGCATCATTCATTTACGGTTCTTCCTCTTTCGATCGGCCCAGTACTTTTCATCCTTTCGGAGTGGGCTTCTTTACGTTCTCGTGACCAGTTGTTGCCGGTCCGTTTTTTGCTACTTTGATCTTGGAATACCTTAATTTTGTTGATGATTTTTCTGTATTCCTGTCTGTTGTACACTGCCTGCTGTGATATATTATTTTCCTCCATATCCTCCTTGACCCCTTTAAGCCAGCTTGTTTGTGTCTTCCTGTTCTCCATGTATTCCAGAATTCGCTTGGCTGTTCTCTCTGGTGGCATTCTTTTAATGTGTCCGTAGAAGCAGAGTCTTCTCTTCTTGAAGGATGTTGTGATTTTTTCGGTCCTTTTGTATAGTTCCTCATTTGGTCGCAGTCTAAATTCTTGACCCACTTTCCTGGGCCCTAGTATCTTCCTCAAGATCTTCCTTTCTATCTTTTCAATGTTTTCTAGTAAGCCCTTCCTGTTCAGTGGAATACATTCCATCGCATATATACTTTCTGGTTTGATGACAGTATTATTATTATTATTATTATTATTATTATTATCGAGTCGATGGTATAGGTCTTAGATGTTAAAATAAATTAGTAAATTAATACATTTAATACATACATACACTTTAGGCATATTACAGTCTTTTTCAGCAAACTTTGTCAAAATCATTTAGTCCAGAATCGGTTTTCGGGAACTATGTTCCATCTTCAGTGGTTCTGGTTGAAATTAAAATATTTAAAAATACTCAAACTCACCTGAGTGTGTCGTCATGATTGTTAAAATGTTGAGGTAAATTGTACGTGCTGTGACAAGAATGACTAAATATGTTGCATCAGCTGTTACTCAAGTGTTAAGAAACATCCACAGCATTCACCCACATTCACTCACCGGCAACACACGCGGCTATGGCTCTCATTTCACTCTTCGATTTATCCATTCCATTTGATGTCTTCTTATTTCTGGCACGGCATAGTTGTGAAACCATTCAGATGTGATGTTTGCCGTGAACCAAGCATTTTTAGGGTTTTAGTAATGAACAGGTAAAGTAAACAAACTATTTTTAATAGCCCTTGGGTGTTTACTGTTGCCAACATTGACCGTCTTTTACATATGGCTGTCATCGGCATTAACACACAACACAACTTCGCTTATCTTCCGTCTGGGAGCGTTCCTTACGGACTTCGATGCTTGTATATTATAAGGCAGGGCGCGATAACTTAAGCCCGTTTCGTTGGCATTATACACCTGACTTAAATGTAACCCTTGTTCTCTTATGAGAGCTTGAATATTTTCTCCTGAATAGCTCTACAACACTTGCATTTGCACGTTGATTCTTTCCACACATTTTTTTCTGTTCACTGTGGTGTTGTGGCGTTTGTGGAATCTACATAGTCAGTCGGCACTAACTGTAAATCCATTTACTCCTATTATTTTTTTAATTTTTTTAATTTTTTTTTTGCCAGGCTTTGGACTGCATCTTGAATTTCAACACACTGCTATGCCACTTGCACGAAATTTTTTGTCCGCTGGCGGCTGCATTCGTTTAGTCCGACGAGTTTCTTTGTCTGCTTTACACTTCAAAACAAATTATAAAAGTTCATTTTTTTCTCTCTTACACCGGAAACTGTTTAGCAATTTTAAATTCCACACATACACTGGCAATACTGTAGTGGCACCATTTTCAAGACATTCTGTGATTTTAATTTCTCGTGGAAAGAGATTGCTTTATGTTTTCGTTTTCCTGAGAACGTTGTCGATTAACAGAATGACATTGTACAATTAGAATTGATTTGTCAGCTTAGCACTGTATAGAAGAACAAATAATGTTCTGCTGATAGGAGCGTTACAGCTCCTTTTACAGTGGGGGATTGGTGGTTGCATTGTTTGGCGCCAAATATCGTTAGGACTCTAGAAATACGAAGTTTATTACGTGGAATATTAAGTTGTGCCATGCGAGAATGTTTTAGTTTGTTTTCGAATCATTTTGCAACCTTTTTATAGAGTACCTGTCTGGATTAATTGATATCCGGTGTAACGGTGCCCGGATTAGCGATCTTTTTACTTATATCTGTTTGTAATAAATATAACTCTCAAATATTTGGAACGTTTGGGAGTATGTTTAAATTTTTATTTTTGTGTAATCAATTTAGTAAATACGTGGAACGTACAGATATGTGTTTTATCTTTTAAAGAATGAACAGTAATTTCAGATATGAAAACATGTTCTAATGCCAGCCATCTCAGTCATTAGTCATTCAGTTTAGAAAAAACGTAAAATGTGAACAAAACTCGAAACCTTATTTAAGTGCACTAAATTACCTTGTATATCTTTTCGTTTATATTTGTGGTTGAACTGTATTTTTCTTTGCATGTACACCTCTGTTACCCTTTGGGCACCGGAAATGGAGCATTTGCTTGCACACTCCGTAAGAGACATTTTAAAAATATTTCTACATTGACTAATGCAGGAGGTTCTTAACCTTTTTTTGTGCCACGCACCCAAGTGTAATGAATCGTACGGGCTCCTTCTCTATACAGATGACCTTAAGCACAAACACAATATTGCAGGCAATAAATATACAGCTTTATATTTTATTGACAATTGATTGCTTCATACATATTACAACGTACGTAAAGAATCTTAACAAAAACATCATATTCTTCTGTCTTTATCATGCAAAAATTAATGGCCACTTCATAAAAAAGATAATATTATACTGTACAAACAAATGCATATGAACAAAACAAAACAAATCCTTAATTTAGCTTTAAAGTTAATTTCAACAAGACCTTGTTGTTGGTGTTGGTGTTAGTCTTTGAAAAAGTAACACGCGTGTCATCATTGACACCCAATTTATTTCATCTTCTTGTTTTGGTATAAACAAGATCTGTAAACCTTGTATTACGAAGGTATATGCTGGAAAGTGTAATTTAACTGTAATATTTGATCGTGATTACTGTGCATTGCAAAAAATAATTTTTTTCACATGCTCTTCTGCACTTCACGTTACTGTCGTAGTGAATATTAATGTTCAATATTTATTTGACTTTCATGAACCACTTGATGGCCGAGGGTTCCATGGACGCCAGGTTAGAAATCCTGATCTAATGAAATGAAATTTTCCTCTAGCGCATTGCTATCATCATTATGGGCCAGTTGTCTACAGTTCAGGATGATCTATCGTGTGTCTGTGTGTCCACCCCTTGTCCCGTTTCTCTACGTTGTCGAGTATGAAATGAAACGAAATGAAATGAAATGAAATGAAACTTCACTGCGAATTCTTACAGTTAAATTACAGTTACATTTCTGGCGTCAATTGAGGATTATTTATTATTTCTACCATTAACAGGCTGTGATTATCGAATACGATACATTCACTCAAATTTATTACACTATCCAGTTCCATTTGTAATTATAAAATAATCTCCAGCTATTGTGTAAAATTCGTATTTATCAAATTTACCGTAACATGTATTTAACAGCACTTAAATAACAGTTTCGTTATGTCATTAAAATGTGAGCTGTCGGTCGAGTAATATTCATCTCATAATACGGAGAGGTAACCCATAGTTTTCACTGACGCTTTAAAATTGTTCTCTTGTTCATGCTATTTCCTTAACTACTATAAAGTTCAAAGTTATGACAAGTAATTTCCTCCACGGAAGCTTAAGCTGCAGCACATTGTGCAGTCACGGAGATGTGCTGGTCACCGTTAAACTCGTCTCGCCCATCTCTTTTTAAATGTGCCTCGTCTGCTCAGGTAGTAACATTCCGGATTCGATCTCTCACAAACGAGGCAATTGCGCTTGAAGACGGGCCGTAAGTTTCCCGCCCCAGACATTTGGAACGTGATCTCCAAGTGCAGGTTACTGTAATAGGGTACCATAGCGCCCTCATTCAGCGTGCGATGTGGCTCTCTGAGGATAGTCCTCTTGCTTTAGTTCTCCTAAGTGTGTGCCACTCCCTACGTCGAAGAGTAAATTGCGCCTTGCTAATACTGGACTCGATTGCCAGCTCTGGTGCAACTTCTTTGGAGGCCCGAAACGGGATACATTGAGCCTTTCTAGAGGTGTATGTCTGTTATGTCATCTGTGATAGTACATACATCACAGCCCCGAATTATATGCAAAAGTTACAGATATTATTGTCAGTATTCGATTTATTATTATTATTATTATTATTATTATTATTATTATTATTATTATTATTATTATTATTATTATTATTATCGGTATTTCATTTGTATGTTTTGTCATTTATATTTATAAGCTGGGAGATCTCCACATATGTGGGTATGAGTAATTTGTTTTGCACAAGTGGGAAAACATTGCTATCTTGGACTCTGGTAATTCGTATGAGTCATGTGGCTACCCCAGTGTCTTATGAGATGTCGGGAAATTCTATGAGTCATGTAAATATCCCAGCCTGATGAGAGGAGCTTGTTGTGGTGTTAGGAAAGTTCGTTGACTCACGTAATAAACCCGAGCGTTTGTTATTGTGTTGGGAGCAAGAAGAAGTTCAGGGCATGGTCTTGAGATGAGGATCACCCATGATTGGCTTGCAAGGACCAATCCATATGTATCATGTGAGAGGAAGGGGAATGCTGAGGTCTTTATATAAACTTCGATATCACAGCGGAGAAGGATCACTACTACTAGAACTACAACTGACACACTGTACGAGAAAGAAGTAGTGCTAAATATACGGTATTCGAGTGACACGGCTGCAATGGACTGGACTTCAAACTTTCGTGGAGCGTAGTCTTGTTCTGTTCGTAGAAAGTGGCTGATCAACAAATTGTGGAGAGCGTACGCATTAAGTATTGTAGTACTTGTGGAGGTCTGGCATTATAATTATGTTTGTGAAAGCTATCTCAGATTTTCCATAGTTTATGTTCGGGATCGACGAGTGTGTGTTGCTCAGATGTATGTGTCTTTACAAGTGTTAGTCTGTGAACACAGTATTACGAGGTACAGTATCTGTGTGCTGTTATAAGTGCCGATTATGAGAATCAGCAAGTCGAATTGATACAGAGACAGTAAAGGGTATTTATCTACATGTATGTACATTGTTCATCGGACTATCTACAAATGGTAGTTTAGTTCTCGCTTTCGTTTTCCCACTGTTTTTCATTGTTGTTGTTGTTGTAAATATGGAGTCTTCCAGCAATATTTTATGTGTGTATTATATGTATAAATTTGTGTGTTGATGAGGTGCTCATGCAAGGGTGTTGTTAAGAATATAGTTAGCTATTTTAGAATCAGTGGAGTTATTGATGAACCTAGGTGCAGTTCCTACCTATTTAGTCGTTTTCAGGAGGTTAGGTAAGGCCTGCAGCAGATGTACCAGTACACAGCATTATGTACACGCCCTGGGATGTAAAGTTGATCATGCTCTATCAAAATTCGAGGGATCCATTCTGGTGAACTTTAGCGCCCATACTACGGACATTTCGATTAAATATTTTATTAATTGATTTCAAGTATTTTATGAAGTTTTTGAATATTTTCATTTATGATATATTTTATGATATTTTATTGATTATATTTATTATTATCATCAAATATTACACATCAGCTGGTTGGATCCTTCAAAGAGCACTAACAAAGGTTATGCGGTTATTGATAAACGGCAAAAAGAGGCATTGAACACAACATGAGATGTGAAATAGAGCCAGAAAGTGCTGTTACGCATGACTTACGCTGTGAAATATGTTTTTCATAGCGTCCAAACCAAACCCCATGGCGTTACAGACCTGATGAGCCTTAGCCCACCAAGCGACCGCTGCTCAGGCCAAAAGCCTGCACATTACGAGGTGACGCATTGTCAGCGCGACGAATTCACTCGGCCGTTACACTTTGCTTTCCAGACCGCGACTAAGTTTTACTACCTCCCCGTCAGATAGCTCCGGAATTAGTCTGTCGTAGACTGGAATCTCGAACCAGCCCTCAAATCCAGGTAAAAAACCTTGACCCGATCGCGAATTGAACCAACAACCTCATGGTAAGAGGGAGACTCACTGCTCGTAGACCGCGGGGCCAGCTTGAATGGCATTAGTCATTACTAGAGCTCGGAATTTTAGGCTCCGAAATACGAAAGAACTAGGTTTTAAAAATATATTTTAGGCTCCGAAATATGAAAAAAAATAGGTTCTAAAATATATTTTAGGCAGATTCAATTGTATGTATTTTAATAAGCATTTATCAATAAAAATACCATTTTTATTTTGCTAAATTGATTATGACTCTTTAGGGAAAATACAAAATAAAATTACATTCACCTCTTTCCTACAGACATCAGAGAATATTATTTTACCATCCGATGTGAAATGGGAAAATTCCTGTAAGCACTGTTTAATCAAAGACGACTTGGAAGCTGACACTTGCAGCATAATGCACGCACTGAATAAACCGACAACCGAAATGTTCTCAGAGAATAGAATTAAGGGTTTTGTTCCCAGCAGGTCAATATACACTCTCTACCACCTCGTGACACACGGACTGCGGGCGTGTTGGCTGCGGGGGTTCTTATAGACTGCCGGGGAGTGTGGTTTACAGCTTCCCGCTTTTAAGCAGTGGGCTGCCAAGGCTATCGGTGTAGCCCAAACCTCAAATGAGAACGATGGAAATCAAAAGCGCATTATAATGTAAACATCTGACACATTATTCCATGTGCAAAACTTGAAAGCAGTGAGGAAATCTTTTGGCCACAAAACCATAATTATTTCTTCACATCGTGTGTGGGTTGCATGAATTACTATCGTAAATTTAAATATATTTTCAAGTAGCTATCGGATCTGCTACAGGTCGGCCATATAGTCGGTTCAGGTAAATGGAAAAGAGCAATCTGATTCACGGCTGTAAACTCCCCACTCCCATCAACACCTCCGTAACGCGAATCGAATAGCTCGGATATTGTGATGGACCAGTGTGTCGAGTTCTAGTAGTTATCAGATGTATAATCCAGAGGAATGGCAAGATAAAAGAGGAAATTATGTAACACTCCAGCTTCTCCCCGACATTGTTTAGACAGGGGCTGTTCCACTCGGCATGGTAAATCCCTTACATCACACGGCATTCAGCTGTCCACTCACGGCCTACTTTGGGACTGACTGTACATTCAAATGTCGGGACAGGTAACATTTCTACTACGTACAATGGAAAGCATGGAAAATCAAAATTTATTATCCATCCTCCCTTTGTTATAAACGATTCGTCGGTAAGATTAACAACAGTACGACACAGAAATATAAAATCGTGAATATTTCCTTCTTATTGGTCGTAGAATGAATTTTCACACTTATAAGATTGGGAATTTTATTTCATTCCACTTATTTATTTTATACTTATCGATGGGACCCGTGTTAACGGAGTTATTTTAGAATTGTACTTTCCCCATAACTGTTAGGCGCTATTTCATCCTGCGTGAATAACGTTATTTAGTGTCTAGATGGTACTGACTTTTCCTTTACTTTAATTACTGTATCGATTTGCATTCAATTTTTTGCAGCCGTTTTCTCATTATGATCTTACAACATACATACATACATACATACATACATACATACATACATATCCTACATACACTAAAACCAAACCAAACCACTTTACGCAACAGCCCGTGAAGGGCCTTGGCCTACCAGGCGACCGCTGCTCAGCCCGAAAGCCTGCGGATTACGAGATGACGTCGGGCCAGCAGGACGAATCCTCTGGATCGTTATTCTTGGCTTTCTATACCGGGGTCACTATCTCACCGTCAGATAGCTTCTCAATTCTAATAACGTAGGCTGAGTGGACATCGAGCCAGCCCTCATATCCATGTGAAATCCCTGGCCTGGCCAGGAATCGAACGCGGGGGGCTCCGCGTAAGGTGCAGGCTCACTACCCCTACATCACAGGGCTTCATACATACACCACTAGATATAAATTTCATATTTCCGTATTGACAGGCAATCACTTTAATAATTTATTGTTAAATGCTGTCATCGTATTCAAAACATTACATGTTTAGACATAATCAATTTGAATTTTAAGTTTTACATTTACATTGTACTGTAATAAAGTACATACATACATACATACATACATACATACATACATGACGAAAATTTAATTGATTTCCTTCTTATTCTGGACTCGACCGACACATAAATGCCAGTTAAAAAATTCTGACCAAAGTACAGTAAATTTTTTATATATACATCGATTATTGTTATAGGCTGTAGTTTGTAAATGCTTGTCTGCGAGGTGTTAATGAACTAAGGGATACGTTCAGATAGCCTACGTTTGCTCCTACTCGGTACGTCAGGTGAAGCGGATTCATTATTAAAGTAACGCGTTGTTTTATAATATGTGTGAATTTTTTGTCTGCCTTTTTAGAAAGTGTGCGGGTTTATCGTTGAATTCCAGAATGTGAGGGGAATGCAGCAGACATGTGTGACATCCCAGATAGCAAATTGTTTTTCCGTAAGACCAGCAGCTTCTTCTGACAGCAGCAAACGTGTTGTCACGAATATAGCTCCTAAAGCAAGCACGCGTGTGTCTCCTTCTTGTGATACAAAAACAGTTTTGTGTTTGCAGGGCTTTGATTTGTGAATCGGATAAATCACCTCGCTTCTCTGTGCAGTATAACGGCGGGCGAATGCAAACAATACTCAGGCAGACATGTATAGAATGCAGCAAGCGCTAGCTGGTTTATGTGTTTCGAGCACAACAGCCCACCTCGGAAGCGACGAACTGGGGAGCCATTATTTCTCGAGTTGACGGAATTATAACAGCCAATAAGCTGCTACTGAAAGCCATGTATCTCAAAATATCCATTGCTCTCTCGTTTGTGATGGACAATCACTCTTGGCAGTGTTGTCAGGGGTGAAATGACTTTTTTCAATGCCTCTTTCTCCATTTCGTTGCACCCACACAGATGACTATGTTTAGGACTATTGCTGAGACTTTAAATTCACCAGTTGTCAAAAATATGCTTACATAACGGAACCCTAACATCAGAAAATGGCTAATATTTTCATTTTTAAATATTATCTTTATTTATAAATATTATCATGAATATATCACCTAGCGGCTTGAGTCACGGGAGATTTTTGGTTCGAACCCCGCTGTCGGCAGCCCTGAAAATGGTTTTCCGTGATTTCCCATTTTCACGCGAGGCAAATGCTGTAAGTACATTAACTTTCTGAGGTAAAAACTCCATTAGTCCTGTGCATTAATGATTTTTAATTCAATGATTGTAAACATATTTTATAATATGTTTGTCAAATTTTGTGGAAATTATGTAAGAAATGTTTTTGAGAACATCGAGGACGTCCAGGTCCCTTTAAGCGTTGTTTACTGTCCTGAGCCACTGTAGATTAGAAAATGCGATGTAATGTCGCCAGCGATAAAAGTATCTTTATTGATTACTATTTTCCTATGATTATTTTTCAAGTCTCTGCGTCTCTGAGAAATCTTCTTACGAGATTTATTTAGAAGCCATAATTGCTTAGTTCAGTGAAAATAATAAGTTTTGCTTTTCAGTCGAGCAATACTTGATAACATTCACATTAATATGGGTGGGTGATCAAATCATTGAACACTAAAACGCTCGTTGGGTAGAAATACTGAAAGCCCAAAATCAAGGTATTTGTGGTATCTGGCTTACCGGAACGTAATGCAAACGCCAGATATGTTTATATTCAGCATAGGTACCGTATTTCCATTATAGTTGCGTGTTTCTGATCCCCCCTCCCTTCCCTCTCTCACTTCCCTCTGGTTCCATACGTCTTTCTTTCAAATTATTAGATCTTACCGAACCAGAGTCCCACCCTTTGTTCCTCTTATCATCTACAGCAAAGTTCTGTAGTTTCCTGGACAGTGCATATTCCTGCTGTTTGGAAAGGTTTTTTAAAAACTACTTGACCATCAAATTTCTGAGAGGATAAGGCACGAGAAGAAGAAGAAGAAGAAGAAGAAGAAGAAGAAGACGAAGAAGAAGAAGAAGAAGAAGAAGGCATTGGGAAGAAAACAGTCGTGATCTTTGGTGTTGGGACCATCCCATTGCGAACATGAGAATATGGTAAGAAAGGCGCCTAATGCAAGGTGCAACTTGCGTATCTGCGTGCCTTTGCGTTGCACTGACCGATAAAGTAGTGGAACTATTAAATTTAATAGTTTTATCGTAAAACTAAATATATGTTTCGTCCAATTAAGTGGACATCTTCAGATTTCTGAAAACAGAGTAAAAATATAAACCAGAAAACAACAGCCTGCAGGACTGCAGATCTGGCGGGCCTTAACTAGTACCCAGCCCGAAAGTCTACAAATTACGAGGTGGTGCGTAGTCAGGGTGATGAATTTTTTCGGCCGTTATTCTTGGCTTTCTAGACCGGGACCTCTATCTCACTGTCAGATACCCTCTCAGACGTAGGCTGAGTGGGCTTCGAGCCAGCCCTTAGATCCAGGTAAAAATGACTGAGAAGCCAACTCGTGGCTCTGGTTAAGAGGCAGACTCGCCACCTCTAGATCGCGGGACCGCCCAAGTAATGAACCTGATTGGAAGGTGTATACTACTGTTGTACAACGATGCGTTAATGAATTGAAAGTTTGTGAATATGTTGTAACCGAAAATCTGGTTTAAATGATTGCAAGGTAGAGTGTGCGCGTGTGTTGTTGTTGTTGTTGTTGTTGTTGAAGTACTTGGCTTATTCCAGTAGCGAGTCTGCGGCGAAGCTAATGAAGCGCCGCTTCACATATTTATAACTAACAGGTGCCCGCGGCTCCGCCCGCGTTTATTAATTCAACCGCGTTAGATTTTTCTAAACCGTTTAATTAAATGCGACAGAAAAAGTATATTTATTAACATACATTGATTTCACTTTTAATATTGGTCGTTTTCTATAATCTTAATATTTCATCCCCTTTCAACCCCCGTCCGTAGGGGTGTCTTTCCCTACAGTTTTCTTTTCCATACACTAAGTCATATGAGTATCATGTTTGGTTGACAGCTATGCTGGAATATGCACACGTACATCCATGATCTCGGTCATTTTGGACATTCCTTTCACCCCTTCTAACCCTCATCCTGACTTGGAATAAACTTTGACTCAAACGGCATCCAGAGTGTCACGGTTCATCTCAGCTACCCCAAAGACTATGAATTCGCCACTGATATCCGTCATTTTTCGCATTTTTACATTTCACCCATTCCTTTCGGGTGTTAGGGGTTTCTTTTCCCTACAGTCATTTTTCCAGATACTAAGTTACATGTGTAGGGGCTGCCTGGCCGGGGCGGTAAAGGTGTGCTTGGCTCTCCCGGAAGGACGTGGGTTCGAATCCCCGTCAGGAAGTCGTAAAATTTAAGAAATGAAATTTCCCCTTCCGGAGGTGCATATGGCCCTGAGTTTCAAAAAATGAGTACCACTTTAATTCCTGGGGGCAAAGGCGGCCGGGCGTAGTGCCGAGGTTACGGATAGTGGAAGCCTTTACCTTTCACCCCTCCAAGGGCCTCCATGGCCTGTACGGAGATGACTTTGCTTTGCTTTGCTTTTAAGTTACATGTATATTGAGAGCTATGCTGAAACATACACACACATTCACCCGTAATCTCTGTCATTTTCGACACTTTATTTCTTCACTCCTCCTCACCCCCTATGCCATGGGGACTGAACTCGGAATTTACATTTTTATAGAAGAAAAAGAAGAAGAAGAAACTAATTAAAAACACATCATAATCTTTAAATACTGTTGGTTAGGCAACGTGCTGATCAGACTTATGCAGTTTACTTACCTTCCCCTATTTTCTTTTTTCACCCTTCTCGCCCCCTACGACGAACTGGCCATCCGATTTCGTTCTAATCACTTCCTTAACCCTCCCAGGGGGTAATAGGAACAAATTGTGAAATTTTCAGCGGAATCGGTCCAGTAGTTTTTGAGTCCATTCGAAACATACAAACAAACAAACAAACATCCATTATACATATTAAAGATTAATTGCACAGTTTTGCTCTTCACAGATTTTAAACTATTTATTTCACTGTCCAAATATTTAGTACGTTATCTGTTTTTTTTTCTGCACTATGTTGAATTGGAGTAGCTAAGATTGGCTGGGATAATAGGAAAATTGTATAAAAGGCTCCACCATTGTATTGTAAGAACTAGCTGCTTGCCTTTGACCTGCGGGCTGAAGTTCTTTCCAAGTCTGCGATGGATAACTGCATGTTTACGATTGGCTGCCATGAAAACTAAGTGGCGCTTATGCTCAGCTAACACATGTTTCAGATTGAAGTGCATCTCTTTTCCAGATTTCCGTGGGAGATTCGGAGGGATATTGTAGGTACCTTTTGCAGTCTGGTAAAATGACACGATGAAAAACGATGTATGGACACATTTTAAGCCATCCTTTGCCCCTTCCTCATTCAGTCCTCAGATCTAATTCAGTCCGTGATTTTCGAGTAGAGCGGTTTGTTTTATATTTACAAGTATGCTTATTTGTTAAATTTAGGTAATGTGCAATGAAGTTTTATATTTGATTAGTGTCTTGTTGTAAATGACAATTTAGTATTCATATAACTACGTGGATGTGGAATTATTCTGCAAAATGATGTAGTACGTGAGGTAATGTACCTAATGTTACGAATAAAACTCCATCTGTTTCATTACTCTAATTTATTTCACGATGATTTAATAAATGCACACACACATATTTACACACACAATTCTAACTAGTTATGAATGGCCACACTTACTAATTATTGTCTATTTACACATTTCTCTTCCTTATGGCGCAGCAGGAGGTCCAGCCCATTACTCTACCTGGGGACTGGGGACACGTAATCCTTACTTTCGCTTCCCCAAGTCCAGTCATCCCATGCAGCAGCTGTGTGTAGACCGCTGGATCGCAACACAGGGCTATGGACCAGTCGACACGAGACGATTTTTCGTTGGTTCGACTCCACAGACAGTCCAGTAATTCACAGAGTCACATGCAGCGAACAACTGAACAGCTCAACGGTATTCAGCAGCAGGACGATACTCACAACAGCGAACATTAACACAGGTCCACTTATCCTTGCACTTACGATAGCGGGTTTCCTTGCTGGCTCACGGCGATCCTCAGTCCACAGAATTACACGAACACATAGTACCGTCTTCCGTTCTGTCGTCTCCACCACACTCACTGGATTCTCCGACACCACAACGACAGCTCCTGGTTCAGACCTCGATGGGACACTAGCGACAGCCAACACCTCTGTCGCCGTCAGCCCAGCCACCGAACCCCAACTCACTGAGTGTCACACTGACTCCACCTCGGAGCCCAACTGTCACTCCGTCTCCAAAACTGACTGACTGTCCGCGGCTAGCTTCCCGTTTTTTAGCTCGCGTGATTCGAGCCAGAAATGTCACTAGAGGCAGAACATTCTCGTTGAATCTCCAAAAAACTCACAGGTAAGCCGACCGACAAGAACAATACAGGGGAAGGCCGGCCCCACCGTACAAGGCGGCTGGGAGATCCCAGGTCGTGTGAGTCACCAACACCTCCCTAGAAGTAGGTACCAAAAGGGGCTATTCTGCTTTTGTATTTTATTTCCGCTCTTAAATAATATTTAGGATGTTTTGGTGGGGTTGGAGTTCGACGGACTGCAAATATTTCTCACATCACTATTAACTAGTGTATAAAAATCCATCACCTCTAACCAGTCGCAGGGAATTATTCTTGCATTTATCATGATAATCTAGTTTTTTATGGAGGAAACTGTTTCTGAATGTAGGGCCCCTGAATCAAGTCGTTACAATGCATTACAATTACTTCTTAGCGTCCCATTGTGGATATGGTTGCCGAAGAAAGGGATGATTTGCGGCTTTAATGTTTTAGGAAGTTGCAATTTATGCGCCTCTTAAGTTTTAAAAACTCCCTTTCTTGCATAATATAGTGTTTCCATGTAGCACTCACTTTTCTAAAGTACACCTCACATCAGCTCGCGGCTTTTAGGAGCGCACTTGAGTACACGGTGTTAGAGAAGGGGCTTCTGACTTAATTACGTGGGATTATGCAAGGGCTGCGCTGTGAAGTGACAGTAAATGGAGTGTGCTTTGAATTCATTGACATTTAAAGTAGGCGCTATTGTATTTCTACCGGCATTATCGATAGATTGTTTAAGGTTGTAATGATTTCCATTTTTTCTCTCTAAATCTGGAGAAGGCTACACGTACGTAGGTTATACACATGTCGTCCTCCTTCAGGCCGAAGGTGTTTTTTTATTTTTTATTTCAGTATCGATAAGATGGCTATCTGATTATTTCTATTCAAGAACTAAAATCAGTAACGTTATTGACATGGTGGACTGGGCCCTATTTTACGACCGGATGGGGCCGATGACCTTCGCTGTTAGGCCCCTTAAAACAACAAGCATCATCATCATCATACGACCGGATGCCGTTCCTGTCGGCAACAGTTTGTGGAGAAATGTATTCACTCTTGTGTTTTTCTGTGGTGTTCGGTAGTGTTCTATATATTGTAGGTATCTGAAGGGGCTAATATGAAGAGCAAGCCCTCGAATGAGATGAATTTTAACATATCATCGGTCTACAATGCGATTTTATTTGACGGAAATAAATATCACACGAGAACACGTTCACTTCTTTGTGTAAACTACTTTATTGTCACGGTAAGTCACAACACACAAGCAAGTGACACTACAACACTTAATAGCGGAGTACCCTGAAGTCGATTCTGAAAAGTTACAGATATCAACAACACTGACTCGCGCATTATAACATGCACTCTCTTGAACTCACCGCCTCACTGACTGACATATATATATATATATGTATATACACTGTCCGATCAACCATCTAGAATTATCGATTTCTGGAAGGGTTCTTACAACACTCTAATGGAACACACTCGAAACATCGATCGACCAGCTATTCGAATGGATACTCGAACTTTCGTTTACTGTTTACCAATACACACAGAAATTTCTCCAACATTCCTAATATCTCCACATGTATCTGGATAATAAATCTTAAAATAAGTTTCCAGAACCCTTCATATATACCAAATTATAGTACAATAAACCTAATGTAGGAACATTATAGAGTTTTCTACCGCTTTCGACTATATAGATTTTGAGGTTAAACTTATACACAATACGTATTTGAGGTTATATAAATTTATAATACGTATTTACAGGGGAACCATGTATTAGTCATAATTTACATTTAATAAAAGATAATTTATCATTTAATAATCTATAATGACAATATATTAAACATAATAATTGAAAATTTTACACCAGTTACGATGTCGTACCTACGACAAGATGCAGCTAAAATACCCGCCCGACCAGGATTCGAACTCAGGGCCATGTGGACGGAAGGCTGCTACACTGACCATTCATCCAACGAACGTACCTGGGTCGAGGATTTTAATCGTGTCTGGGTGTTTGTCTCAGCACTTTCCTCTTCATATTCAAACAACACACGGCACTGCCAACCACCATAGATATACACAACAGTGAATACATCCCTCCATATAGAGTTGTGTTAGGAAGGGCATCCGGTCGTAAAACTGGGCCAAATCAACCTGTGCTACACAGTTCGCACCCGTCACCCCACAGGTGTGGGATAAAGTGGCAGAATAATAATAATAAGAATAATACGTGTATTACGCCCCTTCACATGCTATCGGTTATTATTTAATCGGCAACCTATAATTTTGCCATGAAAATGAGTTCAGTGACTGGCTGGTAATGCCTGCCTCTTGCCCGGAGGCCCCGGTTTCGATTGGCGACCAGGTAAGGGAATTTTACCTGGATCTGAGGGCTGGTTCGAGGTCCACTCAGTCTACGTGATTACATTTGAGGAGCTATCTGACGGTGAGATAGCGGCCCCGATTTAGAAAGCTAACAATAACGGCGGAGAGGATTCGTCGTGCTGACCTCACGATACCTCGTAATCTGCTGGCCCTCGGGCTGAGCAGCGGTCGCTTGGTAGGCCAGGGCCCTCCAGGGCTGTTGTGCCATGTGGTTAGTTAGGTTAGTTAACTGGTTAGTAAATTCCTAACAATTAGTATGTACCTCGTACCCGGGTACCGTTCGATTCCTGTCCAGTTCAGGGATTTTAATTCCGGACCGAGGACTGGAACAGGGTTCATGATAGGCAGTGGACCTGGTTAAGGAACCTAAAAAATAGGCTGTGGAAGTCGTTACGCTGGCCACCTGGAATTCCGATATCTTCTAGCTACGAGTATCTTGCGAGCAGCAGTCGCCTTGGTGAGCCAAGACCCTCATGGGCTGTTGCGTTGGTTTTTTTTTTTTTGTACAGTATTTCGTATTTAAACTGTCTTAGTCCCAAGCGACTGCACCAGAATTCGGTACACAGCCGGTGTCAGTGTTGCCAGGTCTGCCGAAATTTCACGTGATCTTCCAATTCTTTTGCAGCACACCAAAAAACCCTTTAAAAAAACTCTCCCGAAATTTCTTGTAATCCAAATTTAAGGAGAATGGATAATAACGATTAATGGTCCGTAATATATTTGTGCCGAAAAACTCTTTCCTCTTCTCACTGCGTGACGTTTTATCGATAACATCTATCGTTAGGTACTTCCCAGCATTCATTTTAGGCTCGAATTACGTAATCTCTCTCGCGCTTGACTGCATCATTCGAAGAGAAATTACCGACCCGCTCGTAGAATGCAAAATCTGTATCCTGCTACGACTTCAAAATTGGCACACATAATAACTTTCAAATGACTATTGCATTCTTTAATTTATTTACATTATAACATTTAATTGCTCGAGAAACTACCAAATTTTCATTAAAATTCCCGAAATGTCACAATCTACCGATTTTTTATTTGTAGATCTGGCAACACTGCCCGCTGATTTTTCATACCGGAAAATAAATGCAGTAAATATGTTAATACGTATAAACAATAGTTCTTATGCTCTCCATTTCTCCGTCAAGCAAGAGTTGAATTTAAATCCGTTCGTGGACAAGTCCAAGCTGTGTCTGAAGTGCAGTTGTAGTTTAGCTGTTTATATAATTTCCTTGCTTTCTGTGAACTTCCTCCGCGGATTCTCCTTCTGTTTGTAATTTCCTGTTCGTCTTCTCATGCTTGGTTCAGTCAGTATATTGTTATGAAATCGCTTCTATCCTTTGCAGCACTCAAGTACCAGGCTGTGAATCACATACGTAGCCTAGTTGTGCGACGTTACATACATAGCAAGACTTGCTGAAATGTTATGTTAATGCATTTCTTGTCGGTTGGTCCGCACATTGACGCGGTATGCATAAATAAAGCCCCGCTAAAACGAAGGGCGGAGTTGAATTTGTTAAGTTCTGTCGTCTCTTTGCTGGGTTGTGTCGTTAGGCAGACGATGCGGCGGGTGTAACGAACCTATCTACATAAGAGAGAGGGGAAGAGAGGGATGCTCATTGGGAGTTGATTTGTGCACTCTCTAATGAAGCAGCTGGCTTTGATATGGCCTAGCAGCGCTCAAATTCTGTTTTCTAATAACGGTAACTTGAGCCAACTCAGCCTGTGGCCAAACATACACAATCTCCATTGTGCTTGTTCTCGCTGAGGAGACGACCATTAATATTACATGTAGGCTAGGTATCCCATCAACTGGTGCGGTGCACTGCGGAGATTGTTTATCGTTATCAGTTATAAAGTCTTGTTAACATTCAACGATTCGTTAATACATAATGGATATTGGTCGTCGCTATTCGACCGTCAGCGGCATTATCATCCTCCGTGTGGACTTTATATCCAACCGCTTATAAAGGGAAATTGTGTTCCCAACATTTTTGTAATATAAGTTGTATAATAGACAATTTATACTTTACAATAATAATAATAATAATAATAATAATAATAATAATAATAATAATAATAATAATTTATTTACTTATTTGCTAGTGGCTTTACGTTGCATCGACACAGGTAGGTCTTATGGTGACGATGGGATAAGAAAGGCCTAGGAGTTGGAAGGAAGCGGCCGTGGCCTTAATTAAGGTACAGCCCCACCATTTGCCTGGTGTAAAAATGGCAAACCACGAAAACGATCTTCAGAGCTGCCAACAGTGGGATTCGAACCCACTATCTCCCGGATGCAAACTCACAGCCGCGCGCCCCTAACTGCACGGCCAACTCGCCTGGTTTATTATTATTCCCGGTCTAGAAAGCCAAGAATAACGGCCGAGACGATTCGTCGTGCTGACCACATGACAACTTGTAATCTGCAGGCCTTCGGGCTGAGCAGCGGTCACTTGGTAGACCATGGTCCTTCGGGGCTTTTGCACCATATTATTATTATTATTATTATTATTATTATTATTATTATTATTATTATTATTATTATTATTATTTCCATGGATAAATGGTTAGCGTGCTGGCCTTTGGTCACATGGGTTCCGGGTTCGATTCCCGGCAGTTTCGGAAATTTTATCCATCATTGGTTAATTTCGCTGGCACGGGGCTGGGTGTACGTGTCGTCTTCATAATCATTTCATCCTCATCATGACGCGCAGGTCGCCTAAGGGAGTCAATCCAAAAGACCTGCTCTTGGCGAGCCGAACATGTCCTCGGACACTCCCGGCACTAAAAACCATAGGCCATTTCATTATTATTATTAGTATTATTATTATTATTATTATTATTATTATTATTATTATCTGTTTTTGTGGATCACAGAGGTGAAAGAAGGTGCGGGCATGAGTGGGTGGATATACGAACATCTAAAGATTAAATTAAAACTTTAAAATTGGCAGTTTTATTTATTTTCTTAACTTTTTCCTTTTTTCTTTTCAAACCTTAATACTTTGCCAAGTAATTAACAATTAGTTACAAAAGTTAGTTCGTAAGCTTGAAAAACTTTTAGAAAGGTCTAAAATAATCAGGTAACAATTTTACAGGCTGAGTTTGAAGCCCCCAGTTACAATTTTTACCTGAGCACCACTGCTCCTTTCAAACAATAGTCAAGGAGACGGGTCTCCCAATTACTTTTACACCAACAGTAAGAGCATCTTTGATCTATCAGTTCACACTTAGGAATCTATTTCCGAAAATTCACACTTTCCAGGTCCCTCAAAGGCACAACCTACATTTAACAAAACTAAACAGCATTCACTGTCTTATATGCTCAACAGTCTGATGAAATGAAATGAATGAAATAGAGTTCAACAGGGGTAACAAGTACCCATTCTACATGACCTTCGGTAGAAACAAAAGGTTACAGTTACTGGCCCAAAAACCAAAATGGTGAGGCGGCGAACACTTGCGCTCCTTAAAATTTACATAAATGCATATAAACCCTATTTGGGCTTATGGCCTGACGCTACAGAGGCTAAGCCTATACTACGGAGGTGACTAGATAGCGAAAAATATTAAAGTTACCGAAATTACGAGATAGAACAGGTTACAAAATCATAGTCGCCTCAAAATCAAGTTGAGAGGGAATACAATATGGCACCTCGCTCTCTATTCCCTGATTTCGGTTAAGTTCTTTCGACCAGTTTGAAATTTACATTTTAGGAAATAAAATTACCTTACTAAAGATTTGAAACCTTCCCCTCGAGTTAGCTTTGAAAGGCTATCACATTTTAAACTGGATCTGCCATTACCTTGAGCTGGTGAACCTCCCGAAGATGGATGAGACGGCCTCCGCCTCCGTTACGGACACTAGACTGGAGCGATTACTAAGACAAGCTGGTCCGAAAAGTGCCAGCTTTTATAGCCGAGGGGAAGGTTCCAGAAAACTCTGGGCCAAGGGCCCGACACACCTCAAATTCTCATTGGATAATCAAATAAACATCACAATTTTGTCATTGGTGAATAAATAAATGTACAAAATTTCTGATTGACCAACGTCTTAAGTTGGTGGGAAGAGACAGAAATGTTGATAACTTTTGAACATCAAAAAACACTAAATATTCCAATTTAAGAAACCTTCACATACTAAATTTAACTAGAATCTTAATAGTTCCTCTTTACACTAGAGGGCACAACATAGGTTTATAGTAGCGACATATATTGAGAAATGATCAGACTTCTTGTACTAGTTGTTGCAAGGTTTATATTTCAGATGGCAGTCTCCAAGGCGGTTAATTTAAATGCGTGGAGCGGGTGTACCTCCGGTACAGTTATTATTATTATTATTATTATTATTATTATTATTATTATTATTATTATTATTAAATAATTTCGAACAGTATAGACTTCTTACAAGAAAAAAGTTAATATAGTGTTGGCTTGGGCGTTCACGTTTATTGTTTAACAAACCGTTCATTACTGAGTTATTCAATGTTCGTCCCATTTCCTCCAATATGCACGTGATGAAACTGCTGAGGAGTGTATCTCAAGCGTCAACTTCACGGTGCAGTTAGTCGGGATTATATTAATGTATTGCATAGTAACAAACGACATTGTCAGTATAATTTTTCCTGCTTTCAATTACGGTAATGATAATTGGGGATTTACATTTAAAAAATACGTACGTTTTGTGTTAGAAATTATACTTCCGTATTTGAGGAGCGGAAAGGAACTGGCCACCCTGCCGCACGTAAACTCCGGCTCTGGGACACATCTGCGGAGGTTCGGACCTGCCTTCGGGCAGAATACACCCTTACCGTACCTACATTTTAAATTAATTTTACCCACTAATTTCATGAGCCCCTCTCCTATCGTTCTCTCTGTGAAGATTGTCTTTGAAAATTCCGTGTTTTTTTAATAATATTGCCGTTGGTAATATTAGATGATTCGCCCTGTATATCCAATACTGCACAATCGTATGTAATTTATAATTGGACGTCTAATGATTCCACCCAAGAGATAGCCTCGGGAGAGGCTTCTTGCAGGCCTTGTAGGGAGCCTGAAAACAAAGGCAGTGGGCATTCCTCCATGTCTTGTCTAATGGTCTGTGAGTTAGCCCCACCTGTCGCATCGAGGACAATCTGTCCTTATGTAGAGAGGAGACAATCTTCGATCACCTGTGGATGGAGGCGGTAGAATAACACCCACGGTATCCCCTTCCTATTGTAAGATGCGATTTAAAGGGGGCCAAAGATAACTTGGCCAAGTGGGTTGGCAACCACGGGGTCCTTAACTAAGTGCTGGTATTGTTTCCACTTATTTATGTCAGGCTTCTCACTTTATTCTGCCGTATCCGACCTCTTTGGTCAACTCTTGTTCTTTTCCGACCCAGACGGTATTAGATGCCGAGGAGTAGGGACCCTTTCATTTTCACGCCCTTCTCGCCCCTTGTATTTCTTTAGCCAATATCTTCATCTTTCGAAGTTGCACTTCCTCCTAAAACAATAATCACTACCACCACCACCACCACCACCACCACCATAAACAACAACAACAGCGCAGATCTTCCAACACCACAGCGATTTCTATTTACCTTAGTCCAGGTAGGACGAGCGAAATTAGAGAGAAGTTACTTGCGTGTGGAACATTTGTTCTGTTCAGTTATCGTGTTCCTACCATAAGAACCATTTATTCAGTTGTAATGCAAATATATACACATAGATAGCTAAGTTCATTGTACGAGATGTAAAATCGAAGGCCTGAAATAAGACATATTTCATTGTTGCCAACGTAATAAACTTATGGAATCATAAGCCAAAAACGTTAACAAAAAGTGCATCTTATGACTTAACTATTCAAGTGAGATACTCAAAATACGGCACAAAGAAATATCTATAACTTACCATTCAACGCAGTATTATGGTTCTAGTGGAGCCTCCATGGCTCAGGCGGCAGCTACCCGGCCTCTCATCGCTGGGTTCCGTGGTTCAAATCCCAGTCACTCCATGTTAAGTTGTGCTGGACAAAGTGGAGGAGGGACAGGTTTTTCTCCGGGAACTCCGGTTTTCCCTGTAATTGATTCCAGCACCACTCTCCAATATCATTTCATTTAATCTGTCATTCATTAATCATTGTCCCAGAGGAGTGCGACAGGCTTCGGCAGCCGGCACAATTCCTATCCTCGATGCTAGATGGGGGCTTCATTCATTCCATTCCTTACCCGGTCGAATGACTGGAAAAAGGCTGTGGATTTTCATTTTCATTATGGTTCTAGTGTTTCACATTCTCCTTTTTTTTCTTTCGAACATTTCACAATCAAGAAAGTATTAATGTTTTTGAATTTTTTTTTCAAGTTCTATGATCTGTTCATTAATTACTGTTCGTCAAATTAATGCAAATTAACCTCCAAACATACCCTGAATTTTTCGAGTACATTTATGCAGCCTAGTTTCTAAAATGAATGTGCCTTTTCTTATAAAATGAATATTGTGGGAAATGGTCATTAAAAAATCAACTATAATGTAGGCAATCAAAACAGCCCATAACCATAATCCTGTGCAGTTTTTCTTTATCCTTATCTATCATTTTCGTACTTTTCTGTCTCACATGCGTTTTTTTTTGTTTTTTTTTTCCTCTTGGTTGTCACATTACACTTAATTTCTTTGTGTTTCACCCGTAGCAAATCAAGGAAATGGATGCCACGCCAATCTTACGACATTAACCTTATATGCGCATATCGTGAGCAGATATGGAACTTCATTCACCTAAGTAATTTTTAGTGATATTTCAATGTGTTTAGTACACATCTGTGCTATCTTCAGTTATACGTTCTCGGTGCTAAGGAACGTATTCACTAACGCGAGTAAAAGCGTTTAATTTAGTTTAAAGCTACGTAAACCGAGATAAAATTTAAGTTTGTATTCACCAACAACATTATCTCGGATAACGGGTATTATCTCGTTTTAAAATTTTACCGGAGATTGGTTGGCGGGTAAGATGGGAAATCTAAGATAATAGCGTTCCAAGGTGGCAGCTCGTAGACGGCTGGCATATCTAATTGCTACAGAAAATCACAGCGACGAGTAAGATTAAGAGTATGCAATTTAATTAACGCCCTAGATAGATAAAAGAACGTGCGACGTATTTCGAGGACTACGAGGACATTGATTTTTCAGACACATTTTAGATTATCTAAACCTCATCTGAAGTGTTATCCATGATCAAACATAACCTAGAATTCTCGATTATAGCTTGTATCTTGTACAGTACACGACTTGGTGACTTTTAAATGATGAATTAAGGAATATTGCCTTATTTCTTGAGTGAAATATACAATCTTCTTCTTTTTACCGCTTCTCCCACATCTGTGGGGTCGCGGGTGCGAACTTTGTCGCACATGTGGATTTGGCCGTGTTTTACGACCGGATGCCCTTCCTGGCGCCAACTCTATATGTAGGGATGTAATCACTATTGCGTGTTAATGTGGTGGTTGGTAGTGTAGTGTGTTGTCTGAATATGCAGAGGAAAGTGTTGGAACAAACACAAACACCCAGTTCCCAGGTCAGAAGATATCAGACGCGATTAAAAGACCGACCCGGCCGGGAATCGAACCCGAATCAAAGTCCTCAACGCTGACCATTCAGCCAATGAGTCGGACTACACAATGCATTGTGTAGTCATAATTTGTTTTCTTATTCTCTATGTTGTTAATGCTTTCTGCTACCAAATTCAATAACAAATCACTCTTTTGGAAAATCATGTTATGCTTCTTTCTTTCTACTCAATAGCGGTCATAATTTATGTAAATTAATTGCAAACCCCGAATGGAATCAAAAATTTATTTAGATCTCGATAGTGGCGGCAGCACATAGTCACTTGTTTTGCGTGCGTCAGTACGAAAAATTTTCGGTTCAAACTCAGACTGAAACGAAAACTTAGTTTTGGTAAATCGTGATAATAAATTCTGTGGTGAATATGGAAGTGGGTGTTATCCGAGATAATGACATTATCCTAGTTTTGTAAATCTAAGGTAACAGAAAAAGTAACTGACGGTGATGTATACGGACCTAAGTAGGTGAAAGCGATCAGATGAGGCCGTATTGCCCTCTTGGGGCTCACGGCTGTGCTGCACAGAAGACCACATTAAAGTGCAATACTATTATGGTTCTATTCGCGTTTGAACGTCTGTGTATTGTTGGAAGAACAAGACGTTCCCACAAAATGAAAAGAAATACGTTGACACTCTTTTATCCATGCAAACGAAATTGTTATAAGCTGTACCCATGAACTTTTACAGTTTCACGCTATGGTCAGGGTGGTTTTACTGATCACAGCGCAAGAAAGGGAGCGGTTATCTGACAGCATCGCCATAGCACGTTACTTGCGGTCGCTAAACGTGAAGAGATGCGGACACCACTTGAGACTTGATCTGCTCGTTTAGGAATAAGACGAAAGTGTAGAGGGTTAACCCTCGAGTGGGCGTCCACCTCTAATCCAGGCAATTGGAATTCGATATTTACACATCCTTCTGTAGCTCTCTGGGATATAACGAGACGCACGTTTAGTATCTGGTAGTATGTCTCGAAAAAAGGTGCTGCACGTGAAAGTTACTGGCCTTTTCTTCAGCCTGTAACTTCCTAATAATGCTCGTAATACCATGAATGGAAAAAAATAACGACTGAGAGATTTCTGAGACAAATGAACCCGATTTGAATTCTACTAGTAACAATGTAGGAAAACCTACATATTTTGATCATGAGTAGAGCCCGGGAGTTAAGCATAAAGCCTTTTATCTGGGTGGGTATATTGAAGTGTCGCACCCCCCTGTGGTGGTGGTGGTGGTGGTGGTGGTGGTGGTGGTGGTGGTGATTATTGTTTTAAGAGGAAGTACAACTAGGCAACCATCCTCTATATAACACTAATCAGAGGGAAAATATAGAAGGGGTCCGACACTTCGAAAAATGAAGGTATCGGCCAAAGGAAGACAAGGGCCACGAAGGGCGTGAAAATGAAAGAACTCCCTAGCCCTCGCAAACCTAATAGCGTCGGGGTCGAAAAAGAACAAGAGTTGACCAAGAGAGGTCGGATAGAATAGATGAAAGTGAGGAGCCTGGCACAAGTAAGTGGAAGCAATGCCAGGACCCAGCTAAGGGCCCCGTGGTCGCCAATCCACACTCCAAAGTTCAGAGCCCCTGGGGCCCCGTTTAGTCGCCTCTTACGACAGGCAGGAGATACCGTGGGTGTTATTCTACCGCCCCCACCCACAGGGGGAGCACCCCCCTGTGGGTGGGGGTGGTAAAATAAAATAACCAGGCTCCTCGCTTTCGTCTATCCGACCTCCCGTGGTCGACTCTTGTTCTTTTCCGATCCCGTCGCTATTAGGTTTCCGAGGGCTAGGGAGTCTTTCATTTTCACGCCCTTCGTGGCCCTTATCTTTCTTTGGACGATACCTTCATTTTTCGAAGTGTCGGGTCCCTTCCATTTTTTGTCTGCGATTAGTGTTATATAGAGTATGGTTGCCTAGTTGCACTTCGACTTAAAACAGTAATCACCACCACCACCACCTGAAGTGTCGCATAGGGACAGACATGCTTCCCTACGTTTGGGAACGTTAGGACCAGTTATTATTTTGCCTATTTTAGCTTCCGTAGCCTATTTGATAGTTTAATGACGTGTTTAAGTTGTTGTTGTGGACTTTTTCTGCTGTTATTTATGTATTAAAATTAATCAATGGGAAGAAAAAGTACACTGACTGACAGAGCAAATGCAACACCAAGAAGGAATGGTTCGAAAGGGATGAAAGTTGGGAAAAAAACAGAGACGGCACGGACGAATAATTGATGTTTATTTCAAACCGATATGCAGGTTACACAATGCGCACGGCATCGACTCAGTAGGATGTAGGACCACCGCGAGCGGCGATGCACGCAGAAACACGTCGAGGTACAGAGTCAATAAGACTGCGGATGGTGTCCTGAGGGATGGTTCTCCATTCTCTGTCAACCATTTGCCACAGTTGGTCGTCCGTACGAGGCTGGGGCAGAGTTTGCAAACGGCGTCCAATGAGATCCCACACGTGTTCGATTGGTGAGAGATCCGGAGAATACGCTGGCCACGGAAGCATCTGTACACCTTCTAGAGCCTGTTGGGAGATGCGAGCAGTGTGTGGGCGGGCATTATCCTGCTGAAACAGAGCATTGGGCAGCCCCTGAAGGTACGGGAGTGCCACCGGCCGCAGCACATGCTGCACGTAGCGGTGGGCATTTAACGTGCCTTGAATACGCACTAGAGGTGACGTGGAATCATACGCAATAGCGCCCCAAACCATGATGCCGCGTTGTCTAGCGGTAGGGCGCTCCACAGTTACTGCCGGATTTGACCTTTCTCCACGCCGACGCCACACTCGTCTGCGGTGACTATCACTGACAGAACAGAAGCGTGACTCATCGGAGAACACGACGTTCCGCCATTCCCTCATCCAAGTCCCTCATCCAAGTCGCTCTAGTCCGGCATCATGCCAGGCGTGCACGTCTATGCTGTGGAGTCAATGGTAGTCTTCTGAGCGGACGCCGGGAGTGCAGGCCTCCTTCAACCAATCGACGGGAAATTGTTCTGGTCGATATTGGAACAGCCAGGGTGTCTTGCACATGCTGAAGAATGGCGGTTGACGTGGCGTGCGGGGCTGCCACCGCTTGGCGGCGGATGCGCCGATCCGCGCGTGCTGACGTCACTCGGGCTGTGCCTGGACCCCTCGCACGTGCCACATGTCCCTGCGCCAACCATCTTCGCCACAGGCGCTACACCGTGGACACATCCCTATGGGTATCGGCTGCGATTTGACGAAGCGACCAACCTGCCCTTCTCAGCCCGATCACCATACCCCTCGTAAAGTCGTCTGTCTGCTGGAAATGCCTCCGTTGACGGCGGCCTGGCATCCTTAGCTATATACGTGTCCTGTGGCACACGACAACACGTTCTACAATGACTGTCGGCTGAGAAATCACGGTACGAAGTGGGCCATTCGCCAACGCCGTGTCCCATTTATCGTTCGCTACGTGCGCAGCACAGCGGCGCATTTCACATCATGAGCATACCTCAGTGACGTCAGTCTACCCTGCAATTGGCATAAAGTTCTGACCACTCCTTCTTGGTGTTGCATTTGCTCTGTCAGTCAGTGTATATGATTTCAATGTACTGTATTTTTTTTTTTTTTTTTTTTTTTTTTTTACAAGCTAATAGGCCACTAAGGATCACGCTACAACTTCATTTCTTTCTCTTCGTGCGGAGTTTTCTCTGTGTCCAGTACTCCTTCATGCGTTCGCTGGCCTGCTTCCGTTGTTCATCTGTGCAGGCTCTGCCGGTCTTCCTAGTTCTTCCTGCGGCTTGAACACCTTCCAAATTCTTCAGAGTATTCCTAAACGTATTCCGTTCTAACAGCTGATCTTCCAATATGCTTAACCTTTCCATATCCTTCTTAGTTTCCTTAATCCATGCTGTAGTGGTCTTTTTTCTCCAGAAGTAATCAAATATCTGTTTGGTAAGTCTGTTTGCGTTCATTCTTTATAGATGTCCAAGAAACGCCAGCCTCCTTTTCTTCACCATCTCTGAGATTATTTCCACCTTCTGGTAAACTTCCTTTGTTACTCCGAAGTTTCCATCCACTTTCAGTTTGGACAGCTCCCGTAATTTTTCTGAGGATTCTGTAGTGTATTAATAACAAAGACATTTTTTTGAACTTTATAGATAAAAAGAACGTTTACACAAACTATATATTCATATTTCTCAAATCTGTTAAAAACTTCACAAGCCAAATGGTCGAGAGGGTTTCCAGGTCCCGTCCTTGATGTGTAATTTTAAGTGCTGGTGATGATTATTGTTCAAGAGGAAGTACAACTTGGTAACCATCCTCTGATAACACTAAAATGAAATGGTGTATGAAATGAAAATGAAGACGACACATACACTCAGCCCTCCTGCCAGCGAAATTAACCATGTTTGGTTAAAATTTCCGACCCTGCCGGGAATCGAACCCGGGACCCCTGTCACCAAAGGCCAGCACGCTAACCATTTAGCCATGGAGCCGGACTCTGATAACACTAATCAGAAGGAAAATGGAAAAGGTCCGCTACTTAGAAAAATTAAGCTATCGGAAAAAGAAAGAGGACCACGAAGAGGCCTCACAAATCTAATACCGTCGGGATCGGAAGAAAGCAAGAGTTGACCAAGGGAGGTCAGACTGGAAATGTAAGAGCGAGTAACATAACACGAGTAGTGGAAGCAACGCCGGACTCAGCTAGGGGAACCGTGGTCACCAACCCATACTCCCAAGTTGCGAGGTCCCGGTCCCTCTTTTAGTCGCCGCCTCTTACGGCAGACAGGGGATACCGTTGACGTTATGCTATCATCCCCACCCACAGGGGGATGTAAGATTATGTATTAAAATGTGATGCCGATGTGTGTTCCTTAGCTTACATTAAATCATCTTTATTATTTACTGCCCACTTTTGTGATTATAAATTTCTATTTTAATTATTCTACTGCCTATTTCCTAAACATTAAGTGCTTATTTGCCTGCCTATTTTAGCAAAAATAAATCCCTGAACTTCCGGGCTCTAGTGATGAGAAACGAAAGGTATCAGCTGCTGCAAGTGATCATTGAAGAGAAAAGGCAGAAGATGAAGGAGCATGTTATGGGCAGGAAATGTTAGAAAATATGCTGGTTTACAAACCGTCAGGAATCTTATACATACAGCAAGGGGCCGAGAAGAAATGAAATCTACGAGATTCGAAGTTGAGAATTTTCACTTAGAAGACTCGTATTGTTCTGAGAGACCTTCAGCATTAGATGCTAGTAATATAAACGTGCACAGTGAGGCCAGTGTCTAAAAATTATGTATTAGGAAGCAGTGCAGACTTGGAAAATCCGTAAAAGTACTCTTCATGAATATTAATTGAGGCTTCGATACATCCCTCACGATGGCGTCTGGAATCGTGCGTTTCGCATGGAAGACAGTATGGACCACTGTTTCATCTGCAATGCAGTCCTAAACAACAACAAACTGGAACCGTATTGTAGTTCAGGACGACGAGGGAACAAATGTAGAATTTGTACCACTAGGCTTTCTCCTCTACACACTTCATGGTTTATTACGTTGACGAATTCCAAAGGCAGTCTTCATTAAGAGCTACAGTTGAACGATGAATTTGGATGAGATTAGAACTATAGGACAGGGAGGGCCCACATGGAAAAGCCGAATGATTCTCATTATTTCGGACACCCGCACTTGCACAAGATTGGCGGGATGTCTGAGCATTCTCTCCTTATCGACGGAAAACCTGCTGGTGATTTCAACACTGTCATCCCAATCAGCCCAATTCTACCTGAACTAAATTTTAAATCTGTCGGAAAGTTTTGAATAAAAGGACAGGATTCTTTTGTAGTTTTATTCAGTTTATTAGGATACGCTCTGAACTTTCTGGACAACTCAATACCGTGTATAGAATGATTCATTCGACTGAACAGTATCCTAATAAATTGATTTCCTTAATTTAAGCTCCTGTAATACAAAAGGACCATCAGTTTACTTAAGATTTCTGCTTCATTCATGCCGTGATCTATATAAATTAACCCTCTTCTGAGATCGAAATAAAATACACTGGTAACTATCCGTAATCTGGGTGTAAGAGTTATGGTTTCCTCTTTTGAGCCGGCTGGTGATAAGAAAGCAATGTATGTCCTGGTCGTGTCTGTAAATTCCGTTACTTCTACGTGAATGGATGCCGTTAATCAAGGCTTTAGAGTGCGGGAGCCGGGCGCATTTGGTCTTATTGATTGGAAACCTTTGATGAAGGAACGAACATTCCTGCCTTGTGAGGCAGTGAGCCGTATCCGGGTCTAGCGAAGACAGCCCGTCTCTTCGCTCAATAATACGTGTAATATCATCGTGTGTGTGTTTACTTACCGTAGGACACAAGACCCGAGGGCGTTATTAAATAAAACTGGCCCCACTTCGATCGCAGTGCTATCCTTCTCGTACAGTATCCTTATCTAAACATTTACAGAGTTTAAGCGAAACGCAATTAAATTAATTTAAATTCTTAACTTTTCTAACAGAGCAATATTGTGTTATGCTATACTATGATTTGCAATGTATGAGCCCTCTAAATTAACCAGGATATTTGTTTGTTGTTATTATTATTATTATTATTATTATTATTATTATTGTCCGTCTCTGTGGTGGAGTGGTTAGTGTCATTAGTTTCCATCCCCAGCGGCTCTGCTCTGCCACGAAATTTAAAAAATGTGGTACGAGGGCTGGAACGGGGTACGCTCAGCCGCGGGCGGGTTAGATTCCCATCTCAGCCATACTCGAAATGGTTTTCCGTAGTTTTCCACTTCTCCTCCAGGCAAATACCGGGATGTTACTCAACTTAAGACCACGGCCACTTCCTTCCCTCTTCCTTGTCTATCCCCTTCCAATCTTCCCGTCTCCTTCCTTACAAGGCCCCTTTTCAGCACAGCAGGTTAAGCAGCCTAGGCGAGGTACTGGTCCTCCTTTTTTTTTTGTTGCTATGGGCTTTACGTCGCACCGACACAGATAGGTCTTATGGCGACGATGGGATAGGAAAGGCCTAGGAGTTAGAAGGAAGCGGCCGTGGCCTTAATTAAGGTACAGCCCCAGCATTTGCCTGGTGTGAAAATGGGAAACCACGGAAAACCATTTTCAGGGCTGCCGATAGTGGGATTCGAACCTACTATCTCCCGGATGCAAGCTTCACAGCCGCGCGCCTCTACGCGCACGGCCAACTCGCCCGGTCCTCCCCAGTTTTATCACACGACCCAAAAGTCTCACGACCGGGCGAGTTGGCCGTGCGGTTAGGGTCGCGCGGCTGTGAGCTTGCATCCGGGAGATAGTGGGTTCGAACCCCATTGTCGGCAGGCCTGAAGATGGTTTTCCATGGTTTTCCATTTTCACAGCAGGCGAATGCTGGGCTGTACCTTACTTAAGACCACGGCCGCTTCCTTCCTACTCCTTGGCAATTCCTATGCCATCGTCGCCATAAGACCTATCTGTGTCAGTGGAACGTAAAGCAGATTGTAAAAGAAAAGGTCTGAAGCTCCAGGACACTGCCCTAGAGGCGGTAGAGGTGGGATTCCTCCCTGAGTCCGAGGGAAAAACCAACACTGGAGGGTAAATAGATTAAGAAAGAATTATTATTATTATTATTATTATTATTATTATTATTATTATTATTATTATTATTATTATTATTATTACCGTGTTTTAGTGGTAGGTAGAGGTGAAAGAAGGTGCGGGCGTGAACGGGTCTCAAACTACGGAATCAAAGTTAATGTAAAATTTAACAAGGTTATATTTTCTTTTCAAAAACAAAGAAATAACAAGCATGGCAGGTACAAAGTAGCAAGTCCAAAGGGTAGTTACAATATTTACAGGATTTGGGCTTCGCGCCCTGACTTCACAATGCTTGGGCAATCAGCTCAGTTTTACCCCAAACACAAGTTTCAACAGAGGGGCAGAAAACCCCATTCATGCCTAGGAGTCCTTGCTCCAAATTACACTGAAAAGCCTCCACGAGGCATACAACACTCAATTTTCAAAAGAGCCACACGCTCTCAACTTTAAGCCTCTCAAAGGCCACACCAAACTCCACCTTCGAGTTGTCCTCACTGGACATAGACACAGGGGTAAAATACCCAACCTACTGAGGTCTATTAAATGAAAAGGGGCAATTACATGACCTCTAAAATAACAATTTGAGAGGAGGCGATCTGCACTCCTAATACACTTGTTTTTTAAAACCTAATCTGGCTCTAGGCCACTAATGCAAGGGCTAATCCCATACTACAGAGGTGACTTTAGAAAAGAGCAATTTGTTTTACGTTAACGAAGAATAGGTTGAGAAAATAAGTTCACCTCAAAACAATGTGAGTGGGAGCTCGAGAGGGTTAGCACTCTCTATCCCAATATGCAGCTTTAAAAGAGAATAGGAAAAGATTGGTTACATTTTAGGAAAAGGTTACATGGTGGAAACGCTTCGAACCCGCTCCGAGAGTTAAACTGCCAACCTAGCAAGAAAAGAAGTTATTAAGTGGCCATTACCTGGTGTTGAACAGCTGGAGAAGAAAGGGGCGCTTCCCGCCCCCTGCTATGTACTTTACACACTGAAAGATGGAACAGAAGTGGCCCGGAGACCCAAAAATCAGCAGTTCAAATACTCTCGCGGAAGGTTCTAGGCGTTTTAGGGAAGAGAACACCCGCCCACAATCACTTTATTGGCTAGGGTACAGAAACATATCCAAGTTGGGGGATGATACATCGGATTGGTCGGAAATTACTAAAAGAAATTCGGGATTGGATAAATCTAAAACAAGGGGAAAAAGAGGGGTATACAGCCAACTTAAACAATAACAGAAAGAAATTTAACAAGAAACAAACTTTTGAAATAAGAACTTCTCCAAAAAAAATAGTACTTTCACTCCGCACTAGGGTGCACTATTGTTGATCTTCAGTAGTGTCCTCTAGAAGAGAAAGTTCACACTTCTTACTACAAGCAAAACAAAAATACGTCGAAAATGACACAGTTCAAAAACTCCACAAAATTTCCAGGTAGAGACATCTTCTGAGAAACTTGAAAATTAATACTGTCCATAAAGTTCAGACTTCCTCCAGCAGAGGAGTTTCAACAGGCGCACATTTTAAATTAGCGGTGTGGAGGTGTACCGCCCGGTACAGACCTCCCCCCCAAAAGTTCCTCCAGGGGTGACACATGAAATTGTTTGAAAACAAGGTCCAAGTTTTGATGTAGATATGGAGATTAATTGCCAAAAAAAATTTATAAGATTTTCTTAATTTGGTTTGATTCAGTTTCAAAATTTTGTTGTTGCAGGTGAAGTACAGTCTTTATGTTTTAGAAGTTGAATTCTGAAGATAAACTTTTAATACTTAAAAGTGATGAAAAATTTTGCAATGTCCACCAAATATTGCTGTTGAATTCCCAAGTGTAGTCATTGCTTATAGTAACTGTTCATGTAGTTGATGTTGATGAAGTTGGATGGCCACACCGGCCGTTGCAGCTTGCGTCCAAAGGAGGCCGCTCGGACCCCTCAAGTACCCTGAGATACCACTCGCCCGCACTATGAGGGGAGCAGAGGTGTTGAAGCACGCCGCGCCCGCGGTGAACATATACAGGCTGCGGGCAAGTAGCAGGTCGTGCGCCGCACACCAGCCTAGGCCGGGAGGAGAGCTCCGGCTCGCCGTGCACATGTCGTCCTCGCTGGGGCCGAGGGGGCCCTTCCTCAAACCCAGTCGCGGCACGGCGCCGCGCGGCTGCGGGGGCACTGAAACATTAAAACTAGGCGGCAGAATTTTGTTGGACCATCATCATTTTTTTGAGGGCACAGGCTTGTTGGAGAGGTAGAGGGGCCAGCGGCGTGCAAATATCCATGGCATTTAATCTAAGCAAGCCACAGTGTGTATAGCAGGAGACGGGAGCGTGGTAATGGCCATGGTAAGGACAGAATGGCAGTTTAACGGATCGGGGAAGGTTTTACAAAAAATGCTTACATATAAAACAAAATAGAAGGAGCAGAATGCCTTAAGAGTGGAAACTCAAAAAAAAATATAACCTTCATATTCCTATCAAATTATATGAAGCAAGTTGACACAAAATTTACACCGGTTTCACCTGGGACAGGTGAACCCTAAATATCCTCTCGGTGGCTGGATTGCTTACTAACAATGTAACCGGCGTAAGAAAATCGAGAATGATACAAGGCCCATGAAATCTGGGGGCAAGCTTGCCCGCGGGAACAAAGTTCTTCACCATAACTTGGTCACCTGCCTTCAAAGGGGTGGGTCTCCGTCCACGATCATACCTTTCCCTAACCTTTTCATGAGACACTTTAAGATTGGCTTTAGCCTTCTTCCAAAGATCTTTAATGTTGTCCGGATCTATTGTCTCGGGTAGAATGTCACTCAGAGACCAGAGGTTAGAGAGCGGCGTGTTGGGAACAAACTTGAACATCAACGAGGCTGGAGTAAATTTATGTGATTCATGAACCGCCGAATTCAAAGCAAAAGCTAACCAATGCAGGGACGTGTCCCACCTGGAATGATCTTCATGATGATAGGCAATAAGTGCGGACCTGAGATTACGGTTAACTCGTTCAGCCAGAGATGGTTGAGGGTAATAAGCAGAAGTAGTTACATGAGAGATGGACAAGTCAAAACAGAATTTACGAAATAAATTAGATGTAAAAGCTTAGCATTATCAGATACAATATATTGGCACGGACCAAAAGAAGCAAAAATAGAATTTAAGCAAGTAATGGTAGACTGAGCGGTAGCCAGCTTAGTCGGAAATAACCAGGAAAATCTAGTAAAGCCATCTACGCATACAAGGATGAACTTGTTAGCATTTCCCTTTGACTGGGGGAAGGTTCCTACATAATCAATATACAGGCGTTCCATGGGGCGCGACGCTTGATGCGAAGACAAAAGGCCTACCTTGGTGGACATGGTGGGTTTACTGAGCAAACAAGATTTACAAGCTTTTACAAGTTCACGGATTTCACCGTCCATACCTTTCCAGATGAACATTTCACGAATCTTTTCACGAGTTTTAAAGATACCCAGATGCCCTCCTAATGGGGTCTCATGATAATACTTGAAGATCATAGGTACAAGAACAGCTGGAACGACAACTTTCATCATCTTATCATGCCTCGATGGGCAACATAGAACACCATTCCTCAGAACATAAGGGACAACATGTTCCCCAGAAGAAAGGGTTTCCATTATCGGAGCCAGCGTCGGATCTTCACGTTGGTATTTCTCAATATCCCTAAAGAGCAGGGGAGCATCTGTTAAGATGGCATTAACACCAGATAGTATGGACTCGGGAGGTGATGAACTGTCGACCGGTTCATGGGTCTCGACGTCGTTAGAAAACATACGACTGAGTCCATCAGCAACAACATTTTCGGTACCTCTGATATGCCTGACATCGAATTGGAAGGCAGAAATACGGATGGCCCAACGGGCTATACGACCAGTACGACGCGGCCTACCTAAGACCCAGCTTAAGGCTTGATTATCTGTCTCCAGGTCGAATTTGACGTGTTCCAGATAGAGACGGAACTTTTCTAAGGCGAATAAGACTGCCAAACCTTCGAGCTCATAGATGGAATACTTGGCTTCTTGAGCCGACAAGGTCCTAGATGCATAGGCGATGGGTCGCCTCCCTAGTTCAGTCTCTTGAAGAAGGACTGCAGCTACTGCTGACGACGACGCGTCAGTTTGGACGATGAATTTCTTCGAGAAATCAGGCATAGCAAGTACAGGGGCATTACAGAGAGCCAATTTAAGATCTTCAAAAGCGGCTTGTTGAGAAGGTCCCCACTCGAATTTGATGCCTTTCCTACGAAGAAGGTTTAAGGGCGCCGCTCTATTAGCAAAGTTAGGAATGAACTTTCTGAAGAAATTCACCATACCAATAAACCTGGCGATGCCTTTAATGTCCTTGGGAGGTTTAAAATCACGGATGGCCTGTGTTCTCGAATGATCGACTGCAACACCATCAGGTGACACAATATGCCCTAGGAATGACATAGAGGGCTTAGCAAAGGCAACCTTGGACAACTTGACAGTTAACCCAGCCTTACGAAGGCGATTGAGAACTTCTCGCAGATGATCTAGATGTTCTTCGAAGGTTTCCGAAAATACGACGACATCATCCAAGTAGTGGTACTAGTATTCAAATCTGATGGAGAAGACCCTATCTAGCAGCCTAGTGAGTACAGCTGCTCCCGTGGGGACCCCGAAAGGCACGCGGTTGTATTCATATAAATTCCAGTCCGTGGCAAACGCTGTAAGGTGTTTAGACTCTTCGGCAAGGGGAATTTGATTATAGGCCTGATTCAAGTCCAAGATAGTAAAGAACTTGGCCTTACGAAACCATGAAAAACAAGAATGAAGGTCGGGAAGGGGCACAGATTGTAACACCACCTTCCGATTGAGAGCCCTGTAATCAATGACAGGCCTGAAGCCCCCTTGGGGTTTCGGGACTAGAAAAATAGGCGAAGAATACGCTGACTTAGAGGGCCTAATAATACCATCCTTCAACATCTGATCGATAATTTCTTTCAGAGCCTTCATTTTAGGTGGAGATAGCCTATAAGGTGGAAAACGGACAGGAATCGAATCCGTGACCTCAATTTTGTATTCAATAAGGTCAGTAACACCAAGAGTATCAGAGAACACCTCCGGAAAGGACTGACACAATTTGCGAATACTATCAGCCTGCTCCTCAGGTAGATGTCTAAGGTCTAACAACATCTCATCCTGGGTAGGCGAAATAGATGAACATGATACAGAATTACACTTTAACAAGGGAATGTTACAATTGGACGCAAATTTGAATGTGCACGACTTACTCTGAAGATCGAGCACAAGACCAGTGTGAGAAATGAAGTCCGCTCCCAGTATGATGGGGCAAGACAAGTGCTTAGCCACAAACAGTTTGGTTTTCCATGTAAATTTAAAAATACGAATTTTGACCAGTAAGGAACCTAGAATTTCTAATGGAGATGAATTAGCCGAAACATATAGGACAGGAGATGAGACATAGTCAGGTAGTTTACAAACAGATTTCAATTTAGAATACCATTCAGCCGAAATAATCGAACAGACACTGCCTGAATCTAATAAAGCGGTTATAGGCTCATTGTTTAACTCAATCTTAAGAAAAGGAATAGGTGCGGGGGAATCCGCCGCAATCCTAAGACACTCTTTGGGACATTCAAAAGATGCATTTGAAAATTGCTCGTTCCCTGAATTTACAACCTGTTTACTAGGGGCTGAGTCTCGGGAAGATGGATTAGTCGACTCAGCGAAGCCACTAGTCACTTTTTATTATTGGCATAGGTGGAATTTGCACCAGAAGTTGAGCAGGAGGGGGTGCTATTCGAATTTGGGCAATTCTTGGCGATATGTGAGAAAGCCCCACATTTAAAACAGCCTTGTGATGAACCAGCCCCATTACTTGTCCCACTCGACTTGATCAGTGGACACTTATTGCGCAGGTGGTCAGGCCAGCGCCTCCTAGAGAACAAGGCCTGGCAATACGATTCGTGACGTCACGCGACTGGGCTCAGCCGTGACCACCACGGCTCAGTGCGAGTGGATAGTAGATGAAGCTAATTCCTTACGAAAATTGAAAAATACGCTGGTTAAAGTGCATTCTACGAATATTCTTTCTCGTAGACGCGCATATCGGAAGCGAAATGAGTAATATACCGTAATAATTAGAAAGAACAATTAAAAATGCAAAGAATTTTTTAAGAGTCTTAATACTGAACAACTTTAATAATATGTTTATATGACACTTTCTTACGTATATTTAAGAGTCAAAAATGATCAGTTCCTTTTACAAAATTCGCCATAAGACCTCTCTCTGTCGGTGCGACGCAAAAAAAAAAAAGAAAAAGCAAGCTTTTACAGAACTGAACTTGCTGATGAAAGGTAAAAAAACAACATGTAAGTACAGAAAAAGCTATTAAATAAAAATAATAACGTATAAACTACCTTACTTACAGTATATTGGTAGCAGTCCAGGAACATGCAAGCTGTAATGCTCAGTGTTGTCGGTCATGAAAACAGGTAAACATTTTTTTTACAATTGAAGCCTTACATAAATTAAGGGCGTGAAGAGTCCACACAATTTGGCTGTTATGCAAAGAGAATGATTATAGTACATGCCAACAATAGTTTGTTCATCAAGTCATCAAAATTATATTCGCATTCCCTAGTGTAAATAAATGTACTTATATGATTTTGGACCCTGATTCAAATAACCAGAACAGGAAAAAAATTGAAATTCTTAAATTTGAAAAGTAGCATGCCAATTCTTATTACATTTGAACTGACCTTCAGCCAGACATTTTCTGAAATTGTTTTCAATTTAACTTCACCAGGTTACTTAAAATTGAAATGGACATGAGGTGAACATTATATAAGAAAATATAAAAGGAAATCTCTATGAACAGTAATTGTTAAAATCCTAAGAAACCATATTAAGAACTTGCATCCCTGCCATTACATTAATAAAAAAGTAGCAGAACACACACTGAACTACTCATTTCACGCTTTATGAACCAGCTGCACTATATAGATATGACACACATGAGACCAATTAAGTAATTAATCCCCAATTTTTCACAGATGCATGTTAGATTCATTGCATAACAAAAGCTGGAAGGAGTACTCTCTCCAAGAGGAAATTCATAACCAGAGTGTGAATAGGCTATAATGCTGGAAGAGGAAATTCATAATTGAATTCACAATTACTCAAACAGGAATGTTTACTACTGAAGGAACTTACAGTGATTAGCCCTGAATTCAGAGTTTACACATTCCCTCTGAATGGAATTCATAGAGGTTCATCAACTCAGTGATTAATAATAGTAATGTACTAAAAACAATTAGAAAGCCTCAGCTTACCACAGACAAAAGGAAAGGATGGTTAATGATTTTGTAGGATATGTGCCACCAAGGTAATGAACCGTATTTGTTAAATGACAAAATACCTGTTTAACATAAAAGGTGCCCTCTCAAATGTAATATCACTCCCTGAAAACGTAACACCTGGCAATAAATATGATAAAATGAAAGTGCTCTTGTGTTATTACTGTATTCTCTTCTAAAGAAACTACTATGGAAAATAGAGCTACTAAATTTGTTCCTTTTCAGAGCAGTTCCAGCCTTGTTTTACAGATATTGAACTTAATTTTTCTTCAAATTCCTGGAAGTTCTTGAAAGAAACAGTACTGACATGAGCTTCATAGGTCTCTAAACTTTGAGCAAGAGCCTTGGCCAAACTTTCATTGTCTACTCGACAATGCCTATCGTCTGGAGCTTCTCGGTGGGCAAATGTGGTATCAGACAAGTACTCTGGGCAGTTTGGAAACTGAGAAGGAACAGCTCCTGAAACGTTTAGACCAAGTTAGAATGCATTCGCCTAGATATAAATGCGCTCATCTATTAATTCATGGCACCACTTACTTCACAGGACCATGTCATGTCCTAGATATATCTGGTTGATTTTAATATAAAATGAATAGCACACAAGGAGACAGAGAAAAATCATTGAACTTATAGTAATTATACAGAACCTAACATAGTTGCAATAAACACAATAACATTGCTGTCTAGCCTGAACTAAAAATATTAACCCACACTAAGTGGTATTTTCCCTCATGCGATATAATAAACAGAACTGGCTCACTTGCAGTTACGGGGTCCAGCACAGAAGGAATACTTGAAAGCCAATACCTTATATACCTTCATAATTTAGGCCCTATAAGTTTTCCCAGAATATCACTATACCCACAACAGTAGTCCTTTGAAGTAATGTGAATACTCAGCACATTCCAAACTAAATGTAATAACTGGTCAATTCAATACAGCAAATGCTTAAATCAGTAAGATATAAATCACCCTAAAAAATCTACTATTTCATTCATCAATAGCAAAGATATAAGAGACCTATCCACAAACCTTTCACAAGCCTTGGATGAGATAAAGGTGCAGTCAATAATTTCCCATTTCTCTCATCATACATGCTGGTCGTCTTTTCAACCTCAGTTTTGAAATGGAGCTCGCACACCTACAACACAGGGCTCCATTTCAAGGACCATTCCACAACTTAAGTGATTGAATGATTGGAATCATATATAATACACTAATAACTAAGACTTACCTCTGCAGTTTTGGAAGGAACGAAATCATCCCGGCGAATAGCTCGTAAACACTTAGCTCTCTCCGAGTCGTCAGTTGGAAACGAGAAAACACTCACTTTAGGGCCAGTGCGATAATTGCCCTTATAGTTTTGGAACACTGCATTTTTGAGGCATCGTTATTCATAATTTGAAAAACAGTGATCGCAATTCACAACACACCATTAAAAATAAACTCAGTTCTAACCTCACGTGGTGGCCATGCCGGCACTTTAAACACAATTTATCAATATTAACAATTTATAAGTACTATCACCTTTAACTGAACTTACACTAATAGGAATATTAAGCGAGTTTTAACACACAAGACTCGATTAACATTAATATAATCGATGAAAAACACACATAATAGGGAAACGCGTCCTCATACACCAAGCAGCAACAAGCTAACTGAGTTCCTGGCATGGGCCAACTTCAATATACGTCATCAGCTACTCTCATTCGTATTGCCAGGCCTTGATCTCTAGGAGGTGCTAGTCAGGCGACCCACAAGCATAACATTTACGAGGGGTGACTGATCGGCGAGGTGGAGGCCGAGTATTACTAAAGGAAGGCGGGGGTTCTTTCGCTACACGCAAAGAATCGGCGTATCTAACTCCTTCCGCTGAGACGGCCAATGCTTCAAGTTCCGAGAAAGTTTGCGGGCACGCCGCGAAACACAAATATGACCTGTAGGGTGGTGAAATCCCTTCCACAATAGCTTGTACAATCTGATCCTCAGGGAAATGAAGAGCAAACACCCTAGTATAAAACTTAATATCTTGGATGAAGTCTGCCAAGTTTTCATCCAAGCGCTGTACCCGATAATAGTACTTCTGAATAAGGGAGGACCTGGCCCTCGCAGGGATGAAGTTAGCTAGCAAGTGGGCATGGAAATCCTCAATAGATGATTGCTCGGCAATGGCTCTTACGATTTTATCAGAGAGAATACCAATAGCATACGGATAGATAATTTGCAAAATTTGACATGGAGAAAGAGAAAAAACAAGGGCATGATCCTGAAATTCAACTAGAAATCTTAAAAATGAAATTACGTCACTGGTGGTATTAACGGAAAACTTAGAGATACCTCTGAGCAACATTGCCAAGGGATGAGGCAAGCTACTAAACCCGGGTGACATAGTAGGTAAAGGTTTCAATGGCAAGGTAGTTAATTCAGAACGTACATTATTTAATGAGTTACGGCGTTCAGACTCGTCCAATGGGGCAGAGGTTGTTTGAGCAGCAATGGTTTTCCTATTGACTTCTCCCTTATGAGGCTCTTCCTCGCTACCTACATTCACCGTGACGGGTTGATCAGTTTTGGGAGGAACCTCCCCAGTTAACAATTGAGTGACCTTGCTAGATAATTCAGAAATATTTTCAAGCAGCGTACTAGCTTCCTTCCTCTGAACGTCATTCAACTTCAGAGACAACAGATCATTAACTCTATTTGAAAAGTGATATAGCCTGGCTTGCACACGCTTAATTTGATTAGGAGAAGGATCATTTTCATCAAAAAAACTAACTACAGATGCTAGCCCAGTAATATTCTCGACGATCGTGGAAAGAGAGTCGTCAATTTCTTTCTCTCCCAAGGTGGGGATGGAAATGGGCAAATCAAGGGACTCTCTAAGCTTATTGGTGTCTACTGCAACCGTGCCTCCAGATTGCACATTTCTAATAGTTAACTCATATATCAACTCCTCTTTGCGCAAATAGTTAAGATGGAGAACATCGCGAGGTCCGGGCATGATGACAGAACAATTTTGAAAAACTCAAAAAAAATTCCAGCAACTGAGAAAATTGTTAGAGTTCGGAATAAAACAATGTTTAACCGTCAAAAAGGGCTAAATTGAGACCCATTCAACCACGCTCTGCTACCACTTGTTACCGTGTTTTAGTGGTAGGTAGAGGTGAAAGAAGGTGCGGGCGTGAACGGGTCTCAAACTACGGAATCAAAGTTAATGTAAAATTTAACAAGGTTATATTTTCTTTTCAAAAACAAAGAAATAACAAGCATGGCAGGTACAAAGTAGCAAGTCCAAATGGTAGTTACAATATTTACAGGATTTGGGCTTCGCGCCCTGACTTCACAATGCTTGGGCAATCAGCTCAGTTTTACCCCAAACACAAGTTTCAACAGAGGGGCAGAAAACCCCATTCATGCCTAGGAGTCCTTGCTCCAAATTACACTGAAAAGCCTCCACGAGGCATACAACACTCAATTTTCAAAAGAGCCACACGCTCTCAACTTTAAGCCTCTCAAAGGCCACACCAAACTCCACCTTCGAGTTGTCCTCACTGGACATAGACACAGGGGTAAAATACCCAACCTACTGAGGTCTATTAAATGAAAAGGGGCAATTACATGACCTCTAAAATAACAATTTGAGAGGAGGCGATCTGCACTCCTAATACACTTGTTTTTTAAAACCTAATCTGGCTCTAGGCCACTAATGCAAGGGCTAATCCCATACTACAGAGGTGACTTTAGAAAAGAGCAATTTGTTTTACGTTAACGAAGAATAGGTTGAGAAAATAAGTTCACCTCAAAACAATGTGAGTGGGAGCTCGAGAGGGTTAGCACTCTCTATCCCAATATGCAGCTTTAAAAGAGAATAGATGAAAAGATTGGTTACATTTTAGGAAAAGGTTACATGGTGGAAACGCTTCGAACCCGCTCCGAGAGTTAAACTGCCAACCTAGCAAGAAAAGAAGTTATTAAGAGGCCATTACCTGGTGTTGAACAGCTGGAGAAGAAAGGGGCGCTTCCCGCCCCCTGCTATGTACTTTACACACTGAAAGATGGAACAGAAGTGGCCCGGAGACCCAAAAATCAGCAGTTCAAATACTCTCGCGGAAGGTTCTAGGCGTTTTAGGGAAGAGAACACCCGCCCACAATCACTTTATTGGCTAGGGTACAGAAACATATCCAAGTTGGGGGAAGATACATCGGATTGGTCGGAAATTACTAAAAGAAATTCGGGATTGGATAAATCTAAAACAAGGGGAAAAAGAGGGGTATACAGCCAACTTAAACAATAACAGAAAGAAATTTAACAAGAAACAAACTTTTGAAATAAGAACTTCTCCAAAAAAAATAGTTCTTTCACTCCGCACTAGGGTGCACTATTGTTGATCTTCAGTAGTGTCCTCTAGAAGAGAAAGTTCACACTTCTTACTACAAGCAAAACAAAAATACGTCGAAAATGACACAGTTCAAAAACTCCAAAATTTCCAGGTAGAGACATCTTCTGAGAAACTTGAAAATTAATACTGTCCATAAAGTTCAGACTTCCTCCAGCAGAGGAGTTTCAACAGGCGGACATTTTAAATTAGCGGTGTGGAGGTGTACCGCCCGGTACAATTATTATTATTATTATTTAGTTCCGTTTGGGCCTGCTATGGACCACGTGGTTCTTATCTCTAGCAGCTTTCTTCTTTGACCAGTACTCCTTCATCCTTGCAGTGTGAAAGTCTTTTTCGCTCCTGGGTCCATCGAGCGGAATGGCCGCGCATGTTACACGCTATGACTATGGAGCCAAACTTCACATTCGGGAGACGAGTGGGTTCGAACCTCACTGTCGGCTGTCCTGAGAATGCTTTTCAGTGTTTTCCCATGTGTTTTCCCATTTTTCACTTCCAGGTAAATGCCGGAACGGTTCCTATACGTAGACCACAGTCGATTCCTTCCACCACCTTGCCCAGTTTCGTTCATCATCATTCGTTTCATCTTCATTAGCTGCGCAAGTGATGTTTGTCGTGACCTACCTCTCCTGTGAGACGTTCTAGTGGTAGGTCACCGGCCGTTGAAGTTGGCGTACTACCTTTCCTGCCGAGCGGTCCTGTAGAGAGGTAATTAGTGGGTGCGTGCTTGGTCACGGAACTCCCGAAATGAAAGATGAAGTAAAAGCTACTGTCCTTTATTACTCAGGACAACTATAACACTATACAAAATATGTACACATTCAGACTAGATTGGTCTTACGGGAGCTTGCTCACGAGTCTAACGCTACGCGCTAAGTCGGACTCCTGCCTTCCGGCACTTTACGTACAACTGTGTCTTGTTCACTGTCAAGTGAGCATCGAGAGAGCCCTTCTGCCATCTTGGTTTCGGGTTTTATCTATTCTCACTCAAGCAAAGGACAGACCCTTCCCACTACCTTAGGGGTTGGACCATGGGCGTTACCTAGCTATTCGCCCTGGTAGGTGGCGCCCTATGGTTACTGTTATGAGCTATTTGTTTTAGTAAGTGCTGCCCTCTGAATACTAATATATCTATCTCCTTCTCTGCGCTTTTGTCTCTCTGTCTTAGGCTAGAGGACAACTGCACTGGCGATGGTGGCTTTGATCTCTTTGTCGGTCAAGCCTAGTGCATCTGTACGGACTGCTTAGACAGTGGTTTGTTAATAACAAACATCCGCTCTCGTAAACATGTTATTGCAGGTGCGTGAGGCAAGCTCTCTGCCTGACTAAGACTCTTCCTTAATTATGACTTAAACATATCTTCTTCATTCCAACTATTAAAATATAATAGAATTAACATACTATTACAATGCCATTACAAGGTGTCCCGTATTACTAATGTTCTTACACTGGCTTATTCCTCTTTGATATTCTGGGATGGAGCCCCGGTGCCGTTTATCTGACAGTCCACTGGTTCGAACCTTGGGGAGGTCGGTATACACGACAGGTTGGCATCAGGAAGGGCATCCGGCGGTAAAACATGGAATGTAATTTAATATCGCCTCATCCTCCACTCCGTACCAGGAGCTGCCTCTGTGGATCAGTGTTAAGACTGTCGGCCTCCGGATCCCAACATAGCGAGTTCAAACCCGGCATAGGTAGTCGGTTTTTTGAAGGGCGGGAAAAAGTCCATTCGACACTCCATGTCGTACGATGTCGGCATGTAAAAGATATCTGGTGACACATTTGGGTGTTCACCTTACAAAATTCGTTAAATCTCTGCCAGAGACGCCCAAGAGAGTTTCGGTTTACTCCGTCTGCCATCTAGTAGGCCTAGAGTAGAATGGAATGTCGAAATCGACGAGCAGACAACCAGATGGCGTCAAATTGAAATGTCTGCACACGGCAGTTGAGGCCATACGATTATTATTATTATTATTATTATTATTATTATTATTATTATTATTATTATTATTATTATTATTATCCGCACCAGGAAATGGGACTGAGAGGTAGACATACATACATATATGCATACATATAGTAGTATTAGTAATTTTTATTATTAGTTAATTAATAACTAGAGCACTCGTGCTGCTCCGCAACATTCGTTATAAATAGGTCACATAACTCGTCTTGATATTCCTATCGTAGTCATATTGTTTTGCCTGCCCTTTTCGATGGTTTTATGAACATTTAATAAGAAGCGCGTTATTGTATTCCGCAATTCGTGGTCAGAATTCATCCCTTCTTACGTCGTCGTGCCGTGTATTGGCAGAAATGCATCCATATATTCGCTTTTTTATCCTGCAATTCTTGATGTAAAGCTTGGTATTATGCTGTAAAAGACCATTGTATTTTTAATCGCAGTTTCTTTTCTTGTATATAGAACATATTGGTTAGTCTCAAAGGAGCATTTTTCTTCAAGGCAAAGATTTTTTTAAGATACATGACCTTCACTCTTTCTAGTGTAGCTGGGTTATCCTTCTATAGGTGTTCGCAGGTAATGTTTAAGGCGTATGTTATTATGGGGTCTATTTGTACGTAGATTTTATCTCTTCCCAGCATATAGGTTATTAGGAACGCTCTGCCATCTGTTGAATATATTTGGAAGCTTGGAAAGGTTCGAGAATCAAAGAGTATCTAGCAGGAAATAGTTTTTTTAACAGTTGGCTTTACGTCGCACCGACACAGATAGGTCGTATGGCGACGATGTGATAGGAAAGGGCTAGGAGTGGAAAGGAAGTGGCCGTGGCCTTAATTAAGGTACAGCCTGGTGTGAAAATGGAGAACCGCGGAAGACCATCTTCATTTCCCGGATGCAGCCTCACAACTGCGCGACCCTAACCGCACGGCCAACTCGCCCGGTGCGGGGAATAGTATTCTTCCGTAATCAGAGGAAGTGTATACCCTCCGGTTTGACAGGTAATAAGTGTATACCCTCTGGTTTGACAGATAATAATCAAACATGGCTGCATGCAATGACATTACTAAGGATTGAAATCATTATATCAGAATATTAATGAAAGTTCTAGTCGCTTAGCAACCTGCTAAGTACAGAATGTATTGCAGGTTAGCGTAAGCCTTCGCCTACAACTTTTGGAGTGATTATTTAATAATTTGAGTTTATGATTACTCAACGTTGGCTGAATTTAGAGACCTGTCAAAGTCTCATGATTCACCAGCAGGTAATTCCTGAGAGAATAAAACAATAATGAAGCATATCGGTCCAGTAGAATGGACGGACGAATTTGCCAATATTTAATATATAGATAATTCGTTAACGCTCCACTGACTATTATTGTTCTATCTCATTGAAGTATTTTTTTGGCAAATCAGCTATCAAAATGGTTTGCAAACAGGGCGACGTTTCTTCTTTCCATTCTCTATCGGTCGTGCATTATGACAAGCTTTTTTAAGTCGGTTTCTTAGGATTGGAACTTGACTATATTGGAGACTAAATCAGGTTTGTAATTCACGAAACGGACTGGATAGCAAGCAGTAAGCTTTTCGTCAAACAACACGTCATTCCCCTGCCTTACCCTTACGTAGAACTCTGTGCAATTTAATTCTCTAGCCACAAACCTGGATGGCTAATCACAAACTATTCGAGTGTATTGGAGATTCGCTAATAAGTGTCTACCGATAATATTGCAGTCATCGCAATTGGAATTATTTGACGCTACATAGTTCGAGAGATTTGTCTGCTTACAAAATTATTTCATTAGCAAGGGAAGTCTTTGGGATGTTACACTCCTATTTCGTTCAAAGTTTGCATGCTGGTAGTGAAAATCGTACGTTCCCAGATTAATATTTAATGCTGCTTTATAATGTAGAATGTAGTGTAAATACGCATGGAGATATACCATGCAGTAGCTCGTGGTTTGGGAATCGTTGATGAGAAATATAAGTCTCAGTCACACAGCTGACTATTTGCTGACTACGGTAGGCTTCCCTTGTAAGTTTCCTAATTGAATGTCCGTAATTCTTACATATTGTCTCAGCAGGTGTAGTTCCAAAAGATAAAGAATAAAGACGAACTGCTTGTTTATGGTGGAATCAAATGAGCACTCAGCAGATCGTGGTATATATTTCAAAAGATATAACTACATGTGGTTGTTACATTGTAATGCTAAATCTCTTTTAGTTTTGATAATATCAATGCTTAGTGTTACACAAAATTGTTGGAAGTTTGATGTTCTTGAAGGACAGGTCTGGTATTAGAGTAGGTGGAAACCTTGATGTCTTCGTGAGAATCGAGTGAGTTGGTTATATGGAACGGGTCATATTGCTGACAGCTTACGTTCGGGAAGAGGGTTTGAAGCCCAGCATTGCTAGCCCTGAAGATGGTTTTCATGGTTTCTCATTTTAACCCTAGCCAAATACTGGGAATTAAAGTAACAGTCCTATCGATTTATCAATCACTTGTCACCGAAGATCTGTATCTAGTTAGTGTATCCTTAAACCGCTAGCAAAATAATTTTTTTCGTATTATAACCAGACAGAAATATATTTATTTATCGTTAATAATATAATATAGATGACCTATTTTGAATATATCGTTAGATGCTGTGTGCAGAACATGCAAGAGAAAGAAGAGTAAAAAGGAGGGGAAATCTCCTCTTCTTGTAGAGGGACCACTGTAAACCTTGCGGAGGAATACTGTCTTGAAGACAGCCGATGTACTTGATCTTATAGGATAATGAATTCTTACGAAACTCGGATATTTGAGCAGAACAAAGCCTTAGCTCAGATACTATTTCTGTTACTGCACAGGGAACAATGCCGAAAAACGTCACATTCGATTTTACAGGTCAGAGAAACAAACGGAAGTCGGATAGTGATCACTTTTTGATTGCAGTGTCATGTTTTAGATTGATCCTTGAACTACATCATGAATGTGAGAGCGGTGTTGCCTGTCAGAGAAGATGGAAGTTTTCGTATAAAAGATCGTTGATATACGGTACATGGATCCTTTTCTCCAAGTGGAGTTCTCATATTCTCAGTCTTGATATATTAATGCGAATAATTTATGGACTAGAACCCTGATTTCATTTTCAAAACAGCTCAGAAAACCTGTTTGATACAATGAATATTTTCGACTATCGGTACTATGCCCTATGCACCGATACGTTTTGTATGGGAGTGTGGGGGTCTGAAGGAAGCTGTTAAAATGAAACACACAGGAATACCAAGAAAATGGGGGTAGGATGCACACTCCGCGGTATTTGAATACAGGAGTTAAACTAATACCCAAATGCGAGCAGTTGATAACACTGAGATTCCGGTAAATAACTAGGCATCAGCTTGCTGTTCCATCATAGCCTCAATAGTAGCGACCAGCGGAGAAATTCCTACACTGCATTTCTAATCAGGGCTGGGACAATACAAGTTCGAATGAATGAGATTTAAAATCTGAAAGTCAGGGAACACATCCCTCCTTACTCGTATAAAACATTTCCGACTGTTTAGGTCACCGATCACTGAAGTCTGATCTAAATGTTGTCAATGAAGTCAGAAAGTCCCTAATTAAACGCGGAAAATGATGTCCACAGCTTCTTCTTCTTCTTCTTCTTCTTCTTCTTCTTCTCCTACTACTACTACTTCTTCTTCTTCTTCATGTGCCATGTCCTCGCAGAACGTTGGCGATCAGTAGCATGATCTGTTGTTTGTTCATAGCTGTTCTGAACAGAGTAAGCTTTGTCACCCCAAACCACTGGCTCAAGTTGCCGAACCATGATGTCCTACTTCTCCACGGACCACATTTTCCATTAATTTTCCCTTGGAGTATTACTTGCAGAAGGTGGTATTTAGAGTTCCGCATCATATGACCAAAGTATTCTAGTTTCCTTCTCTTGATGGTAGTGAGAATTTCCGGTCCTTTGTTCATACGGTGCAAAACGTCTATATTGGTCCTTTTAGCTGTCCAAGGTATCTTCAGCATCCTTCGGTACGTCCACATTTCAAATGCTTGCAATCTCTTGCACATGGTCTCAGTTAGTGTCCATGCCTCAACGCCGTATAACAGAATGCAATAAATATTTTCTTTATGTATATCTGTACTAAACTCGATAAAATTATTAAAATGTTGTGAGATGTTTCTTAATTTTTAACGGATAACTTATAAGAATGGCGTGCGGCGTCCAGAGAGATCTAGTGAAGGTCTTTCGAGTTGACACCTGATGGGTGACCTGCGCGTCAGTGAGGATGCGGCTCTACCTATGATGAATTCTGATGCTGAAGACGGCACAGAGACCCAGCCCCCAAGCCACTGGAATTAACACGTGAAGATGAAAATCCCCAACCTGGCCTGGAATCGAACCCGGAGCCCCGTGGACTGAAGGCCAGAACGCTGAACATTTAGCCATAGAGCTGGATATTTTGACTGATTATATCACGGAAACGGCAGCCTGCTTTTGAGGCCGATTAGTTTTTGAATCCAAAGGTGAACATTCCGCTCGGACCTTTCTTATTTGTAATGATAGTAATGTCTCTAAACTGTAGGTAGATGTTTAAGAAATGTGTTCTAGCTCCAGTTTGATTATTTAGAAAATTGCGTATCTTTAATATTCCACGATAAAATGTACGCGGATTAGTTGAACCTTCTGTTCCGTCCGTACGATGAAGACTGCTGTAAAATTACGGAATTACTGTTCTGAAAGGCCACAAGCGGCTTATTTCGCTTCGAGAATGTCTTGGTGAGGCTTGATTGCTTCAGCCGTCGTCAGAAAGCGCCTTTGATCTTCCATTACATCATCATGTGGAGGCTTTTCCTTGCAGTCTCCTCCGTCATTGAAATAAAATGGTAGGTTACTTCATAAATGCTGTGTAATATTCTGGCTTTGAGTTGCATGTGTGGGAGAAGGATTAATATTTTCTATTCTCTTGTCATTGACATAATAAAGGTGATAAGGAAAGTTATCCTCCTATGGGTGGTGTTGCAGTACGTTTGAATTCGGGAGATAGCGGGTTTGAATCCCAGTGTTGGCAGCCATAAAGAGGGTTTTTCGTGGTTTCCCATTTTGGCACCAGTCAAATACTTGGGATGTACCTTAAGTAAGGCCAAGTCCTTTTTAATATTTTTTAGACTTTTTAACTGATATTTTCTTATTTTTCTCATTCTTTCCTTGTTTATCTTCTATTTAAGAACATCACTCATACCCAGTCCCCGAGTCAATGGAAAAAACCAATTACGGTTAAAATCCCCGATCCGGCCGGGAATCGACCCCGGGGCCCCTTGAACCAAAGACCAGCACGCTAACCATTTAGCCATGGAACCGGAGCTGGTGCTTCCTTAGCCATCGTCGCCGAAAACCTGTGAGTGTTAATGGAACGTTAAACTACTAGGAAAAGTATAGTTTTCCATCTGAAGCCGAGTGTATCAGGTCGTTCAGCATTCTACACCTGAGCCCAGAATTGCCCTAATTCGTTACAAATACTCGTATACTCACTGGAACAGATAAATGAATTGCCGTGTAGCCTCCGGAGAGGCCTGCTGCAGGTCTTTTGGTTTGACACCCGTAGGCGACCTGCGCGTCGTGATGAGGTTGAAATGATAATGAAGACTGAACGTACACCCATTCTGCGTGTCAGGGGAATTAACCAATTATGGTTAAAATTCCCGATCGTGCCGGGAATCGAAACCGGGACCTCTATGACCAGTCAGGAGCCTTGGAGCCGGACACTGGAACAGATCAGTTCATAGATCATAAGAGGGTTTCCAGGAATGTTTGTAACTCTCAAAATGGAGCAAGTACTACGGCGATGTTCTTTGGCGAAGAAAATAATGTAGGGCGTTACCAAAATGTGAGGAGTAATAGGGACGAGGATAGTAGCCTACACCTCATAACATAACATAACATAACATGGCATGACATGACATGACATGACATAACGCAGCTAGGGAGAGGCACAATATGAAATTTCTTATTCTAAATCAGAGCTGCTACCACTCTGGAAGCAGGACACTTGCGAAAGGCGACGTTTAGATGACAATGCACGCCAAAACAAAAGTTCATATTAATTTACGAAAGCATTCATATTTCGTTAAACTCTTAATAATGTTTCATACTTTGTAACGTTTGCAAATGTTCCCTCCGTTAATATTTCAATTAACAGTTAAAATTATCTTTATTGGTACTTTTCCTACGCTGATAGAAAACTAAATGACAGAAACTTAGAATATTTTGTTAAATTTGTTGTGATTTTTATTATTTTTTGTGCAGTTTTGTTCTCTCACTGTAAATAGAATAGTTATCCCTTTATGTGTTGATTTAAATCCAATAAAATGATAACATGATTGTGATTATTATTGTGTTATTATGTTATAATGTTATTAAATATATTTTCATCGTTTCATATTTATCCCAAATAAATGTCATATTTTTGCACAATTTTCTTCATATTGTGAAATGAAAATCCACATCCTGTTTCCAGTCATTCTACCGGGTCAGGGATGGGATGAATGAAGCCCCCATCTAGCAGCGAGGATAGGAATTGTGCCGGCTGCCGAAGCCTGTCGCATTCCTCTGGGGCAATGATTAATGACTGACAGATGAAATGAAATGAAATGATATTGGAGAGTGTTGCTGGAATGAAAGATGACAGGGAAAACCGGAGTACCCGGAGAAAAACCTGTCCCGCCTCCGCTTCGTCCAGCACAAATCTCACATGGAGTGACGGGGATTTGAACCACGGAACCCAGCGCTGAGAGGCCGGCGCGCTGCTGCCTGAGCTACGGAGGCTTGACTCTTCATATTGTGCCTGTCTTTAAACATAACATAGGGCCTAACATAACATAACATCCCTATGAACATACGTCCTATGGACAATCTTTTGAGAGTTACAGATATTCCAAAGTTGCTCGGCTAAGTGGCTCAGACGGTTGAGGCGCTGACCTTCTGACCCCAAATTGGCAGGTTCGATCCTGGCTCAGTCTGGTGGTATTTGAAGTTGCTCAAATACGCCAGCCTCGTATCCGTTGAATTTCTGGCACATAAAATAATCCTGCGGGACAATATTCTGGCACCTCAGTGTTTCCGAAAACCGTCAAAGTAGTTCATGAGACGTAAAAACAATAACATTATTTATTATATATTCCAAAGGTGTATAGTGATTATTAGTAACAGCTGTAACCTTGTTTGTTCACATTGCTCAAATTTTGTCACAAGTTTGATAACTTTTCGTCTACTGAACAACGTATTTTTGGGTGTTATTGGACAGTCATGCATGACTTCATCAGTGAGTGAATTTTACGTTATATCGAGTTAGTTGGCCTCGCAGTTTGGTTCACGTAGCTGTGAACTTGCATTCGGTAGCGGGTTCGAATAAATTCATGCCCACGACGTGGAAAGGGTGCATTTAAAAGCTCACCAATGAAAACGATTGTTCGTCCATTTGTAGAATCGTAGTATGTAGTGCAAATGGTTTCTAGAGGACCCGCTGCAATCGCTGTTGACGATTAAGATGCAAGATACCATACCACCTGGACTACATTTACGAAATAAGAAACGTACTCCTCAACGCAGGATCGACCCCTCGACCTCCTGCATGCTAACCCAAAACTCTATCCACTGCACCAACTGTACAGTACGACCAATACGTGCTGACAGAGGTAGTTACCTTGCATGTGGTTACAGTTTTGCCAGATTCCCACTCTTCAACGTCCTTTTTCTGCCGGATATATTCGCAGGATGAACTTTTGTGAGAGACATTTTTTTATTTCTGTCATGTGAGGAATCGCGCTGCGACGCCCGAGTGCGCGAATTTCGGTTTACTCTGTATAGCAATACACACGCTGTAGGCCTATCTTCAGCACTACCCGTTCACTGCTTTCCCCACCTTTTCGGTACTGAAGCGGCTTTCAACACTACCCCTCCATTCCCTCGCCTCCTTTTAATTGTGGGAGTTGGGCAGTGTTAATTTTTAATGTCGTTGACACCATTTCTGTGCATGCATGTACATACAGGCCGCTAAGAGCCTTAACCGGCCGATAGGCCTACTACTGCTGGCTAGCGAGATGGCCCATAGATGTTAGGCTCCCGTGTGACCAGTGTGACATCTTTCTCCGTTGTTTGACTTTCGTGACGCCCCTTGCTTTCCGTAGTAGATAGTTCCTCAGTTGGCCTCACAAGCCTGGGTAAACTTCGTTCCAGCCTTCAGTCCAGAATTAATATCCCTAGACAGGCCGGAAATTGATTAACGGTGCCTACGGATTAGAGTATCCTATAAGATTTCTGCATGAAATCATCATCAAGACAAGCACCGATTAGATCCTGGCCAGTGAATGTGATGTTTTCGAAATGATGGATCACGTGAATAGGGATCGGACCGTGTAGCTGTTAACTTGCGTTCGGGAGGGGTGGGTTCTAACCTCACCGTCGGCATCCCTGAAAATTGTTTTCCACGGTTTCCCCATTTTCACATTAGTCAAATGCTGGAGCTGTACCTTATTTAAGACCACAGTCGTTGCCTTCTGTCCTATTCGATTGCCGCTATTAGATCTGTTTTTTTTTTTTTTTTTTTTTTTTTTTTTTTTGTCGGTGCGACGTAAAACTAGTACATAAAGAGAAAGAAAATACATTTTAACCAACAAGCTTGCTTTCGGAATTCTGTGTAGAACCCTTTGAAGCGGAGATGTCCTTTTAGCTATCGAGATTGTACTTGTAGTAAGAGCTATAGTAGTAGATTTGGTTTTGGTCACTGCATGACTGCCCCATTAGCATGACTCTGGTCGGTAACAGTTGCTCGACACGACATGCGAAGGCGTGACACACCATTGCCGAGTGACAGGTGCCAACTCATGTTAGACAGATCAACACGTCATTAAAGTTGGTGTAATTACAAGGAGGCGCGTGTTTACTGCTCTGGTACAGTCATTGTCTATCTACTGTGACTTTCATACTCTCGTTATATCTTTTATGTCGTAAAAGCGTGGGAAATTTGATAGATTAAGTGGTCGTGCGGTCTTTCAGTTCGTTTATTTTCTTGTGTTGGTTGAAAGGTGACAACAAGTTTTTTTTTTTTTTTTTTTTTTTACTAGGGGCTTTACGTCGCACCGACACAGATAGGTCTTATGGCGACAATGGGATAGGAATGGCCCAAGAGTTGGAAGGAAGCGGCCGTGGCCTTAATTAAGGTACAGCCCCAGCATTTGCCTGGTGTGAAAATGGGAAACCACAGAAAACCATCTTCAGGGCTGCCGACAGTGGAATTCGACCCCCCTATCTCCCGGATGCAAGCTCACCGCCGCGCGCCTCTACGCGCGCGGCCAACTCGCCCGGTAGGCAACAAGTTATAGCAAGACTTCTTAATCATCTCACCGTACACGCAGCTTGTAAGACGTGTGTACCGATCCTGGGTTCTAGCGGTCTGTTATGAATTTTGTTTTTTGTTTTTTTGCTAGTTGCTTTACGTCGCACCGACACAGATAGGTCTTATGGCGACGATGGGACAGGAAAGGGCTAGGAGTGGGAAGGAAGCGGCCGTGGCCTTAATTAAGGTACAGCCCCGGCATTTGCCTGGTGTGAAAATGGGAAACCACGGAAAATCATTTTCAGGGCTGCCGACAGTGGGACTCGAACCTACTATCTCCCGAATACTGGATACTGGCCGCACTTAAGCGACTGCAGCTATAGAGCTCGGTCTGTTATGAATAATAATAATAATAATAATAATAATAATAATAATAATAATAATAATAATAATTGTACCGGAGGTACACCCGGCACGCGCATTCAAATTAAGCAGCTTTGGATAAGGCCAACTGCAACATAAACTTTGAAACTACTAGTACAAGAAGTTTGGACATTTTTCGACAGATGCCTTCTGTGGTGAAGATGAACTATTAATTTCTACGTGATTTGGTATGTCAAGGTATCCTAAACTGGAATGTTTAGTGTTTGCTCCTGATGTTCAAAAGTTATCAACACTTCTTCTCGCCAACCTAAGGCGTTGCCCAATCAAAATTTTGTACATTTACTTATTTACCAATGATAAAATTTTGATATTTATTTGATTATCCAATGAGAATTGGGGGTGTGCCAGCGCCTTGGCCCAGAGTTTTTTGGAACCTTCCCCTCTGCTATAAAAGTTGGCACATTATCGGACCAGGTTGTCTTAGTGATCGGTCCAGTCTAGAGTGTGTACGTAACGGAAGTAGGGGGAAAGGCTCCGTCGTCCATCTTCGGAAGGTCCACCAGCTCAAGTTAATGGCAGTTTCGGCGTAACTATGTGATAGTCTTTGAAAGCTAGCTGGAGGGGAAGGTTTCAAATCTTTAGTAATGAAACTTTATTTTCTAAAATTTAAATTTAAAACTTTAAATATGTATTTCAAACAAACCTAAAGAACTTATTCGAACTTAGGGAATAAAGAGTGATGTACCCTCTTATATTCCCCCTCAACTTTCAACTTGATATTGAGGCGACTAAATCTATCGAGTAATTTCCGTAACTTAAACAGTTTTATCCATCTAGTCATCTCCGTAGTATAGGCTTAACCTCTGTAACGTCGGGCCATAAGCCCAAATTGGGTGTTATGCAGCTCATGTAAATTTCAAGGAGCGCAATTGTTCGCCTCCTCACCATTTTGATTTCCGGCAAGTAACTTAAACCTGTTGTTATACCAAAGGCCAGGTAGTATGGGTACTCGTTACCCTGTTATAGATAACATCATTCATTTCATTTTTAGGCAATTAGACTGTTGAGCATTTAAGATAATGAATACTGTTTGTTTTGTTAAATGTAGGTCGTGCTTTTGATAGGCCGGAAGCTTGTAAATTTCGAGAATAACTTTCTGAAGGGTAAACTTGTACCGCGAAGACGCTCCTCCACTGATGTAAAATTTGGGAGATCCGTCCCCTTACTTGTTGGTTAAAAAGGAGCAAGAGTGCTCATGTAAAATTTGTAATTAGGGAGCTTCAAGCTCAGGTTGTTAATTGGATATTAATTGATTATTCTGATTGTCCTAACGTTATTCTATACCTGATCTACTATTTGCTTAGCAAAGTGTAAAATACCAAAATTGGAAAGAAAAACCCCCTCCAATTTTGAAGTTTTAAATTCATCTTTTGACTCTTCTATATCCACCCATCCATGTCCGCACCTTCTTTCACGTTCCACAGAATCCCCGGAACAATAATAATTCCTTCTGCTTCTTTCTAGCCTTTGCCAATTACGTGGAATCTATGTTATGCATGGATTTTAAGCCCAGTTTACCTCCGGATGCTCTTCCTGATGTCAACCCAATATAGAAGGATGTATTCACTCTAAATAAAGATGTGTGTTAAGATGAACTAGAGGAACTGACAATATTTCCCTGGCACGTAAGCCTACATACTAAGTGTTCAGCCTCACTCGTTCTACCTTGTTAATACTGAAGGTAGTGATTTGTTGCTTCTAACTGTTGGGTTCGATTCAGTGTCGCCAACCATATAGTTTAGTGACCCTACTTGCCGATACGACGTCTTACAGTTACTGTTAATCTGGCACGTTGGCACTATACAGTCATGGTGTATTTCGTATTTATGAGAATTACGTATTGCCACTGCCGTATTGTTAAACATCGCTAGTGTTACATTTGCGGGTATAATTAAAGCATTGTTTTCTGTGGGATTGTAAATCTGTTTGGGTATACCAGGTAAGTATAATAGCGGCATGTTCGAATGAAACATTTAATAATGTACATAGATAAATGTCTTTATTGGCGTAGTTAAGGCCATTAGGCCTTCTCTTACACTAAACCAATAATTGTACATAGAATCGAAGTTAACACTACCGTAATTAATATTAAATATAGCACAGTTAAAAACAATCTAAATACTTTATAACAGAAATAAAATTTCACCCCAGTGAGATATACATACTTACAATAATAATAATAATAATAATAATAATAATAATAATAATAATAATAATAATAATAATAATAATAATAATAATAATAATAATAATAATAATAATAGCTAGTGGTAATAATGTACTAACACCGTCAGTATAAGACTAGAAATGCACACTTCTTTCGTATCCTGCTCTACTTCTTAACGCTCTTTTAAATAACCTCGTGGTTGGTATCCCTCTGACGTCATTCAGTAAACGATTCCATTCTCGGGCGGCAAACACAGAAAATGAGTTATTATATGTGGCAGTTCGATGGTGAGGAATGAAGAGCAGGTTTGATGTTTGAGCCGAATCGAGGTCGAATCATAAGTCATGGCAACTATTTTCTTTTCTCGCGAACAGGAGACAACACGGAAAATCTGAGATATGCATTAGGAAACGTACGGTATGTACTTGCGTATGATGCCACTAGATGGTGTATGTAAACAACAGTGTGGGTCTAAGCATGCCCCCAAGTTCATTGTGTGAGTGAGAGTGTCACAAAATGGAAGTCAACAAGCAGGAGCAACGATCGTATATTAAAATAGCAGTTCTCCGCGGCAGAAATACTCGCCAATGCCATGCAGAGCTGCGGGAAGCATTAAGTGTGCATGCCAGCGATACATATGCAGCGAATGGTATTCAGCGCCTGCCCCACCGCTAGCAACGCACAGTGGAAATCTTGGGTGATTATTTCGAAGGTCTGTAACCAGTGGAGACCTGTCCTTTGTACGTAGTCTTGTGTATTTGCTGTCTATACCACAATAAAACAATGTTTACCAATGGCCTATGTTCTGTCACTTTCCTATGAGAATCTCCCGAAGTCAGAATTTGTCTTCAGGCACTATGCATAAGTACATGCCCTATATTTCCAAATGCATATCATAGATTTTCCGTGTTGTCTCCTGTTCGCGAGAGAAAAGAAGTTGCCATGACTTACGACTCGACCCTCGTAGTTAGTGTGAAATGAAGAACGCAGCATTTTACCAATTACAGTTCTATTTCGTCCAAAACTTACGTATATAATTCGATTAGGATGTCTAACAAGCAAGAAAAATCTGCAAGAACTCCTCCGAAAAGAAAAGCAATATTACCTTCTCTATAAATACCAGTTCAGTTCAAATGGAAACAAATTTGGTTATCAACGTAACTTGACCTAAATCTTGTCTTGATTGACTTTGGTACTGTTTGCTGACTTAGCCTTCGTGTATTCCTATTATTATTCTTATTTATTTTACAAGTTGCTTTAGATCGCACCGACACAGATAGCTCTTATGGCGACGATGGGACTGGAGGAGAGGGGTAGGAGTGGGAAGGAAGTGGTCGTGCCTTAATTGAAGTACAGTCCCAGCATTCGTCTGGTGTGAAAATGGGAAATCAGAGCTCCCGACAGTGGGGTTCGAACCCACTATATCCCGAATACTGGATATTGACCGCACTTAAGCGACTGCAGCTATCCAGCTTGGTGAACATGTAATATATTTGCTTGTGTGTATTATTACAGCGTGGTTTCTCTTCAGTCCGACAAGTAATGACACATTTCAAGAAGGGAGCTGAATTATTTACACTAGACAAACGCCGAAGAAAATTGTGATAGTAATGCGTATATCAAAATTAGGCCAGAAATATATAACATTAAATTGACGGAGGGTCAACTCGAAAATTCGAAAACCGAGTTAATTATCCATATCTTGATCGATAATTTATTATTATCTACCCGGGTAAGGGAACCTCCATTATTGATACACTGAGGGAAGTTTGTTGATGGTTATGTCTCGTGATTTCAATATGTAACTAGTCAAGTTGGTAGCATTTATGAGCCGTTAAGGAAAGTGTACAGGGAGGCGATATTTGCCTTTTAGTGTGTAGCATTACGTGACGAGTACTTAGACGCGGATGTAATCCCTGGCCCCGGGAATCGAGTAAGTCCCACTACTTGTAGAGTGAGGCGTATGTGGAACCAGTGGAGAGAAGAAGGCCGTACACAACGCCGACAGGGTACTGGACGACACAATGTGACCACAGCGCGAGATGACCGCTATCTTGTCCGCTTGGCCGTAACGGATGAAACAGCTTCGTCCACGGTGTTGGCTTGACGTTGGAGCACTGAAATGGGTGTGGGGATGTCTACATCGACGGTTCGACGCCGTCTTCTGAGGGCCGGACTGGTGGCACGCATGCCATTGCACCGGCTTCCATTGACCAGCAACCACCAACGCCGTAGACTGCAATGGGCACGCGTACACCGACACTGGCGTGCTGAGTGGCAAAATGTAGTGTTTTCGGAGGAGTTCCGCTTCAACTTATCCTACAGTGATGGCCGCATACGAGTTAGACGCCGCCGTGGTGAACGCCATCGGGCAGACTGTAATGTTGAGCGGCACAGCGGACAAACGCCAAGTGTGATGGTTCGGGGCGCAATTGCCTATACCATGCGATCTCCCCTCCTACGTCTTGAGGGCAATCTGAACAGCTACCGCTACATCAGGGAGGGTTTACAGCCCGAGGCACTGCCCCTCCTGCAGGCCGTTTCAGACGCCATAATCCAGCAGGACAATGCCCGGTCGCATGTGGCGAGAAATGTGCAAGCCTTCTTCGAAGAACGACGGATACCACTGCTTCCCTGGCCTACCCGTTCGCCGGATATGTCACACATTGAACATGTCTGGGATATGGTAGCTCGGCACATTGTTCGTTCAGGTCCTCCTGCAGCCGCTGTTGATGATTTATGGACGCGCCTACAAATAGTGTGGCAGAATATTCCCCAGCAGCATATTCAGGCGCTCTTTGATTCCATGCCACGACGTCTTGCGGTTCTGATTGCAGTGCCTGGTGGCGCTACGCCGTACTGAAATACCTCAGTTATCGTGCATGTACAGTTCTGTAATTGTAATCATTTGTGTCTTGTCATGTCCCTAATATGTGGAATAAATTGCATTGTGATCACAGCTCTCCGTCTTGGTGTTTCACTTTCAACAAACAGCAGTGTACCTCTTCAATGATCTTCTTCCGTGGTTTCCCTCTGCCTTTCTTTCCCATCACCTTGCCTTCGAACAAGTTCTTTATGAAGTCATTATGCCGGAGAATGTGACCAAAAATGACGCTTTTCTCCTTTTTATCGTTGTTATTAAATGTCTCTGGGTGTTTATTTCTCTAAGCACTGTTTCATTAGTTTTCTTCTCAATCCAGCTAGTTCTTGTCATCTTCCTCCATAGCCACATTTCAACTGCCTCTAGTCGTTTCACGTCCTCCTTCAAGAGAGTCCATCCTTCACAGCCATATAGCAGCACACTCCAAATGAATGTTTTGATAAACAATTTCTTTTGTTCATTATCTAAGGATGTATTAATTAAGAGCTGCTTCTTCTCCACAAAGGCTTTCTTACACAGGGAAATTCTTTTTATTTCCGCAGTGCATCCGTTGTTATCGGTAATAACTGATCGTAAGTAGCAGAACTTGTGAACCTGTTTTATTAAAATATTTCCAATTCTGAGATGTGCCTCTGGCTTAATTTTAGATTTGCTTACAATCATAACATTAGTTTTACTTACATTAATGTTAAGTTGGAAATCTTTTAAGATCGATGTTAATTTGTTGAGCATGGTCTGCATGTTTTTCTCATTGTCAGCCAGAAGTGCAATATCGTCGGCAAATCTAATACCGTGTACATTTGTTCCATTTATTTTAATGCCAGGTGTCTTTGATTTAAACATTTTCATGGCCTCTTCAATGTACAAATTAAATAGAAATGGCGATAAGGAACACCCCTGTCTTATTCCTTTCCTGATCCTCACCGTGCATACTTTTTCATTACTTTCGATGTTTATTCTTTGATTGATGTAGAGGTTTAGTATTGCGTTTCTATCTTTCCAGTCCAAATGAATATCCTTCATCATTTCGAACAGTCTTTTCTACTGAACATTGTCAAAAGCTTTTCCAGGTCTACAAAAGCTATATCTGCTTGTATCCACATGTATCTGCTTATTGGTATGTTTCGTTTATTTGCCTCTAGCTATTATTCTGTCATTATAACTTACTATAGTCCCTAGTGTTATGCTTTTAAGCGATTGTAGCACGCTTGGTCTACAAAGTGGAGTGTCTTTTATTTGGTAAAGTTCTCGAAACACATCGCATTTACTTTTTTTTTCGACGAGTCTGTGGCACCGATATCCAGCGAACCACATCATGCGCTAAACGAGTCTCAGGGCACCTATTCTTCCCGCATCGCTGAAACGGAATATTGCTCGACATTCGTATTTGCTTTCCGTGTAACTCTATTTTCTTGTGCATCCACTCGTCGTCTTGCTAAAAAAATTTAAAAAATGAAGGAAGATGAGCACTGTTTACCTTTTCCACTTTTGCTTGTGTGTTATTTCAAGGGATTTTAATCCATCCCAAAAAACTAGTAATATTTTACTCCAATCTAAGTCTTATATTTGTATAAAACGTACGTTACTTAAAGGAGAGTTAGAGTACCGTATCTCACCAATGTTATCTGGTATCGATTGAAAGTTCACTGAATCAAAATTGTGAATTTTATGATCTTAAATTGACTTTTATAACAAAAATGGTGGGGTTTCATTATGAACTAAAATAGCCATTTCCTTCCCTACATGAGTGCAACTTTCGCCATTAGAAAGAGCAGCTGTCCAGTTTACATTGTGTCACCGGCAGTTCTTTTATTATGATTACGGGGCACAGGTTCGCAGTGTCAAAATGGTGAGTCAGCTGAGACGGCATTCTGTGTACTCCGATTTCAAATGCAGTCGAAAATGGAAGGAAATTGTTTCAAAGAATGGCTCATATTTCACATCAGTGGCAAGGTGAATAGCCACAATATCACTATTTGGGGAAATCAAGCCCCCGTCCATGCACATAGTGGTAGAGTACCAACAAGACTTTCCGAAATTGAACGTTTCCTGTGCGGTGTTTAAGGAGAGGAGGCACGGCTTAACTTTTCTTCGCCGAAGCCATTGTGACTGGCGGCGCCTACCAGGACATATTGGAAGACTGATCTTTTTTCCTCCCACATGTGCACTGTGACTACCTTCAACAAATGGACAGAGCTTCTGTCCATTTTCACAGAAAATGCGCAAATGTGGATTGGCCCTACTGCAGATGAAGACAGTCTTTTCCCGTGGCCACCCTGCTCGCCGGATATCATGCCAAGCAATTTTGTCCTTTGGAGATTCGTTAAATATTTTGTTAACATACCACCAGTACGCCCACGTACCTCGAGGATCTTCGAGGTCGGATATCACGGGTTGCCCAGTTGCACTTCCTCTTAAAACAATAATCACCACCGAGCTCGATAGCTTCAGTCGCTTAAGTGCGGCCAGTATCCAGTATTCGGAAGATAGTAGGTTGAACCTCACTGTCGGCAGCCCTGAAAATGGTTTTCCGTGGTTTTCCATTTTCACACCAGGCAAATGCTGGGGCTGTACCTTAATTAAGGCCACGGCTACAAGTAGCAAAAGTATCATCTGAACTAAATGCATTATTTATTTATTTATTTATTTATTTATTTATTTATTTATTTATTTATTTATTTATTTATTTATTTATTTATTTATTTATTTATTTATTTATTTATTGTTCAACAGGCATTTCTGCCCACATACAGGACATTTCGTCTGGCTCTATGGCTAAATGGTTAGCATGTTGGCCTTCGATCCGGAGGGTCCCGGGTTCGATTCCCGGCCGGGTCGGAGATTTTAGCCTTAATTGGTTAATTCCAATGACTCCGGGACTGGGTGTGTGTGACGTATTCAGCATTAGAAATCATCCTAGGTAGGGCCCTCGTCTTCACAGACATGCAGGTCACCTAATAGGCCGTCTACGAGAAAATGACCCACACCAGGCCTCTCTGGAGGTCATACGCCATTATTATTACAGAACATTTCCATTTCTTATTTCTAATGTTGTAAATAATATACAATAACATTTAAAGTATGAAACCTAATACTATACAGTGGATAGCGTGTGTTTCAACCAAATATTTTAATTTCTCGTAAAACTGTCAATCTAAATTAATCTAAGGACTGAACTAAACTCTTCATGTTTTTGTATATGTAGCCATATTCATTAGTTTTCATTAAAATGTAGCTAAATAGTAGAATAATATTTTAGGTTTTAATAACTGTTAATGAAGTTGGTAGTCCATGTGAACGAGTTCGTAAGATTTTCTTTCTTCTTTCCCCCCTTTTGTGAGATGTTGCGTAGAGCTATAGAAACTGGTAAGAGTACAGCAACGAATAACAGTAGAGACAACTGGATTATGCATTAATGTCTGCTCCAACAAGGCTGCGGATTCCAGTTTAAGCAAAGTTGCCTGTGCTGCAGTCCTGCTGTTGTCTCCCTTAGAAAGTTTAGCTCAAGAACTCAACTCTCAGTGCTTTGTTTTTACTGCTTGTAACTTCCATTATAGGCCTATCCCGGTGCGTGCTCCGTGATCTCCACGGTATTATCTAGCAAACTTCCAAACCCGTGCGCGCTACAAACTTACTCACGTGACAAGCCGCTCTTGAATTTTAAATGATGACAATCCCACTTGTGCACTTCTTGCAGTTAGAGAATATTATAAGGGTGATGCCCGCAGCTTACTTCGTGATTTTACTTTTCATAGTCACTAGAGATTGCAAACAATACCTTATGACAAAATTGATATGCTTGTAAGCATAAAAATTGTAATATATTCAGGTAAGCTATCTCTGAAAATGCTAATATACGACCTAAAAATTAAACAATTTGTACCTGAAATACGCTTGCATACAAGAAATTAGCCGTTAAACTACATTGATGAGCAATTACCAGTTATTAGTATGGCCGAGTGATTAAGCTTATAGTATAGTGCAAAAAGACTTCGAGAATGTGAGATGGACAACAGGCAGTGGTATGATGACGAACGGTAGAAGTCAAGTTGTGAGTTTCACTAATAGGAAAAGTCCTTTCAGGTTTAGTTACTGTGTTGATGGGGTGAAAGTTCCTTATGGGGATCACTGTAAGTACCTAGGTGTTAATATAAGGAAATTACATAAACGATATTGTAAATAAAGGGTACAGATCCCTACACTTGGTTATGAGGATATTTAGGGGTTGTATTGATAATGTAAATGAGAGGGCATATAAGTTTCTGGTAGGACCCCAACTAAAGTATGGTTCCAGTGTATGGGACCCTCACCGGGGTTACTTGATTCGAGAACAGGAATAATTCCCCCCCCCCCCCAAAAAAAAAATTAGCTCGATTAGTTCTGGGTGATTTCCGACAAAAGAGTAGCGTTACGGAAATGTTGCAAAGTTTGGGATGGGAAGACTTGGGAGAAAGGAGACGAGCTGCTCGACTAAGTGATATGTACCGAGCTGTCAGTTTGACAGATGACGTGGAATGACGTTAGTAGACGCTTAAGTTTGAGTGGTGTTTTTAAAAGTAGGAAAGATCACAATATGAAAATAAATTTGGAATTCAAGAAAACTAATCGGGACAAAAATTCGTTTATAGGGATTGGAATAATTTACCAAGGGAGATGTGCAATAAATTTCCAAATTTTTTACAATTATTTAAGAAAAGACTAGTTACAAATCAGATAGGGAATCTGCCACTTGGACGACCTTCCCTAAATGCAGACCAGTGGTGGTTGATTGTGATGATTGATTGATATTGTAAAACGGCCCAAACATACCATAGGTTTTCAAAACTGGTGATATATATATAGACTTACATTCTTATGTGATGCTTATAAAAATATATAAAAATATGCAAAAAAAATATATATATATATAAAATGTTGAAGGGGAAAGCTTCATTGGAAGTCGTTAATTAATAAAGAGGATACATTAAGTTATATATTACATTCAGTAGCATGTTGGATTTCTTTTGATAAGCCTCACCAGTTATCGGGCTGATAACGAAGGGGGACACTGACAGGAACTGAAGTCTCAAGTTTCAGTGACAGTGAAGGGAGCGGTGATCGTTGTTGTGTGCGAAAAATGAGGGGATGTCAACCCCTCTTAACAGTAATTAAAGGAGGAAGAAGGAAAGACGGCTACAGAAGGAGAAGGGCATGAAAAGCTGTTCGGCTGTTTGTTGAAGATATCCTTCAGCTTCTCCGTCCGACTACTCTGATCAAGTCTTCTTCACTTCCGATCTCTCTGGTATTAGGTTTGTGAACCCTAGGAAGTCTTTCGTTTTGCACTCCGTTCACCGTCACTGAGACTTGTAATTTTTGTCATATTCTCTCCTCTGTTCATTCCCGCAAGAAAGGATAACTTTCGTTACACTTCGGCTGTTGCTGTCGAATTCTGCACTGTCGGTAGTCGCCAAACCTTGAATGAAAACATCTTATAAACCTAGACGTTTCCGTATGGAAGTCGTGAAAGTTTCAAACATACAACTACTCTGCGTGTTATAGTAAACTATTGATAGGCAGTTAGCTCTTTTTTTTTAAATAACATACGCATTTTTTGGAATACACTATTGTTACGACGTAACAATATTGCCATTTTTCCATAATGATGACATATTTTACTCCAAGACTTAGCATCTGCTCCTTGCATTCTGGACGTCTCCTAATTACAGGACCCCCTGCGGGTGGGGGACGCACATGTAGAATACACCCGCGGTATCCCCTGCCTGTCGTAAGAGGCGATTAACAGGGGCCCACACTTGGGAGTGTGGATTGGCGAGCACGGGGCCCTTAGCTGAGTCTTGGCATTGCTTCCACTTACTTGTGCCAGGCTCCTCACTTTCGTCTATCCTGTCCGACCTCCCTTGGTCAACTCTTGTTCTTTTCCGACCCCGACGGTATTAGAGCATTCGAGGCCTAGGAGTCTTTCATTTCAACGCCCTTCGTGGCCCTTGCCTTTCTTCGTCCGTTACTCCATTTTTCGAAGTGATGGATCCCTTCTTTCTTATTTTTCTCTCTCTTTACCCCCTGTGGGTGGGGGACGCTGGCGAATAATACACCCACGGTATCCCCTGCCTGTCGTGAGAGGCGACTAAAAGGGGCGACCAAGGGACGATTTTATTAGAACCATGAAACTACTTTTGATTAGTACCATCACGCGGGGAACACCATGGATTGCGTGAACTTGCGAGTAGTACCACCATATTAAGTACGAAATAAGTTTGTGATTAGTAGCAGCAGAGAGTGGTTCCCCTGTGGTTTTCCAGTACCCGTGCCTCGTACCCATGTGAGCAACACCGCGGGTCTGGGCGTTGCCTGTGAGTTGTACCACTATATGAGGGACACCGTGGCTCTGCGTTGCCTGTGATTAGTACCCAGTATGTGAGGAACACCACAGGACCCGTGGGACCGGCACCCGTGACTAGTACACGTAGGTGAGGAAACTCATCGGTTTGCGTTGGCTATGAGTGGCGCCATTGTGTGTGAAACACCATAGGTCTGCGTTACCTGTACGAAGTACAATACTTGTGAGTAGTACCATCTTGTGTGGAACACTGTGAGTCTTCGCTACTTTTGATTAGTACCCCAACATGACAAACATCATGGATCTACTTTACTAGCGATAAGTACCATTTTGAGGGGCCTTAGACCTGGATTTTGAACCCCTTTAGACATCAAGCATACTCGATTCAAGATTGCGCTTTAGAAGTGGTCCCTTGGTCAGTAATACTGCTATATATGATCTTTTTTTGCGTTGGATCCACTGTTTTTTTATTTCCTTTTTTTTTTTTTTTTGGTTTCATGTCCATCCATTCATTCTTCATGAAATTTTTCTTATTTTGTTCAGTGGATGATTTTGAACTTTTTGTTGTAATTTCATTTCGTACCATTAGGGTCCGATGACCTCGATGTTAGGCCCCTTTAAACAACAAGCATCGTCATCATCATCATCATCATCATCATCCTAATCACATTGTATAATTAATATTGAGTATAAGTTCTTAATCGAGCTCCTCTTTTTCATATTTCGTAACCGATCCTCTATTCTTCTTCTTATTATTATTCTCCCTTTATTTTCATAGCGTGACTTAGGCTATGAAGTCTGCTATTCTGCCAAACCATGTCTTATAAATTATTTATTCATTGTTATTTATTTATTTATTTATTTATTTATTTATTTATTTATTTATTTATTTATTTATTTATTTATTTATTTATTTATTTCATGCCTTCATTTGTGGCGAAGTTAAGGCTCACGGCCCTCTCTTACACTAAACCACATAATATCTGAAATAAACTTCATAAAACAGAGTAATAAGATAAAAGAAAAATTCTAACCTCATTCTTTCTTCCATTCATACTGGCATTCATACAAGCTGGTTATACACTTAATAGGTAATCTCGGCAAGACCGCTTGAAAGAAGCTAAAGAAGTGCAATTTCCAACACTGACTGGAAGTGAATTCCATAGCCTTGCAGCAGGCACTTGAAAGGAGCGGTTAAATGATGATAGCGATTCACAGGAATTGAGAGTGTAGTAGTCGATCGTGTGTTATGTTCAGGAGAGCAGGAGAGTAAATTAAACTTTGAGGAAAAATACTGGGTGTTCCATGGTGTCATATATCAACACAATATCCCAATAATTAAGTGTGGGAAGTATGAGAGTTTGGATAAGTTTCATGTTCATGCTTGGTGGAAAAAGTGATTGGCGAGTTTTGAGAGGGTAAAATGACGACTGAATTTTCCTACAGATGCTTGTTATGTGCTCACTCCAGTCTAGCGTGTCACTTATGATAATCCCAAGATTTTTTACCGACTTCTGAAATGGTATAGCTACACCACAAAGCAAAAGTGAAGGTAATAACTTCTGGTTTAGGATATTTAACTGCCTTTGTTGCCCTATTATAATAGCTTTTGTCTCTTTAGGATTAATTAATAAACAGTTCCTATTAGAATAGGAGCTAATCAGATTTAAAATAGAATTTATCTGATGAATTCCAAACTCATTAATGTACATACAGTTTAAAATATATCACACATATTACACACATACACACATAGTTAAACCACATTAAAGGAGGGAAGAAGAAATATAAAATAACCAAGAATAAGAAAAATTGTCCTAATTCATCAATAAAAATAAATTTGGCAAAACTTAGTGGCACACGGAATGAACAAGATAGGAAAACAGAACTTGATCCGTCCAAGTACCGCTGCCAACGTGTCTTTTTAAATACCGGTTCAGATAGGGTGTTCCTTAGGTCATTGGACAACGAATTCCATATTCCAATTGTACGGACAACAAAAGAATTGTTCTAGAGAGTGTATCTGTGATTTGGTATTTGCCGGGCTGAGTGGGTCAGACGGTTAAGGCGCTGGCCTTCTGACCCCAGTGTGGCAGGTTCGATCCTGGCTCAGTCCGGTGGTATTTGAAGGTGCTCAAATACGTCAGCCTCGTGTCGGTAGATTTACTGGCACGTAAAGGAACTCCTGCGGGACTAAATTCCGGCACCTCGGCCTCTCCGAAAACCGTAATAGAAGTTAGTGGGACGTAAAACAAATAACATTAATTAATTAATTAATTAATAATTAATTGATTTGGTATTTTGAGGGTTAGGTTAGCTGCAGCTCTGGTTGGGATGTTACGAATGGTTGAGAGCAGCTTGAAAAAATCTGTTCGATAAGAGGGTACATGCCTGTATATTAGTTTTGCAGTAGAAGCAATGATAGCTAAGCCTCTGTTTTTTATTTTAAGCCAATTTAGCTCATGGGATGCAGGAGTTATATGATGAAATTTTTGAATGTTCATTTTAAAGCTCTCTGAAGTCTGTTAGAGAGCGCACCACTTAGTATGCCGTACACGACGTCACAGTAGTCAAACAGAGGCATTATTAGCTGTTAAACCAACAGCTTTCTGACCTTGTAAGGAAGTAATTCTTTTAAGTGAGTGAAGGGAGAAAAATACTCGTTGGCATATAGCTGTTACGTGTTCTGTCGGGTCAAGGTTTTTGTCCTATGATCAACTATTCTCTCTCTTTTTCAATTGTACTGACATCATTTTTTGACATATCTTGAATTTTTTCTATCCTTGTGTATTTTCCCCTCGTAATTTCTTGTTCCTACGCCACGAGCTATTTTCGTGTAAAGTCAACCGTAAGAGACATCGACTTTTATGCTTTTTTGAATATTTTGAATAACTTATAGCTAATATCCTACTCGACTATATTCTAAATTGAAATACTGTACATCGTTTCATTAAAATCCACCCACTCATTTTTCCGCGATGCTGAAAGAGATACGAGCAATTATTATTATTATTATTATTATTATTATTATTATTATTATTATTATTATTATTATTATTATTATTATTATTATTATTATTATTATGTACAATTTGGTTGTGAAGCTTCCACGGTGTATACAGTTATTGTATACCGTGTTGTTTTTTCTGTACATTACGGTTCAACTCGGAAGAAGAACCAAATATTTTACAATTTGCTTTACGTCACACCGACACAGACAGGTCTTATGGTGACAATCGGATGGAAAAGTGTTAGGAGTAGGAAGAAAGTGAGTGTGCCCTTACTATCTGCGTCTCACGACAAGTCGCGGCATCTTGTAGGTACGGCACGAGTAACAGATGCTACACTAAGCTACAAACATTACTCTCTTAAAGAGACGCGTGTTCATTATTAAACTGTTCATTATGCAGTGCTTACAGTAAATGTGTACCTAAAGCGCAATTGCACTACCAGTTTGAAACTTCACAGCAGCGCCTTAGTTCACAAGAATGACCACGGATGGAACCGATGTTTATTGTCAGTAGTTGAGACTTGAGATTGGCGCATGCGTAGTAGCCGTGCTTAACCTCCGCACCCCTTACCCCGCATGCACGCGACTCTCGTCAGACGACCATAGTAATTAAGGTACAGGCTCAGGAATTTACCTGGTGTGAAAATGGGGAAAACATCTTCCGACACTGGGTTTCGAACCAGCTATCTGCCGAACGTAAGCTGACAGCTACGTGACTAAACCGCGCTGCCCGTCACTCGGTGACAAATATTAAACCGAACTCGATTACAGTGACATCAGTATTCTTGTCAGAATACAATGTTAACCGACTTTGAAAGTCGCGGATAAAAGCAATGCTATCTTCTGAAATGCTCGATCAAATTAAGAGAAGGCATAATTTCTTATTTTCACGAACAGTTCTACGCTTGCTTTCTAATAATGCCAAGTTCCAGAACTGGAATCACCACGGCCACGAACAGCGATGAACATTGCTCTGCCGTTCTCCCTTAAGTGTGCACATCCCCATTTCTATCAGCACCTCATAGCGAGGATCGAATAACTGGAATGCTATGATGAACCAATATGTCACACGTACCAGTAATTATCAGAATATATATGAACGAGAGGAATGGCATGAAAAAATAGGAGGGAGAAGGAAAGTGTGCTAACTTCCCAGCTACTTCCGCCAGTATTCAGGCAGACTGTTCTATTCAGGGAGGTAACTCCCTTAATTCCCGTGGCACGCAACAGTATGCCATCTATCGGAGATGAGTGATAGTAGAATAGACAAAACACATACTACGAACCATAGTCAGTGTTGACCAATTTTATGGGCTTTCAATATATCGTCGTTGCCGGGAGAAAACCTCCTATGTGATAATATTTTTGGAGATATACTGACCCGCAGCACATACATTATGAAGAGCGAGAATCCCTTGACAATATTCACACAATATTGCACCTTAGATGACAGAACCTTACCGGCCAAAGTTCTATGCTAAAATATTTCACATATGAGGTTTGGTCCCGGCAGCGACGATATTAGACCTTCCCATATAGTTTTCTTCCGACTCTCTTGTTAGGGCATCAAATGTAAAGGGAGTCCTTCTTTCTCCTTTTATACCTCTCTCTTTTCTTATTCCTCAAGCGATCGTTCTTTCACGATCTTATTCTCATTTTGATAGTCATCTTCACAAATTTCCTTGTCGAATATGGGCTGTTGACCGCGTTTTTTTCTTTTCATTTTTTCATTTTGACAATCACGACAAAAATAACCTCCATCACCAGTTATAACGATTGAACAAAATTCCCAAGTTAGCATTGCTGGTCGTTGATATCCACTAAGAAACAAAAGTTTCATAGCCGGTTCGATAAAACTGTTTACAACGTAAATGATCGGAAATGTTATTCTCTATAACTTTTGTTATGTAGTATTTATCGATGAGACCACTAATAACATATTTGAAAATTACATTTTAGGCCTTCTCGTAAACTGAATAAAATTATGTATAGCCTGGACTGTAGTGCCTTATTCCCCGATTTATCACACCTATTCTCATTCAAATTTGTTCATGGCTTGGCGTTGGTATGGACTAACCTAAGAAAGACTACATTCATGAATATCTCTGTTATCATCGCCGGTACGGTAAAGTGTATAAGACATATATGATCGGAAATTGTATTATTTTTCTTATGAAAAAATCCACAGTCTGTTTCCATCCATTCGACCGGGTCAGGAATGGAATGAATGAAGCCCCCATATAACGGCGAGCTTAGGAAATCTGTCGGCTGCTGAAGCCTGTCGCACTCCTCTGGGGCAATGAATAACGAATGGTTAATTAAATGGAATGGTATTGGATGTTTCTGGATTGAGAGATGACAGGGAAAACCGGAATACCCGGAAAAAACCTGTCCTGCCTCCGCTTTGTCCAGCACAAATCTCACATGGAGTTACCGGGATTCGAACCACGGTATCCAGCGGTGAGAGGCCGGCGCGCTGCCGCTTGAGCCACGGAGGCTTCATCTTTTGTTATGTAGTAAGTTATTTATTGATAGGACCGATAATAACATAGATATTAAGAAATAAATGCTCTGAACTACCATTTCATCCGGCGTGAATAACATTATTTATAACCTTGATTGTAGTGCCTTATTCTCAGACTATACACACAGAGTTTCATTAAATTCTATTAAGATATTTTCTGGTGATGCGCGTACATACGTATAGAGACAGACCGGACGGAAAATTAAAAATTAAATTTCGTTCTTACTGTGGACACGACCGTTACAGAAAAACCACTTTTTAATTCTAAACAGTGTGTAGACAAAACATTTACTTTATGCAGTATTTTCTTCTTCTTTTCCTACCGCTTTTCCCACATATGTGGGGTCGCGCGTGCGAACTGTTTTGCACGTGTGGATTTGTCCCTGTTTTACGGCCGGACGTCCTTCCTGACGCCAACCCTATATGGAGGGATGTAATCGCAATTGCGTGTTTCTGTGGTGGTTGGTAGTCTAGTGTGTTGTTTGAAAACGAAAAGGAAAGTGTCGGGACAAACACGAACACGCAGTCCCGGGCCAGAAGAATTAAACAGAGAAGATTAAAATCCCCGATCCAGCCGGAAATCGAACTCGCGACCCTCTGAACCGAAGGCCTCAACGCTTGACCATTCAGCCAATCAGGCTGACTTACTTTATGCAGTATTTATTTATTTCTGTGAACAGTATAACATTTAGCCACGCAAGAACATGTCAAGAGATAAGAGCGGGTTACATTTCCTTATATATTTCGCTGTTTTTACCATTATTTTCTTTCGGGATTCATAAGAAGGTTGTGGATATACATTTTTGAGCACCCGGTTTGTATGTAATTTTGTGGTTCAATCCTTTGTGCTCGTTATTAATGTTCATTCCCTCTCTTTTTCTTTTATTCTATTAGGTCTCGTTCGAGATTTGTACGGTGAGACTGAGGAAATATTTATGCTAAACTAAATTTGAAGATATCGGCTAATTAATTCTATTAGTTTTAAAGAATGTTTACTTTTCCTTCTTAGTATTGGCACGGAACTTTGGTTTACAGCACTTGCGAGTTTCATCGACCCAGTGCCTTATAAAAAGGAGAGAGGGATGAACAATTTCAATAATTATCTGCTCAATTCAATTAAAACTTCTCTGGACATCAAATATTCTCGACGACGTTTTTTACGTTGTAGCCGGTGGACACTGAACATTCTCCTGTGTAACATAAGTCGACTCGAGTTGAAAGGAAACAAAGAAGAAACAATTTTTGTTTTGTTTCCAGTCCTGTCGAGCCTCAAAGAATGGTGATGAAAAACATTTCCTTCCAGCCTTGTGGATGGATGAAAGTTTCGTTTCTTGAAGAAAGTTTTGTGACGATCTCCAGTTCTTTCCACTTTCATCAAGAGTGCAATCTTGCGAATCAAGTCAGCGAACGAGAAGACACAGGGACGGTGTTTGTCGCCACTAAGTCGCTCATAACATTGTTACCCTTCGGTTGTCTCAGTTCGCGTACTTCTTCCAGTTAAAGTTAGATATCTGCCTCCAGACCACCTCCTGTGTTGTGAGACTTGCTAGAAGGATTTGATTTAAGGCGATAGATCTTGTTTCCCTTACCTATGTAAGATAACAAATTTGCTAGCAACCAACATTGATTTGCTCCTCAGAACGCCAGTTTTGAAAGTATATGTTATTTACTACACAAACCGCTGAGTATTGTTTGCGACCTTCTCACGAGTTACATAGTCCCATATTTTTAGCGATTTGCGAATGGAACCGACTGCTTTACTGTATATTGTAGTCTCTATTTGTAATGCTGGGGGTCATTTTCGTCAGAAAGAGACTTCGAATGAGACAGAGACCTAAAGCAGATCTTAGAGTTTACCAATACCATGGCCTATATTCGAATACCAATGAACTCGACGGAAAATATAGCTAGTCAAGAGCAGGTCAACTAGTCAGCATTGCAGGAAAACTGATGCACTTAAAAGCGTAAGTAGTACCAGATGCGACTAGAAGCATTCATGGTCCTGTCATACATCGGTAGTAAAGATTCTTGACACAGGGAACATAGTTGGACAAGACAAACTCAAAAAACCACTGGTACAGAAGAAGTATATTCTAGCACTTGAGAACCATATTACGGCTCCAATAGCCCACGTAAACGTTTTCATGATTCGCCGCCATCAACTCATCATGTGCTGGCACTGTATCCCCTTAAGTCCCGTGGTACGATGAGCATGACCGTGGGAAGCGCTTTTATTGGCATAGCATTGTGATGGCATATGGGGCATGAGTTCAGAGCCCACCTTGGCAACTTTTGAAGTGGCCTTTTATCAATTTTTATCAATAATCTAGTTGTTTTCTTTCTAAATATTGTTCCCAACTAAATGCAGTGATACATCGGAATGCAAACCATAGAATATTGCGTTATTCGGGTGGAATTCACACACAGGGTAAGCATACTCGTACATTGACATTTACAGAGCAGGAGGCTATATGTAAATGAAATAAAGCTCAAAACAGTGGTGCTATTGTTTCGCAGACAAACCGAGCATCTTCGAGATTGGGATAGGAGGGGAAGTCTCTGTAATTTGGACCACGTAATTATAAACGTTTATAACTATTAACCGTAATGAAAATTTCTCCAATTTTATCCACGGTAATTAGTACAATGTATCAAATTATTGGTGAAAATAAAAATGTTAATATTATCTTTAGGGTTTGTTTAAAAGTAATTTATTCTAAAATGTGTTATCGTGTAATTTGGACCGGTAGCGTTTAACTTGGACTAGGTGATGGTGTAATTTGGACTGGCAAATATAAACAGTTACAAGTTACTTATTGTATTTGTTGTGAAATACTAAGCAATAAAATACGACACTATGAATTGTCGTCGTCACGTTTTGGCATATAGAACAATGATAAAACAATCCAGCCTGAATTATGGTGCAGTTTTCATGAGCCCATTGTTCTTAGCTGTTGCAATGAATCCAATCGTCGGCATAATACGTGTCACATGTAATGAAAACTTTTTTTAAAATTTTTACTTTTAGCGTCTTTACTGAACGGTTTCTCGACCACTGCTCAGCCCGAAGGCGTGCAGATTACGAGGTCTTGTGCGGTCAGCACGACGATTCCTCTCGGCCGTTTTTCTTGGCTTTCTTGACAGGGGCCCCCATTTCACCGTCAGATAGCTCCTCAGTTGTTATCACGTAGGTTGAGTGGACCTCGAACCAGCCCTGAGATCCAGGTAAAAATTCCTAACCTGGCCGAAAATCGAACCCGGGACCTGCGGCTAAGAGACAGGCGCCCTAGTTCTACACCGCAGGGCCGGCCACAAATTATAAAACAAGTTCTTTCAGAATCACCAATAAAACTACGAAGAAACGTAATTCTTACATTTGTTTCAACGGTCCACTCTCGGGCAGTCCAAATTACACGACATGCAAAGATTTAATCAAAAACTAAATAATATGCAAAGTGCTTTAAATTTATGAATGGCACTATGTTAAAACGTACCTAGATATTTCAACACTTGTAAAAGCTACTTGTAATGACACTATGTTAAAACGTACCTAGATATTTCAACCAGTGGCGGCTCGTGAAAAAATCGTCCTACGTGCTACAAAAAACAAGCTAAATACGCTGTTTTAAATCTGCATATTGCCATGATGAACAACGCATACTTCAAACTTGGTAATAATAATAATAATAATAATAATAATAATAATAATAATAATAATAATACAACTTTTCTCACAATTTATAACTCAGAACAAACAAAAACAACATTAATTTGGAAGCAGATGAATTCTTCGACAACTGTCTACGAGATAAATAATTCATTCGAGAAATATTGTTTTTACTAACCTAATGGCGCAACTTACATCAGTGCAAATAGAATCGTGGGAATATAGATCCCCACTAAGAACACTAATTTAATTTCACTTTATATACACTGCAGTGGATAAATAATTTGATAAATCTCCGTATAAACTTGAGCACTAACACAATGACAGAAAAAACACGCACCAGTAATATAACCGCGAGATTAAAAACTGCACAAAGCAACTGAAAGAGCTGCCAACTGATTCATTGAGACCTCCCCTATTACCAGAGTAAATGTCCGGCTCCATGGCTAAATGGTTAGCGCGCTGGCCTTTGGTCACAGGGATCCCGGGTTCAATTCCCAGCTGGGTCTGGAATTTTAACCATCATTGGGTGTATGTGTTGTCTTCATCATCATTTCATCCTCATCACGACTTGCAGGTCGCCTACGGGCGTCAAATCAAAAGACCTGCATCTGGCGAGTCGAACATGTCCTCGGATACTTCCGGCACTAAAAGCCATACGCTATTTCATTTCACCAGAGTAAATTACATTGTAATGCGGGATCACATTTAGGGTCACTCAAAGATTCTTTGACTCACCTACGAATTCCTTATTTTTGACACAAAAGGAAGATGGATATTTTAATAAGCATGTGTGAGATAGATTGCCTCCGCTTACGCTTTACTTTCGAGCCCAGACGATGCTACTCTCTAGTGGCAGACTCTCTTACCACGTTCAACATCACACGGCCGACTTGATGCGTCGCTCTAGCTAGCTAAGGAGCGCAGCGAGGGATCCAGTCGGCCGTGAACATCAAGGTAGCAGGAGACATCGAGTACTTCTACCCCCTTGCGGGAGAGGAAGTAACTATAGACGGGATCAGTGAAAGTTGATCCCGGTTTATGGTATACTCCGCCGGCTAGGGGGAGTGTTGCAAGCTTGGCTGCGCCTGCGTATTGCTTCCTCCAGGCTACAGGCAAGGGCTCACTTCACATGAGCACGAGCCGTGTTCCCCGGGAGAACGGCGCTAGGTGTTCGACAGATCTCGTCCTGATTTTCACAAAACACAAATTCATATCGTACTCAAAACGAAAAGGCACCAGGATAATTTTACTGTACATAAATAATATTCCTTACAGTTTCAAGCTACGTGCTGGAGCCCGGTAGCACGTACTGACCGGCCGCCACTGATCTCAACACTTGTAAAAGCTACTTGTAATGGCACTATGCTAAAACGTACCTAGATATTTCAACACTTGTAAAAGCTACTTGTAATGGCACTATGTTAAAACGTACCTAGATATTTCAACACTTGTAAAAGCTACTTCTAATGGCACTATGTTAAAACGTACCTAGATATTTCAACACTTGTAAAAGCTACTTGTAAAAACTCCCTCTTGGCTGAAATAAGTACTTCACGGTACACTTCTCACCGTATAAGCTTCCCCTTTCAACCATTAGCAAAACAGTTCCAGGAAGCAGCCTGGGCTTGTCATTCTGACCTTACCTCAGGCAAAAATATTATCGGTCCAAATACACGCAGGTCCAAATAACATGGACTTCCCCTACTGTCGGTAACAGTAATACTCCACATTTATGTAATATTTATATTGAAGCCATGCATATATAAATATATTGGGCATACAATCACATGGTTATGTAGCAGCAAGATGGCGAGAGATTGAGAGGTGGGGAGGGGGACGTACAGAATATATCCACTTTCAGACAATGTCGTGAGCGGCGCATTCAGAAACTGTACTTGAAAAGCAGACCATACAAAGATTTGTTTGTTCTCTTTCCCATGGCTCTTTTGTCTACGCACTTATTTCAAGGTATATATCAACAGAGGATTTGGGTTGAATATATCCTTCGTTCGTTTATTGTTTATAGTTTACCTTCCCTACGGCGAGTGTTTTATTGAAATCTCTCGTGACTCGTCCCAATATAGACTTGTGTTCTTATTGAATATACAGTTACACTCTGAAACTGCTATTGATCCACGGTGGGTACATTGTGTATGTATATCTGGCAAACGTTTGTGTTAATTAATGTTGAAATGTTTCGTCATGTATCTCGCTGGTGTCTGCGTGTATGGAACTCGTTCTCCTGGGTAAATTTGTGCTGATATGCACGCTGGTGTTTCATTTTGGTTTAATGTTTGCTCACCTAGTCACGTTAGTCCGTAACCTCCACGCAGTGACAATGTAGTAAAGAAAACGTATTGCTAGGCCTAAAGTTGCACTATTATAAGATGAACTATTACTTATGTCATTATGAATTATTCATTTCTTAATTCACAATGAAACATCGCCACAATGATTCCGCATAAAGCCTTCTTTAAATTGTTCTATTAGAACCTGTGCAAAGAAAACAATTACAACGCAATACTGTACCGAGAAAACACCAATTTCACGGCACTCTTTACCTAAACTAGGGCCCACGAGAGTTGGAGTCTCGCTAGCAGCGAGGAAAAGTTGACTATCGCTGCTCGAAAAGGGTCTGTTGCCATGGTGACGGTCCCAGTGATGCCACATTTTAAGGAAAATTATTGCCACGTGGTTTGGCTTTCTCTTAGACAGTTTTGTGATAACGTTTGGAATGGTCCTGTGTTAGCTAAGTTGTTATTCCTATATGTGTTTTTCCAGATATTATGTTTATTATTAGTTTATCTTTGTTAGTTAATCAGTTTTATTCTTGAAATGTACCGTTAACAATCGGCGTTAAATAATATATTATCAGTGTGTGTAGTGTTCTATCCTGTATTATAACTGTCTTATGACTGACTGCAATTCTTCATACGTTGTGCACTTGTTGATGTCAACAGCAGTTTTTGTTATTGTTTTAGGAGATCTGAGATTTATCGGCAATGACGTGTTCAGTCTTAAATGTTGAAATCATTAGCATGTGCTTAGCAAGGGGTTAAATTTCTTCAGTCAGTCACTACTGATCTGCATTTAGGGCAGTCGCCCAGGTGACAGATTCCCTATCTGTTGTTTTCCTAGCATGTTCTTAAATGTTCGCAAATAAATTGGAAATTTATTGAACATCTCCCTTGGTAAGTTATTCCTATCCCTAACTCCCTTTCCTATAAACGAATATTTGCCCCAATTTGTCCTCTCGAATTCTAGCTTTATCTTCATATTGTGATCTTTCCTACTTTTAAAGACACCACTCAAACATATTCGTCTACTGATGTCATTCCACGCCATCTCTCCACTGACAGCACGGAACATGTCACTTAGTCGAGCAGCTCGTCTCCTATCTCCCAAGTCTTCCCAGCCCAAACTTTGCAACACGTTTGTCGGAAAATCACCCAGAACAAATCGAGCTGCTTTTCTTTGGATTTTTTTTCCCACTTCTTGAATCAAGTAATCCTGGTGAGGGTCCCATACACTAGAACCATACTCTAGATGGGGTATTACCAGAGACTTATATGCCCTCTCCTTTACATCCTTACTACAACCCCTAAATACCCTCATAACCCTGTATTAACAATCATATTAATGTGATCACCCCAATGAAGATCTTTCCGTATATTAACACCTAAGTACTTAAAATGATCCCCAAAGGGAACTTTCACCCCATCAACGCAGTAATTAAAACTGAGAGGACTTTTTCTATTTGTGAAACTCACAACCTGACCTTTAACCCCGTTTATTATCATACCATAGCTTGCTGTCCAACTCTCAACATTATCAAGGTCATTTTGCAGTTGCTCACAAATTTATTACTCTGCACAGAATAACACCATCTGCAAACAGCCTTATCTCTGATTCCACCTCTTTACACATATCATTGATATGTATATATAAGAAAACATAAAGGTCCAGTAATTCTGTCTTGAGGAATTACAGGGTCAGCTAAAGCTTCGCCTACTCCAATTCTCTGAGTTCTATTTTCTAGAAGTATAACCACCCATTCAGTCGCTGTTTTTTCTAGTCCAATTGCACTCATTTTTGCCAGTAGTCTCCCGTGATCTACCCTATCAAATGCCCTAGGTGGGTCAATCCCAATACAGTCCATTTGACCTCCTGAATCCAGGATATCTGCTATATCTTGCTGGAATCCTACAATTTGAACTTCAATGGAATAACCTTTCCTATTTTTGACAGTATTTCATGCTTCGTCCGATTTCAAATGGATATAGGGGTAAAGATGTTACAAGTTGCGAGGACTTCAAGTTCGAAGAATTTATGCTACCCTGAAATGAATTTTTAATACCGTATACAAGTTATTCTTGAAATACACGCAAAGTGAAGAAGAACACAAAACTAAGTAATACTTCAGAATATACAGACTTATATGCCCTCTCCTTTACATCCTTACTACAACCCCTAAATACCCTCATAACCCTGTATTAACAATCATATTAATGTGATCACCCCAATGAAGATCTTTCCGTATATTAACACCTAAGTACTTAAAATGATCCCCAAAGGGAACTTTCACCCCATCAACGCAGTAATTAAAACTGAGAGGACTTTTTCTATTTGTGAAACTCACAACCTGACCTTTAACCCCGTTTATTATCATACCATAGCTTGCTGTCCAACTCTCAACATTATCAAGGTCATTTTGCAGTTGCTCACAAATTTATTACTCTGCACAGAATAACACCATCTGCAAACAGCCTTATCTCTGATTCCACCTCTTTACACATATCATTGATATGTATATATAAGAAAACATAAAGGTCCAGTAATTCTGTCTTGAGGAATTACAGGGTCAGCTAAAGCTTCGCCTACTCCAATTCTCTGAGTTCTATTTTCTAGAAGTATAACCACCCATTCAGTCGCTGTTTTTTCTAGTCCAATTGCACTCATTTTTGCCAGTAGTCTCCCGTGATCTACCCTATCAAATGCCCTAGGTGGGTCAATCCCAATACAGTCCATTTGACCTCCTGAATCCAGGATATCTGCTATATCTTGCTGGAATCCTACAATTTGAACTTCAATGGAATAACCTTTCCTATTTTTGACAGTATTTCATGCTTCGTCCGATTTCAAATGGATATAGGGGTAAAGATGTTACAAGTTGCGAGGACTTCAAGTTCGAAGAATTTATGCTACCCTGAAATGAATTTTTAATACCGTATACAAGTTATTCTTGAAATACACGCAAAGTGAAGAAGAACACAAAACTAAGTAATACTTCAGAATATACATCATTATAGACCGTTATGCCTTTCAGCGTTCAGTCTGCAAGCCTATCAATTTACTAAATATCGCCACAATAATCTAGTTGCAATTAGAGCTGTGAAATTGAATTCGATGGGGAGCTATCAATATTAATGGGGCTTATGCAAGAAAGAAAGAACTGGCTGAGTCAGCAAACGGGATACATCTGGATGTGCTAGGAGTAAATGATATTCGGGTAAGAGGAGATAACGAGGAAGAGATAGGAGATTATGAAGTATACTTGATGGGTGTTAAAAAGGGAAGGGCAAAGTGTGGATTAGGGTTGTTCATCAGGAATACTATTGCATGCAACATTGTTTCTGTTAGGCACGTAAATGAGTGGATGATGGGGTTAGATTTGGCAGTTGGAGGAATGAGGACGAGAATGGTCTCAGTGTATTCATCATGTGAGGGTACAGATAAGGATGTTGACAAGTTTTATGAATCATTGAGTGGCATCGTAGTCAAGGTCAGCAGCAAGGATAGGATAGTGCTAATAGGCGATTTTAATGCGAGAGTTGGAGTTAGACCTGAAGGATACGAAAGGGATTGGTAAATGTGGGGAAGATATGGAAGCTAATAGGAATGGGGAGAGGTTGCTGGACTTTTGTGCTGGTATGGGTTCATCAGTACATTCTTCAAGGATACGAAAGGGATTGGTAAATGTGGGGAAGATATGGAAGCTAATAGGAATGGGGAGAGGTTGCTGGACTTTTGTGCTGGTATGGGTTCATCAGTACATTCTTCAAGCATAAGGCTCACCGCTACACGCGTGGGGGTAGGAGTACCAGATCCATAATAGACTATATCTTAACCGACTTCGAATTCAGCAAATCTGTTAGGAATGTACGGTTTTTTCGGGGATTTGTCGATGATACAGACCACTATCTGATCTGTAGAGAACTAAGTATCTCTAGGCCTAGGATAGAGAAAGTGAAAGTGTCTGCAAAGGAATAAGGGTAGGAAATTAGACAGAACTACATGAGCAGTTCCGAACATTGGACACTAAGCAGGTTCAGGATATAGAAAGAGAATGGGTGGCATGCAGGGATGCTGTAGTAGAAACAGCAAGGGAATGCCTAGGAACAACTGTGTGTAAAGATGGGATAAAGCGAATATTTTCAGAATATTAAATAATAATAATTTGTAGATGTTTGACACTCGTTCTGTTGCAGGAAGAGGGCGGTGTCTAATTGGTACGTGTTTGTTGTTATTTTGCATTTAAGTGATTAGTATCATCTGTACGACAATGAAATGCTATGGAGGTATAGGAGTATTGTAACATATTGTTACATTAGAATTCAAATGTCAATAAAGCAGATAACTGTAGTAGAGCTTTCGGAGCCTAACTATTCAGTCGAATCATGTTGTTCTCATCCATAAGTTGAGTTTAATGTACCGTGATAGTTATATTAACGTGTAAACGTCTGATTGCTATCAATAACACTCGTGCTGCTATATAAGGGCATGCTGTACTAACGGCCTGCACTTCCCCGATGGTCTGTAATTACATTACATTCAGTGCCCTGTACGGTGGTAATTGTTATTCTTAATTAAACCTGTGTTGATCTATGAATCGAATATTAGTGGACTTGCAGTGTTGACAAAATTAGAATGTGATTTACAGCACACTTCTGTTTTCAGATAGAGAGACCATTTCCTGGACATTTAATTATGAAATAGGGAAGGGATATAAAAAGAGATTAGCACAGTATGGAATTTTAATGATTTCAGTATTAAGTTCATGGAACTGTTTTTAATTATCGATACCGGTAAATTGAAAAAAAGTACGGTATTTACGTTTTGTTAGGGTATAACTTAGCAGCCGTTTTTCTGTTTGCCTTTGACGGAATTTTTGTAGGCTAATTGCTTTGTTTCTGGCTGTTCCAATATGGATAACATTTGTCCTTATGTTCGCAACATATTGGGTTCGATCTCGGGTGAGGATCTTGATTTGAGGAGAGTATTTACTTGCAACAATGTTTACTGTTGTCTTCAGACATGTTAAGGAACTCTTGCAAGATACATTTCTATATGAAATCTTAATTTTATTTTGCGACAAATTTGATTGATTATTCAAAATGCTAGTACGAGATTCTTATCCTTTTACATACTGAGTAATTTGCAGTTGAACGTGAGTTTTCCCTCGTTACTACATTTCGAATTGTATGTGAAAACTGCTGCTGCTCTGCATTTTCTAGCTATGAACATCTTCTGTATAAAGTTTGCTGGCTCACCTTAGCCCACCGTGAGCATTTTATCAGTGGTATGCGGATGATGACATTACTGCTGTTATTTTCATAATAATTCTTATTGCATAAGAACTTATAAACTCGCAAATATGTTCAGCTGAATTTTTATTTGTTTGTTTGTTTGTTTGTTTGTTTGTTTGTTTGTTTGTTTGTTTGTTTGTTTGTTTGTTTGTTTGTTTGTTTGTTTGTGTGACCTTACGCTGGCTACGTGTCCAGGCTTAACCTAACAGACCCCGCGTTCGAGCCTAGACCTAAGAGCGTTAACCTTACAGACCTAAGTTCGATGCCGAGGCTAACAGCATAACAGTGCAGGCTTAAGCTCACGTTGACCAGGCGTTAACCTAACCGGTTACCATACCTTACATTCGCTCGGGCATAACTTTACACGCTAGCTAAGAGAGCGGGCTTAGCCTTACGCTGACCAGGCGTAAACCTAACCGGTTGCCCTTCCCTACACGACCTTAGCGGCTACGTGTTACACTAATAGGACTGAGGAGATGGTGTAAGACTTAATACGCATGCTTTATTCATATGGGCGTAACGTTGGAAGACAACCTCAGGAGTTTGGAGCTGAACTCGGAACAAATTGGCGGCTACACATGGGACTAGGGATATGGTGTAAGGCTTAATACATGTGCTTTATTCGAACGGGCCCATAACGTTGGAAGCTGAACTCAGAAAAAGATGGCTTGACCGCACGCTGACCAGGCGTTAACCTAACCGGTTGCCCTTCCCTGCATGAGCTTAGCGGCTACACGTTGTACTACTAGGACTAGGGAGATGGTATAAGACTTAATACATATGCTTTTTCATAGGGGTGAAACAATTGAAGGCATCCTCAGGAGCTTGGAGCTGAACTTGGAACAAGATAGCGGCTATAAGGCTTAATATACATATGCTTTATTCATAGGTGCGTAATATTGGGAAGCATCTTTGAGGCTCGAAGGTAAGCGACTGCGGAGTCCAATACGCTAGCGTGTGAACTGATGCGTAATGCGCTATTGGTTTTCAGTGTTTGGAACACTGAAGTTTTGATTTTTCATTTTATGTTATAGATTTGAACTCTAGGGACTTATAGTAGATTACAATATTCTTGACATCACTTAGGTTTTAAAACTTTATTTCAGAACCGCGCTACACAGACAGGGAATGGAACGCAGGGGTCTTCCCTTTGGAATGCTGAGTATCATGCTAAGTAAATAATTGTACGTTACATTTTAAAAACCCAACCTTCGAGCTACAAATAATTGCCGACCCGACTGGGATTCGAACCCGTAGCTCCTCTACTTGGGTAACTAACAAGCATGATTGTACGTTGAAAGCTTGTGTGTTTAATTGAAACACCTGGCTTTAGCGTTAACAAAATCATCGACCGAATTGGAATTCGAACCTGGAGCTCACTTGGACCCACTGAGCCCAAGTGCTATTGTGTAATTCAAACTACCCAACGTTTGTGCTGCGGGAAATTGAAAATCCCCACCCCGACTGGGATTCGAACCTGGAGCACACTTGGACTTAAGTGTATAAGAGGGAAATAAATCGATGATGAGCTTTTCTTTCCTTGAAGACTAAGTGTGAACTGTTAGTATGGAGTGATAATGCTGCTGAAGTCAAGTCGTAACAGGGTGTGCATTTAAGGAAAAAAAAAAAAAAAAGACTGCACGAGCAAGTTGATTAGTCCTGGAAGTAGTTGTTGAGACATGAAAAGTTCATTCTCAACATGCATACACAATAAGAAAAATTCATGTGGTGACGGAATTCAGCCCCGCAGGTGTTTGCGTATTATCAGAAGTCCCCAATTAAGAATAAAATCCACAAAATCTGGAATATAATAATAATAATAATAATAATAATAATAATAATAATAATAATAATTTGGAGGATCGAACCCACCTTCGTACTGTATACTCAACATGCGCACCCGATAAGAAAAAAAATTATCTGTAAGAATAAGAGAAGGCTGGCGAAGGGGCTAATGCGCAATATGGTCGCTTTACAAGGGCTTTTAGAGGACTTACTCCGAACAATTGCACCTACACCCCATATCAAGGTGTCAATCGTCGCAGGAGCCTAGAATTCATCAGAAATATATGAACATATTTCTTATATGAACCATAACGGCAAGGTTATCAGCCTTCAGAGTGCCAAAAAGTTAACTTCTAAACAATTGCAGCTACACCCCACATCAAGGTGTCAATCGACGCGGGAAGCTCGATTTCAAAATTTCAACTGCCATACTGATGGTTATCTAGTGTGATCTATACACTTCTTATAAGGTACCCCGTTACCAATATCGCTCTTAGAATAGTTTATTCTTGGTTACAGGTTTATTTTAGTCTACCCAGGTAGGGGGCTTGGAGCTGAACTTAAAATCTTGAACAATATAGCGACTACACTTCGTACTAATAGGACTAGGGAGATTGTGTAAAACTTAATACATATGCTTTTTTCATAAGAACGTAACATTGGATTGGAACCTCGGGAGCTTGGAGCTGAACTTGGAACAAGATGGACCGAGCTCGATAGCTGCAGTCGCTTAGGTGCGGCCAGTATCCAGTATTCGGGAGATAGTGGGTTCGAAACCCACTGTCGGCATCCCTGAAGATGGTTTTCCGTAGTTTCCCATTTTCACACCAGGTAAATGCTAGGGCTGTACCTTAATTAAGGCCACGGACGCTTCCTTCCCACTCCTAAACCTTTCCTATCCCATCGTCGCCATAAGACCTATCTGTGTCGATGTGACGTAAAGCAGCTTGCAAAAAAAGGAACAAGATGGCGGCTCGGGTCTATGGAGATGGCGTAAGGCTTAATACATCTGCTTTATTCATAGGTGCGTAACGTCGGAATGCAACATCAGGGGCTTGGAGCTGAACTTGGAATTCAGATAAAGATGGCGACAATACATTGTATGGGACTAGGGAGGGGGTTTAAGGCCTAATAAGTTAACATTGCTTATATGGATGTAACGTTGGAGGGTGATCTCAGGGTCTAGGAACTGTGCGCGAATACTAGATATTTCTTGGACCGAAGACTAGTGTAACCTAACAGCTCATGCTGCTACAGAAAAGAAATGCTGAAAAACTATTATGAAGCGAACAATGTCACGCCTCAGCAGAATTGTTTCTGCAAGCAACAAGGGTTACTAACCTTGCTAAAATTTGCGAATGTAACTTTTTGTGCATTTAGCCAGGTGCTGGTACGTGTTATTGTCTTGTCTGTGTGTGGAAAAAATATGCATACGTTTGAACTTTGGATTGCTATTTAAAGTCGGGGCTATCAACAGTGTGTCTGTTTACCTATTTTATTTATTTGTTTGTTCGTTGGATAGCAGGTTTATGCATTTGGCTATACAGTATGTAAGAGAATGTTATACCGAAAATATAATCATAAGCTGTCATCAATTTAATTACGATCACTTGATCATCGAAATCACTTAGTGTATTTGCTACAGTATGATACATCAGTCAATATCCTGCTATTGTCCATAAGAACAGAGTCAGTGTTTCCCGTTTTGTTTTAAATCACTCGCGTTGCAACTACTCTGAACTTCATCCAAGTGTGTTGTGTTTGTCACAACAGGTCGCTTGACCTTGCGAGTGGAGCGACTTACAGCATGTAGAAGCAAGCCTCTGCACTGCGGCGCGTGTTCTTATCTATCGTACTATCGAACATAAATGTATTGTGTTTTACGATGTACCATTACCGTACCCACGGTTTGTACGAAAAAAAAAAAAATGGTGTTCACGTATACGTTGCCATTATCACTCACTGTTATCCCCTATGATCGTGGTACAACATTACCTTTCATCTTTCAGTAGTATACAGTGGACCGAGCTAGTTGGTCGTGTGGGTAGGATCGCTCAGCTGTGAGCTTGCATTCGGGAGATAGTAGGTGCGAATGCCACCATCGGTAGCCCTGAAGATGGTTTCCCATGGTTTCCCATTTTAACACCAGGCAAGGCTCTGCCTCAATTAAGGCAACGGCCGCTAGCTTCCCAATCCTAACTCGTCCTCATCCCTTCGTCGCCGAAAACCGCAACGTTAAACAAGTAACAAAGAAGCATATACAGTGGCGTAGAAATATTAAGGGGGCACTACAAGTATGTCTATTTATTTATTTATTTATTTATTTATTTATTTATTTATTCATGAAAGGCCCCAACGATCAATGCTCACTTTAAAGGGCTGTATACAATAGACATAAACATTACTTGCAAAAAAAAAAAAAAAAAAAAAAAAAAAAATCGAACATATTCAAGGTGTGATATCTGTTAGTTACAGTAGAAACTACTACAATAATACAAACAATAATATAAACAAAAACAAAAAGTCGGGGCTATCAACAGTGTGTCTGTTTACCTATTTTATTTATTTGTTTGTTCGTTGGATAGCAGGTTTATGCATTTGGCTATACAGTATGTAAGAGAATGTTATACCGAAAATATAATCATAAGCTGTCATCAATTTAATTACGATCACTTGATCATCGAAATCACTTAGTGTATTTGCTACAGTATGATACATCAGTCAATATCCTGCTATTGTCCATAAGAACAGAGTCAGTGTTTCCCGTTTTGTTTTAAATCACTCGCGTTGCAACTACTCTGAACTTCATCCAAGTGTGTTGTGTTTGTCACAACAGGTCGCTTGACCTTGCGAGTGGAGCGACTTACAGCATGTAGAAGCAAGCCTCTGCACTGCGGCGCGTGTTCTTATCTATCGTACTATCGAACATAAATGTATTGTGTTTTACGATGTACCATTACCGTACCCACGGTTTGTACGAAAAAAAAAAAAATGGTGTTCACGTATACGTTGCCATTATCACTCACTGTTATCCCCTATGATCGTGGTACAACATTACCTTTCATCTTTCAGTAGTATACAGTGGACCGAGCTAGTTGGTCGTGTGGGTAGGATCGCTCAGCTGTGAGCTTGCATTCGGGAGATAGTAGGTGCGAATGCCACCATCGGTAGCCCTGAAGATGGTTTCCCATGGTTTCCCATTTTAACACCAGGCAAGGCTCTGCCTCAATTAAGGCAACGGCCGCTAGCTTCCCAATCCTAACTCGTCCTCATCCCTTCGTCGCCGAAAACCGCAACGTTAAACAAGTAACAAAGAAGCATATACAGTGGCGTAGAAATATTAAGGGGGCACTACAAGTATGTCTATTTATTTATTTATTTATTTATTTATTTATTCATGAAAGGCCCCAACGATCAATGCTCACTTTAAAGGGCTGTATACAATAGACATAAACATTACTTGAAAAAAAAAAAAAAAAAATCGAACATATTCAAGGTGTGATATCTGTTAGTTACAGTAGAAACTACTACAATAATACAAACAATAATATAAACAAAAACAAAAAGTCGGGGCTATCAACAGTGTGTCTGTTTACCTATTTTATTTATTTGTTTGTTCGTTGGATAGCAGGTTTATGCATTTGGCTATACAGTATGTAAGAGAATGTTATACCGAAAATATAATCATAAGCTGTCATCAATTTAATTACGATCACTTGATCATCGAAATCACTTAGTGTATTTGCTACAGTATGATACATCAGTCAATATCCTGCTATTGTCCATAAGAACAGAGTCAGTGTTTCCCGTTTTGTTTTAAATCACTCGCGTTGCAACTACTCTGAACTTCATCCAAGTGTGTTGTGTTTGTCACAACAGGTCGCTTGACCTTGCGAGTGGAGCGACTTACAGCATGTAGAAGCAAGCCTCTGCACTGCGGCGCGTGTTCTTATCTATCGTACTATCGAACATAAATGTATTGTGTTTTACGATGTACCATTACCGTACCCACGGTTTGTACGAAAAAAAAAAAAATGGTGTTCACGTATACGTTGCCATTATCACTCACTGTTATCCCCTATGATCGTGGTACAACATTACCTTTCATCTTTCAGTAGTATACAGTGGACCGAGCTAGTTGGTCGTGTGGGTAGGATCGCTCAGCTGTGAGCTTGCATTCGGGAGATAGTAGGTGCGAATGCCACCATCGGTAGCCCTGAAGATGGTTTCCCATGGTTTCCCATTTTAACACCAGGCAAGGCTCTGCCTCAATTAAGGCAACGGCCGCTAGCTTCCCAATCCTAACTCGTCCTCATCCCTTCGTCGCCGAAAACCGCAACGTTAAACAAGTAACAAAGAAGCATATACAGTGGCGTAGAAATATTAAGGGGGCACTACAAGTATGTCTATTTATTTATTTATTTATTTATTTATTTATTCATGAAAGGCCCCAACGATCAATGCTCACTTTAAAGGGCTGTATACAATAGACATAAACATTACTTGCAAAAAAAAAAAAAAAAAAAAAAAAAAAAAAAAAAAAAAAAAAAAAAAAATCGAACATATTCAAGGTGTGATATCTGTTAGTTACAGTAGAAACTACTACAATAATACAAACAATAATATAAACAAAAACTAGAAAAAATTGAAAGATACTAAATTATATACCCACCGGGCAAGTTGGCTGTGCGGTTAGGGGCGCGCAGTTGTGATCTTGCATCCTGGAGATAGTGGATTCGAACCCCACTGTCGACAGCCCTGAATATGGTGTTCCGTGGTTTCCCATTTTCACACCAGGCAAATGCTGGGGCTGTACCTTAATTAAGGCCACGGCCGCTTCCTTCCCATTCCTAGGCCTCTCCTATCCCATCGTCGCCGTAAGACCTATCTGTGTCGGTGCGACGGACGTAAAGCAAATAGAAAAAACTAAATTATATCCTAATAACAAAAACATTTTTTGCATGTTTAGCTTTGTTATTTACAAATACATTTTTAGACCAGTTAGGACATTCAATTACATCCTAACTAATAGCAAAAACAATTTTTATATATTTAGCTTAGTAATTTACAGATATATATCTCCGCTAATATTATTGTTTAATTCCTTTTTGCCTTATAAGGCATAGTACCGATTCGTTTTTCTCAACTTTATTAGTTAACTGGCTATGGTATTCAACAGTAAACATTACAATTACAACATAACAAATGTTATTTGAGGAGTTACCTATCTCCTCTGATGCTACTCGCTTCCATTAGATGACATTGCGGTTGAAGGAATGGTAAAGATACGTTTTCTGCAATTATATACGTAACAAACTAACCGTCAAAGATGTGCGCAAGAGCTAGTACCAAACATAGCATTTTATAGTGTGAAATTGACGTTCAGTAGCCTAAGTAACTGAATTATTTAACTGGTTGTGCTGAAGAGTTGTAGTTTATGGCTTAAGCTCTTTCTCCCGAGCAGGCTAGAAATAATGTGTGGTTTAGAATATACCGTTACATAAAAAACAAGCTTACAGAGAGTAACATACTACTAACGCCTTCTCCCGTCCTTTGTCCTCGTTAGTTCCTACTCCAGCTCTGACTCGTGACGTACTGCATTGCTGTGATTATAAGGATACGCTGTATACGCACCATCGAGTTTAATTCCATTGGTTAACCTTGTAATGCGCTATTGGGAGTTGCGGTTCCTAACACTGTGGGTTATGGTTCGATTCCCTGTCTCATCAAATGGCTGATGATAACAGTAAACCATTGGAAATCACGGATTTGCTGAACTGCGGACTCCCCTGTGTTTTAGCGACAAGTTTTGCAGTATCTTTTGCACTGGAATATTTTCTCAGTGGAAATGCAGAAGCCGTTGATTGGTACTGCAATATAATTGTCGTGTTCTGTCGTGGAACTATTAGGAAGATACTCTTCTTATTGAAAAAATGAAATGGCGTATGGCTTTTAGTGCCGGGAGTGCCCAAGGACAAGTTCGGCTCGCCAGATGCAGGTCTTTTGATTTGACGCCCGTAGGCGACCCGCGCGTCGTGATGAGGATGAAATGATGATGAAGACGACACATACACCCAGACCCAGTGCCAGCGGAATTAACCAATTATGGTTAAAATTCCCGACCCTGCCGGGAATCGAACCCGGGACTCCTGTGACCAAAGGCCAGCACGCTAACCATTTAGCCATGGAGCCGGACACTCTTCTTATTCATCAAATTTGACATGGCTTCTATGTCTCAGTTTTATATAGAAATTTCTCTGTCACGATTATGAATACTATATCTCTATATCTGTATTGTTAATATTCTTTCCCAGTGGCTGTATTGTATTGTCTTGCTCGTTAGCTTAATAGTCCGCGTACTGACCTCGAAGCAGAGGGCTCTGGGTTCGATTCCTTGCTGGATCGAAGATTTTGACAGCATGTGGTTAATTCCTCTGGTTTGGGGATTGGGATTGTTTATGCTCTCTTCAATACGCATCTCACCACCTACATATAACACACCACACTACAAACTACCACAGAAGTATGCAATAGTTAATACATCCCTCTACACACGCTTGACATCAGGAAGGGCAACCTGCCGTAGCAGTGAAACGAATCAATTTAAAGTACCGAACCCAATAAGCCAGTAAATAGTTAATAATAATAATAATAACATTAGACCATTTTGTTAAATGCCTCCTTGAATTCGGGGCTGCCTCTCGACAAAGCTTACCGAATGCGATACAAAACTATTGGCATGTACACAAACAATGAATCATGTAGAATAAAATAAACAACAGGCATAAACAAAAGGGTGAAGAGTGAAACCAGTTAAAAGGGTAATCATTATTATAGATACATGGACATTTGCAAATTTATATAAGAAATATAAGGAAGCATACACATGATTTCTTACTATATGTATAGAGCCTTTAAGGGCTATAAGAGAAAAGTATTTTATAATGTCTACCGGAAGGCCTAGTTTTCCGCAGATATCGACGAAGGATTTTGGGACGGTCGCTCTGGTTCGAATTAATAGGCCAGCAATTTTGTATTTCGTCGAGGTGATACTTCTGTTTGCAGATGACTGCAATGGGTTCATACGTAGTAGTAAATAATAATAATAATAATAATAATAATAATAATAATAATAATAATAATAATAATGTTATTGATTTTACGTTCCACTAACTACCTTTTTACTCTTTTCGAAGACACCGAGGTGCCGGCATTTTGCTCTTTTGGAATTCGTTTATATGCCAGTAGCCCAGTAAATCTACCAACACGAGGCTGACGTACTAGAGGACCTTCAAATACTTCTGGACTGAGCAAGGATTGAACCTGCAAGGTTGGGCTCAGAGGGTCAGCGCTCTGCCGTCAACCCGGCTAGTAATAATAATAATAATAATAATAATAATAATAATAATAATAATAAAACAGCTCGTATGTCTGAATGTCCATAATGACGCCCTGTCTTACTGACTGCATTGAACAATCAGACTGTGTTCATTATATCATATTTTAGAAACTCTTTGTCACTAGCTATGTCGAAAACAGAGGAGAGGGAAGTATTCTGAACTAAACTTGGTAATACAGAGTATAACCTCAGTAGCGGTCCTTTTAGAACTCCAGTACCAGTTTGCTCTGAGATACGAGTCTCATCCAGATGGTACGCGGTAATAGCTTTAGATCTTGTTTCAAAACTGAGGTCGCAGCGGTGACACTTTATGACCTCAATCCATTCTCTCAAACTTGTACGTCTGAGGCCGGGCTTTCTGCCGTTAATAACAAAACCATACGTTACTTCGTGGATTAGACTGAAGTGAATTCTGGTTTCTGCTTTATTAAGGATTTGTTGGAAAAGGGGAAAAAGTCTCATCGTCCGCTCCCAACATTTCCTTAACTGCAGTCTCTGTTCACAAAATGGTTCTCATTATGTTGATATTAAAGATGAAATACCTTGTATGAAGAGAACTACAGTGATAGCTTTTATGATGATCGAACGGCTGAGACAGCTGGAGTAGTCCATCATCTTAGTCTTGCATTTTATTCGAGAAAGAGAAAACATTTATTTACAAATGTACTGTTATTTCCTTAAATAAATTTCATCTTAAAGCCTGTATTGTCGAAAGTATAATCTTGTGACGTCCTCAATCAAAAACTCCACCTTTACAATACTGATAATTTGTTTTTAATACTTTAAGTCAACATTAATAGTTATCGGGACATGTTTCATCCATTATTGTGGACATCTTCAGCTGATTTTACACAAGATAGAATATAACAGGGACTGGCCAGGTAAATGTATTCGTGCCGCTCCATTTAAAAATATTGAATTTTTTTTTTTTTTGCTACGGGCTTTACGTCGCACCGACACAGATAGGTCTTATGGCGACGATGGGATAGGAAAGGCCTAGGAGTTGGAAGGAAGCGGCCGTGGCCTTAATTAAGGTACAGCCCCAGCATTTGCCTGGTGTGAAAATGGGAAACCACGGAAAACCATTTTCAGGGCTGCCGATAGCGGGATTCGAACCTACTATCTCCCGGATGCAAGCTCACAGCCGCGCGCCTCTACGCGCACGGCTAACTCGCCCGGTAAAAATATTGAATTAGTATCAATATCTCGGTTATTAATCACTCCATGAGAATAAGTAGCACATTATTTTATAAGCCCCTGGGTATCATTTACGAATATGAAAACAGAATACCGATATTTTTAATGGTTTAGACGTTATTTCCGTGTAACATCTTAGGCGAATAACCCTGTATATCCGCATCGGAGTCGCGCTACGTTGCAGCAACGTCCTCAAATAGAAATATTATATTTAGCGTGGTAATGGAATGTCTCGAAAGAAGTTGGGAACATTTCTAATCTTAATTTCACCGGGCGAGTTGGCCGTGCGCGTAGAGGCGCGCGGCTGTGAGCTTGCATCCGGGAGATAGTAGGTTCGAATCCCACTATCGGCAGCCCTGAAGATGGTTTTCCGTGGTTTCCCATTTTCACACCAGGCAAATGCTGGGGCTGTACCTTAATTAAGGCCACGGCCGCTTCCTTCCAACTCCTAGGCCTTTCCTATCCCATCGTCGCCATAAGACCTATCTGTGTCGGTGCGACGTAAAGCCGCTAGCAAAAAAAATCTTAATTTCAGAAAAAAGCAGCGTCCAAATAAGTATCAGAACAAGAATAAATAGAAACTTGACTGCAGCAATTAATTTGAAAGAGATAACTCTTGTTTCTTTATATTTTCCGTTAAGGATGTTCGCTGTCAGCATGGCTATCTTTCATTTATCGAGCGCGATGTAAAGAGTTACAGGCTAACTTCAAATTATTATACCATTCTTTCAAATTCGCCTACCAGAAAATTATTATTGCCTTCTTTTCTCTTGTACTGTATTATGTAGAAGCCGATATTTTTTTGGCTCATTCCTAATAATGTACCCATGATATCAACCTGCTGCTTTTTAATAAGCATCATCAATTTGACTGTTCATTTTATGACGCAGATCTCAGGCAAGAAAATCAATTTATCGTACCAAAACATTTAAATTACTAGACTTCTCTCCTAATTAGAAACTCAAGAAAACATAACCTTTCAAGAAATATTTCTCATTGAACCTCTTTGTCCAAGCTAGTTTAAGTACATGATTTTACAGAGGAAAGGCATAATCTGCTTGTTTGTTCATTTTAGGAGACAGATGGGCAGAAAGTGTCGATGTATTAACGCTCCCCCCCCCCCCATATGTCTGTGAGTTATTTATAGGAATGGCTTGTAATTACTTCTCCTAATTAAACCAGCCCGTAACTTTAATTGAATCGCTCCATTGCTACAAGTGTTAATTACATTTGATATTTTATTACACGCATGGTATTGTTTAATATAGGTGATAATGTAGGGTTTTTAAAACAAAATTGTTGGACTGTTTGATGAATGCTGGTAACTTTCCGGAACGAAAAAAAAAAAGTTTGGAAACCATGCTATATACAGGTATGAATATGACTTTTATGCACTTGAGTCGAATGGAATTCATACTTAGGTACTGACTTCGTTCCACCCCACATGTATGGCGAATCAAACGGAAATTGTACCATTAATATTCTTTTCTATTAAGCAGCACTGGCGGTCGATGTCGTAAGAGGATTTTTGAATGATTCATAGTGCGATGACCTCGATATTTGGACCTTTAAAACATCATCATCGGGAATGATTCATTGTCAAGAATATGGTCATTTATATTGTAGGTAGTTTTGTGGGCGACTTCTGACATTCGTGACGTTTCTCAGTATAGTATTTCTAAGTAGCAGCGAAAAAAAATAATGTGTAGGCTAATGGTAAATAAGAAAATCTTACAACCAATTATTCGACAATTTAAAAAAATCTTTTGCGACATTTCGAATTTCTTAAATTATTTTTTGGTAATTTAGAGCATATTTCAGAGCTTTTAGGTCGTAGAATTCCCAGTCCTATCGATAACATGCTGTACTCAGCTCGCAGGTCACACACACACATTCTCATTCGACTGTACCCTTTGTCAGATCACACAAATATTCATCTTCATGTTTTTCCACCAAATGTCTGGCTACACTTGAATGCTCGTCATAGCCGAGCTCGA